>NC_091471.1:202091239-202691239 GCF_036971445.1 Narcine bancroftii | reverse complement strand
TGCCTTTTGAATAGTGTCATCCTGTGTGGCCTGACATGGAAATATCCAATAGATTGTTCATTTAAGTTTTAATTTTAATTTAGAGATGCAGCATGGTAACAGGCCCATCCTGCCCACAAGCCTGTGGTGCCCAAATACACTTTCTTCTTTTTTTTTTTCTTTGGCTTGGCTTCGCGGACGAAAATTTATGGAGGAGTAATGTCCACATCTGCTGCAGGCTTGTTGGTGACTGACAAGTCCGATGCAGGACAGGCAGGCACGGTTGCAAGGGAAAATTGGTTGGTTGGGGTTGGGTATTGGGTTTTTCCTCCTTTGTCTTTTGTCAGTGAGGTGGGCTCTGCGGTCTTCTTCAAAGGAGGTTGCAGCCCACCGAACTGTGAGGCGCCAAGATGCATGGTTGGAGGCGATGTCAGCCCACTGGTGGTGGTCAATGTGAAAGGCACCAAGAGATTTCTTTAAGCAGTCCTTGTACCTCTTCTTTGGTGCACCTCTGTCTTGGTGGCCAGTGGAGAGCTCGCCATATAACACGATCTTGGGAAGGCGATGGTCCTCCATTCTGGAGCCGTGACCCACCCAGCGCAGTTGGGTCTTCAGCAGCATGGATTCGATGCTTGCGGACTCTGCCATCTCGAGTACTTCGATGTTGGTGATGAAGTCATTCCAATGAATGTTGAGGATGGAGCGGAGACAGCGCTGATGGAAGCATTCTAGGAGCCGTAGGTGATGCTGGTAAAGGACCGATGATTCAGAGCCGAACAGGAGCGTGGGTATGACAACAGCTCTATATACGCTTATCTTTGTGAGGTTTTTCAGTTGGTTGTTTTTCCAGACTCTTTTGTGTAGTCTTCCAAAGGCGCTATTTGCCTTGGCGAGTCTGTTTATCTCTTTGTCGATCCTTGCATCCGATGAAATGGTGCAACCGAGGTAGGTAAACTGGTTGACCGTTTTGAGTTCTGTGTGCCCGATGGAGATGTGGGGGGGATGGTAGTCATGATGAGGAGCTGACTGATGGAAGACCTCAGTTTTCTTCAGGCTGACTTCCAGGCCAAACATTTTGGCAGTTTCCACAAAACAGGACGTCACGTGCTGGAGAGCTGGCTCTGAATGGGCAACTAAAGCGGCATCGTCTGCAAAGAGTAGTTCACGGACAAGTTGCTCGTGTCTTGGTGTGAGCTTGCAGGCGCCTCAGATTGAAGAGAATGCCATCCGTGCGGTACCGGATGTAAATAGCGTCTTCATTGTTGAGGTCTTTCATGGCTTGTTTCAGCATCATGCTGAAGAAGATAGTAAAGAGGGTTGGTGCGAGGACGCGGCCTTGCTTCACGCCGTTGTCAATGGAGACGGGTTCGGAGAGCTCATTGCTGTATCTGACCCGAGCTTGTTGGTTTTCGTGCAGTTGGATAACCATGTTGAGGAACTTGGGGGGGCATCCGAGGCGCTCTAGTATTTGCCAAAGCCCTTTCCTGCTCACGGTGTCAAAGGCTTTGGTGAGGTCAACAAAGGTGATGTAGAGTCCTTTGTTTTGTTCTCTGCACTTTTCTTGGAGCTGTCTGATTAACCCATAAACCCCATATGTTTTTGGAAGGTGGGAGGAAACCCATGCAGAACAGAGAAACTCCTTACAGTCAGGGACTTGAACCTAGGTTGCTGGCATTGTAATAGCCAGCACTAACCATGCTGGCCTTGAAGTTCTTAAAGTTCTCCTAAAAATTATTTATGATTTTTTTTAGAGAAATTTAGATGTTTGTCCTTTTCTAAGGCTTTGTTTTTAAGAAAAAAGTTCAAGTTTTGGTGTAGTTGTTATGAAGTGTGTTATACCTATTGAAGTATGTTTCTACTTTTTGGGAAGAGACTTGTTTTGCTCCCTACCCATCTCCCTCTCCCCTAATCGATCCTCTGCCAACCTAGGATGGAACATTGCGCAATTTGATAGTATTCAGTGTACATCCTTGAATACAAAAATCATCAATACTCCCGTACTTAACAACTGCCTAGAGCAGACCTAGACATTGGAAAATACAGATCAGTGTAAGCAGTGAAGCATTTCCAATTTGTGGACCTTGGATCTGTAAGTCCACTCTGCAAACTTAATTCACAAATGATGTTCACCACTCATTGAGGCTGGCTTAAACCTCGAGTTGAAAGCTTAATATCTAACCCACTGTGCCACCCAGTCTGCACACACCACCAACTTTGTCGTTCTTTTGTACAACTGTGGGAGCGACATCAATCATTACGTATTTATAGAGTAAATATTGAATCAATGCCCAAGATTAGCAGAGGAAAATCGTTGCAAGCAATTTGAAGAATTACACTAACATTAATCTTGTTTAGGTAAGGCAGGGGAAAAGAATTTTCCTTTGTAAAAATAACTAGGGATATTTTTTTCTCTGTTGGATTTCTGTACCAAAAGGAAATTAAAATAGTAATGCATGAATGCATGATTTCTGGTGTCAGAACACTGTGATTGAAACTTGCAGGAGATTAATATTGTACTGGCATCTTCTAGCCCACAGCCTTTAACAGCTATGACACTTTTGAAAAATGATACCCACTCTGCCTTGCATTGATAGTAATAGCTCAGAGGTCAGCACAACGACTAAACAGTTTGTATTACTATCAGGGTGGCCATGAAAACAACACCTGCTGTACAAGCACTTGACCAAACAGCTGGGTCAACTGTCGCTGTGGGAATTTATCAGTGTAACATCGATCACAGGAGGGGGCAAGAATTTACTACCGTTTTATAAAGTTAGTTTAAGTGTTTGGAAAGTTGAAATCCACACAAATTATTATTAAAGCTCTTAAGGGAATGGTTTCTGCGTGTGGCTGGGTAATTGAGATAAGCAATCTGTGGCAAAGTTATGCTCATTGGATAAGTTCAACATAACAGTGCTAATTTTAGTATACAATTCTTTGCAAAGAATGATATTAATTCTCGAGGAAGCTAATATATAAAACCAAATTTATTTTAAAAATATTATTGGGCTAAGAATATAGTGAATTAATATAGGTTGAAATAATTGGGAGTATTGCAACTAATTATTGACTGGGTTGGGGGGGGGGGGGGCGGGGTAAGCGGAGGAGGAGAAAGACTGAGTAAACTGCCAAAATGCAGGAGCTACTCATTCAGCCAATGCACTACATTATGCTCATCACATTGCCACTGTAACCCATTACAATGGATCAGCAGAGAGCAATGTGAGGTCCCAGTGTAACCTTCAAGATACTTCAGTTTCCAGACCACCCTGCTAGCTTGGGCAACGTGAGCGCAAAACCAAGGTCAGTCAACCCAGTCCCTTGAAATCAGATACCATACTGTATTAGGCATAATGCACAAACTATTCACACAGTCCAAGAAAACAAATCACTTAATCTAATTTGGGAAGGTTGTTTGTTATCCGACATAGCAACAATGCAAACAAAATGTCCAGCTGGTCTGCTGTGATTCACATAATAATTGTTCCCTTGGATCAAAACACTGACTTCTTAACCATTGATTTCTTGATTATCATGACTTGATGAACCAATAACGAAATACAATAAAAGTGCTTTCTAAATGCATGAAAATGTCCCAAGGAGCTTGTGATAATCCTGACCACTAGAAGGAGTCAGAAATGCAGCTAGAGGAGATTCAAAATGGATGCCTCCATGAGTCATGAGTATTTTAGCTAATATAGTTGTTATAAAAGAACCCACGTTTCTTCAATAAAAGAAACATCGCATAGTACCTATGGAAGAAACACCAGGAGTGTGGAGAGTGAGAACCAGTCGATAGCACCAGAAAACATGGAGAACGTAAAGGTCCTGAGGCTGTAAATTGGACTGGAAATGCTGACTACGAGTGGAAGTTGTTCAAACAATGATTTATGTTGTACCTGCAAGCCATTAGACTCAATAGCAAAACTGATGCATGGAAGATTGCACTGCTACTTATTGTGGTGAGACCTCAATCACCGAGGCAGTGGACCAGGGCAAGTTCAACAAGGTTTTTGAGATTTTTGATGAACACTGTTCACCAAAGAAAAATGAAATGTTCAAGAGGTACATGTTTCACTCGTGCACGAAGCTGCAGGGAGACAGCTTTGATACTTTCTCAATGGACTTAAAATTAAAAGCAAGAACATGAAATTTCAGACCGCTGCAAGATTCATTGATCCGTGATCAAATTGTGTTCGAGATTATTGATAAGAAACTGAAAGAAAGGTTGCTGCGAGAGACAGAGCTTACCTTAGCTGGAGCTGTGAAGATATGCCACACGAAAAAGTTCGGCGATAGTGCAAAAGCCAGTGAAAATGAAGGCATAGTTGTAGCCACAGTGTCTAGAAGCACACATAAACAAAAACCAAGATAGAGGAAACAACAAAAAGGCGGAGAGACATTCAATTGTAAACAATGTGACACTCAACATGCACCAAGCAATGCCCAATCTATGGAAAAGTCTGTATTAAGTGCAAAAGGCAAAATCATTATACAAAGCAATGTTTTTTCCAAGGGGAAACAAAATGGAAGTGAAAGCATGCACAGTATACACTCTATAGAAGAAACTGCTCTTAGTGATGCACTCTTCATTGGTAGTGCAGAAAGACTGTAAACCAACAGACACTGAACAGCCAAGCGTGAACAGAGTCGAGCAGGATAAGTGGACAGTGTAATTGCATGCAAATGGAACAAATATTCCTTTCAGGCTGGACACAGCGGCAAAGGTAAATTTAATCTGTGAGTGTGATATCAGGGCAATGAAGATAAAGCCATTAATCCATGCAAATCCTGTAAGCCATACATCCAAGTAAATCCCGTTCTGCTTAAAGCCTACAATGGACAGAGCAGTGACACGAAAGATACACGTAAATTCAAGGTGAAAGTTAAAGATAATGATCTCCACCTCAGGTTCACAGTAGTCCCAGATGGACATGAATCACTGCTTGGTGACAAAACATGTGAAAACTTAAGCCTCGACAAAAGGGTGTCCCACATTAACAGTGACAATGCACGGAACAAATACTGAATCAATTTCCAGACATCTTCAAGGGGTTTAGAATTCCTCCATTCATCTATAAGATACAGTTAAAGGAGGACACACAGCCAGTAGTACATGCCGTGAGGAAGGTTCCAGCACCACTTAAAGAAAAGCTCAAGCAGGAACTTGACCGAATAATAGCACTAGGAGTCATAAAGAAAGTGGAGGAGTCCACTGAATGGGTGAATTCAATGGTGTGTGTCAAAAAGAAGAACAGTGACCTGCATGTGTGCATGGACCCAAAAGACTTGAATGTCAATATAAAGAGTGAACGTTATCAGATTCCAACCAGGGATGAAATGACAAGTGAGATGGTGGGTGGAAAGTTTTTCACTAAATTGGATGCATCCTGGGCTTCTGGTAAATAAAACTGCATGAAGATAGCAGTTAATGTACTAGATAGAAGATACTGTACATTTAAGACACCGTTTGTCTGATACTCATGTCTGAGGATGTTTTTTGGAATTTCCTCAGGTCCAGAAGTGTTTCACAGTACATCATAGAAGGCATAAATGAGGTACATGTGTACATCGATAACATGATGCTATGGGGATCCACACAAGAACAACACAACAAGGGGCTCATCAAAGTGCTATAATGCATCCAGAAATATAGATTAAACAGAGAAAAATGTCAGTTTGGTGAGAAGGAAATCAACTTTCTGGGAAATAAACTGTCAGAGGCAGGTGTGGAGCTAAACAAGAGCAAGGTGAAAGCAATTTTAGAGATATCCAGACCCACTGACAAAAAAGGTATATTGAGAGTGCTGGGAATGATCTATTTCATTGGTAAATTCACACCAAACCTGTCTTCCAAATCAATGTACCCAAGGAAGTTGTTACAGGATAAATGTGAATTCAAGTGGTCAGCCAATCACGAGGATGAATGGAGACGACTAAAGATCAATCTAACTACAGAACTAGAAGGATAAAAATATCTACAGGTGCTTCAAAAGATGGAATAGGTGCTGTACCACTTCAGGCTGTGGGAGAAGATTGGAGGCCAGTAGCATATGCATCAAGGACGATGACCACATCTGAATGTAGATATGCACAGATCAAGAGTGTCTAGGTTCAAAAAATTCTGCAGTTCTGTGTAGGATCTACCAACATTTGTGGCAGAGACAGACCACAAGCCATTAATAGCCATAATCAAGAAAAATCTCAGTGAAATGTCACTGCGAATCGAAAAACTGATTATGAAACTACAATGTTATGACTTTGAATTGGTACACACTAGGGAAACTTATTGTGTTAACTGATGTGTTATCCAGGGAAATGATGCAGAGTGAAGCACACAATGAGAGTTCCACAGAGACAGACGTGAATCTCCATGTGAACTTGATCACTGAATCTCTTCCCGTATCTGACATGAAATCAAAGCAGATCGCAGCTGAAACAGAAAAGGACACAGTTCTATAGAAGTTCATCAAGAGTCTGAATAAAGGATGGCCTAGAGGTGAATGTCAACCATACTACAACATCAGAGCTGAGCTGAGTGTTGTCATTGGGCTTCTACTCAGACAGTGGAGAATTATCATTCCTCAATCACTGTGACAAGAGATACTGAAAGGGTGCATGAGGGGCACCTTGGAATGGAAAAATGCAAGATGAGGATTAGAACTGCTGTTTATTGGCCAGGGATAAATGTTGATTTTGACAGGATAATTTTCAGCGTGAGACCTGTTTGAAACATCACGCAAAGTAGACAGAAGATTACATGATCATAACCGACTTACCAGGAAAATTATGGCAGAAAGTTGGGACTGATAGGTTCCACATTAATGGAAAGGAATACCTGCTGGTTATTGACTATCTCTCGGACTATCTAGAGATTGCACTGCTTCCTAACATGTCTGCTGCTTGTGTGGTCAAATATATGAAATCGATCTATGCAAGACATAGAATTCCTCAAATTGTCTACAGTGACAATGGACCATACTACAACTGTAGTGAATTCCAGAACTTTGCAGAAGAGTATGATTTTTGACATGTGACTTCAAGTCCTCTGCATCCACAGTCAAACAGTAAAGCTGAGAAAGAAGTTCACATAGTTAAACAGCTGTTCTAGAAAGCACAAGGCAGTAGCTCAGATCGTTATTTAGCTCTATTGATTTACAGAGCTTCGCCACTTGAACATGGCATGTCACTTGCTGAGCTTCAGAAGGGTCAAAGACTATGCACCACATTTCCCTACTCTGGAGAACCAAACAAGAACAGAGATGTTGAAGATGTAGAATGGAAACAAAAGGGTTTGAAATGGAGACAAAAAGCAAACTGTAACAAGTCAGCAAGAAGCTTAGGCCCCTCGCACAACATGACACAGTGAAACTCAGAGATTACAACTCTTGGGACAAAAAGGCCACTGTTCTGGAGGAAGTAAATCCAAGATCCTACCCTGTCAGAACAGGGGATTGTCAAGTACTGAGAAGGAATCGAAAGATCCTGCTGAAAACACAAGAGACACTGCAGGAACAGACAATGCAAAGGATCCCGCATAACAACAGAGAAAACACCACCAGTGATAGACAGTAGTGGAACAGCAGAGCCGACACAAGCACCTGTGTTAAGAAGATCCACACGCATTATCTCTAAAAGAAAAAGACCTGCACATTTAAAAAGTTTTTGCTGTTGATGTTTGTGTTTGCATTTGTGTTGAACTTTAAATTGAAATAAATACTGCATTAGTGTGTCATGTTGTTAGATTAAACATCTCAGAGAAAGAGAATGGAATAATAGATAATCCTGACCACGAAAGGGTATCGGAGACGAATTGTTGCAATTAGAGGAGATTCAAAATTGTTGCCTCCACTAGTTGTGAGTACTTTAGCTAATAAAGTATTGTTGTTATAAAATAACCCAAGTTTCTTTATTACAATAAAATAAATATCCCAGGAGCTTTATAGGTCAGCAGCTAATAACATTTAACAACAAGCTACGTATTAGCTCAGGTGATCCAAAGGTTGATTTGAGTTGGTTTGAAAGGAGAGAAGGGATACAGAGTGATTTCAGGAGTGAATTGTGGAGTTTAAACATGGCTGCCAGTAATGGAGGATCAGAACTGTGGATGCAGGAGAAGTTAGAACTGGTTGCAGAACAGATGACAGACCTAGGAACAGGGTAAGGTCATGAAGACATTTGAAAACGGAAGGAAATTTTAAAAATTGTGGATTTGTTGGACTGAAGTACAGGGGTGAAGGGTGTGAGAGAGGTTGCAAATTATGTTAATAATTAATTCAATTTTTTAGTGAAAAGTTTACTTTCCAGCTTCTTATAAACAAGCGATAAGTGGCTCTGTATCTCTTGATTATGCATGGTTGAGAATTTTGCAGAACCTTGTTATTATGTACTAATTCTTTGTGTTATATTTTGATGAAGGGTCTTCAAACTGAAATGTTGACTCTTCCCACAGATCTGGCCTGAGTTGTTTGTACTTCCAGAACATACTGCCTTATTTGATTTTCACTAATTATATTGCTATTGTTAAAAAAATACAGCAGTTAAATGCATCAACAATATTTCATACATCACATTCAATAAAGTATTAATTAGTTGAGAAATGAAAACAGATTTAATTCTTCTTTGTATCTATTCTTATCAGAAATAAATTGGACTAAAGTAGTACCCTTCTTGACCTCCATGTGTCCCCTATCACTTCATTGCCTATGATGTATTGAAGTGTAATACAAGTTGTCAAAAATAATGCAGCTAACTTGTCACACAGCAAGAAACCATAAGCAGCAACAGGTTAACTGATCACATCATTTGATTTAATGATGCTACCTGAGGAATATATTTTGTCCCTCTGCTTTTCTTCAGTTAGTGCCATGGAATCATTATTGCCCACCTTAGGGCTTAACATCCAAAAAATGGTCTCTCTCTTAGTATAGGGGCTGGATTATGTATGCAGGTCTCAAGAGTGGAATTTGAATCCAGTCCCTCACACTTGAGAGGCAAGAGCATGACCACAAAACAAAGCTGACACCGTTACCTAAAATAGTGTGGATGAAATTGAAATAGTTAATCTAATTTGCTCATTGTAAAGAGCTCCAGTTCCTTGAAGAAATGGTTTAGTAATATATTTTTAATGAGAGTCCTTTGTAAATTAACAGTGTTAAGCTTTGCACATTGCAAGACGATGGGGATGGTAGTTATAATTTCATTTATTTTAGGGTTGCTTTATTCTAGGTATGGAATACAGACTGTCAACATTTGTTGTACCTTTGTAATGGAGAAATAAACCCATTTACTTTAAACAATCAATATCTTTAATGTAATAACAGAAGTTTCTAGCTTTCAAATGCATCTGCTAATGGCACCAGATTAAAAAGAGGTGAGGCTATTACTGAAATGTAATAAATAACATGCATACACACATGAACTTGTTTTAATATAAAAATAAATCGTGACACAGGGATAGGATAAGAGCTTCTTTGCTCTGTTTACTCAAGTTTCTTGAATTTTAGAAGTGCTGATCTAGCACTTTATAGATCTATTTTCAGAAGCACTTGCCATAGAAAACAGAAATTCTTTGGTTCACCAGTGCATATTTAGCTACTTTATTTATCACTGTCTAAAACTCTAGAAATCCTCCAATTTGTCAGAATTTTTAAAAAAAACTTGAAGTTAGAGAAACATTGTTAAGTATTGCTGGAGAAGCAGGATTGAAAACAGAACATTCTGGCTTGGATATTCATTACCTGTTTTTTTTTTATGAGATTGATCTGATGTGCAAAATTAATTGCACTAGCACTTCCACATGTACACAATGTGTAAGGAGTTTGTACCTTCTCTCTGTGACCTAGGTGCTCTGGTTTTCTCTCACCCTGCAAATTGTCTGGGGTTGGCAGGTTAATTGGGTGTAATTTGGCAGCATGGGCTTCGTGGGCTGGAAGGGCCGTCTACTGTTCTGTAAAATTAAACTAAAAATAGAATAATTTGCCTTTAAATGCATGACACTTCCTCTGATGGACATCAATTAATGTGCAACGTATGTTTGCAATGGTACTTTGATAATGAACCTTCAGAAGAAGCTTCACAGGACTTTAAGGCATTTAGAGCAGCCATTCTCAACCTTTTTTGGTTAGGGTTCCCTTAGGACTCTACTCAAAGTTTATGGACCCCCCTTTCCTGTAAAGCAGCCAGGTTTAGTTGGTTTCTTTTGTACTTCTCTCCTACTGACTATATAAAGCATAGAACAAAATTTATGATTTCAATCCATTGCTCCCCTTAAATGTGCTGTGCCCCCAGGGTCGCCGAACAGCCCCTAGTGAGAATGGCTGTTTTACAGAACAAAAAATGGATAAATTAAAGCATATTAAAGGATAACTTTAAATGTCAGATTGTCTGCCAGGTTGGAAAACTTCATTTTAGGAGCCATACGACTCCATGGTCAATGAAAAAGCCTCCTCCTTCCTGGAGTAGCCGTCAAGGTGGGTTCAGACTATGCTGACGCTTCCCCTGTGGTTTACCTTGCTGTCATGGTGCCAGATTGTCAGAAATGTAGATGACTGCTCCCATATCTACCTGGCCACCCCTACTTTAGGAATTCCAATTCATGCAATTTTTAGAATGATGAACCTGCCGCCCCTCTGCTCCACTTAGGAATTTCTGTGTTTAAGAGCTTCGAGTACAACATTTAGAATGTACTAGGGGTGTAGTTTAATTGGGTGTAAATTGGGTGGCACAGGCTCAGGGGCCGAAATGGTGGGGGGAGGGGGGGCAGAAGCTGGAAGTCCAATTAGGTTGGGGGTGGAACATTGGAGCCAGCTATGTAGGAAGAATGAGATGGATCAAGACCAGCAATTTGGAACAGTAACAAGTGGGGCAGGCAGTATCAATAGGCCTACATGCTTCAGGAAAGGAAATCTGCCATCTTTACTCCTCTGGCCAAAAGGTAGCTCTGGATCCTGCAATGTGGTTGACTGTTAATGGATTTCTCAGTTCATGGGCCATTGGGTTTGGACAATAAATGCCAGGATTGTCAGCAGTGTCCACAGTTAAGGTAAATAATGACAATACTTGGCACATGTTCAAATCTTATGCTGTGGCTGTAAGTTCTATTTGTTCCAGGAGAGCCAGTAATGGGCCCAATTTGGCCCACGTTTATCTGCAATACTTTAGAGAAAACATTGAATGAAGAATAAGATCATTACTTCCATATACAGAATATATATCAAAGCACAAGAGTAATGTAGCTCAGAAGCATCTGCTTGAATTTCAAAATGATGTAAACTGATCTGGACGTGGCCATAATTAAGCTTCACTTTGGGAAAAATTATATCTTTTATGCTAAACTTGCATGATATACGAATGATTTTCTGGTTGGTGTATGAATTAGGTTTCAGAGAGTAAATATTGGGGAAGCACTGCAAATAAGAAGTTTTTTTTTTAGCTCTTTTCTGATTTTCCACCAACTAGCAATCCAGAAAAAAAAATCCTTAGAAAATAAAATCCCTATCATTAAAATTGCCAACTGAGAGCTGGTCTGCTATTCTTGGCCATACTTGCTTGTGTTGCTTTGTGCAATGTTTCTATCAACATTTCTTAAATGTAATTTGACAGATAAAGTTATTTAGAAAATTTAAAAAATGTACAAACCACAAAATATTTCAATGAATTTGCAAAAATGGACAAAAAAAGCACCCCCAAGGAAGAATTAGATCTTCTAGTTCAGTACAAATGTCTCAACTGATGATTTTAGCTGATGTTAGCACCTGAATTCCCTGGGGGAACTTAAATCATGGGAATTTTTCAACTTCTCATTCAGCTCCAGACTAAAACAACACTTACCATAGTTGCCTCATGAGCAAATTCTGTGAACCAACTGAAGGTGTTTATCATGTTAAATTTTCTATAGCTCGGGAACAGAATTACCCCCATGAACAAAAAGTCTGCTGCTGGGTGGATAAAACTGTATTTAATGGTATGAAAGCAGTGGGTTATATAATTGATGCTTAACTTCAAGAATCAAAGTTAAAAGAATAACCACTTGAAGAAAAGGTCAATGTGAAGAGCTGGTAACAGGAGAGACTCAGATATTTTTGATGTAAATAGGACCACAACGGATAATTTTGTGTAAATGGATGTAGTAAGTCAGTAGCATTCACATTATTTTGCTGCCTGCTCTTTACCATCCTCAACATCCATTGGAGCGCTTTCATCCCTAACGTCGAATACTCGAGATGGCAGAGGTCGACAGCATCGAGTCCACGCTGCTGAAGATCCAGCTGCGCTGGGTGGGTCACGTCTCCAGAATGGAGGACCATCGCCTTCCCAAGATCGTGTTATATGGCGAGCTCTCCACTGGCCACCGTGACAGAGGTGCACCAAAGAAAAGGTACAAGGACTGCCTAAAGAAATCTCTTGGTGCCTGCCACATTGACCACCGCCAGTGGGCTGATATCGCCTCAAACCGTGCATCTTGGCGCCTCACAGTTTGGCGGGCAGCAACCTCCTTTGAAGAAGACCGCAGAGCCCACCTCACTGACAAAAGGCAAAGGAGGAAAAACCCAACACCCAACCCCAACCCACCAATTTTCCCCTGCAGCCGCTGCAACCGTGTCTGCCTGTCCCGCATCGGACTTGTCAGCCACAAACGAGCCTGCAGCTGACGTGGACTTTTACCCCCTCCATAAATCTTCGTCCGCGAAGCCAAGCCAAAGAAAAAAAAATAACATTCACACTCTTCTTTCTTTGGCTTGGCTTTGCGGACGAAGATTTATGGAGGGGTAATACACGCTACAATAACGCTAATATACAAGACAAGCATTGCTTCCTTTGCTTGCTCTTCCTTCACCAAATAGGCTGCACTATTTCAATATAAGAAACTTGGAGATACATTACAAGGTGTTGAATAACTTAATATCTCACAACTGCAGAAGACTCCACTTGTGGTTATATCTGACTCATCACCTACTTCTGGTTCTGGGTGCCATGAGCAGCAAGAGAAAGGTATGAATGGCAGTGCATTCCCGGATTTAGTTAACTCAATGCAAGCAGGGAATCATTGGGTCTCACACCTGGTACCTCGTTCTAAAACAAAACATTAGAGGTCAACACTTGGTGATTACTTAACCCCTGAGGCAGGGGTGGGTGGTGGAGGAACTCTGTGGAATTACAGGTGGAGTGCAATGATTACTTTCTCTGGAAATGGAATTCAGGCTATAGGAAGCGAGTGAGTTGAGATGCCTCAAGAAATAAAAGCAAGCAGTGGGGGAGGTATACAAGGTGCACTGCATTGTCAGGTGAAATGTTAAACAGCCTTTCATGGTCTAATAAAATCTAAAATTGCAAGAAATATGCAGCAATATTCAGGTTAGGCAATATTCTTCTTAACAATCCAGGGATCTCAATATAATGAGTCAACCATTTGGGATTGGGAAAATTAAAAATGTCTTCATTCAGAAGATACTGAATCCCTGAAATTCACTTCCCAGAAGAGTTGTGGAGGGTTAATCAGTATGTATTGAAGGAGGGCAAGGGTATGAGGGATGGGGCCCAGGGAAAGAGCTTTGGGAAAGATCATTTGTCAGGGTCCATATGTGTATCTATGCACTTACATTTTTGTGCTAAATCTATGCACCAAGAAGAGTATGTAGCAGTTTGCATGTAATGATTTAATTTCGTAGTCTTTTATTTTGCATCAGACTCTTTAAGATGAAGTTACAGGAAAGGTGATACTGCTGGATGACAAACATCTTAGTGAAACTGCAGAATTGCTACAAGAGAGAAAGAACATTTTTTCATGCAGACAGCATGGTAACAGGCCCTTTCAGCCATGAGTCGGTACCACCAAAATACCCCAATTAACCTACAACCCCTGTACATTTTAAAGGGTGGGAAGAAAACCACAGCACCTGGAGGAAACTCGCACAGACACAGGGAAAATGTACAAATTCCTTACAGAGCTGGATTCGAAAGTGAGTCTCTGGCACTGTAACAGTGCTGTGCTATCCACGACGGCAAATGTGAGAATTATTTAGCAAGTGTTCAGCAGTTATTGCTAAATTTTTAATCTGCACCAAATTTCGCTGGAAGAGTGGCAACTACATTTTGAAATGCAGCAAATATGCTTTTGTCACATTGTAGGTCAATTGAAACTGGGTTTATATCATCCTCAAAGGGTTAACTGCTTCAAACTAAAGATTTGCAATTTTCACCAATATGGAATAGTGGTTAACTTTGCTCAAGTTGTTGGACTGATAGCCAACTTGTTCTGGAACCAGGTACACACCTATCAATGTCATCTGAGAATTTAGATTCAAATAATTATATAAACTCAGAATGAAAAGGTAGTCTACAAAGCAAAGGGCATTTGTAAAATTCATCTTACCTAATGATGTCTTCAGGAAAGGAGATCTTCGTTCCATGTTCAGCCTAACTTTGTTACTCATGATTTAAGATTCATCAGTGTAGGTGACTCATGACTGTCTTTCGAAATAGTTTGGCAAACCAATGAGAGGCACTGGCATCACTAAGAGGGTGCGGGGAATATTCCCTAATTTTTAGTGTTAGCAAAAATCTTACGTTATGTCAATTTTTTTTCCGGCGACAAACGTAGGTGTGCACAAACCACAACAGAAAAGGTGAGGTGACGCAAATTTATGACGTGTAAATGTGGTATTTGAAAAACCGACTAGTTAACAAAACAGTTGGCTAAGAGATTATTTTCAAAAAGTATAATTATTAATTACTACATTATTTTAGTTAGCTAGCTTTTTGTATGCACATTAATTTCTTTTGTGAGCTGGTTGCCAAATGTGTGCATGCGGACACAAGTACAGCTTAGAGGGAACAGTGGGTGGTGGAGGGAAACCAGACCATACTGGGTGACACCATCAGAGGGAGTGACACCAGAACAACTGTCTATGATATTATTGTGCAATGTTTCAGCAGAAATTTATTATTTAAAAAAAAATATCCCTGTAGTTTGTTATAATGACAAAAACATTTTTCATAAGCCCAGCTTACATGTATCAATATTCTTGCAACTCTATAATAATTTACTTTTTGAACCTCATATTGTCATTATTACCCAATTATAACGATACTTTGAATTACGTGGTTTCGTCTGCATGGCTGTTGTTTTTGTCGCTGCTTTTGTCACATTTTCTGGTGTTTTAGCTACAAGATTGTGGTAATTAGTGATGTATCTCATGTAACAATAAAATTTAACGTTCAATTCAACAGAATTTTGATGTAGTTCTTAAATGTTTTTATTTTGAATTCTATTGTTTTCTTACCTAATTTTCACTTTAACCACATGAAACTACATTATTACATTTAGGCTGTGGGTATGATATTGTAATTTAAAGGTGTCATTTTAATTTTGCTGGTTGTTTATCTCACCACTACTGTCATTACATTCAGTGATATACAGGAAATACGATTTCCGAAAAACATTAGTACCAAAAAAAGTCACTAAGGATTCTGTATGGTCTGGTACGGGAGGAGATCCATGCAGGGGGGGTGGAAGGGTGGGGTAATACAATGAGTTACCACACTGGGTGACACCAACTCTAGAGACACCATTGCTGAGAGGGCAATTAAGCAATTAGAGGGCCCTTGCCTGAAACATCCACAACACGATTAAATAAACAGAACACAGTACAGTAAAACACATGGCCCTTTGACCCACAATGTCTGCATGGAATAGATGCCAAAATAAAATAAAACTAAATAGATTAGTAAAACGAAGAAAAGTCCAAAACAAATCTTGGGGGGAGGGGTTGTGAAATTAAAATATTTTTCTACTAATAAAAATAAACAACATGAACCTTGTGAATGAAATGGAGACAATCATTTCATATTAGGAATAGATGGCATAATTTGATAGCTCTAAAAAAAGAAAGTTTTAGAAAATAACTGGGTCTTCACTTCTAATCTGTCATTAATGGGCTCTTTGAATTTCTGAATATAGAACTAATAATATAAATAAACGAAGTATATGAGCCCAGCATTTGTATCTCATGATAACTAGTCCCCAGTATCTGACTGTCAAACACTAAAGGGATGAGGCATTTAGATTTTCTGGTTGTTTGAAAGTTACTCTTACAATGCCGAACTAATGAACCTGCATTAAGAATAAACAGTTTAAAAAACAAAACTACTACACTGTACTCACACTGAACAAACTTCACTTACATGAATAATAAACTTTAAAGTATTTTACTTTTTCCACTCACATTCTTTGAAAACATTTAACTATCACTACCCCTTCATGGAACTGCCCGAAAAATGAACAATAACCTAGAGAATTAACCCTTCCTTCCCCCAAGTTTACAGATGAAGCCTCTGACCGGGTGAACTTACTGAGCAGGGATAAGGTGACATTTTGAGAGACACCCCAATGGCAAGAAGCATCACCAGCTCTTCATGCTGGTTGACACCACTTTATTCAAACTACGAGCAAATCATGACCAAGGCACAACGCTGGCTGAATATTTGCTCCCATCTTCATCAAAGTTGTAGGTGTTACTTCAGACAATATTAACAAACTTATGTATTTTTACCTATTATTTTATTATTATTTGTTTTAATTTTAAAATTATTCTCCTTGATTTATTTGCGGTTGCTTTTCTTCCAGATACTGGGGGTGGGGGTGGTGGGAGGTGTGTGTATGTATATTCATTCGCTTTTTTTTGTGGCATTAAGACATTGTTTGTGGTGTACCCTGACTAGTTCAGCCCAAAGCATTATGATCATAATACAACAGCGCAAATGTTTTTATGGCAATGATTCCACATTAGGGAACATATACCTGTCAACATTTATCCAGGAAACAAACCACGAGGAAACATTCTGTGAAAGACACAACACTCATTGGGGAAGTAATACTGCCATAGATGAGAAATAGGAGGGAATAAGCCCAGCATTTTATCCACATAACCTGGAAATCCAAGTGAAAGATGATTCCCATCAGAAGAAAGGCATAAAGCGCAGCTAGGCAGACTTCAGGGTCATATACAGTATGAGATGATAGTGGGTGGTTACTGAGCTGTCTTGCAAGAGCGTCCCTTCGGAAGCATGGAGCATAGTATGGACAAAATAATTACCATGGCCTGCCATGGCAGGAGCTCTGGCACTTTAATTAGAACAGAACATTACAGCACAGTACAGCCCTTTCAGCCCTTAATGTTGTGTCAATCGATGTAAACCTACTTCACAACAATCTAAATTTTTCCAATCTTTCACCCATCACCCTCTATTTTTCTTGCATATATGTGTATCTAAGCATCTTTCAAACATCCTTATTATACCAGCCTCCAGTATCACCTCTGGAAAGGCACCCCTTATTCTTTCTGTAAAAAAAACTTATCTAACATCTTCCCTAAACTAGCCTTAAAGCGATGTCCTCTGCAAAATGCTAAGTCACCCCAGAAAAAAGTGCTGGCCATCCAGCCTATCTAACCCCCTCATAATTTCACATTCCTCTATTAAGTCACTTTCGTAAGTCCAAAGAAAAAAGCTGGAGTTCCAGCAATCTTGCTACACAAGGCACGTTCTTTAATCCAGTCAATATCCCAGTAAATTGCTTCTGCACCCTCTCTAAAGCTTCCACGTCTAATTTTCTCTTATAATATCCTTCCTTCATTTACAATGCTCAGACATCGTTCAGGCTGCTAAAATTTCATCCACTGTATTTTTTCAGGATAAAGCTGCCAGGAATAAAAGGCTGGTGAATCAGGCAGGAGACTCCCCTTGGACTCAAAGCTTTATCAGGTTGAAGCAATCCAGACCGAGATCAAGAGTACAGCCCAAGAAACATTCAATCTCTGTGGTAAGTCTTATGACTTATGGTCTTATGACCCCTTATTTAGAGGAATTGATTTACATAAAAAAAATGGGCTGACTCCTGAGGCAATGCAGAATCCTCGAGCAGAAGAGAGCTATTATCTGTGTCATTGTTAGAAAGTGTAACATGGATCCTATGGATGAGAATGGTGGGCATGCATTGTGAGTCACAGCATTTCCATGGTTCCTTTATAGCCTGATCTCCTGAGGGTTCCAATGACATTTGAGATTATGTGCTATCCTCCTTCAACATTTCTCCTTCAGCCATGGCTCTTGCATTTTGTGGTAGCAACAGAACCAGCTATCCCAGACTGTGGCCATGCATGCCAACTTGCAGCAGGTGGAAGGTGGTAGAGAGCAAGAGCTTAAGAGGGGCATCCTTCCTCATGAAAGGCATCAAGTTTTTAGTGCTTCATATCTGGAGGCTCCAATCCTCACTGCAAGGGGCTAACAAAGGAAGGCACTAAGATATGCATATTCAATATTGTAGTCTGGATATTAAATCTCATCATGCAGTACTTTCTTTACTACAACGGTATGCAACATTGTGAAGTGACAAAATTACAGCTATGGTGCTCTTTTGTTGCATTGAATGCTGAGTTGAAAATGCGTCAGATATTTGGAGTTTGTTTCACTCTGATCTTGAGACTGTGATTGGTCTACTTTGGTGACATCATTGCACATGTATGGCATGCAAGGTGATTTCATCCAAGTAATTTTAGAATGTTGCACAGGAAATTGAAGATGTTGTTTTGGGAGAGACTATTAATTGACTGTCAGCGGTCATTCCTCGAACAAGTTCCCTGAGTTTTTACTCAGGAAACTGGCATTGTGCACAAGGAAAGAAGGGAAACAAACAGAGTGTTATGGAACATATGGAGATTAAAGAGGAGGAGGAGGAGGAGGAGGTGCTGTCTTATGGCCTTACAAATCCCTAGGCCGGATATGATATTCCCTCAGACCTTGATGGAGATTAGTGTAGAAATTGCAGAGGCTCTGGCAGATATACAGTATTCAAGATGTCTTTAGTCACAGGTGAGGTGCCAGAGGATTGGAGGGTAGCTCATGTTGTCCCATTGTTTAAAAAAAGCTCCAAAAACAAACCAGATAATTATAGGCTGGTGAGCCTGACATCAGCAGTAGCTAAGTTATTGGAAGGAGTTCTAAGAGATTGGATATATAGGTATTTGGACAGCCATGGCTGATTAAGGACAGTCACTATGGCTTTGTATCTGATAGGTTGTGTTTAATGAATCTTGTAGATTTTTTTCGAGGAAGTTACAAAGAAGGTAGATGAAGGAATGGCTATGGATGTTGCCTACATGGACTTTAGTAAGGTCTTTGACAAGGTCCCACAATGGAGGTTCGTTCAGAAGGTTAAGACACCAGGTGTCCATGGAGAGGTTGTAAACTGGATTTAAAATTGGTTGTGTGGGAGAGAACAGAGTAGTAGTGGATGGGTGCTTCTCAGACTGGAGACCTGCGACTAGTGGTGGGCGTCATGGATCTGTGTTTGGATCATTATTGTTTGTTGTCTATATCAATGATCTGGATGATGATGTGGTAAATTGGATCAAAGATAGGAGGCATAGTGGACAGTGAGAAAGATTTTCAAAACTTGCAGAGGGATCTGGACCAACTAGGAGTAGGGGGCCAGTAAATGGCAGATGGAGTTTAATGCAGACAAGTGTGAGATGTTGAATTTTGGAAGAGCAAATGAAGGTAGGTCAGACATACACAGGCAAATCTATGAACACTCGATGACTCTGGGGGACTCTCTTTTACTTCTCGCTCTCTGACTGTAAATCTGACTATAAGACTGTAAAAGGCACTTAGGCAATTTCTACTGGTGGCAAATCTGCCTTGTAGCAGGCAAAAAGAAATTTCATGTAATATGACACTATTTTATTAATATGATAATAAATTAAACATTTAATCTTGAATAAATGGTAGGGCACTGAGAAGTGCGGAGGAGCAAAGAGATCTGGGAATAGATACATTGTTCCCTGAAGGTGGTGTTGCAGATGGACAAGGCTGTTAAGAAAGCTTTTGGCATCTTAGTCTTTATAAATCAAAGTATTGAGTATACGAGTTAGGATATTATGTTGAAGTTGTTTAAGACATTGGTGATGTCAAATTTGGAGTATTGTGTCTAGTTCTGATTGGCTAACTACAGGAAGGATATCAGTAAGATTGAAAGAGAGCAGAGAAGATTTATTAAGATGTTGCCAGGTCTATAGGAGTTGAGTTACCGGGAAAGATTAAACAGGTTAGGACTCTATTCCTTGGAGCACAGAAGAATGAGGGGAGATTTGATAGGACTATAAGAGGTATAGACATAGTGGATGTGATTAGGCTTTTTCCACTTAGATTGGGGAAGATAATATGAGAGGACGTGGCTTTAGGATGAAAGGTTTAGGGGGAACTTCTTCACTCAAGAGTGGTGTGAATGTGGAATGAGCTGCTATCTAATGTGGTGAATGCGGGCTCAATTTTAAGTTTTAAGAATAAATTGGATAGATGCATGGATGGGAGAGGTCTGGAGGGTTATGGAATGGGAGCAGGCCATTTGGATGAATGGACTAATGATTGGCAAAGAGGAGAGGGGCCGGATGGTCTGTTTTCTGTGCTGTAGTGTTCTATGATTCTAAGCCATACAAGACAAATCCCTCTACTTACCTCTGAATCCTGGTCTAGGTGCATCTCCAATCCCCTGCATACTCCTGACATCCAAGCAAACTTATTTCTAAATTCAGATTATATCCATGATCCAATAATTTGCCCACTTCTCCACTCTTAACACTGACCTCTGCCCTCAAGCATGAATGCCTGGCTCCAGAATGCACCCTCTAGCGTGTACAAAAGCTCTCACAACTGGAGGGAGACCATTTACTTTTATTATCTTATAATTGAGGGTAGGTCTTGCAGTGGTCTTCAGAGGGGTTCAGGGTTTAGGCGGGAAACCAGGGTTATATATGGGTAGATGGGGGTAGAGCTGGGAGGTGGAGCCAGACATCAGTATAACACAACCCCAGTGGATCCGGGAGCGGTGCAGACTGCGGACATCCCCAGGCTTCTCCTTGTGCGGCAAACCCTCACCCGATGCCCTTTCTTGCTACAGCTGGAACACACTGAGTCTTTAGCCGGGCAATGAGATCAGGGATGCAGGCTGCAGAAAAAGCACTCCCTAGTGCAGGAGGGCTCACTAGCATGGGAAGCAGCAGCTGTTAGGGCAGTGGTAGTGGGAGCAGCCGGTCCTTAGAAGGGGTCACTTGGTTGAGCAAGCTCGCTAGCTTAGAGGTCGTCGTTCTCAAGCTTGACCTGTTCCAACAATTTGGCCAGTTCAATGTGGCTAGCCAGGTTCTTCTTACCCAACTCAAGCAGTCGCTGCCTCATGTACCCCCCGCGACTAGAGTGTCCCAAATCTGTTCTTCTTCATGAACGTGGCCCATAGCCGCTTTGTACCTGCACTTCTTGGCAAGCGTCCACAGATCCAATAGGTAGTCATTGATGGTCTATCCTGGCCGTTGGCGATGTAGAGTGAGTCGGTGCCTCGTTAGGACCTCATTTTGCGACTTCAGGTACCGAGCTTTCAAAGCCTCAATGACAACTTCATATGTAGCACAGTCCCTGATGACAGTATACCCTTTCGTTCCTACCCTCAAAATGAGTGTGGACCTCCTGAGTTCATCGGTGTGGAAGATGTCTCTGGTCATGTTCAGGTAGGCGTGGAATCAGTCTAGCCAATATGTGAACTCCTCAATCGTGTTGGGGGACAGAGGGTCTATCAGCAACGTACCTGGCTTGAGTAGCACTTCTGTCGTTAGGGAATAAGCTAATAAAATTGTAGCGTGAAAAAAGCTCTCACAACTGGAGGGAGAACATACACTTTTATTAGGTTATAACTGAGGGCAGCTCATTCAATGGTCTTCAGAGGGGCTCAGGGTTTAGGCGGGAAACCATGGTTTTATATGGGCAGATGGGGGCAGAGCTGGGAGGTGGAGCTAGACATCAGTATGACACAGCACCAGTGAACCACAGTTCACTGCATACCCCGATTCCCAATGACCACCTCTCCCACCTGCCAGATTACATCTCCAAATCTCAACCACTCCGTCTAACCCCAACACTTGACCATATCTCCCTTCTCACTGTACTTGGTACAATGTGACAAATACACCTAAAGTACACATCTGTTGAATTGATAAAAGATAACTGTAAAGACCATGATCTACTATTGGCAGTCATTGCCTTGTGATTACATGACCTGATGACCCTCTGTGAAGATGAATGATTAAAAAACTTTCACTCTAGTTGAAGAACATGCAAAAGCATATGGAGGTAAGATGTGGTTTACAGTGCTGTCAGTCTGTAGATGGCATAGAGGGATGCCCCTCAGAATTGTTTCACCCAAAGCAATGATTTAATGAGTACCCCAGCCAAAACCAGATCCTTTTCAAATTCTTACAATAGCCACTTTTTAACATTATTATATGTGATACCTCATATTAAATAATTAACTTTCACTTCACCACAGTCTCATACATCATGTAGCTCAAAGCTCAGTTGTGTCTATGCACTAACAATGTCACATGTGGAGATGTGACAAAGGCAGAATGAACATTGATTTTCTCTTTTCTTGAATAGCCTGAGAGGCAGCTCAGTGTTTCCAAATGATCCTCAAAAGGGATGCCAGTAACGAGAATGGAACATAGAGGGCACCTGTTTCCAAAGCTCTTCTCACAGGTACCTTTCATCTGGTTTAAAATCTATTTAATGGAGATACTGGATCTTTTACAGGTTTTCAAAGCTTACAGAGTGATTTAGACAAGTTATAAGTGTGGGCTGGAAGTTGGCAAATAGAATTTAATGCTGACAAATGTGAGGTGCTATATTTTGGTAGGACTAATCAAAATAGGACGTACATGGTGAATGGTAGGGCATTAAAGAATACAAATGAACAGAGAGATCTAGGATAATGGTGCACAGTTCCCTGAAGGTGGAGTCTCAGGTGGATAGGGGAGTGAAGAAGGCCTTTGGAATGCTGGCCTTTATAAATCAGAGCATAGAGTATAAGAGTTGGGAGGTAATGTTAAATTTGTACAAGACAGGTGAGGGCAAATTTGGAATATTGTGTTCAGTTCTGGTCACCAAATTATAGGAAGGATGTGAATAAAGTAGAGAGAGTACAAAGATTTACCTGGGTTCCAACACCTAAATTATAGAGAAAGGTTAGTTAAACAAGTTAGGTCTTTATTCCTTGGAGCGTAGAAGGCTGAGAAGAGATTTTATAGAGGTTTTAAAAATTTTGAGGGGGATAGATAGAATAGATGTGGATAATCTTTTTTCCATTGTGGATAGAGGAAATTCAAACTAGAAGACATGAGCTGAGAGTTAGGGGGCAAAAGTTTAGGTGTAACGCAAGAGGGAGTTTCTTTACTCAGAGAGTGGTGTGTGTGGAACAAGCTTCCAGTGGAAGTAGTGGAGGCATTTTTAAAGAAAAAATTGAATAGCTATATGGTTGGAAATGGTATGGAGGGTTATGGGCAGAGTGCAGGTCAATGGGACTAGGAGAGTGTAAGAGTTTCGGCACGGACTAGAAGGGTCGTAATGGCCTATTTCTGTGCTGTAATTGTTATATGATTATATGATAACAGAACTTGTCCGTGAACTACTCTTTGCAGATGATGCCGCTTTAGTTGCCCATTCAGAGCCAGCTCTTCAGCGCTTGACGTCCTGCTTTGCGGAAACTGCCAAAATGTTTGGCCTGGAAGTCAGCCTGAAGAAAACTGAGGTCCTCCATCAGCCAGCTCCCCACCATGACTACCAGCCCCCCCACATCTCCATCGGGCACACAAAACTCAAAACGGTCAACCAGTTTACCTATCTCGGCTGCACCATTTCATCAGATGCAAGGATCGACAATGAGATAGACAACAGACTCGCCAAGGCAAATAGCGCCTTTGGAAGACTACACAAAAGAGTCTGGAAAAACAACCAACTGAAAAACCTCACAAAGATAAGCGTATACAGAGCCGTTGTCATACCCACACTCCTGTTCGGCTCCGAATCATGGGTCCTCTACCGGCACCACCTACGGCTCCTAGAACGCTTCCACCAGCGTTGTCTCCGCTCCATCCTCAACATCCATTGGAGCGCTCACACCCCTAACGTCGAGGTACTCGAGATGGCAGAGGTCGACAGCATCGAGTCCACGCTGCTGAAGATCCAGCTGCGCTGGATGGGTCACGTCTCCAGAATGGAGGACCATCGCCTTCCCAAGATCGTATTATATGGCGAGCTCTCCACTGGCCACCGTGACAGAGGTGCACCAAAGAAAAGGTACAAGGACTGCCTAAAGAAATCTCTTGGTGCCTGCCACATTGACCACCGCCAGTGGGCTGATAACGCCTCAAACCGTGCATCTTGGCGCCTCACAGTTTGGCGGGCAGCAGCCTCCTTTGAAGAAGACCGCAGAGCCCACCTCACTGACAAAAGGCAAAGGAGGAAAAACCCAACACCCAACCCCAACCAACCAATTTTCCCTTGCAACCGCTGCAATCGTGTCTGCCTGTCCCGCATCGGACTGGTCAGCCACAAACGAGCCTGCAGCTGACGTGGACTTTTTACCCCCTCCATAAATCTTCGTCCGCGAAGCCAAGCCAAAGAAAGATATGATAACAGATAATTTCTTGCCATTATTTTGTTTATACCTGGCATTAACTCATACTCATTTTTAAAGAAAGATAGATAACTGATGATAACAAAAGAACTATCATAAATTATACCTGATAAGATAGGTCCCTGGATTAAAGAAATCGAGCAATTCATTAGAATTCAGAACGGAGTGCAAGTCTCATGGCACCAAGATAACAAGCTCTCGCTCAGTGTCAGTAAGATGAAGGAGAAGCTCACTAACTTCAGGAGAGGAGGCAGAGTTCACCCCCCTGTCCACATTAAAGACACTGAAATCAAAGGTTAGATATCTTCAAGTTCTTAGGGATAAATATCTTCCATGACGTGACCTAGGACAAGTACATCAATGCTATTTTCTTGAAGAGTAAGGATGTCCGTCATGTTCCTCCTGCCCCTCAACAACTCCTATAGATGCATCAACGAAAATATTCTTATTTTATGCATCATAGAGTGTGGTATATGGGGGCTGCAATTTTCAAGATTGAAAATAACTGCAGGGGAGAGTGAATGCAGCTCAGAATATAATAAAAACATCCCTCCCTTCCATGGACTTCATCTGCATTTCCCACTGCATAGGAAAGGCAGCCAACATACTGAAATACCCATCAAATCCTGGACACACTCTCTTTTCCCTCCTACCATCAGGCAGAAGATTTAAGAATGTGAAGACATGCACCAACAGGCTTAAAAGACAGCTTCTTTCCCATAGCCATTGGGCCACTGTATGAATCCCATACAATGCTCTCTTGCTGAACCTGGTTGGGGCTCATTGATCTTCCTTTTTATTTTAATCCTGTATTCTGCAAATTATGCTCTATACATGGTGGTATGTAATGCTAGAGATAACCTGTTGGCTGTTCACAGCAGAACCCTTCCCATTGTACTAGATACTTTGTGATAAATAAACTTAAAACATAAACTGATCCTTTGCTATTAAATCAGACAGCACCTAAGAGACATTTAACAACTGAACTAATTTAAATGGTCAAGAATCCTTGATGCAAAGTCTTATTTCTGTGAAGCATTGAGGTAATGTCACAAGTAGCTTCCTAACCTCAGTATCATAGCTGATTGATATCATGAGTGCTGCCAATAACCAACTTTTTCCTGATGTACAGATCATCAATAATTCCCTTATGCATAAAATATGGCAAGAATCAGCTACTGGCACCTGGAATGATCTTGAAGCTGGAACTGGATATGATATCAAGTCAACCCTATGAGTAGACCAGTGCAAGCATAGGTGCACAATTTGAGGTGTGACCCCAAAGTGTAATATGCCTGCATGAGTGCTTCAAAAAAGCCAGAGCATGTGGAGCCATTGCTCCCTGAAGTGCAACAGGTAGCAAGGCCAGGCACCCCAAAGAAAGAGATACAGAAGTGAAACCTCATCACCTAATTTCTACTAGCAACCAGAAAAGAAACAATTCAGTGTATGTCCTTGCTCATAAATATATTGTGGCCAGAATATTGTGACATTTCTGAATGAAAATGGTCCTAATTACATCCCACTCCAGGCATAATCAATCTTCATTTCCATTTTGTTTACAGGTAATAAATCAGCTGTAAATGTTGCAATTAGACATTCATTAAACTTATTCAAATATACTCTTTCAATTGTTAGAACTATTATTGGTCTTAAGTTAATGAAATGTATATCCTATGCGAGTAATGAGAAATTGTAAAAAAAACATTTATCGGTACATACAATCCTCATTAGTATACCTAAAACTACGGAAGGTGCCAAGGGAAACAAAATAACATAAAAGTCTATGATTGGACTTAACCAACCTGTGGAAAAGGTCGCTGAAATGTTGAAAAAATTAACAGAGAATGCAGGACTTCAGACCGTTGATTAGGAATTAGATGATGCAAACAAGCATGATTTTCCAAAATACGTTTTGAATTATTCTTCTATTTTCCAAGAAAGTATAAGTCAGTAAAGCTACTGACAATTCAGTTCTTTTTTTAATATAGAACTATATGGACATGAGACTTACTAATGAAACTGATATTTAGTTATGAGGCAAACTGATTAATTATAGTATTAAATTGCATAGATTGAACATCAGTGTGATTAAATTGAGGCTTATATTGATCTTCAAGAAAAGTTCTCAAATTAAGTGCAGTAAAGTCCCTAGTGTCTGGAACCTCTGGGGATTGGTAGATGCTGGATAAGTAAATTTTCCGGTTGATTGAGATTGCATGTTCCACGGATTGTTGAACTAACAGCAAGGTGTGCCAATTTTAAACTTCTGTATTTTATTTTACATATTTATTTTCCATCTTTTTTGCCAGTTGCTTGGGGTTGCCAATTGGTTGAATTCCGGATAACAGGGGTTTTACTGTAGTTAAAACTAGGTGTACACAAGATATTAAAATTTTAAAATGTATTTTCCAATTAAATACTTTTTTTCAATTCTGAGGTTTTGCTACATTATTCTGGAAGCATTGACATCTGTTTTACCTATCTCTAATGTGGTTAACAAAACACAGATGTGAGATGATCTCTTCCCCCCCACAACTGAAGAGTTTGATGGTGCTGTCAGCATTGTTTTCTCTCATTCTTTATATGAGTTGGCAAGCAGATATAATGAAATAGATTAATACCATGTGGCACATAAACTGAACACTACAGGCAAGAATTTTTTTTAATCAAGAAGCACATGTTTTTTAATGTGTTGTGCGATAGGCTTGAAGTGTAAAATTGATCATAAGCTGCAATCGGCACTTCTGCCCTACCATGGTCCTCCTTGCACATCATGTGCTTATGCAACAGGCATGCAGTAGTGACAACAACCAAAATGCAAAGAACTTAAGTGCCTATACACGCTGAACAAATTCAGGGGATCACAAGGGGGTTAAAGCTAGTTCAATCATGAGTTAAAGGCAAGTCCTTGCATGGTCTACTGAAGACAACCACAGAAGCTTTTGTCCTTCACCAGGTTTCTCCAACATTGCCCGTAAGGAATTCTGCTTTCTTTGAGGCAGATGGAGTCCCGATTATTCTGAAGAATTCCCTCTGAGTATCCACCTTAGATGCCACGGTAATTAATTGCTGGATGGTGGTTGCTGTCTGCTTGAATCTCCATCCTGCCTCCCTTAGTGAAAAATTTGCTGAATCAGACCCAATAATTAAAGTTCCAGTTCCCAATGAGAAATTCTGCTAATGGAATGCCTGCCATAGTACTTTAGACTTATGTTTGCTTCTCTTGCATAGAAATTATGTCCATGCAAAGTTTTCTGAAGTGTAATTGCATGATCCTGCTGCCCAGAAGGTAGAATTTTTAAGAGAAAATGTTTGCTACAACTTTACCTTTTTGGGTCCAGCAATTTGTAGAGCTTTCCACTGTGCATTTGTGTCACACTTTTACTGCTTGCCAAAATATAGATCTCACCTGCAAACAACAAAGTGAAAAGCATTCAATCATTGGTCCTGTGCAGTCTGGTTTTATTATTTATTGATACATCATTTTTGCTACCTTTTTTTTAAAATGGCTACAAATCAACCAAATTCAATCAAATTAAAATCTGTTTTAAATATATTTATTTTAACAGCATTTATGTATGATACTGTCAACAAAAGAGAGGAGTGTAAACAGTAATAACTGGATTTTTTTTGTAAAAGGAAAAGATTAAAGAGAAAACAAACATTGTGTTATGTCCTGATGCAGAAACCCTCTATTAATAAATATGATCCAGACCAGAGTCTGAAATTCTGTTCTTTGAAATATATGGGTCAACATTTAAAAAAAACATTCCCTGCCAAAATACTATTTGTTAACTAGAAGCTGGCATGCTCATAATTATTCAGTGAAGTCATCGTGCTGAAGCCCACATTCACAGCTGCTTCAATTGGACTAATCTGTGAAATCAAAACGCAGTGACCAATTATTTTCAGCAGATACATATGTGATGATTCACCACCTCATAAAACTTGTAAAAACTTGCCAACCACTGTCATGGCCCATTAATACTTGATCTTATTCCAAAATAGAAATATTGCATATGATCTCACCGTACTGTCACTGATGAAGGATGAAAAATACAAATGCATAAAAACATCTTGTAAAGATAATCTTGTTCTACTTTGTAGAATTCTGACACGTCATGGCCATATTCAGTTTCACCTGTCTCAAAGCAACCTCCTTATCTGAGATTAATTGATTTTGTATTGAAGAAATTAGATTGTCCAGCCTCTACATTCACAGCAGATGGTCATGGTGAATGGTTGAAGCTTTGTTTGTAACCTTTGCAAATCTGAAGTAGCAGAGCATATATAGTACAGGAAATTGGAAGGCAAGTTATCTTCTAAAGCTATATTTTAATAGATATGTTTAAGATATGATTATGTGTCATAATCTCACTATTTCAGTCATTCTTTTCTGTCTGGTTGGATTATGATGCAGAACTTTATCATACTGCTTGGATCTAGAATTATGGAGAGCATTTTCATTTAATGTGCAAGACTGTGCAAGAAGAAAAGTAATAAAATGCAGAAATTCTATTTGATTCCTTGCTTTCACTAAATGAGAACAGATATTTTCACAGTAGCAATTGTTACAAAGATTAGTTTGATTCATTACCGAACTCATCTTCTCCAAATCCCAAAACCATTCCTGAGATCTGACCACTAAGAGAATTTTTGCACGTGGTGCTGCTGCCAAGACACAATGTTCGTTCTTGCCACTGTTTGTTCAAAGGGTTTTGTTGAAGGCTCATCAGTTGCCTGAAATCATATGCAAATAAATGGATTATTGTAAGTAAATTCTGCCAATAGCTTGATGTACAGCGCCTCTCAATCTTACATGGATTTTTGAGATGAGCCGAAAGATTTTCTAAATCATTGTTAAACTTTTACTCTTTGGCATAAGAAAACGTACGTGACGCTGAATCACTCTATTGCACTGCATTCATACCAGGTAGGAATTAAATTTAACCACAACTATGAGAAATAGATTACGTTAAACACTATACTAATAAAATCAAAGTAAGTCCAATTCCAAAGGCTCGTGTCAACAACGAAAGCAAGAAACACAAATAAGTATCCTTATAAGT
The DNA here is from genome assembly GCF_036971445.1 of Narcine bancroftii. Lineage (NCBI taxonomy): Eukaryota > Metazoa > Chordata > Chondrichthyes > Torpediniformes > Narcinidae > Narcine > Narcine bancroftii. Next base: position 202,661,671 of record NC_091471.1, on the reverse strand, counting down.
CTGCTTACGTTACAACATAGTGCTAATTCATCTCTGCAAGTGGGCTATTAATTTACCTGCCACCTTTTTCAGCTGTGTTTACACTTTGGTTTGATTCTATACACTAATGTACATCTGAGATGACATCTCCTGAAAATTAAATCATGAATTCCTATAGTAATTACAAAATACATTGGAAAATGTATATTTAATTGCAAGAATAAACACAATAATTTGAATCAGATGTATTTAATTGTATCCAACATTTTACTTGTGCACTGCAACTATTAAAGACCATTACAATCATTTTTTTGTTTAATTGCCAACTGCATCAGAACACGGTTGCAGAACTGCTAAATATCATGAAAATGTTTATGCTAATTTAAGTTCCACAGGTGTTCTCACCTACACAGTGCTGGGTTGAAGCCATCCAAAACCCTGCTCTTGGGTGGTAAGTTTTTTGAATACATTGAGAGCAGTTTTCATAATTCCTTGGTGTTTATACTGGCAACATTAGATAGTTATGAGATCAATACCACCACTATTATACTGGCACAAAGTTGTGAGTATAAACAAAGACGCCCAGATCTTTTGAATAACTGCTACAACTTGAAGAACAGATGCTTAGAAAACTGAGTAGTTGTGAAAGCAAAAAGCAAGACATTACCCAAAAACCCCAAAAGATGTACGGTACAATGTAACAGTAAACAAACATTATTTTATTCAATGGACTCTAACTGAGAAAAAAAAATTCTATATCTGGACCAAGGTTAACTGCACTCCATAAGTGTTACCAACAAGGTTGGAGTTTTTGATGGAGAGTTGAATCATTCGGGTAATTTTTACTTCCTTCACTTGGCGAGAATCCAGTGGAGAAAACAGTTGAAAAACCTGCCCAGATTTCACTCAATTGCTTTCATTGAAATCAAAATAGGATGGATTCTGAAATGTCTAAGCAACACATCCCATTGTGGACTTCAGGAAGGGGAAATCAGTCCACATAGAGGGATCAGCAGGAATTTCAAAATCCTGGGTGTCAACATCTTGAAGATCTATCCTGGGGCCTCCATGTCGATGCGATCACGAAGAAGTCATATCAGCAGCTATACTTTGTGAGGAGCTTGAGGAGATTAGGTACATCTCCAAATTCTTGCAAATTCTGACTGTTTGCACCACAAGAAAAGACTAGAGGGAATTGTGATGTCGGCCAGTATCATCGTGGGCATCAGTCTTCCTCCATTGAGCACATCTACAAGAGGCGGTGGCTTAAGAAAGCAGCCTCTATCTTCAAGGACCCTCACCGCCTAGGCCCTGCTCTCTACACACTGCTACTATCAGGAAAGAGGTACAGGAGCCTGAAGATGAACACCCAATGGTACAAAAACAGCTTCTTCGCCTCCGCCATCAATTCTCTGAATGGACAATGAACCACATCTTTTGCACTATTTTATTTATTTTTAAATTGTGATTTATAGCAATATTCGCTGCTGCAAATCTATGAATTTTGTGACGTTCATAACAATAAATTCCGATTCCGAAGATGGGATTTACACAATAGGCACTTTTATCGTGGGAACTTCAAATGATCCTCTTTCAAGTCATTGTTCAAAGGCATTTTCCAACCTGGAGTAGTTTCTGTGCAATTATGCTGCAACCTAAAAATGTCCAGGAGTTGTGGACTGACAGTAATACAGCAAATACAATGAAATACTGTGCTAAAATTATGCTAAACAATGTAGTCTTAAAGATAGGTAAAGTGTGCGTTAGCATACTGTATATTGGATGTGGCAGATTTTTCTTATGGCAGGAACCTTGCATACAAGAGTTCCATCAGGAAGATAACATCTTATTAATATTATTTATTTTATTCCCACCGTGTAATTGAGAACTCGATTTAAAATTCACTGTTGTTACTTTGTTTTCCAAGAGGTGTAAAGTAAGATTGTGAAAGGAACACTGCAGCTACTACCTCACAAAGTAAATGCCCCCTCATCATCTTTAATTGTTTATGCCCTGATTGCTGACCTTTTTCTTCTCTTCAATCAATGGCTCCTCGTTTCATTCTCATTTCTCTTTCCTTATCTTAATGACAATCACCAAATTCATCCAAAGGTTCTTCCTAAAGTCTCTGTTTTTTTTTCAACCTTCCTTGCTCCTGTCAGACTCTCAATTTGGCCAGAAAAAGGATAAAGCAAATGATCTTCAGGTTCTGCAAGTGGGAAAGTTCTGTGGCTCTGGGCTTGTTGCCTTAACAATTTAGAGTAAAACATGCTGTTTTAGGTTAAAATATGCTGTTTGACTTACTGAGTTTCTCCAGCATTGTGCTTTTAGGTTTTTTTGCATTAATAATTCCCCTGCTTAGATCAAAATGTTTGGAATACCATTCATTCACCACCTTGTTATACTACCATCACGACCAAGAGCAAGACAGACACAGGCTTATGGAGGGCACTGAGACTGTAAGAGAAAACAGTCTTACAAATATTGGCAAGAAACTACATTCTTCATTGCATTGGCTTTACAAGAGAAGAATTTCTGCTGTGAGATGAAATCTTATCTGCCATGAAAGCAAATAAAAACAACTTTGCAAAGTCAATTTCACAAACAACTGGGGACTTAGTGTCTAAATTGGGAGAACTGTCATGCAGATTATTCAGGCAATAGCTTTCAATAACGGTGGTCACAGAATCATATCCCATGATGTGCAGGTCTCCCTTGCTGCAATCCTTAGGCATGTCCGTTCCACCTGCAAGGGGAAGTCTAGGTAGGGGAGAATGGTCTTGAGAGTCCTCAACGCAACCAAGTAACCTGGCATCAAGTCAAATATGGGCGAAGAAACCTCTGCCAAATTACCATCTAATGGTCTTTCTCTGCTGCTGAATCAATGTTCTTCAGCAACACCGAGAAGGAGTGTTGAATGGGACCCTTCAATGCCTGCCAATAAGAATAGATAAGAACTACACTGATCAACTTTGCTGAATCCTGAAAACCAAGACATCAGCAAGCTTTGCTGGATAAAAGTACTTAATCTCATTCTCATCAATTTACCTGTTGCAGATGCATCTGTCCAAGAAGCTTCAGTAAGATCCCCACTGCAGAGATCTTGGGGAAATCCCCAGATTGTGTTTTATGGCACAAGCACTATGCTAAATGGGATAGACAGAGTAAAGCTGGCAACTCAAAAATGGTCATTGATGAAACTCTGTGGACCTTTAACAGCAGAAAAATAGCACCACACAATCTGTAGTCTCATTACCCAGCCTCCTCTCCAACCCCCACCCCCCCCCACCCTGCCCCCACAACTCCCCCATCAATATAATGAAGCTAGAGGTTCAACTCTGGCCAAATTATATTATAAAGGGCATGCTAGGCGTGTCTAAATCTGAGGTGACAGCCCAGCAAAGCTCAACTGAGGATGTGCAGTAAAAAGCAAAGAATAGCCTGCAAGTAGATAGTTAAGTGTTCCTACAATCAATAAATGAAATTAAAACTCTGTAAACATGCCACATTTAATTGTGACTGCTGGGGGGAGAAGAAAAATCTGAGGACATAACCATCCTAAACAATCACTGGACCAAGAACGTGAGTGTCAAAAACAAGGCTGAAGTAGGCACAACTATGTTTAGCCAGGATTACTAAATGTGTGTTTTATTACAGGTTCATTCCACAGTCCACACCATCTTAGAAACCAATCTGATTCACTCCATACAGTATAAAAAGAAGGCCAAGTACAAAATGTAAGTGTACATACATTCCAGCCAATGTGTTACAGTACATTGACAACACTGCTAAAGAGCAAAATTGCCCAAGTATGACCAGTGCACTGGACAAATGCAATCCAGCAAATTATTATCCCCGTCCCAGGAGTCTAACCTCCATTTTCGGTAAAGGAATGGAAGTTGTCATCAACAATGACCAATTTGGGCTTTGCCAGGACCATGCCTTCAGATCTCAGCAGAAATTTAGTTCAGACATGGAACAAAGAATTGGGCTGAATAAGTGAGATGAAAGTGACAACTCACTGAAGCAATGTGGAATTAAGGAGACTTAATAAAATTGGTCCGTGGTTTAAAGAAGAAAACACTTCAGTGGCTGGAGTTGTACCACCACTCTGCCATTCAATTCCCCACCATTGGTGCATCAGCAGTGAAAGCCATCTATGTATACAGTTGCTATTTGGCTAGACTGCACCTCTAGATCCAAAAAGGACAAGGGCATCAAGTGCATGACCATCTCCTATCGGTTATTCCCCAAGGCTATCACCATTCTGGCCCAGAAATACATTCCATCATTGCAACTGAGTCAAAATCTTTCCAGCAAAATGATATGAGAAGTTCAAGAAGTTTGCTCACCACCAGCTCTTCAAGAGTAGTTATGGATGGGAATTCCACCAAAAAAAACCAGGTTCTTGCAAGAGTTATAGAATAACAGCAAGCATCAGTTACCTTTGGCATAGGTATTGTCATAGCCATTCAAATTAACATCTATTGCAGTATATTACTGCATGTGTATTAAGAAGATTGGTAAAACATACTGCTGTAAATTTCATGGCACAAGAAATATGCTCAAAGCTGAACAGTCCGAATGGCAAAAGTGTCCATTTACTGAAACCAAGCTCTTGTTGAAAGTATTCACAACATCAAGTGGAGACACATCTACATGTACTACTGCTGGAAGTTGAGAATTTGGCAGCAATGAGCAACCATTCCTTATTCTATGATTCTGAGAACAAATGCAACTTTAAAAGTGCACACTGATAAAGGGCAAAATGCTATTTCCGCTAAAGGGAATAAACTTCCTAAGTGGCAATCTTGCTTGCAAAACAAAAAACAAAATGAATTTTAGAAAAAGGAGTGTCACTCACACTACATTCACAATAAGTAGATAAACATCAAGGAGTGAATAATTGTCACAATAACCTGGAATAGCTTGAAAGTCTTGGCTTGTTGTTTACTTGTTCCATAAAGTGTTATTCAGGTTGGTGTGGGACAACTATCACTTATAGGCCAAATATATGGAATTAAGTGTATTATTGAATCAATTGGATTTTTACAACAACTTAATAATTTTACAATCATTAATTCTATATTTAAAATTAAATATCTGAATTTAAACTCACTAACCTCTGGTGAGATATAAATTCATGCAATCCAGGCATCCAGATAACCAGTCCAATAACATGACTTTCATGCTACCATGCGTAAAATTCTATTTATTTCAACCATTAGATTCTCAAACTTAATGGGATTTGAATGTACATTTTCTAAAAAAAAATGGTCTTCTGACTCTCAGCTATGATACTTTCAATTAATTGATGTAGAAATTGTGTCATATGAAGTTAACACTTCATCCAGGTTCATAAAGAACTGTAGAATATTTTCAATACTTTGTGCATGCTCCTGAACTTTATTAATGTGAAAAATGTCCTGTTTTCCCTTAAATTCATTGACATTGAGAGTACTGCAGCACAGAAACAGGCCCTTTAGCCCTACTTGTCCATTAACAACAGGAGGTCATTCCTAGCTCCATCTACCTTTCCTCATTTTTTAATCCTGCTTACTTCCACCTGTCACTCTCCTGCTTCTGTCTTGCAATTCCACCCCTCTTGCTCCCCCACCTGGGTCCACTTAACATCCTTTACTCCTCCTCAGTCCACCTATGTCTACTGTTACCATCCCTCTCCCCTTTAACACTGCCTGTCTTCCATCTCCTTTCTCAGCCTTGAAGCAGTTTTGAACCAAAATGTCAAATTACCATTCTTTTCCCCATGGATGCCATCTGACGTGCTAAGATCCTCTAGCATTTTTTTTAAGGTTATTCAGTGCACCTTGTCCTGCTGACCAAATGTAGAGCCATTTGGAGAACTCCCACTCTTGAACTCTTGTAGGAAACTGCCTTCCAAATAATTATTCAGGTACCTTTTAATGTGCTGAAGATCTTCTCCTCCAACACCATTTCAGGAACTAGGTATCAGGATCTCAGTGCTCTTAGCAACTAATTTTGAAAGTATGTAACACAAAATTATATCTGCTGGCTATTAATCTCTTGGCCAGGGTAAATAAGTCCTTTCTGTTCTTGTGCAGGCCTTTCTAATGTTAGGGAATCCTATTTGTGAAATGAAACTCCCCAGCCTATTCAGTCTCTTCTTATACATTTAACATGTAAAACTCTTTTGCTGTATTAAAGAGGGATTTTTTTTAAACTTCATTTCTTATGAGATAATCTTGTTGAGTGGTAACTTTAAACATACTGATTTCCATTTCAATGATCTTAGTAGAATGAAAATCTTATGGGTTCTACCATGAGTGTGTTTATCTGCTTTGCCTAACAGTGTGAACACCAACTTTTACATTTATATTTTATTGATTTTTTTCTCTATCTCTCCATTGAACAGTTTGTTTACCTTTCTTTATTTAGTTTACATGTGTACATTAAGTCAGTTTTTTTTTTGCACTGACAATAAGTGGCAAGTCTGCTTCGCCTGGCAGGAAAACAAATCTCAGGGTTATATGTGATATTTTTGTATGTACTCTGACAATAAATCTGAAATCAGTGCATTTCTCTTCTATTGCTTTCTAGGCTGGGAATTCTCACCTCTTGCTGCTGTGTCTTTCTGTCAGGCACGAGCCTAGCCATTAAGCCAAGCAACATGTTGTGATCTCTTTATTTGGGCTGTAAATGTATTAACCACCTTTCCTCAAAATGTTTCAAGCAAGATCATACTGCATGTGGCAAGAAAATAAATTTGTGGGATGACAGATCTTTTACACTGGTCACAGACACAATTAGTTTCAATATATTCGAGAAATGCATACCTTAAGAAATTGAAACATAAAGTGGAGTAGGAGAAGACCACACACCGATCCTTGATTTGAAATCCACTTCTACTCATTTCTTTAATTCACTTTGAATACAAAAATCTATTGATCTCTGCCTTGAGCATAACAACTGAGTATTACAATCCCTCTGCTGAAGTCAATTCCATCCTGAGTGAAGAAGTTTCTCCTCATCATTATTGTAAATGGCTGACCTTTTAGCCTGAGGTTATTCCTCCAAGTTTTAGGCCACCAGGAAATGGCTTCTTTTTTTCCGAGAAATGGAAGATAAGTAAAAATTATTATGGTGGTTGGAGAGAACATTTGGGCTTGTTGTAATTTGGAGCAAAACAAATGGTGGGGTTCAAGATTCCTAAGGTGGAATTCCTTAACAAAAATAGATCATTCTGCAAATTGTGTTATATTTCATTGAATTATTCCCTTATGAGTTTGCATTTGAACTAGTTCAGTGTGTGACATCATGTATTTTTGCATAACATCACACCACTGAGACTGTTGAATTTTTATTTTTGTGAAGCAACTGTGATATTTGTATTAGTGTTTTAATTTCTCACATCTTGATATTCTAGGTGTAATTATTTTAAACTGCAGTTTCAAGGGTACAAGCTAAAGTTAGTGGATTTCAAGATCAAGCACTGAAAAGTGTAAAAGATATTTGCCTAATAAAAATCTACTTTTAAAAGTTACTCTCTTATTCACCTCGAAGAAAAAATTTGAAGTCTGAATGGGATTTTTTTTCACTTAAATGGAAAAAAAGTCTATGGCTTCTGTGCATATGCCAAATCACAAAAATCCCAGACTTACTGGTGCATTTGGAAAGGCAGAATCTGTCAGGTTGTTCTAAAGTACTGTATTGACCCCAAAGAAATGTTTCAGACACATTGCGTTTGTTTAGACCCAATGGAGAGTCTGAGACCCAACTGAATTCATTAGAAATTATAGGGTTTTATATGGAAGTGAGCTCTTTTTCAAAAGCTAATTGTTTTAATTATTTAGGTTTTGAAAAAGTGCAGTTTCATTATTTACTTCACTGTTAAAATAGTTTTTAAATGTGTCTAAATGTTGGCTGTTTCCTTTGGCATTTATCAAAGTTAGACTTTATCAGGTGCCAAAGTTTTGTCGGGCATTTTCTGAGTGTCTTTGCAGAAGCTGATAATTCAGAATTCAGAAAATACTTAGCAGATCAAGCAGAATCTCTGCAAGGGGAAACAACTAATATTTCAGTGTTGGGCCCCTTCATCAGAACTGGAAAAGCGTCCAAGACCAATAAGATTCATGGTTTCTCTTGTTCATTTTAGATTTCTAGCAACTCCACCTGGTAAGTTGACCAGAAAGGGATGTATCTGGATTCACTATGGTCAATGATTCCATGCTGCAAAATGGATAAAAAAGATTGTGCCCCATCTCATTAAATTTTATTTCCATTAGGTATGCCAACTGGATTCAGGGTGGTCAGGGCGGCACTGTCAGCTAGGTGGTTAGCGCAATGCTATTACAGCGCCACTGACCCAGGTTCGAATCCAGAACTGTCTCTAAGGACTTTGTACATTTTCCCTGTGTCTGCGTGGGTTTATCCCACATGCTCTGGTTACCACCCTCTCTTCAAAACAGATGGGGATTGTAGGTTGATTGGTGTATTTGGGTAGCATGGGCTTGTGGGCCAGAAGGGCTTGTTAGCATGCTATATTAGCAAAGTTTTTACAAAATTATTGCACATTAAGCACAAAGGTGAATTTCAGCTGGAAGGACTCAGTAAGTTAGGCATCTTCATTGAAAAGAAGCAGTCAACAATCTTGGTCAATTCAGTTCCCATTTCCTCTCGCCCCCAGCTAGGTTTCCTCAGGATTCCAGTATCTGAAGCTCCTTGCATCTCTTAATGAACTTTGGCCCCTTATGGTTTTGAGTAGAATAAATGGTTCAAAATTTATGGTTAGCATCAAAACAAAAGTTAATACTAACTTCTCAAGGGCAACAACCATTTGGCCTTGCCAGAAATGCCTGGGTCCGGAAAAAATAAATAAAAGGGAAAGGTTCCATTATAGTCATGAAATTCATTAGAAATTATAGGGCTTTATATGGAAGTGAGCTCTTTTTCAAAAGCTAATTGTTTTAATTAGAATGTAACATACATGATGAAATTCTTTAACTTTGTTTACCGTAAGGAAGACAGAGAGTCACCACTTTGTCCAGCGCCCCTCACAGAAATGAGACCCCAGTGAGGAACGAACTCGCAACCCCTCGTTTGCAAGACCAGTGCTCTAACAACTGAACTATTGGAGTGAAATGAGAAACTTCATGGGCAGTCAATCATATTGATGGATTTTCAAAAGAGCAGAGCAGTGTAATAGAGCATAACGAGTCATACAACTTGTCTGTAACATTGCATGACTTGTCCCATTTGGTCTATGTCCTTCTAAGCCTTTCTGATCCATTAATCTGTCCAAATGTTTTCTGAAAGTTAAAAATTGTGCCCACTTCTACAGCTTCTTCTAACAGATCATTCCAGACATGTTGTGAGTGAAAAAATTGCCTCTCAGATCCCTCTTAAATCTTTTCCATCTCACCTTAAATCTGTGGCCTCCAGTTCTGGAATCATCTACCCTGGGGAAAAGACTGAGTATTCACTTTATTTATGCCCCTTCTGATTTTATAAATCTCTTTCAGGTCTCCCCTCAGCCTCAGGGAATAAAGACCTAGCCGTTCAAACCTCTCTATAACTCATGCCCCCTAATCATGGCAAGATACTGGTAACTCTCTTTTGCATCTCTTCCTATTTATTAATGCCCTTCCTATAGTTGGGTGGCCAAAACTTCACACAGTGCAGTCTTGCCATTCATGTGGTCCCAGCTTTTGCACGCAATACCCTGCACATAGAGGGGAAATAGTGCCAAACCTTTTCTTCGCTACCCTGTCCATCTGGTTGCTACTTTCAGGGAACTCTGCGTCTGTAGCCCTATGTCTCTCTGTTCAACAACACATTCCAGGGTCCTGCCATTCACTCTGCAAGTCCTACCCTGGTTTGAATTACCAAAGTTCTACACTAGGAACAATTTTCAATTAACTTTCTACATATTATTCAGAATGTTAACTAGACATAGGATTAAAATTACAGTAGAAGGTGAAATAGAAAAATGTATTTTTATTTAAAAAAATATTTCATTATACTTGTGAATATTCTTAAAATTAGATTTATGCTTAAGATAGTTTGATAAGTAGTAATTGTGGCTTAGTTTAACCTCATGGAACTAAATACAATATACTCTGTAAATGAAAATTAAGAAACTGCACTTGCTGGAAACCTGACATTGAAACCGAAAATGCTGGAAATAGAAAGTTGGAAAACATCCGTGGAGAGAGAGTTATTAATGTTCCAGGTTTCTGGTGAAGTGCCATTGATCTGAAAAATGGACTCTGCCTGTTTAAACTGAAAAGTACCTAAATATAATTTCAATTGATTTCTCTAGATTCCACTGGAGAAAACTAAATAGTGTAGCCTGTGAAGGTATACTGGATTACATTTCTGAACAATCCCAACATTGCAACACAGTAATAATTGTGTAATAATAATGCAAATCTGCCAATTCTCTATTATTATTAAAAACAAAATCTGGCAATGCTGTAATTACATCTTCCACAAGTATTCTTGATTCTAGTATAGAATAATATAAACATTTGTGGCTATTGAAAGATTACTAGAATCGAGACAATGGTTTTATTTGTCCTAATTTTTGGCTTCTTGTATCCAATAAGTGACCACTGAACCTTACGATAATCCTAGCCACACCCTGTCATTGATATTCCCAATCTATTCCCTCCCCACCTTCTCTGTAATTTAAATCCTTGTTCTCTCTTTTGAAGCTGGTTCTTTGTCCTGAAATGTAAAGTCTATTTCCACAGATACTGTCTGTCCTGCTAAACTTTTCAGCAATTTCTCCATTTAATTATAACCATTTAAAAATTCTAGTCCTCCTTCAAGAAAAAAAATACCCAATAGTCCCTTCTGGAGACATTTAGTTGGGGGTGGGGTTGCAGATATATCAGAGCCCACACCTGGAGGGGGAGGAGTTCAGCAAGGTTGTATTTCAGGGAAAAGACAAACATAGATGGTGGGATTGGGATGGCAAAGATTGATGCGTCTTCTTTGACAGAGATTGCAAGAAGTCCAGTAAGTTTTGGTCAAGGGATTGGGACTAGCAGCACATTAAGAAAATATGGCCTGCCTTCTTCAAAGCAGGTGAACGGATTGCAGAGAGGTGAAAATGGAGGTTGGGATGAGGTGGGATGGGATTGCAGCTTCTGTGGTCAGGGCTGCTGAAGGCACACGTATGAAAGCAATTAACTAGGTTACAGTCTCCTACTTATAGGCTGCACACAGGATTGGTCAACCAAATAGAGAAACATAATGGACAGAAGGCTGTCAGATGCCAGAATAGGCCCTTCAACTCCACAACCCTGAGCTGCCTAAGTACACCTACTAAGCCAAACTGCCTTTGAAATGTGGGAGGAAACCGGAGCACTCGGATGAAAACCCCACTGACATGGGGAGAACATACAGAGAGTTGCTGATTCAAACCCAAGTTGCTGGCACTGTGATAATGCTGTGCTAACCATTCCTCCACCAGATTATAATTGGCTCTCAAATGTCACCTGATTCACATGGAAATCAAGGGAACAATTGGTGATCTTTCTTTGAAATGGGAATTGCAAAACAATGCTGAGAAAAAGAGGAATGAGCAGGGGAACTATAGGATGGCCAGCCTAATGTTTGTGATAGGAAATCTCCAGATACAATAATTTAAAACAACATTAATTGTCATTTTGAAAGTTAAGCATGATTGAATGAAAACTGGCATGGATTTGTTAAAATCAAACCAGGTTTGACTACGAATCTCTCTCTATAAGATATGTAATGGAAAAAAGTTGATTAAGGCTATGCAATTGGCGTGCATATGGACTTGTAGAAGGCATTTGATAAAATTCTTTACAATGGACATTAGCAAAATTGAAGTCCAAGAGATCTAAATAGAAGTTCTTGAGTGGATGCCTAATGGGTTCTCCTGCGCTGAAAATTTTATTCATACCATATCACCGTGACACCATGTTAAAATTATGCCCATCAGAAAACTTAGGCTGTAATAGGGATATGTAGTTCAGCCCCTTGAGCCACTGAACCATTGCTGAATTACGTCAACTCCATTTACTTGCCTCAGCTGGCTTTCTCTGTCAGATTGCTCTGGACCCCAGGAAATTGTTTTGTTCATCGAAGATGCTTCATTCAGATAATTCTCTACCATTTGTACACAAGAGATCTTGGTGCTGTCTATTTTCATGATTTAATAATTTTATTTCTGGTATAATTCAGGTAAATATGGACCCTCTCTAATAGATAGTTCTCTGTATATTGAACTATGCAGAGTTATCCATAAACAAGACTGCAGTGAATTTTATTTGAAGTGTTTTGTACAGCAGCAACATGCATGGACAACTAAATGGAAAACATACCCATTTCGGTCTCCAAAAATGTAATTTCCAAAAAGTCTTCTCGACTGGCATCCTCTGTATATAAAGCCACCCACTAAAGGACTGTGGCTCGAAGATTTGAATTCAACTGCTGGAGGCTCGGTTTCTGGAAGGAAAAAAAAACTAGCATTAAAGCTGTCAAAGACATGTTAGCCAAATGATACAAATCAGAAATATATTTGCTTTTGCTGTATAATCCATGTCAGGGAGAAGGGGAATCATATTTTAATGAATTCTTCATAATGTTGGTCACAATAAAAAAGATCATAACATTTTTAAACATTTCCAGTACATTTATGCCATATTCAGGACCAGCTCAATCATACTTTGAGATTTATAATTACCATAATCTTTTCCTCTTGTTAGCTTGATGATTCTTCCTGATGATTTATTCCAAGTATTTGACTCTGAACAAAGTATGGTCAGGTTCCCACTGGAGTCCCTGAGATGCTGATCTACTGTACACCTAGGTAAAATCAATATGTGATTAATGAGCACTCTCGGAGGAAAAATAATTCATTCAAAACATTCCTCATCTTGTTTGTCATCCAAGCCAGTAAAATAAAATTAAAGCAAGTTATGCAAACAATGGTTTGATTAATTCAATATTTGATCTCTCCTTTTGCTCTCTTCAATTTATATCTATTTGTTGGTGCACAAGAATTTCAGTGGATTGTACTTATGTTTATGTCAATAAACTCTAATCTCATCTCATCGTGTTTTTGCTCTTTTACTTGGCATTTTCAACCATTGTTAATATTCAAGGACTTCTTGAGAGAAAGTTTTTCATTTGGATATGGATATTGTCATGTAGAATTCATTTGAATGCTCTCTTAAAAATGCACAGTATATTTGCACTAGCAATTGGGGTGTGGAACCAGGAAGATTTTTTTGGAAGCATCAAATTATTTAGCAAGATCTATCTTCTCTCCTGACATTATCCTAGAATATTTTGATATTTCTTGAGGTTTCAAGAAATGGGGAAATTTAAACATTCTCAATATAAAAAAATAAAAGGAATTTTTGCCTTTTAGCTAATTTCCATTGAATTGAAAACATCACAATATTTCTCTCCAAATCTGGACAAATTTTATTTCTTGGACCTCAGGAATTAAAAATAAAATATGCATTTCAATGGGGAACATCTTCTGAGTTTCCAGTATCCGCAGGTCGTTCTGAGGGGAAGATTCATCTTTCTGCTTGATTCTCTGTTGATCTAGCAAGGAATTCTACTGTGGCCTTGAGCTCTTTATTGAGTTATTGAGTTCACCATTCCAATGGAATCTATGCAGCCTTGTGTCAATGGTTTGTTTCTGTAGCTAGTTCTCAGGGTGCAGTATTGTCTGAAATGGCGGACAGCCTTGGTGTGGGTGAGACCTTGGGAATGGAGGGTAGAAAAGTGGGGATGCCTGGCTTTGTTAGGCCTTGGAAATATGAGTAGGAGACACAGAATCTGTTTGTGTCAACCTGAGACTGGGTGGAACAGTATGACCTCAGGAATTTTGGGAGACAAGTTCACATAAACAATCAAATCAAGTAGAGTTGAAGTTGATATTTTCTTCATCATCTATGTTCAAACACTTGAGTTAATTGAAATTTTTCTTTATATTTTTTTTAGGGAGAAATTAACAATAACTTTCTGAGGTGAAAATGTGAAGAAATATTTAAATCAGCACCAGGAGGAGTTGCTGTTTGAAGATTATGTGTCTGGAATGGGATTTGACCCACTAGCTTCTGATTCAGTTCATGAACACATTAGGACAATTTCATTTACTGATGTTTATTTAGGGGCATGGGAAAGTAGTCACTGCCTTACTGGGAGAAAAATACAAACAATGAAAGTACAAATCACTGCATCCCAATTCAAGAATCGGAATTCAACTTTTAAAATTTACAAATGAAAGTGTCTATTCAGTGAAGGTAAGAAGTGTAACCTGTAAAGGTCTAGTTGATATTCAAATGGCCATCAGGGAGGGAAGCTTGATATTTAAATGTTCTAAGTTTATGCTTGTTAATAGAATGCTAATAAAATTATTTACTAATATCAGAGACTGCTACAAATAGATAGTTAAAACCATGTAAAATATATTTGCCTTTGAGCAGCTGGCCTTTGAAACAATGCATATTATGTCCTCTTGGGCATCTGGGGCCTAGAAACTTTGGTAATGTGTTCTATGAAATGCACCACTGGATATTTAAAGTCAGATTATCACAACACACAATATTTTGATGTGGAGGGTTTCTTTTTTGGTTCAAATAGTGTTTTATATTTAAATTATTATTTGAGGTGCACAATTCATCCAGGAAGCATAGACATTATTTCTGCTATTGAAAGAAAAAAAGTTTAATTTATTTCACCTATTTCAAGACTCAGGACTTCCCAAAGTGCCTCAACCAAATATCTTTGAGCTGTATCCAATAAGGTCAATATGTGTGGTTGATTCTTAATCATCCACCTCATCATTCAATTTATTGTTGTACATTAGCCAAATTGGGATGTCATTCCTCCCTTTTTCAGGTTCCTTACCTTTTATCCACAGATTGAATAACCATTAATTGGCAGACACTTGTATATCTTTCAGACTTGTTCTTTTTGCATGAGCATCTTTATAGCTTTTGAAGTTTAATCTAGATCCTGATCATTTTCAAAGGATAGTAACACAACCATTGCTTACTACTGTTTTAAATTCCCAGTTTGGGTGTGTTCCCTTAAATGAGCAATGTGTATAAGGATTGGTCATATGATTCTGTTGATTCGCTCAATGACCACACACCATTCGGAATTAGGAAAAGATTTGAGGCCTCCTAGCAGACGCATGAAGAAAATGCAGAAAAAATTAATAGCAATTGAGGCAATGGAGATGTGTCCCAATATACTAAAGGATTGTACAGTGTCAAAGAATACAGTTTTTAAAAATCTGCATGACAAACTCTGCAGTGAAGATTTTTGGAAGTGTAAAAGATTATTCATCAGGGAAGGTTTAAAAAAAATCAGATGATAACTATCCAGGGCCTGTTAAAATTGCAATAATTGGTTAATTCAGGGCCAAGAGTAGAAGGGAAGGGGTTAAGACAATATATCAACTTTTCAAATATGCATGTTAGCTATAATTGGTGCAATTATTTTTGACGAACATTCAGAATGGTTAAAAAGATGACAGTGTTTCAAATTGTGTAACAATCTTTGAATGAAATTCAATTTTACAGATAAAATATATCTGTCATTAAACCCATTGAGTTAAGTGACGTGTTAGGGAATGGGTTTATCTAATTTAATATCAACCATTGCTTAAAAAGTTGAATAATCAAAATCCAAAATAAACCAAAGTCACCTTCCTCCTACACTTTATATAAAAAAATACAGAAGTTATTCCTCATACCTATGCTCGTTTTTTCCCCAAATAGGAAATTCAATTTTATTGAATCCATTAATTTGTGTAGACAAAAGGATGGTACAAAAAAAACACAAAAGTCTACAGACATCGTGGTTGAAGTAAAAACACAATCCTGCAGAAACTCAGCAGGTCAGTGTCCTTAATATAGCAAAGATAAAAATACATAACTCACGTTTTGGGCTAGAGCAATTCATCAAGGATGGTACAATCCATTCTGACTCTGTGAAGAGTTTGTATGTTCTCCCCATGCTTACATTTTCCTCTTATGTTCCAGAGATGTGCAGGGGTTACGAGGTTAATTGGTCACATGGGTGTAATGGGCTCATGAGCCAGAGGGCCTGTTACTGAGCTGTATCTCTAAACTACATCTATATAGCCATTCCTGGCTGGAGATATTGACCTTTCCATTCTTCCTAATGTGGTTAAACTGTTTACTGGCATCTGGCCCTGCATACATTTCAATTTACTTCACTTACACATTGGGAAGAATGAAAGTTTTATCTTTGGAATTGTGACCAACACCATGCTTCACTTATTAACTGCATCTTCCTCAGGAAGCTCAACATCTAAGCAAAAGAAGTCCAGCTGATCAGTATTCCATCTTACCTCTGGCACTCAGCAGCTGCAATGTGTGCCTGCTATCAACAACATTTACAGCAAAACTCCAATGATCTTTTACCCACCTAATTGGAAATCCAAATGTTTCAACATCTGGCTCACTGGATAATGTTTGTTACTCTCCCATTAAACTCATCAGGGCTTTGGTTCCTGCACTCTTTCCACTCACCACACCCCTGATTCCCACACTCTCTTTTCATTCACTGGGGCACCAGTTCCCATGCTTCATTACCCCTCTCTGGTCTCCAGTTCCTCCACACCCATTTCACATCCTGGGGCCATCCCTTTCCATCTAATTCCCTGTAAAGGTACCTGGTTCACTGGATAATTTATTATAATCCTGTGTAACATTAAAAAAAATCAATTAAAATCTGTTGCAGTGGAAAAGAAATACCATCAAATGGTCTGGGGAATCTGTTAGTTTGGCACAGCCAAAGTCCTAAGTGTCCATTATTATCAGAGTTTTACTGTTCTTCAGTTGCTCTCCGATGCTATTATAAAATCATCGACCTTCTATACCTGCAAACACTGTTACTAAAAGTCCTTGAGACACAGGAGTAGAAATAGGCAATTCAGCCCATCGAGTCTGCCCTCCATATGATTAAGAGTTGATCCATCCTCCCAATCAACCTGACTGTTCGCCTTCTCCCCATAACCTTTGATGCCATGGCTAATCAAGAACCTATCAATCTCTCCCTTAAATACACCCAATGACTTGGCCATTACAACCACCTGTGGCAACAAATTCCACGGATTTACCACCCCCCGGCTAAAGAAATTCCTCCACATCTCTGTTCTAAGCAGAAGTTGTTCTAAGGTGATGTTCTGCCCTTTTGTCCTAAACCCTCCCACCATGGGAAACAACTTTTCTACATCTATTCTGTCCAGGCTTTTCAACAATTAAAATATTCCAATGAGATCCCCTGATTCTCCTAAATTCCAACAAGTACAGGCCAATAGCTGTCAAATTCTCCTTATATAACCCTTTTATTCCTGGAATCATCCTTGTGAACCTCCTCTGAACCCTCTCCAATGTCAAGTATCATCTATGAGGAGCCCACAACTGCTCACAATGCACCGAGAGGTCTCAACAGTGTCTTATAAAGCCTCAACGTCACATCCCTGTTCTTATATACTATTCCTCTTGACATGAATGCCAGCACTGCATTTGTCTTTACTTTCAGGGTATCCTGCATTAGGACCCCCAGGTCGCTTTGTATCTGGGAATTTTCAATTTTTCCCCATGCCTGTCTATTTCTTCTACTGAAATGGATGACCATATATTTTCACACGTTGTATTCCATTTGAAACTTTTCTGCCCATTCTCCTAATCTGTCAAATTCCTTCTGCAGCCTCCCTGTTCCTAAACACTACCTGCTCCTCCACCCTATCTTTGTATCATCTGCAAACTTGGCCACAAAGCCATTTATTCTGTAATCCAAATAATTAATATTCAACATAAAAGAGCAGCCCAACACCAACCCCTGTGGAACAACACTAGTGATGGGCAGCCAATAAAAATATGATCCCACTTTGTTTCCTGCCAATCATCCAAAGCTCTACACATGTTAGTAAGTCTCCTGTTATACCATGGGATCTGATCTTGATAAGTAGCCTCATGTGCAGCACCTTGTCAAAGACCTTCTGAAGAAATCCAAATACACAACATCCACTGCATCTCCCTTATCCAGCCGACTTGTCATTTCTTCAAAGAATTCCAACAGGTTTGACAAGCAAGAATTTCCCTTAAGGAAACCATGCTGGCTTCAGCCTATCTTGTCACTTGCCTCCCAATGCTCCGTAACCTCATTCTTGACAATCAACTCCAACATCTTCCCAACCATGGCACGGTTGGTGTAGCGGTTAGTGCAACGCCTTTACAGCATCAGTGATCAGGACTGGACCTGGATTCAAATTCCATCCTGTCTGTAAGGAATTTGTGTGCTCCCCCTGTATCTAAGTGGGTTTTCAGTGGGGGCTCTGATTTCCTCCCGCCTTTCAAAAAATGTACCAGGGTATAGGTTAATAGGGTGTAAATTGGGCGGTATGGACTTGTAGGGCTGAATTGGCCTGTTACAGTGCTGTATGTCCAAATTGAAAAAACACTGATGTCGACTAACCAGTCTATAATTTTTCTTTCTGCTGCCTCACTCCCTTCTTGAATAATGGGGTGACATTTGCGATTTTCCAGTACTCTGGGACCATGCCAGAATCTATTAATTTCTGAAAGATCATGCCTCCACATTCTGTACCACTACTTCTTTCGAACCAGAGGGTGTAATCCATCTGGTCTGGGAAACTTAGCTATCTTTACACCTTTCAGCTTTCTGAGCACTTTCTCCCTTGAAATAGTACCTGCACTTACTTCCCTTTACTGATGCCACTGGATATCCTCCTCACTGATCATCAACACAGGCACACCCAAAGGATGTGTGCTTAGCTCACTGTTCTATGCATTATACACCCATGACTGTGTGGCCAGGCACAATTCCAATACTATCTACATTTGCCAATGACACCAGAGTTGTCGGCAGAATCACAAATGGGAATGAGGATGCTTACAGGAGGGAGCTAGATCAGCTCGTTGATTGGTGTAACGACAACAACCTTGCACTCAACATCAACAAAACCAAGGAGATGATTGTGGACTTCAGGAGGAAGTCGAGTGAACATGACCTCATTGAGGGCCCAGTAGTGGCGAGGATCAAGAAATCCAAATTCCTGAGTGTCAGCATCTCCAAGGATCTGTCCTGAAGCCTCCACGTTGAAGCAATCACAAAGAAGGCTCACCAGCGGCTATACTTTGTGCCGTATCTGAAGAGACTCGGTATGTAATGTTAGACTCCCGTAAACTTCTACAGGTGTACGGGGGAAAGCATTCTTGCTGGTTGCACCACTGCCTGGTATGGAGGCACCAACTCTCAGGACAAGAATAAACTCCAGATGCTTGTGACATCACTGGTACCAGACTTCACTCCATTGAGGAGATCTACATAAGGCGGTGTCCTTAAAAAAAAAAGCATCTATTCTCAAAGACCCCCACCGCCCAGGCCATGCTATCAGGAAGGAGCTACAGGAGCCTAACGACGAGCATTCAATGGCACAAGGACAGCTTCTTCCCTGCTGACATCATATTCCTGAATAATTAATGAACCAAAGACACTTTATTACTTTTTGTGCACTATTATTTTTACTTTTTTATATATAGTAATGGCGTAAGATCATTTACACTATGATGCTGCCACAAAACACCAAATTTCATGACTTGAGTGAAAAACACAAATGCTGGAGAAACTCAGCAGGTCAAACAGTGCCTTTATGTCACAAAGGTAAAGATATATCACCAACGTTAGTTCTGCAACTTTCTCTAGTTCTAACTGCTTGTGTATTCCTCAGAGCCTTTCTCACCATAATGCCTTTATCCCTATGGATACCTATGGGTTGCCTGCATTTCTTAAATGCTAAAATCTTTAAAAAAAAACCTGCAGGGTGAAAATCTGAAATAAAACAGAAAATGTTGGACAAACTCTGCACGTTAGTATTTGTGGAGAGGTGCCCAAGATGGAGGCGCCTCTGATCGGCAGCAGTCATGAAGGGATTCAGACTCCAGAAAAGCGGAGGACTGATGCAGGGCACCAGAAAACAGGGAGATCACAACCCCCCCCCCAACCGTCTGAGAAGGAGAAGTAGAGGAGATGACCACGGTGGTGGACCTGTGAGAAAGACGTGGCAGACTGCTGGTGATTTGAGGCAGGGAACCGAAGGAAGCTGTGGGCTGCTGGAGACTGGTGTTGGGAGACTTGTGCCGGCTGTGGGCTGCTGGAGACTGATGTTGGGAGACTTGTGCCGGCTGTGGGCTGCTGGAGTCTGGCTCGAAACTGGCTGAAGAGGTTCTAGGTATTGGAACCGGGATGCAAGAGGGGGCTGGAGGGTTTATGATCATGTTGGAGGTTTAGATGTGGAGCTCAGATTGCTAATGGTTTGGACTGGACTCTGTGTGGCTGTGAAGGCTGCAGGAGCATTGGAGGAGGCTCTCTTTTGCTTCTCTTTCTCTGACTGTAAGAGGCACTTCAGGCAATTTCTGCCGATGGTGAATCTGTCTGGCTTACAACAAGTAAAAGCAATTCCGTGTAATAGGAGACTGTTTTATCACATGAGAAAAAATTGAATCTTGAATCTTGAAACAAAGTTAACAAATCAGAAAGGGTGTGACTGAAAGATCAAGATGACAATATTAAATTTTATAGTCTTGTCTCACAGAGACAATTCTGAGTGGAGCAGAAAACTAAATTTCATGGCCCAAAAAAAATCACTTAATGGCCAAAAATAATTTTGTTCTAGGTCTCAAAGCATCAATGCTTCAGGGCACACAAAGTGTAACATTTTGTAGTTAGAAGCTGTGTGTGAGTGACAATGCGAAAATAGCACGATGGAACCCCAGCATAAAGGAAGAGAAACTCATTCTCAAGAAAGATGACATCATGACTATCCTGGAGGAATGAGGAGGCATCGTCACATTGGAATTCCAGCAGAGACAGGCTCGTTAGTCATTAAATGACACTGGAATTTAGATTATGAGAGACTTTAATCTGAAACATTAGATTTGTTTCTCTTTCCATAGATCCTGCCTGATCTGCTGAGTGTTTCCTGCAAGTTTTATTACCTAATGGGCAAGGCCCATATCTGCAGTTGAGGGCTGTTCCATTCACAAACTGTACAATCATTTTAGAAAATCACAAGTGACCTCAACAAAATTCTGCATACTGACTGCCATCAGTCAAAGGTGCCTTATAAGCTTTTTATTCAAAGTCAAACATGTGGTGAAATGCACTACTATATCTAGATTCCCATTTAGCATGGAAAGAGATGGAGCTAAATTTTTAATCCATCAATACGCTGTGCTCCATTGTAGAACTTCTGACCTGGTATCTCTCTAGATTGTGCACATTTTATATTTGGGTGCAGGAATAGCTTGTTCATTATTATATCATCAATAAATTGAATAAAATACAAATACCATTAACATACATTGAGTATTAACATATGATCTATGAATAAATGATCAAATGTAATATTCAGTCTTGGAGATAGAGGATAATATGGACTATACATTATAGTTAAGACTATAATGTTTTGTCATCTCTGTAATGTATTTGGAAAATAATATGCAAATATATAAAAATTGAAGTCTGTAGCAAAACTATTAAAAGCATAATTCCAGAACTGATTGTAGTGGAACACTCTTACAACTCTTACCTTAAGTCAAATAAAATTAACACAAAAGATTTGGCAAATGCATGACTTTCTTTTGTGTTCATAATAACAGCATTGTCCCTGAAACCATCAGTGGTGACTTAAAATCAAAATTTAGTTCTCTCTCTCACTATCCCTCCCTCCTTTCTAACTTCAACCCAAAGCCTAAATGGAACCAGACGCTGATGTCCCAGAGGAAGCAGAATTTTGTTCACAGCCAAGAAAGCAACCACTAATGGACTAGGGTCACTGCGTAAACACCTCCCAGTACCAGAATGCTCATGTAGGACTGCTGTTAATTTCAAAGATGATTTCATGCTCGTACAATTTGCGTGGACTTGCCAGAAAAGCTGGGCACTACACACGTAAACCTCTGCCTGAGCTGAATAATAAGAATTTGTACGACATATTTTAGACCACGGGTTATGTGTACAATTTGAATCGTGGCGTTGCAAAGCTTGCCATGAACTGGAGGGTATCAGAGTGGGAAGCCAAACAATATATTGTTACTAAATACTGTCTACATTTCTGACTGCTGCTTTAGATTCTATCTATGTTTTGGCCTGGATTTGTAATTAATGGAGTTTAAAGGAGCATTTGACCACACAAACATACATCTTAAATATAAATTAAGCAAAATAAACATAAACAAAAGAATTAAGAAAGACAAAGCAGAGCATGAGAAAAGATTGGCAGCAAATGTAAAAGGAATCCAAATATATTCTGGAGCTACATAAATAATAACAGGAGAGTAGAGGATGGACCAATGAGTCCAATGACAAAAACGACTCATGGTGACAGCAATGATGGCTGAGGTACTAAATGAATGGCCTTCACCAAAAGAAAATCCTGTTAAAACCTCAACCAAAGAAATTAGTAGTAATTTTAAATCAAAAGAAGGTACCAGAATAGCTGAATACTTTAAATTTAGATCCATCTGGTTCTGAAGGGGAAGCATCAGAGTTTGTGAAGGGAAGAAGGTAAATTGCAGAGACCCTGGGCATAATCTTCCAAATATCTAACAAAGCAAAGTGGTGCTGAGGACAGGAAAATTACAAAATTGTTCAATGAAAAAAATGCGGCTGCATTCCAGTGGCAGAATGGATTTGTAAAGGATATTGTTTAACTTCATAGATTTTTGATGAAGTAATAGCAAGGGTATATGTGGGAATTGCAGTTGATGTGTATACATGGACTTCCAAAAGACATTTGATAAGTTGCCACGTAATATACATGACTAAGATGGAATAGCATGGTTGTTGCACAGGTTCTACATCTCATATCTGAGACTCCAATATTCGTGAAACAATATTTATTTGTATATATGAATACTTGTCATTTATATGTATTGTTTGTCTGTGTGTGGGTTATGTGTTTTCCACCATGGATTGGAGAATGCTGTTTTGTTGGGTTGTATTTGTGCAATCAGATGACAATAAACTTGACTTGACTTGAGGTAGAAAACCGGCCAAAGCACAAGAAACAAAGTAGCAATAAACAAAGTAGTTATTTCTTGGACTGGAGGAAAGTGGACAGAGGAATTCTCCAGGATTTGGTACAAGAACCTTGGCGTTACTCGATGCATATTAATAATTTGAAATTGGATGGACATGCACAATTCCAAATTTGCAGATGACAAGAATCCTTGGAGCTGCAGTGTTCTTTGTGGAGGATGGTAGGGAGATTCAATATTTCAAAATTCAAGATTCCTTTATTGTCATGTAATAGTAGAGAACAGATAATAGTACACAAAATTGCCTTCTGTAAAGCAAAGAGTCGCTATTAGTGTCGCCCGGTGCCTCTTGAAGGAGAGAAAAAAGCTAAAAGGTAGGTTTGTGGAATGACCAAATAGGGGGGGGGGGAAAGATGAAATTTAATGCTAAGGATTGGGAAATGTTACATTTTGTTCCAAAGAATGAGAAAATAGAATATAAGCCAGAGGTCACAATTCTAAATAGGTATAGTCCATTGATAGTGGCAGGATAGGTTGAGAATATGGTTGATGAAGCACATGGGAAACTGAGCTTTATAAATAGGAATATAGAGTTCAAGAGAAAGCAAGCTACGAATAATTTTATTGAACACTTGCTTGGGTATGTGGAGTATTGTATTCATTTCTGGAAGTCACACTAGGAAAAGCTTTGGAGAAGGTCTGCAAATAATTTGAGATGTAAGGAAATTTAGTTATATGAATAGGCTTGAGTAGGCTTCAAATCTGTACATGGCATCATTTATTTTAGTTATGAGTTAAATCTGGTTTCTCTGTAATTCATTTGACAATGTACCAAATCAGTTGTAACAGTGGAAGTCGTAGAGGAATTAAAGTGTTGAAGGATCCAGATAGAGTAACTACTACCATTAGCAGAGTATTGAAGGATGATAGTCCTGTCAAGATCTACAAAGCTCTAAGTCCAAATGCATTACAGGAATTCCAAGACATCCTGGAAGACATCTGGATCATGGAGGAGATGCCTGAAGACTTCTGCAATGTCCTCATCGTAGCTCACCACAAAAATAAGTGAAGCAAATCTAACTGTGAAAACTATAGGGGTATCTCACCGCTGTCCATCGCAGGCAAGATTTTTCACCCGCATCCTCATGAACAGACTTGTCACTGTCCTAGAAAGGAATCTCCTGGAGGTGCAGTGTGGCTTTCGCCCAGAATGGAGTACAGTGGTCATGATATTTGATCCATTCTGGCCGAAAGCCACACTGCACCTCCCTGGATCATCCTGAGGCATTACGGATGCCAAATGAAATTCATAAAAATTATTCAGCTGTTCCATGGTGAAATGACAGGACAGGTTCTCTGCAGTGGTGACACATCAGCTGTATTTGCCATTTCTAATGGGGTGAAGCAGGGCTGTGTACTAGCTCCAGTCTTGTTCAATCTGTTCTTCACTTGCATGTTTTCACGTGCTGTCCAAGATCTGGAGAAGGGAGTGTACATCGGGTACTGATTGGACAGCTCTCTCTTTGGCCTTCGCCGCTTGAACACCTCTACACAGTCATTCAAGAAACACCTTTTACTGATGATTATGCACTCTTGGTGCACAAAATAGTGACCTATAGTTAATGCTGAATAAATTCTCATTCTTTGGCCTGACCATCAACCTGAATAAGACTAAAGTACTCCATCAGTCCGTGTCAAACATCAACACCATAGAACCAAAAATTACTGTTGATGACACCCAGCTGACAAATGTAAATAACTTCAAATACTTGTGGAGCATCATCTTGAGTGATGTGTCTTTGGAAAAGAAATTCACTCCAGGATCAGCAAGGCCTAACCCTAACCCTCTGTGGACACTATGTACCAGAGCGCTCAATCAACACAACGTCTGCATCTCCACAAAGCTGAAATTCTACAGAGCTATGGTCATCTCTTCTCTCCTATATGGATGTGAGACCTAGACTCTGTACCAATGTCACAGGATATAACTGAAAAAATTCCAACATGCGCGCCATCTGTTCCATCCTTGGCATTCGTTGGCAAGACCATGTCTCCAACCTGGAGGTCTTGGGTCATGCGAGGTCCACTACCATCATCAGAGCCAAGATTCAGTGGGTGGGACATGTCATCAGAATGGGCAACCACCGTATACCTTGCCAACTGCTCTATAGTGAACTGAAGACTGGAAGGAGACCTCAAGGTCATCCACGCAAGTGCTATAAAGATGCTGTAAAGGAAACCCTATGCTACTGTGGCATCCAGCCAAGAGAGCTAGAAACTGTGGCTACTGACAGGTTCCGTTGGTAAGCCCCGTGCTATGAAGCCTACACCAGTTTCAAAGACAGGCACTTCCAAAACCTGGTGGAAGGCCGTGAGTGGCGTCGCAGAACAGCAGGCACAGTTATTACAATAACAGACTTCCAATGCCCCCATTGTGCTAGACCCTACGCTTCCAGACTGGGGCTGCAAAGTCACTTTCGTATTTACAGATGAACTGCACACAACATGTCTTCTTCAAACTAAGGGACTACCTATAAATGAAGGTGGTTGACTAAAGAACCAAAAGAAAATGATTTTTAGATGAGAAGTGATTAAGGACTGCCAGAGGTAGTAACAGGGGCAGAATAAACTTCATAATTCTGAAGGAAACTGGACAAGTATTAAAAAGAATGAATTTGCAACAGGTAGAGGGCAATGGATTCAGACTTGCTAGATCATTCTATGATTTTGAATGCAGCCTTTACTAAAGTTTTAATCATAGTTCAAAGGAAACATTCTGTTGTCCACATCTTGTATTTGAAAATAATATGATGAACTATGCGGGAGGTTGTGATATTATATCCTTATTAAATATTTAAAGTAACGTACCCCCAAAATTTACTGCAAAAAAGCTTCTATTTATGAAATGCAATAGTGATACAAAGGATTGAAATATTCTTAATAAGAAGCCAATGATCACGGTTGGAGGAATTAAATGTGTATTGCAAGCTGTGTCAGCCAAATGAATACTCAACAAAACGTTCTTCAAATACTAGGATACATTCAGCAGGGAGTTGTGCTAAATGGAGTCTGGGTCAGTCACCACTGAGATGCTATACACCCTGATCACGTTTTCTTTGAAAATACTTCCTTGTCAGAAAAGCTGGATTAGTAGACCTTCTATAATATATTTAATGCCAGAAACACTCCGCAAGTCAGCCAGAAACAAGGTTAACATTCATTGTTGAACTCGAATAATCAGAGGTCTAAAATATTAACTATATGGTCTCTTTCTAAAGATTATTCTGGGGGCTTTCCATCATTTTCTGTTTTGTTTCCAGTTTTCACATTTTGGAATAATATTAGTAATATTTCAATATCAATACTACTAATAGACATATCACACTCGACAACATCCCTCGTTTTATTGCTCTCGGTTTCAGCTTCTCACCAATATATCATGACTGGGAATTTTGCTCTCAAAACAGTGAACACAAATTTAAACATGTTAATAATGTTGATAATTATATATGCAGAACACTTCTTCAATATTAATATAAGTAATCAATAGACTTTCAGATGTGTACATGGCATTATTTCTTTTACTTATGAATTAAATCTGTTTCTCTGTGTTTCATTTAACCATGCACTAAATCAGTTGCAAACAGATTCTTGTATTTCAACAACAGTAATTTAAATGCATTTGCAGATCATTAAACAATTAAATACACTTACCTGCCTGGATTATGAAGTCCATGTGCAAATATTTCTGGTGGTTGATTGGTGCTATTAAAATAAGGATTGCTTCTGGGTATCAAGTAATGTGCATTGCAGGAGTCAGTATCTACATTGATTCGAAGCAGAGACCCTGTAAAATCACTGAAAGGTTTGTATTGAAAGTATTAGAATAAATAACGGTATCATTGACTTTTGTCAATAAGCAAGGACATCAATAAACAGGATTCAGAATTTCAAAGTGAAACATCTTGTATATACAATACATGCTACAGAATTTTAGTTAAATTTGGAGACCTCTCACTTTGATCATTTCTACATTTAGAAAATAGCACCTGGATAAAAGGTGGCTTTGAATGACATTAGGGTCAGGGTTATAGATCCATGAAAAAGGGCAAGACGAAGAACGGGATTTCTCTATTGAACGAGGCAAAATTGGAAATCTGGTTGGACTGAAGATAGAAATGAACAGCACAGGAACAGGCCCTTTAGCTCATAACATCAATCCCAACCAAGATGCTAATTTAAACTAACCCAGACTACATCCTCCATCCTTCACTGCATTGTGTATTCTTAGAAGTGGACAGTAACCCCTTATTTGTACAGTGAAAAATGGGTTTGCGTAACAATAGACAAACACAAAAGAATTATGAAATTGTAAGTCTAATGTTGATAACTCAAGGAATACATGTACTTTTAGAATTAGGAAATGTATTTTAGATTTCTGATTTTATTAGATGCTTACCTTAACCCATCCATCTCTTCCATATCATCAAGAGTAATCATCCCATCTCCAAGGAAGATGTACAAAAAGCCATCTGGGCCAAATATTAGCTGTCCACCCAAATGCTTTCTGTGTAACTCTGCGACTTCAATCAGTACCTTTGCTGTTCTTGTATCCACTTGATTTGGATTTTTTCTGTGTAATTAAGTTATAATTATGCTAACAAAAATGTCATATTTCTTTGAAAAATGCAATAAAAATAATTTTCATTTGTACAGTGACTTTCATGACTTCTGATGTCCCAAAGAGATCTAGATATAAACTGGTATTTTTTTTTAAATGTGCACATTAGGATAGAGAGATGCAACATTCAGTTGTTACACAGCAAAACTAGGTAAGCAGCAACAATGCTGCGTTATTTGATATTGTGGCTGATTCCTGCTTATGACATCCACATTCCTGCTTGATGCCCATGAACCTTCATTTCCTTGGTGCCCATAAATCTTAGCCTTGAATAATTGAGCATCCACAGCTTTCTGACATAGATGGCAGAACAGTGGCACAGCAATTTGCATTTCTGCCTCACATGCCAGTGGCTTGGGCTTGACCCTGGCCTCGGATAATATCACTGTAGAGTTAGCACATTCTCCGTGTGTCTTTATTCCACTCTGGTTTTCTCCCACTTCTGAATGACATGACTACAGGTTCATTGCTACAGTACATTTCCCATTGGTAGGTATGTGAAACAAAATAGTTAGCAGGGAAATAAGTAGGGTAATGGGACTGATCAGAGTGTTCTGCGAACTGACCTACACACAGTGCTCTAAATGGCCTCTGTATTGAGAAGAAATATGAGAATTCCACCAATATAATCTTTAGAAGAAAGAAGTATTTCCTGACTTCAGTCTTAATTATTAAACCCCTCAATATAGTGCTCTATATTCATAATTCCGAAGGAAACTGGACAAGTATTAAAAAGAATGAATTTGCAACAGGTAGAGGGCAAGGGATTCAGACTTGCTAGATCATTCTATGATATTGAATGCAGCTTTTACTAAAGTTTTAATCATAGTTCATAGCTTATAGTGCACAGTAATCAACAGTCCAGCTTGCAGGTGCAGTCTCTCAGCATCTAATTTGTAAATCCTTCTCAAAATCTTATGAGTCTGAGTATGTTCACTTAAGTTACCTTATTTATATATCAGATAAATGGTAAAGGTACTCTAGACTTTTTAAAAAATCTCTTCAAATAATATTTCAAATATAAGCAATATTTATTTATTTGTATATATGAATACTAGTCCACATTATGTATTGTCTGTCTGTATGTGTGTTATGTCTGGTTGTGTGTCTGCGTGTTTTGCACTGAGGACCAGAGAATGCTGTTTCATCAGGTTGTACAGGTGCAATCAGATGACAATAAATTTGACTTGACTTTACAAAACCCCTCAGCATAGGTTTGAAACCTGAGAATTGACATGGTAGTCTCCAAGACAAGAACATCACCCTGTGCATGCATGATGTGGACTTGGTTGAAATATTAAAACTAATGCAAAACTCAAATGGTCGCAATGAACTTAACTACAGAACAATATAATCCATTTTAAACAGGATAACTCTTAAAAAATAATTAAATCTCATTGCCATTACTATACATTCTAAATAGCGATGTACATTTTAATTTTTACTTTGACATTACTCTATTTTTCCGCACATCATTCTATAAACAGAATAAAAACATCTTATAATTAGAGAACTGGTGATTATATCATAAAAAAATAATATGAAGATTTACTGAGTTCCAATGGCAAGTTATATTGGGCAGCTTAGCAGCTAATGTTATTCATATGGCTTAATGATTGTCAATTCCAGTTTGTCAGACAAGTTCCAAAACTATTCATGAAATCAACAGAAAAAACTTGAACTAAATCATTGATAATTCTTAGAATGATATGATGTTTACAGTATTATAAAACCTATGATAATGTTCATAGTTATATCTTGGAGCATAAATAAATGTGCTACCTGGATACAGTGTATTCTACTACTCTAAGAATATGATCGTGTGGTCCAATCGCCCATCGTTCTTGGTTGGTGGTATAGGACACATAGAGCTTTCCATTTTTCTTGTATTTAGGATGGAATGCAAGGCTTAACAGTCCTCTTTCATCTCCACCCTGTGGTTAAATAAAAAAGAAAGCATTGTAATGTTAAATATATTCTCCAGTTTGTGTCATCTGGAACTCAGTGGAGAGAATCTTTTGCTAGTGTGGAAAATTTCCTAATAAATTCTTTTCTTTAAATCACTGAACAACAGACAAAGAGACTATAAAATATTTCCCTTTAAATAACTCTCTAAGTTAGAATCAGACATTCGTCACAATTGACTTCAGGACTCATTGTACATAAAAACATTTTACAGCACCATTATGAAGTGATTTGTGTGTGTAATCTCTGGATCTCCATGAAGACTAAATGCGAGGAAGAATTCTTTGTTCAGCTTTTAACTTGCTTATACTCTAAGGAAGACAAATGAGTCCAACACAAGCAGCATTTTTCCCGCTGTTGATATTCTTAAAGCGTCTAATACCACAATGCGGGCTGTGAACTTCTTGCCTTGGCACTGCACTCCAAAAACAATTAAATAGATTGTCTCGAATATGAACTTTCCTTTACCCTTGAGGCAGTTACATCAATTGTCACATCTCTGGTGGTCTGTTTCTCCTTTGTCTACAGTAATTAATTGCCATTTTTCTTTCGTGGTTATGCATTGGACAATGGCACTTAGCAAGAAATGTAAATGTTTTGAATATTACGTATGATATTTATTATTTTTGTAAAGTTCATCACACATTCTGTTGATTCTTTTTTGGTCCTCTTTATCCAGTATGAACTTCAAGCTTGAGGAAAGAAACACATGAAACGGCAAATGTTCTCAAAGTTCGATTACCTTTGTAGCATTTTTGATCCTATATATTGCAAGGAACATCAATTGCGACTGCTTTGTAAATACAAGACAAAATTTCGGAAAAGCTTCTTGGCAAACTTCACAAGTAAAGATAGTTTGACACATCAATCAAAGGGAAGTGCTACAATAAGGTGATGCCCAGAGTTTTAACTACCCCAAAGGTACAATAGCAAAATTCAACTTAGAATATATTATGTTAGTGGAAATAAATCTTCATGTAACTGCACAAGCAAGCCTGAAATTGCCTTTTAGTGAATGGAAGGAACGTGGCACTCACTTGCTTTGTTCATTTCCTTTCAAGGCCCAAAAATGAATTTTGGCCAGATGGAATGAAAGAGGTAAAGCCATGGATGAAACTAAATTTATGACATAGATGGCAAATTATGAATAAATTGAAATACGAATAGGCAGACTTTTAAAGAGAAAAAGCAGTCAGATCAAAACTGTTCAAAAAATGTAAAGAATGACAGGAGATAGGGAAAAAAAGTATATTTTAAAAAGAATGGAAACATTATTAGAGCAATGGCTTGTGAGTTCTTTTGGTTAAAATGCTGTTATGAAATGTTCCCAGGAAGGAACATCATCATTGATCAGAAACTCAACTATACCATCCAAATAAATTCTTTAACTCCAAAAGCAGATTTTAGTGATTGGATATCCTACATCAAATGACCCACCTTTTGACGTGTAAAATCTTTTTCGTGTTTTGGAATACTTTCTACTTGACTGGATGATTGCAGCTTTTACAATAAAGACGCTTGCTTTATTCAGGAGAGAGCAGTCTCCCGAATTCACACCCACCACTCTATTTCTTCACCCCCTCCACTTTTGGATGCAGTATAATCCACCACAAAATGAATTGTCAAAATGTTTATTGACAGGACTTGTCAAACTTGCAGCTATTTTTTTTGACATACAGGCCCTTCTGGCCCTCAAACCTGTGCTGCCCAATTACACCCAATTAACTAACAACCCCGGTTAATTTTGAAGGGTGAGAGGAAACTAGAGCACCTGGAGGATACCCTTGCAGACAGGGGGAGAAGGTACAAACTCTTACCGACAGCGCCAGATTTGAACCCAAGTCGCTGGCACTGAAACAGCAGTGGGATAGCTACTATGTTACCTTGCCACTTCATCACCTTGAAAAAAACAAAGGCTGTAGGCACAAAAGTAACAGGTCATACTCCTTTCTGACATGGAAGTTCCACTGGTCGTCATGGCTGAGTCAATATCCTGGAACTCTCTACCAAACAGAACTGCAGCAATTCAGCACAGCATTTCAGGCACAATTAGAGATGGGCAATAATTGATGACTTCATACCATAAATAAATGAAGAAAATAAACACAAGGGCATACATAGATTTAACAATGAATATTAAGAAAACATTAAATTCACATGCCAGGTTTTGATTTCACTTATATAATCTCAGAAGAGTGCAGAAGGAAAAGAATCTACATTTGGTCTCCACGTAGGATTTTACTCACAATACCAAACAAAAACTACAATCAACAGATCCACATTTGTTATTCCCCTTCTAAGTGGGGAATTAACAGTTTTCTATCATATGGGATTTTAATTTATAAATAAACTGGGGAAATCAAATAAGATCTCATCTTTAGGTTGTATTTCCAGAAATGTGTGAAAATTGTATTATCTCCAAAAACAGGTAATTGTACCATTATATATCTGGAGGTGCATGACTGACAAAATTATTTTCTACCTAAGCATGGTAAGTGAGAAATTAACTGAGGATAAATATAATTTTATTGTATCATTTATTAAACAGTGAACTTACAATTAAACTTAATTCACAAGCGTAACAATGCCACAAATAATATCCATTCCTTTACTGAGGAATTTTGCTTCCAATCTGGGCCATTCTCAGAAAATAGCTCTATCACCTCCTCAATCTTCATCATGCCTTAATATTGCTATGCTCAGGATTCTTTGAACTCAATTGCTTCAAATGCACTTTTGCTCCAAATTGTTGCAGTTTCACATCTGTAGTGATTCTTTCTTGACCCATTACTCAAACTATCACTCTCTGACCAAATATTATCGTCCATTTACTGTAACTGGAATTCCTCCACAACAGAGCATATGATTGCCCATGCAGCAATTGCTTACTGCATTTTTACTGGTTGATGGTCAACTTATGATCTGTGCCCTCATTGTAGTGCCAATATTACTGGACCCTCTCACTACCCTTGATTTTTTCAGCAAACACTTGCCCTGAGCCACAAACACTAAAATGAATCAGTACACTGCAGGGGAGCGATGAGTGATACATTAGTATACAGTCCAGTTCCCTGTATCCAATAACCAAAAAGATCCAAAATCCGAAACTTTTTTGTGTGCTGGCATGACATCACAAGTGGTGTCACCAAAGGCATATAAGACACCACCCCCCCCCCCCCCCCCCACCCCACCCCACCATTTCAGGAGGGAATATTAGGAATTTTTAAAAATTGGGCCGCCTAAGAGACCGGAGGCATGTGGGGACCGACAGTGGGCCACCAGGCTGGTGGGGGGGGGGGGGGGGGTGGGGGGGGGGAGGAAGAGGTGGTGGAGGACAGGGCAGCTGGACCAGTGCAGGGTCCGACAGCCACATTTATCTTCTTTTATATGCAGAAGTCAAGTTTTTTTTTGGTAAGTACTAAACATTAGTTCACGTGAATTTTCCACTTCTGGCATTGTGTCGGCACTCAAAAAACCTGCTGTTGGTTGTTTGTTGTTGCTGTTTAACCACTGGTACAGTTATTCGGCTAATACAACTGTGCTGATTTGTTCCATTGTTCTGAAAACCTGAAAAAACACAAAAACCCAAAACCGAGAAACATCTGGTCTCAAATGTCTCAGATATGAGGTATTTGATCTGTAATAACATGGAACACCAGTCTATAAGAGATAGTTTTTCAGATCAGTATTTGAGACACAAATATGGAAACCAGTTATTTGATATCTAGAACTGTGTAATGTGTAAAAGTAAATTAATAATCTGGTCGTTGTGGTCTTGAGAGGATTGATCATAATATCATGGAATTTAGAATAAAGATTGAATAGAAGGAAGAGAAGACCAGATGGAACCCCATTACTAACTTTACACCTAGGACTGTGTGGCTCAGTAGGACTATAACACCATCTCCAAATTTGCCAATGTTACCATGGTAGTGGGTTGTAGAAAAAAAGTTGATGAGTCTGCATACAGGAGGGAGATTGAACACTTGGCTGAATAGTGCACCAACAACAACTTTGCACTCAATATCACCAAAACTAAGGAGCTGATTGTTGACCAAGAAAGGGAAAGCCAGGGGTATAGAATCCAGTGATAAGAGGTGGAAAGGGTGAGCAAATTAAAATTCTTGAGAATCACTATCTCGGAGGATCTTTCCTGGACCAACACACTAATGGCATTGTGAAGAAAGGACGTCAGAAAGTACTTCCTCAGGAGTTTGCAGAGGTTTGGTATAACACCAGAAAACCTGGCAAATTTATATAGATGTCTGGTGGAAAGTGTGCTGACCAGCTGCATGAATGTAAAGCCTCCAAAAGATAGTGGACACAGCCCAGGACATCACTGGCAAAACCCTTCCACATTATCGAGAACATCTACAGGGAATGCTGCTGTCAGAGAGTCAAGGATTCACACCATCCAGCACATGCTTTGTTCTTGCTGCTGCCGTCAGGAAAGAGGAAGAGGTGCCACAAGACTCACACAACCAGGTTCAGGAACAGCTGCTACCCCTTCACCATCAGACTCCTCAACGACAAACTCAATCAGAGACTCATTTAAGGACTCTTACTTGTGCACATTACTGATTTAAAAAAAATTCTCTCTGTATTGAAGAGTTTGTTTACATTCATTATATTTACAATTCTTTACTTGTTTACATGTATATGCTGTGCACATTTCTGTTGCACGACCAATAAGTGGTAATTCTGCCTCAGCCGCAGGAAAAGAATCTTAGGGTTGTATGTTATGTATGTACACTGATAATAAATCTGAAATCTGAAATAATTCAATACGATCATGGGAGATTCAATCTTGACCTGAACATCAGTTTCCTGCTCTCCCTCATACCTCTGGCTGTCCTTGATTTTAAATATCTTTAGATTGTCTTGAATAAATTCAATGATTGTACATCTATAGCTCTATATAGAACTGTAAAGAATCACAATCATCGGAGAGAGAAAAATTCCTCATCATCTGCTCTGTTACAGGGCACCTGTTAATCTGAAGTTAATTTTGGATACATTGACAAGGGAAAACATCCCCCCAGAATCCACCCTATCAACACCCCCAAGAATCTTATACATTTCAAAAATTTGGCTCTCAATCTTCTATGCTCCAATAAGTATAGGGTCAATTCACTCAAACTATCTTCATGTGTCAACCCTATTATCCTCAGAATCAACTTGATGAGATAGCACAGCACTCTCATCGATACAAGCACACCTTTCTTTAAAAATGGACAACATTGTGTTCTGTGCTCCAGGTACAATTCCACCATTGCCCAGTAAATTTTCAGCAAAACTTCCCTATTTTTGATCCTTAATTTCTATAATAAACACCAATATTCTATTAACCTTCTTAATTAATTGCTGTACCTGTGTTCCATTACACTCTTCTTCTTCGGCTTGGCTTCGCGGACGAAGATTTATGGAGGGGTAAATGTCCACGTCAGCTGCAGGCTCGTTTGTGGCTGACAAGTCCGATGCGGGACAGGCAGACACGGTTGCAGCGGTTGCAGGGGAAAATTGGTTGGTTGGGGTTGGGTGTTTCCTCCTTTGTCTTTTGTCAGTGAGGTGGGCTCTGCGGTCTTCTTCAAAGGAGGTTGCTGCCCGCCGAACTGTGAGGCGCCAAGATACACGGTTTGAGGCGATATCAGCCCACTGGCGGTGGTCTATCACTATTTAAATGATGATTTGTTTTTTTATTCCTTTCCATTCCCTTACTATTCTCATTTGCCCACATTTTCCCAACTCACTTAACCTATTTATTTCCCTTTGCAAGACTGACGTGAGGAGATATTGTTTCACAACGTGGAGTGGGGGTGGGGAGGAAGAGAAAGAGAGAGAGAGAGAGAGAGTAAGTAAACTTTATCTTTTACAACATTTTTGAAACAAGGTTTGGAGCAGAGGAATGAATTAAGCTATAGAGAGTGAATTTATTTCTGATTGTTCTAACCAAAGAGCGAGCACAGACATAATGGGCTAAATGGTTCTCAGCTCATCTATAAATTTTCCCTTTCCTTGAATGCTCAATAGACAACATTATTATTCCAGCAGGATTGGTTTCTTCATTTACAATGAAGAAGATCAAGTTAGTGTTTAACGAATAAGAGTTTTGATATTGTTCAGTAAACTATTTTATCTTTCATTTAAATAACCCAAGGTTCTTTTGTACTCCAATAAGCATTGAGTCTATCTGCTCAAATTCTGCTCATACATCAAAACATTAAATTTCAAATGATATTTTACATAGAAATACAGGATGGTTGCAGCACAGAAATAATATATGTGGTCCGTCAAGTTCAAACTCGCTCAACTGAAGCAGTTCCTTAGTTCCACACCATGGCTCTTCCACTGTCACCTTGAAAGTTTTTACCCACCATATATTTATCCAATTTCCTTCTGATAAGCCACAATTGAACCTGCCTCCAGCACTTTATCAGTCAGGGCATTGCAGATTCCAACCACATGTTGTGCAATGAAGTTTCTCCCTATGCCACTATTAATTCCTTTCCCCTTTATTTTATACGAATTACTGTAGCTCCACCAAAAGTTACAACCTCCTAATGCCCACTCAGTCCAGACCCCTCATATTTTCATGTATACTATCAATCTCCCCTAAAAGAAGTCCCAGCTTCTCTCATCTATCCTTTGGAACTGCAGGAACCAACCTTGTCAATGTTTTTGAGTCCCACTTTAATGCTCTCACATCTCAGATATATGTACATGTGCAGCCAAAAGCAAAGGCTGTCGCAGGTTCGGATCCCATACTGGCCACCAACACTAAGGCGTTCTATGTCTATGTGAAGAACAGAAGGATGATGAGAATGAATGTGGGCCCACTAAAGGATAAAGGAGGCAATATGTGCCTGGAGGCAGGGGAGGTTGGGGAGGTCCTAAATGAATATTTTGCGTCAGTATTCACAAGAAAAAAGGACCTTGATCACAGAGAGGTCAAAATTGAATAGGCCAGTGCGCTGGACAATGTGGAGATTAAGGAAGTGGAAGTGTTGGATTTTCTTAAACAAATCAAGATTGATAAGTCTATGGGGCCGGATGTGTTATATCCCAGGTTGCTGTGGAAAATGAGAGAAGAGATACCTGAGGCAGTAGCTATGATCTTTGCATAGGGGAATTGCTGGAGGATTGGAGAATGGCAAATGTAATCACCTTGTTTAAAAAAAGGTAATAGGGAGAATCCTGCGAATTATAGACCAGTGAGTCTCACGTCAGTGGTGTGTAAACTAACGGAGAGGATTCTTAAGGATAGGATCTATAAGCATTTGGTGAAGTACAGTCCACTCAAGGAATGTCAGCATGTTGAGGGTATGATATTGTTGAAAGTTGAGCTGAAGGTTGATGAAAAGTAGCCTGATATACGTGTTGATACAGTCGAGGTCAATGTTTCTCAACCTTTTTCTTTCCACTCACATAACACTTTAAGTAATCCCTATGCTATCACTGCTCTGTGATTAGTGAGGGATTGATTAAGGAGGTATGTGAGGGCAAAGGAAAGGATGAGAACCACTGCTCTAGACCCAATTGTTACTAAAATATTTTGCTTGAGAAAAATTGTCATTGGGCCATTTCCTTTGGAGTTATGAAACTGTGCACATAACAAGTCAATTAGGTACGATAAAAACAGTGGTTTTCAAACTTTTTCGTTCCACCCACATACCACCTTAAGCAATTCCTTACTGATCATAGAGCACCGATGGCATAGGGAATAGTTAAAGTAGTACGTGAGTGGAAAGAAGAAGGTTTAGAACCACTGGTCTAGGTGATCCATAAATGAGTGGAGAGCCATTGATATTGAGTTGCTGTGGACGATTGCGATAGTAGGTGAATTGCAGTGGGTCCATATTAAGGTGTGAGTTAATTCTGGCCATGACCAACCTCACAAAGCATTTCATTACAGTAGATGTGAGTGGTACTGGGCGATAGTCATTGCGGCAGCTCACTCTGCTCTTCTGGGGCACTGGGATGAATGATGCTCTTTTGAAGCAGTTTGGAATTTCTGACTGCCACAATGAGTGATTGGAAATGTCCATGAGCATCACAGCTAGTTGGTTGGCACAGATTTTCAGTACCCTGCCAAGTACGCTATCAGGGCTTGATGCCAAGGATGTTCTGATGTTGGCCTTAGAAGCATACAGTATATCATAAGGTCATCAGC
The DNA here is from genome assembly GCF_036971445.1 of Narcine bancroftii. Taxonomy (NCBI): domain Eukaryota; kingdom Metazoa; phylum Chordata; class Chondrichthyes; order Torpediniformes; family Narcinidae; genus Narcine; species Narcine bancroftii. The sequence goes on along the minus strand of NC_091471.1, from coordinate 202,623,801 downwards.
TTCTGCAGGGATTCTCATTGGTATTGTTGAGTTTTCCTTCTCAAAGTGAGTTTAAAAGTGTTCAGCTCATCAGGTAGTGAAGTATCACAGCCATTTATTGTGTTCATCCTCATATGATATAATGGTCTGCAATGCCTGCCATAGCTGGCGAGCATCTGTCTCTGACTCTAGCTTCCTCCGGAATTGCCTGAATTTCTGGTAGAGATTTGGATCACTGGCTTTAAATGCCATTGATCTAGCCTTCAGCAGGTTGTGAACCTTTTAATTCACCCACAGTTTCTGGTTAGGAAACTCCTGGAATGAACACATGGGCACACCCTCATCCACGTAGGTCTTGATGAAGCTGGTGACAGCTGTGGCATAGTCATTCAGGTCTGAGGCTGAGTCCTTGAAATATGGTCCAGTCCAGTGATTCAAAGCAGTCCTGCAAGTGTTCCTCCACCTCCCTCAACCATACTTTCGCTGTCTTCACCAGTGGTGCTATAGTCTTCAGTCTCTGATCATATGCCAGGAGTAGAAGTACAGTCTGGTGATCAGACTTGCTGAAGTGCACCTATGGGATGGCTCAGTAGGTGTTCTTCATGGTGGTGTAGCAGTGGTCAAGTGAGTTGGCTCCTTTGGTTTTGAAGGTCACGTGTTGTTGGTAGTTTGTTAGAGTCTTCTTCAGGTTGGCCTAGTTGAAGTTCCCTACATTGATCAGGAAGGCATCAGAGTGTGCTGCCTCAAGGCTGTTAATCACATTGCTCAGTCTCTCCAGTGTTAGCCTAGTTTGGAATGTATACTGCAACCGGGATGATAGCAGTGAAAAATTCCCTTGGCGAGTAGAATGGGTGACACTTGATCACCAGATCCATATCCATGTTAAGTCAAATTTAAAAACATGCAACTCTGCTTCATCTCCCACTGCTTTCCATTCTGCACAGTTAATAGCTTTACCTGACTAATTGAATGATGAGGGAAGCACAAAATAAGATTTATTATTGGTAATTAAATGACAATGGAAGTATAAAACAACATTTACCATTAGACATTTCTGATTGACCAGAGTGGTGGGGATAATGATATTTTATTTAATGGAAAATGGATATGCAACATTTTAATGATTCTTTGTTGAAATAGTTTATGTTCATAAAAACAAAGATATTTCTTTTTTTTAAAAAAATGCTTTTGATCGCTTTGTCACTTTATCGGAAAGTTTGATCAGAATCTCCATTTACCCTCATCAACATGGCTCCATGCCTGGACTTTGGTTTATTTTTGCTTCTCTATCCAATTGGCTAATATCTTTCCTCAGGTGACAAATATACACTTCTGTAAAATTTTAGTAACTTCTGTCGAGGGCTCTTAAAATACATCAATATAATTTTCCACATTCCCCTTAGAATTCATTATGGTAAGGACTATTGAAAATGTAAAAAATCTGGACTGGAAAGGATGCATTAATTTTGCAATAGTTCTTTAATGTGATGAATCCAGAGCATAGCCCCACTCCACCCCTACTAAAGCATATATTAATCATAGTTAAAGAGATATTTTGAGCATTGAACATCATTATTAACACATCTGTGTGTTATTTGCAACATGGTCACAATGTGATCAGTTTTACAGATGCTTAAAAAATGCAAAAGATCTCTGTTCCATCATTAAACTCTGTGGGAAGTTGACCAAAAGTTAAATTGTTGAAATATAAACTTGATTAAATTTATAAACTAAAAAAAAAATGCAGATGTTTGTTATCTGAGGAAGAAAAATGTTGAAAATATCCAGCAGATGATGGAGCATTTGTAGAACGACAAGGTTTCATGATTAAAAACTCTCTATCAGAACTGGAGAAAGAAGAAAATCAGAGTTAAGTTGAAACAATTGATCACCAGAGGCCCACTTGCCAATTAGAACTGGTTCTGCCTATCAATCACCTATCAGATTCAGATGCCAGTGCAGGGGGGGGGGGGGAGGTGGGTTGGGGGGGGTGCATGGGATGATGTAGTCACGGGTGCCCTGTTTGGTCCTCTACAACCTGGAAAATAGTGGATGAATGGCTGGGTTGACAATCTGGTCCCATGACAGTAAAGTCACAGGGTCATCTTGGAGGGGTGAGTTATTATGGACCCTACTTCCTATTCCAGGTTCAGGTTGATGGCAACTGTGCAATTTAAAGCAAATTAATTTTACTTTGTTTCTCAGTTTTGACAAAGCGTCTTTGACCAGAAACATTAAAGCTGTTTCCTTTTCTATGGATGTTGCCTGACCTGCTGAGCTTGTATTCAATGTTCTTAATATTTGTTCTTTCCTAAGATTGTCCTTGTCAATGAACATTGCAAAACATAATAAATAGCCTCGCTTAGCACAAACCTTTGTTTCATTGATTTACATTTTAAAATAGCTTCTACAAAGTCCAGTTGAAAGCAAGGAAGGGACATATTGAAGTACAAATGAGCATTGACTCCTTTGCTTATTATAGAGAAACAACATGCACTATGAACTAATATGGATTATAATAAAAAAATTATGCAGTGCATTATGATAAAGATGAAAATAATGTGCAAATTTTACTAAGTTTTGCAATCTTGATTTTTATCTGGACCCTTCCAGTGGTGGAATATTTTACTTGTCACATTTGCAATCTTGAGCCCATTCACATCAACATAAATAAATAACATAGGAAAATGGCATGGGGAAAGGGTAGCAAACACCAGAGGACATTTGCATAAAGTGAAGGAAGGAAAGTTTAAGGAAGACGTCAGGGTTATTTTTTTTTAAAACATAAAGAGTTGTGGGTACCTGGAATACATGCCACAGTGTGGTGAAGACTAATACAATAGGGACATTTAAAAGATTCTTAGACAGGCACATAATGAAAGAAAAATAGAGCATGAAGAGGTAGGAAAAGTTTAGTTTTTTGAGTAGATTTATATTGGTTGACACAACATCATGGGCCTGTACTATGCTGTAATGTTCTATGTTCTATAGTATCTTACGTAAATAAAGTACAAACTGTTATACATCATTCTCAAGCTGTTCATTAACATGGGCAAATGATGCAGCAGGGAGCAACCAGACAAGGCTAAGTCCACCTGCATGCTCTTTCTTCACTGGAGAAAGATATGCCAGCATCACAGGAACAGCTCAGGACACTCTGTGTCAAGAAGCCACAGTATGCTGGGTTTCTTCAAATTTTAATTTTAAAAAGTTAGACATACAGCACGGTAACGGGCTCTTCCAACCCACAAGCCCTCGTCACCCAAATGCACCAATTAACCTACATCTCCCATACGTTTTGAAAGATGGGAGGAAACGGGTCCACTTGGAAGAAACCCATGCAGATACGGGGAGAATATACAAACTCCTTACAGACAGGATTTGAACTCAGGCCAATGGCACTGTAATAGCACTGCACTAACCTCGATCTCAGTTCTTTAGTTCCCGATTCGTCTGAAGAATCCTTTACCTCTATCTTATTTTTGCATGCTAGATGGTGCATCTTTCAAATAGTTCAACAAATTGCTTCCCAATTCTTTATATGGCTGAGCAATAAGGCCCCATAATATACAGAATGGAACATAACAATGTAGATTATGCATTTGAATGTAGGAAAACAAAAAAATTGCAGATTTTGGAATCTTGAGCAAACAGTGTGAGGCTGGAGTTTGGGCAACATCAAAAGTCCCAACCCAAAACGATGACTCTCTATTTCTCTGAATTCCATCTTGTGTGTTGTACTCCTGGAAAGCACAACCAATCTTTTTCCAGGAATGCACCTTTGCAATGCTTCAGCATAAATTAAACAAAATTTACCCAAGAACTTTACACTATCAAGATGTCAATCTTGACCCTCCAGCACTTGATATCAAACTGATTCCAGCCCATATCCTATTCTGATCAGCAATCAATGATTGTTAATATCTTATCCTCCTCTGATTGATGATACCAACCTTCCCTTTCCCCACATCTCTCCCCACTGTGTTCACTCTGCAACTTATCAGTTCTTCTACTTGCTTGATGCTTAAACACACAAGGGTTGGACAGGTTCGCATTTAAAATATGCACTAGCCTGCTGTGCATTTGATGCATTTAAACAATGTTTTATTTAATGGGTACTCCTGTATTGTTATTTAATTGCCTTTAAAGCTCATTGAAAAAATTGTTATGTTTTTAACCTTTTTTGAGTGATATTCAATTGTACAATAAATGAACCTGGCCAGAAACACTGTCAAACATTGTTTGGTGTGATTTTTAAATGCTCTCTGGTCATCAACAAATTTCAATTGTAAATGCAACATGTATTTCTTCTTTTTGCCAATCTTTATTAATTAACACAAATTTTATCAAAGTTCTGGAGTCCTAAATCTCCTTTCAAAAACTACCTTGTCTGATCCTTCACTCAATGAAACATCTTAAGACAATCATGGACTTTTGTCTAAAGTAAAATTTCAGCTTTAAGCAGCTTTGAATTTACTTAAGTAAAGTGCCCACTTGATTATTGTTCAATCTATCTTTTCTATTGTGGTGCAATGTATTGCTTTTCCATAGCGTGTTAATAGACAATAATTTCAGAAAATATTTCAAAAGTGTTTAAATTCTTATTCGTTTGTTTATTTAAAAATCTGCTTCCCATGGATAGGATAGCCAATGGAAGCAAGCTCTAAAATTTTCAATAAACCTAGTCTGGCCTATGAATGGGGTCAATATAAGTGTGAATAAATTAACGCTTGAAACTCTCAGGATTTAATAATAATAACATTGTGAAGATTCAGATTCCACAATTCCTTGAGGAACAGAGCAGATGAGCAAGAAACAGCCAAGAACTTTACATCTGATCATAGTGTTCAATCTCAACTGAAATATTTTTTCTCATAAAACATTTATTGTCCATCCTAATTGTCCTTGAGAAAGTGGCACAGTACTTCCTCTTAAATCAGTACCGTACTTCTAGTGAAGGTTCTGCAGTTGGGTGGCCTTTCCATGCTTTAGATTCAGTTATTGTTTTCGAATTGAGTGTGAAATAGAGGGGATCTTCACAAGGTTGTATTCCAATTTATCCATTTCCTTGTCCTCCAAGGTAGATTTTGGAGGTCTGTTGGAATAACAACTTCAGTACATTTTGGAGGTGGCACACACTGCAGATATATGTGCACATGGTGGATGCATTGAATATTATGATGGTAAATAAGATACTGGTTATGCAGGCTACTTTTCTCTGGACAGTATTGAGCATCTTAAGCATCAATGAAGCTTCACTTTAAGAGGCAAATTGATAGATTGTGGGGTTTTGGGAAATGAACAACTTGACCCAGGATGTCCAGACAATGAGCTATTCTTATAACTGTTGCATTTGTGTCAATGGTCATGAAAATTTTTTTATAAAAAGTGACAGCAGGATGTTTTCCAGTAGTAGCCTCAATGCCGGTAACATCATTGGAGTGTCAGGGACAGATGGTTGGACCCAATCTTTTTCGTTATTTGGCATCAGCTTATACCTGTTGTCTAGGACTTACTGCAAGGAACTATGGACTGCTTCATTGTTTGAGGAGTTGCAAGTGAAATTAACCAATACTTATTTCATCAGTGACAATTCTTACTTCTGACGTTATGATGAAAATTGAATGATAGGGTGATAATTAGCTGGATTAGATTTGTTCTGCCTTTTATGGACAATTTTTCACAATGTAGAGTAGATGTTAGTTTTGTAACAGTATAGCTTCTCTAGAGGCACAATTAGTCCTGAGTATGTTTAATGTTACATCAGGGATGCTGATTGGTCCTAACCAGAGCACCTGGAAAAAACCCCACGCAGACACAGGGAGAATGTACAAACTCCTTATAGACAGCATGGGACTTGAACCCTGGACCGATTGCTGGCACTGTAAAGGCATTACACTAACTGCTACGCAAACCATAAATTTCTCCAATATTTCTGTTTTTTGACTATAATCACAGCATGTGCAGTCTTTCGTGTTTCGGTCCTCAAGAGGAGACTAAGATAGAACATTTTCTTGGCACTTCTGGCTTAAAATAGTACAAATGCTTCAGCCAACTCTTTGGCACTCACATGAATGCCTTTGCTATTGTTGAAAATGGGAATGTTCTTGGATCATTTCCCTCTTGTTAGCTGTTTAATTGTTCATTACTATTTATGAGAGAATGTGGCAGGACTCCAGAACTTTGATTTCATTTGTTAATTGCTACACTTTGGGTTAACTTGACTTCAGGGCTCTGAAGTTAGTTTAGGAAAAATGAGCAAGCTATATGATGAAATATGTTGGTAATGTAGGAGAAAACAAGTAGAATTGTCTAAAATGTATTAGCTTATATTAGAAATGTTGAGAAGAAATTTAAAGTAGTTAAGGAATAAATATAACATGCTTTTGTAGGTATGGGACCCCTACTTACAAAATGTAAGGTTGAATACTTAATAAATAAGATACTTATTCTATTTACTTTTCTTCCTTTTATTGAAATTTAGATAAAAATAACTGGACCTCTTCTTTGTTGAATTGGATTTTAGATGTAGATAGCACCCTCTCATTTTCTTTTTCTTGCTTTCTTCTCTCTTTTTCTTTTACTTTTTTCCTTTTTCACCTTTTTTCTTCTTCATTAGGGGTTTTGTTTGGGGAGGGGAGTCATATTTGGAACATGTATTAATGATTCACATTCAATTACTTTATCTATGATGATAATTTGGTATTTTTGTTAATAAAATCAAAAATACAAAAAATAAAGTAGTTTAAACAGAACGAGAAGCCTACTGAAATGCACATGCCGTCCTCAATCTGCCCATGCCCATAGTGACATAGGGTCACTAGGGTGAAGCAAAGGTTTTATCTCACTGGCCTTCAGCATTCTGCAGTTAATTAGTATGGTTCATAATGATTAAGCTGAAGGTGTTAGAGTGCAGAGATCCTATTTCTGACACTCCTTTTGACATCTAGCAAAGCTGGGATGAAGCTTTGTCTTCTGTCTTCAGTACTTTTAAGTGTTTATGAATACACTATTAAAATTTAAGTAAATAAAAAAGTTATAACAATATTTAATTATGACACAAATTCTCAGATATAATTAAAACATTGAAATGAAGAATAATACCATAATTCTTAAGAAGTAATTAAAAATTGGAAAGGACATAACAAATTGGAGCAAGAGCAGGCCATAACATCTCCAGAACCTGCTCATTATTCACCAAAATATGGCTGATCTGATCTTGGCTTTAAAAAACATGACTTCCTAAAGCACCTGGAATATATTCAGTGATTTACCTTCCACAGTTCTCACAACACACAGAATTACTCAGATTTAAGATCTTCAAGATGAAATTCTTTCACATAATGTGCTTAAATGTGCACTGTCTATTTTAAAATCTATTACTGAGTTCTATATTTCTTTACAAGAAAAACATCCTGAAAGTGGTATATGCTTAAAGTGGAATATGTTCCCTGAGATTCTTATGTTTCAAAAGACCATCACTCATTCTTCTGAACTCCAAAAAGAAAAGGTCCAAACTGCTCAACTTTTCCTCATTAGAAAGCGCCCAAAAATCATGTTCATGATCTTTCCTTGAACTACCTCCAATACAAGTGTTAAATAAATGAAGTGAATGCAATACAGTCCATGTGATCACTCCAATGTATTTTTCAGTAGTACTTATATAATGCTTTCCAATAAAGGCTAACATTTCATTTGCCTTGTTCAATGCTTGCAGTACTTGCATGCAAACTTGCTATATTTCATGTAGAAAGTCCACCAAATTCATTTGTATAACAACACTCCATAGTCTCTCCCCACTTAAACAAAATTCTGCTTGTTTTCCCTACAAAAGTGCACTACCTCACATTTCCCCAGAGTACCGATCTACTGAATTTTTTGTCCACTTGTTCAACCTATTTACATTTTTTGAAAGCTTACCTTTGAAAGCTTAGCTCTCTACCTTTGCCTACAACACGTTGAATCCTTTCAAACAATCATTAATATACTGTGCCGTTGAGACTCAGCATAGATTACTGTGGTACTCCTTTAGTTACAGTTTCCTACCTGAAAATGACCCAATGAAAATGAAAATGACTGGCTCTGTTTTCTGTTAACTATCCAGTTCTTTATCTAGGCTGGATATTATCCTCATGCCTTAAAGTTCATACCCCCTTATGTAACCTTTTATGAGGCACCTTATTAAAATGCCTTCCAAAATTATCTACTCACACATCTGCAAGTGTAGCTAGATCTACTTCATTTTTCTTTCTTTGGCTTGGCTTCGCGGACGAAGATTTATGGAGGGGGTAAAAGTCCACGTCAGCTGCAGGCTCGATTGTGGCTGACAAGTCCGATGCGGGACAGGCAGACACGGTTGCAGCAGCTGCAGGGGAAAATTGGTTGGTTGGGGTTGGGTGTTGGATTTTTCCTCCTTTGTCTTTTGTCAGTGAGGTGGACTCTGCGGTCTTCTTCAAAGGAGGTTGCTGCCCGCCAAACTGTGAGGCGCCAAGATGCACGGTTTGAGGCGATATCAGCCCACTGGCGGTGGTCAATGTGGTAGGCACCAAGAGATTTCTTTAGGCAGTCCTTGTACCTCTTCTTTGGTGCATCTCTGTCACGGTGGCCAGTGGAGAGCTCGCCATATAACACGATCTTGGGAAGGCGATGGTCCTCCATTCTGGAGATGTGACCCACCCAGTGCAGCTGGATCTTCAGCAGCGTGGACTCGATGCTGTCGGCCTCTGCCATCTCGAGTACTTCGATGTTAGGGATGAAGTCGCTCCAATGAATTTTGAGGATGGAGCGGAGACAACGCTGGTGGAAGCGTTCTAGGAGCCGTAGGTGATGCCGGTAGAGGACCCATGATTCGGAGCCGAACAGGAGTGTGGGTATGACGATGGCTCTGTATACGCTTATCTTTGTGAGGTGCATCTACCATGCACATATACACAAGCCCTGAAGTTACTTCAGTTTGAATTCTTCAATTTTCTTCAGAACCTGCAGCCGCAGACAGATCAATTAGACCCACAAGGTTTAATTGTGTCAATGCTCTGACAATGTTGAAAGAATGGGATAATCAAAGAAGCATTTAGAAACAACTTAATCTAGTAGAGTGAAAATGGCAGTGGTCCTCCAGATGTATTTGTGATGTTGTTTAAAGTTGATAGTATTAAAGATTAAGTAACAGAATATATTGAGAAATGGATGAAACATTGAAAGCAAGAATATTTCTCAAATTCTGATATGAAGCCTCTGATATGCTTTCTTTGGCTTGGCTTCGCGGACGAAGATTTATGGAGGGGGTAAAAAGTCCACGTCAGCTGCAGGCTCGTTTGTGGCTGACCAGTCCGATGCGGGACAGGCAGACACGATTGCAGCGGTTGCAAGGGAAAATTGGTTGGTTGGGGTTGGGTGTTGGGTTTTTCCTCCTTTGCCTTTTGTCAGTGAGGTGGGCTCTGCGGTCTTCTTCAAAGGAGGCTGCTGCCCGCCAAACTGTGAGGCGCCAAGATGCACGGTTTGAGGCGTTATCAGCCCACTGGCGGTGGTCAATGTGGCAGGCACCAAGAGATTTCTTTAGGCAGTCCTTGTACCTTTTCTTTGGTGCACCTCTGTCACGGTGGCCAGTGGAGAGCTCGCCATATAATACGATCTTGGGAAGGCGATGGTCCTCCATTCTGGAGACGTGACCCATCCAGCGCAGCTGGATCTTCAGCAGCGTGGACTCGATGCTGTCGACCTCTGCCATCTCGAGTACCTCGACGTTAGGGGTGTGAGCGCTCCAATGGATGTTGAGGATGGAGCGGAGACAACGCTGGTGGAAGCGTTCTAGGAGCCGTAGGTGGTGCCGGTAGAGGACCCATGATTCGGAGCCGAACAGGAGTGTGGGTATGACAACGGCTCTGTATACGCTTATCTTTGTGAGGTTTTTCAGTTGGTTGTTTTTCCAGACTCTTTTGTGTAGTCTTCCAAAGGCGCTATTTGCCTTGGCGAGTCTGTTGTCTATCTCATTGTCGATCCTTGCATCTGATGAAATGGTGCAGCCCTATGATATGCTTTAGTAATGTATCAACCACAGGCTATGTTCAGCCTTTTTCTCCTGTCCACCACAGATCCTTGGATATTGCAGTGGAGGCTAAGCACATAAGGGTCCAATTGGTTAGCTTGGTAGGTATTAAAACTTTTAGGTGAAGATCTGAAACATTTTAATGCAATTTGACATAAATCTAGGTAAACTAACCAAACAGCAGTTTGCTACCAGATTAGTCAGGAGTGGACAGAAGGCCAAAGATTATTCCAACCACTGAACTTTGCATTTTCAAAAATGGAGAAGAGTGGCAGAAGACAAGGTGTTTTGAAATTTTTGTTGAGTGACTAATTACGTTAAGCAGCAGCTGGGAGAGTGGCAGACGAGTCCACTTCAGATTTCAGCCAGGACACAAGCTCCAACTGGGACACTGGTGCTTCAACCAGGGCTTCAACTAGAGGAGTGATAACCCAACGCAGGATGCCAGAGAACATTAGCTGCAAGAATGAAGCCTCTGCCTGGGGATGCAGCTGGGATAATGTAGTGAGAGCATAGCTAGGGCAATTATATATGATCTCCTTCCAGTTTGAGAGGGTTTTTTTGTAATGACTTTCTGGGGTATGGTGTTGTTACCAAGTTTCTTAATGTGTTGTTAGAGTAAGATACTTAATACAGCACAGTTAGCGTGACACTGTTACAGCACCAGCGACTAGGGTTCGAATCTGGCATGGTCTGTAATGAGTTTGTACGTTCTCCCCACGTGTGCATGAGTTTCATCTGGGTGCTCCAGTTTCCTCCCTCTATTCAAAAATGAAAGAGATTGTAGGTCAATTTAGTGTAATTGGGCGGCACGGGCTGGTGGGCCAGACAGACCTGTTACCATACTGTACATCTAAATTTAACATATAAATCTTTTTTTAAATTACAAATTAAAAATTTTAGCTTGATTGTATTTGCAGTACATTAACTTTTCTGTGAATCTAACTATATGCACCATGAAAAATGTTCAGAAAATGTAATTTGTAGGTCAACTGGATCAAGTTTGCAGATTGTGGTGAAATGTAATGGATATCTACAGGATACCAGGCAAATAGATAATTTTTCATCCTCAGTCATCCTGGTGGACCTATCCTGCCAGCCTGCTCTCTTTCTACCAAACACATCTAATAAAACAATATGAATAGATAGCAATCTGTTAAAAAAATTAGTTTCTTGCCTTCACATTTAGTGAGTAAAGTTATCAAAGTGGTTAAAATAAAATATGCTTCAAATGAATTGATTGTCAATTTGGCTCTCCTTCAAAAAAGTGTGGACTTCAGAGAAATATCAGTAATTTTGGCTAATATCTAACAGTAAAAGAACAATATTAGTGATGGTACGGAATTAGGGAAGCAACAAAGTTGCAGTAAAGTTCAATGGGTGCGGGCAAATTACATAGACGTTCTGAAAATGAAAAGATTTTAACCAATTCAGTTGTATCTAGATAAATATGGATTATGATTTTGGAAATAAACATTCACACATGATAGATGGCTATTTGATTGTAGCACAGGAATGCAATGAACTCTCTGGAACAATACTCAATAAGTTCAGGAGAGAAATAGAAGGAAAACTGGTGGAGAAAGCTCTTTGTTCTATTGGATACTTCACAATTTGACTCAACTCAGTGGCTTATCACTGAGAAGCTCACTTGGAGGTTGCAAATTCTATCTCAGTCCATGGTATGGCTCTAAATGACTCAACATAGTATGTTCGAAGTAATACTCTGAGGATGCTATTTATTTGTCATTTTTAATCACAATGGGACATGATGAAATACTAAATTCTGGATTTATTTCTGTGGAGGTACACGAAAGAAAAACTAGCTTTCAGAAAACTGGAAACCATCAATTCATCATTGAATAAGCGTGGTTTGGAATGTTGTGGAACACCCACACTGAACATGATTTATAAACAGAGCATTATTTTAGAACAAGTTTGGCTAATTGGCACCTTGGGATTCAATTGAAGGAAACATGGTACATTAACATCTAAGCATGTGCATATAACATGATAAAATAAAATGCTCTGACTCCTGGAACCTAGATTAATCGCCCATAACTGAGTGATAAGATAACATTTTGTTGATACAAAGTTTTGGGATTAACATCCGGCTCGTCTTGCATTGACATAGAATTTAGTACAGTTTCAATCCACAGTACGTATCAAAACAAAATTCAAGCAAAAACATTGCTTTACAACACAGAGTTTGAAGCTACTTGTAAATGTTTTCATGATTGTTTCAATCACAAACATTCTGACTAAAGATGAAGAGATTGCTCTGAGGCCTCCCCAGTGAAGCAGACTGCAAGGTTTTGCAACAGCTTCAAATAAGTGCATCAAACTTGATATGACAAAGTGGAAAAACAACAACAGTGAAAAGTCACCTTAAAAGCATTCTCAATTATTTTATTTTAAAGTATGAAAACTATGGATTCATGTTAACTCCTAGATAGGAATATGGTAAAGCAAATAACCAGTTGATCTAAAAGAGTTAGCATGTTGCCCATCATTCTCTTGGGTCAAAACATGAATATTGCAGCAGCCATTAAAATAGTAAAAATTGAATCCTGATTGCTATGTGAAAGGACAAGGCTGGGTAAGGGGAGACCCAAGTTAATGCAAGGGAGACTACAAAAGGAGGGAAGACCCAAGCTACGATAGCAAAGACTACAAGAAGAGGGGAGGTCTAAGCTAGGCCAGGATAGACTGCAAGAAGAGGAGAGATCCAGTGCAAGGTAAAATACAAAAGAGTAAACTCCAAGCTACGACCACTACAAAATAAGTGGATACCCAAGCTAAAGTAAAGGAGACTCCAAGAAGAGGGGAGATAAAAGGAGACTACAAAATAAGGGAAGACCCACGCTAGGGTTGGGACGACCCAAGCCAATGTAAGGGAGACTATAAGAGGAGGAGAAACCTAAGCTATGTCAGCAGAGACCCAAGATAATGTGAAGGAGACTAGAAGAAAAGGGGAGACTCAAATTAGAGCAGACGAGACCCAAGCTAAGACAAGGGAGATGAAAAGTAGAGGGAGACCCAAACTCGGGGAGGGGAGATGTCAAGGAGAGAGGAGACCTAAGTCTGGGCAAGGGAGAGGACAAGAAAATAGGAAACCCAAGTTCAGGCAGGGAAACAACACAAGGGAGGAGACCCAATTTTGGGCAAGGGAAACAAGAAGAAGAAGAAGACCTGAGCTTGGGCAGGGAAGAGGACAAAAAAACCCATCTCTACATCTGCTTATTTGTTGTAAATATAAAAGGAAAATAAAGAAGCTAGGCCGGTTTATGACTCAGACCGATTGGGATTGCCTATCCCACCTAAGTTAAAATAACAGCTACGAGTTAAATATCTCACCAGTGCCATTACCTACTTAGTTAACAAAAGCCTTGCTGTTTATGGGCAATGGTATTTATGGACAGCTATTTAAAGTTGCAGATTAGATGCTCAATTTACAATTTGAATGTAAATTTTCCAACACCAGGGGGACCCTTTTTGAATTACTTTGATAAGGTATGAAGGTAGAAATGTTGACTCTGATGAGAATTCTGTCTTTCTTTTCTTTTTTTGGCCAAACAGCATCTTTTTTCTTGTTAGTGGGTTTAGATTTTCCTGTTTTTATAATAAAATAATATATTATCAATACAATACAACTTGTTTGATTAAAATGTGGGGTACCTTGGATGAAATGATACAATTTAAGTGTAATGTATCCTTTTGAATTTTAACATTTATCCACATGTATTCTGTATTTTTGGATGTCAAATTTCAATGTTAATAAAAATATTGAAAAAGAAAAGTTGCGGAGAGCCAAATCTTAACAGGGAAGGATGGATCAATCTCCAGCTCTATTTTAATTGCTTGCTTGGTCGAATTAAAATTGATCGTCAAGAAGCTTAAAGAAAGTGCAGAGATACATGAAAAATTGCTGTTTACTTTAACTTGCTCCGCAAAGGGCTCTGGATGATCACTGAAATTTTATCAGTCCCTATTTCACTTACATGGATTTTGGTTGGAGATTAACAGAAATTATATCTTAATAAGGATGTTTTGCAAAATGACAATACTTGTTTTCCCATGGGTAACTTAATCCTGCCTATTGAATATGAGAGTTTGATGTCCACACAGCAAGCTGTGGAAATATATTTACATTGAAAGCTTCTGCAGTAGAGTACAAAAAATGGCACATTCTGATCCCAAAACAATTTTGATGTGATACAGAAATATTAAAATCTACACAGATTCAGTGCCGTGCTTCTACATTAACTGCCGCTCCTACATACTTGTAGTTGGCCTATCCAAGCCTGACAATGGGGCTTAAAGTTACACCAAGTGGAAGAAAAATCTTTCTTTGAAATGTTTCAGCTATGTCTTCGAGTAACATGTCTGATCTCGGTTCCCAAAGGAGGCTAAGTCTGAAATGTCCTGTATTTCAACCCTAATTAAACAGTTGAAAATTACATTGATTTCCATGCTGGGGAGAGAAGGATGGGGAGGGGCTGAGCGGAGAAAAGACACATCCATATCCTTATGAAATTCAGCGTTTGTATTTTAAACAAGTGCAGCAACCTAAATTTACTGTGGAAATTTCAATTTCATCTAAATATTTTAAAATTGCTAACTTAAAAAAGAACTTGAGTGGTACAGTGGCATCACCATCTCACTGGTCCAGGGACCTGCTTCAATCCTGACCTTGTGCTTTCTGTGTCGTGCTTGTACATTCCCTCCAAGATTGTTGGCTAATGGCCACATCCCAAGGATATGCTGGGTTGGTTAATTGACACCATAAATTATCCAGAGTGTAGGTAGCAGAGAATAACGGAGATGTCAGTGAGCTTGAGTGACAAATTGGGTTGCGGAGAAATAAATCGGGGCAAGGGATTTAAATAAGAACCAACATGGACTCAATGGACCAAGTGCCCCTTACTTTTGCTGCTAGGAAATAGGATAAAGTAGTTTTTAATAAAATAATTTTAAACTCTGCATTTGGTATTCATGTTTCATTTCCAAAAATTGCCAAATGCATTTTCTTTTTCAGAACATGAAGTGAAGTTAAGACAAGTTTATCACCATCTGATTGCACAAGTACAACCCAACGAAAGTGCTCTCCGGTCCTCAGTGCAAAACACGCAGACACACAACCAGACATAAAGCACATGCAGACAAATGATACATATGCAGGACAAGTATTCATATATACAAATAAATATATATTGTTTCATGAATATGAGAGTCTCGGATGGTTAGTGTGAGCAGTTCTTATGGTCGTTCAGTGTTCCCACTGTCTGTGGGGAGAAGCTGTTTCTCAGCCTGGTGGTGCTCGTTCTGATGCCCCTGAATCTCTTTCTCAATGGGAGCAGCTGAAAGATGCTGTGTGTGGAGTGGAAGGGGTCCACAATGAATTTGTGTGCCCTCAACGGGCAGTGATCCCAGTAGATCGCATCAATGCGGTTGGGAGGTGTGGAGTGAGACTCCAGTGATCCTCTCTCCCACTCTTATGGTCCTGTAGATTGGCCTCAAATCCATATGTATCCAGCAATTGTACTACTCCGTAATATAGCCTCCCAGGATACTTTTGATGGAGCTCCTGTAGAAAGTTGACATAATGGTGGCCAGTAGCCTTTCCTGCTTCAGTCTTCTCATTAAGTGCAGTCATAGGTGCACTTTCCTGACAAGTGAGGAGATGATGAGTATCCACGATAGGTCACTAGTTAAGGAACTTGGTTACCTTCACTCTCTCCACGACAGAGATGCTGATGTGCAGTGGAGGGTGGTCGTTCCTGGTCCACCTGGAGTCCACGATCATCTCCTTCATCTTGTCCACATGAGACTTGGGTTGTTACTCTTGCACCGCTCCACGAGATTTTCCACCTCTTCTCTTTAATGCGACTCATCGTTGTTTCTAATGAGGCCAATTACTTTTGTGTCATCTGCAAACTTGATGACACTGTTGGAGTTGGATCTGGTGATACAGTCATGGGTCAGTAGCATGAACAGGAGTGGACTGAGAACACAGCCCTGGGGTGTGCCAGCGCTCAGCATGACAGTGCTGGATGTTCTAGGACTGGCCTGATAGACTGTGGTCTTTCCGTTAGGAAGTCCAGAATCCAGTTTCGAGAGAAGAGTGTTGAGTCCCAGTGAGGACAACAATCTATTAAGTAAATACTAAAACACATGTTGACCATCACAACTTTGTAAAAGTATGCCACTTGTTCAACAAAAGTTGTGACAATGAAATGGTTCACTCTGAAACTCAATCAGGATAATAATCACATGTTAATTTGTGATACTAAATCTGTGCTTATCCCACAGAAGTTTAAAAATCTATTTTTTTCCCTCAAATGCAATGATTGATTTGGCTACAATAATCACAGGCATTCATCACCTAATAATTCTGGTTTTGTATAGTAGATTACATATCCACCATTTTTGATGATGTGATTTTTTGAAGCTGCTTCCAAAACAAATTGTAATCACACTTTTGGAAAAATTGCAAAAATATCAGAGGACCTAACTGAAAAAGGTTTAAAGTTGCAGATTTTAAAATCTCCACAGAATGATGGCTAATGCCATAGTGACTGATGTGGGAGACATACAATAGGTAGTAGGGGAAATATTCAATTTCCCACATTGAAAAAAGGAATGCAAAGAAACTTTTATGAGATTTGTTATCTCTTTCTCTGATGGCATTTGCAGTTTTTATATTGGTAGTTGATGTCTCTTACAGACCTGTTTGGCTGCAGCAAGTCAGAATTTTGGTGTGTTTGTACATTGTACTTATGTGTATGACAAGTAACTCACATAGATCATCATATTGTATAACTAGATGAGACAGGTATAAAGAAGGATATGAGTTTTTAAGTTAAAGCTTTGGGGCATATGGCCCTGGAGAGCTATTGTGAAGAATAAATGGGGTTTTGTGCAGGGAATGACACATTTGCCAGAGCAGTAAATTTGCTTCCAATAGAGCTCTGTTTCCATGACAAAAAGAATTTCAAAAATAACAATGGTATGGAGAGAAATGGAGGTAGAGGCTGCTTGTGAGCGTTTTGCTGGGGAAACAACCAAAGTTTGTTTTGAAGGAATTAGGGATGGCCCACACTCCTGTAATGCACATGTTGAGGAAATAGTTGTTATCTCAGGACAGGCATTCAAGAACATCCCAAATGTGGGTAAAGGAATCAAGCCATGCAACCACCAGTACAATTCTATAGTATAGTAGTACAAAATTTGGAGAATACAGTGTATTTCTCTTTTTAAAAGTTTTGGTATTTTATTGAGCTTCTTACAGAGCCAGAGAAGTATATATATTTTTTACAGCTATGAAATAATGGGCCTAAACATAAGCATATTGAGCTAGCCCAGATCACGAGATTTAGTTGACTCCATGACATTTTGTGGGGAGGGACACAGGATGCTGGAAGGCAAGAATGAAGGTGAAAATCTTTCTTGCCTTATAAAGTCAGTCCTGCAGGTCTAAGACCATATTGTTGCAGAACTGTTCTTGAAATCTAATTTCTCCATAAAATCATAACACTGGAGAAACTCAGCAGGTCAAACAGCAAACTTTATAGAGCAAAGATAAAGATATATAACCATTCTTTCAGGTCTAAGCTCTTCATCAAGGTATGATCAAGGTATAATTTCATCGTGTGGGTTCAAAGGGAATTCAGGGAAAGGACTAATGATGTCCTGAGCATTTTCATATTACAAGCAGGTGCTGGCAGACTTAAGGCACCCTAAGATGGACAAATCCCCTGGGGCTGTCTAAATGCACCTCAGGACATCATGGGAAGCTAGAGAGGAGATTGCAATTGGATAAAAAATTGGCTTGGTAGGTGTCAGAGGGTGGTAGAAGACAGTTTTTCAGATTGGAGGCCTTCTATCAGGGATGTGTTGCAGGAAACAGTGCTGGGTCCACTGTTGATTATCATCTCTATTCATAATTTGTATGAGAATGTAGTTAGTGTGTCTGGAGACCTTATGAAAACCAGTGGCATAGTGGATAGTGAAGGTGGATACCTAAGATTACTAGAGAATTTATATCAAATGGGAAAGTAAGCCAAGGACTGGCTGATAGAAGTGCTGTGTTTTGGGAAAATTAAACCAGGACAGGACTTACAGGGTGACATCGGGACAGATGTCACAAATAGATATTTAAATAAATATCTAGATCAGGGGTGTCAAACTCAAATTCACGGAGGGCCAAAATTAAAAACTTGAACTAAGTCGAGGGCTGAACTAAATATTTATTGAAAATTTTCAACAACATCTGCATGTTTTCTCTTCTTTCAACATATGTAATGTTAAACTTTAGGATATAACTTTAGGAGGATAATGTTACAGGTCAGGAGTAGGTAGCTCAAGTTCACCCTTTGCTTGACCTGAGGGAAACATATTTGGTCCCTGTGGAGATGTAGTCAGCATTCACAGGCTGTGTCCATTTTGGCCTGCATCAGGACTCAGCATTTCCTGCTCACTCCTCAGGCTCTATGCCTCTATTCACCCTCGACCCACCATCCCTCTACCTGACGTCCTTTACCCAACCTCTACTCACCCCTCACTCCACTCGCTCTGCCTCTACCCACCCCATCCTATACACGCCCCTCTACTGCCTCTCCCCTCAACCTGTTCCTCCCTCTACCCGTCTCTCACCCTCTAATCACGCCTCCCCTACTCACCCTGCCCCTCCCCTTTTACCTCTTCCCTATCCACCCCTCTTTCTACTCATCCCTCCCTCTAACTGCCCCTCGCAACTCCATAACTTCCCCTGCTCATTACTCCTCACCTACACCCTCTGCCCACCCCTGCTTACCCACCCACTCAGGCCCAGCGCGCTGCCGATCAACCTTTGCAGACAGCCACCATCTCTCTCTTCACGTGCAGGGCCGAACCAGCCGTCCCTGGGGTCCGCGCGGGTGCAAGCGCTGAAGGCCGTGGCGACCGGGAGAAGTGCGCTCGCACTGTGGAAGGACCGTCTGGTGCCAGTCACATGGGGCTCGCACTGCCTGGGGGCCGTGCGCAGCCTGCCATGCCCGTCGCGCCGACAGGAAATCACAGGCGCCCGCCCATCCGCCGCACCGCTCGACAGATGGGAGAAGTGACTGGTTGTGCGGGGAGCCTTCCAATCGGCTTGCCGGCTGATGACATCGACAGACTTCTCGTGTTACAATTTCTCGTGTTACAATGGGGAAGGATGTGCAATGAAGGGGGAGGATGGTGGGGGTGACATTACCAAAAAACAGCATCGGCTCTCGCTGCAGGGCGGGCCACCTCTAATACATTTTTGAAATGATCTTGCGGGCCAAATATAATTATATCGCGGGCCAAATTTGGCCCGCGGGTCAGAGTTTGACATGTGTGATCTAGATAAATAAATAGATATTTCCCTGAAAGTGGTGACACAGATCAACAAAGTGATGAAGAAAACGTTTCACAAGCTTGCCTTCACTGATTAGTCCTCTTGAAATAAATGCTAACAGCGCATTGGCCTTCCTTACTACTGACTCAGCCAGCAGGGAACCCTGTACTAGGATTCTCAAATTCCCCTTAGACCTCTGCTTTCTGAATTCTCTTCCCAATGGGGTGAAAATGGAAACGTTACAGCAGTGGATCTCAACCATTTTCTTTCCTCTCACACTTTAAGTATTCCCTATGCCATATGTGCTCTGTGATTAGTAAGGGATTGCTTAAGGTGGTATGTGGGTGGAAAGGAAAAAAGTTTGTAAACCTCTCTTTTAATCCTACCTAATCGACTCATTATGTGCACGGTTTCAATAACTCCAAAGGAAATGGGCCAATGACAATTTTTCTCAGGCAAAATATTTCAGTAACAATTGGGTCTAGAGCAGTGATTCTCAACCTTCCCTTCCCACTCACATATCACCTTAAGCAATTCCTTACTAATCACAGAGCACCGATGGAATAGGGATTCCTTAAAGTGGTACATAGGTGGAAAGAAAAAGGTTGAGAACCACTGCATTACAGGAAGCATCTGATCAAATTTTCAACATGATGTGAAGTGACTCAGAAATACTCATTATTGTGGTTCATTTATGAAAAAGCTGATTCTTAATTGGACATTGTTGAAATACACAGGGAATCTTCCAGTTGACAATGTTTTATTTCAAGCAAATACCCATGCTAAGGCAAAATGGTAACCTGCAGCAAGATGCCCATACTCACCTCTCATCAATAAGCAAAATTTAAACTTCCTTGGCATAGCAAACTTTACAATCCTTCCTAATGACAACCTGCATTCAGTGCTGGGCCAGTCCTTTATGATGAGGCTGTGTGTGATGATAGAATTTTCTGTGATACAATAGGATTAGGTGGCGTTACATAGATGACTGGCAAAACACAAAGCGACCAAAAAGTGGCTTATAAATTTCTCTCTGTTCACCTAAATGATTGATGTTGCAGAACTGAAATCAATACTTTTGAATTCCACAATTGGAATATAACCTGCAGACGATACCATATCAAGCAATGCACTGATGAACTTTTATCCTGCTAAATTTATAAACTGCCTTTCTCAATCAAATAAGATCATTTCAGGCACCTACTTCTGAAGGAACATGAAACAATTCTAGATAATGTGCAACATACTTTGCTGAGAATCTGGCAACAATTTTTGCAAGGTATTCCTCAACTTGACTTCAGAAGAGCCCTTTTCATAATGCAAGTGTAATAATTTTTCCAGTTCCTCCAACGACCTATAAGGAATTTTTGATTTACATTGTCTATCAATACCAAATTATATCTCAATAGAGACTGCCCAGGACCTTGAAACATCAAATTATTTCGCTATCACATTCCAAAGGCTAGAGCAACAGCAGTTAAGCATGGGTGGTAATTTCTTTCCAAAATCAGGCCTTGGGGGGAAAGTGCCTTCACTCCAGACTGGGCTTGTGAAATCTGTCAGTGTGCCTATTGCTGTCTCCACCCTGTAAAAGCAAGTTAAAACCCTTTTGTCGGGAATGTTTCAATTAGGCAGATTTCTGATCTGTTTGCACCTAATTTCCATAATCATACAAATCTTGCCTAATTTTTTTTAAACTTTATTGTGCACTCTTCAGAAAGTAGTTACCACACAACCCTTATGTTTTACTGAGGGTGTAAATTATGATAAAAAAACATATTTAATTGAGACAAAAGACCTAAATTCAGACCTCTCTGAGGACAGTCCATCCAACAGGGCAAGTCGAACATGCATGGTCAAGACTGGCTGCACATGGGCCATCCTGTCCTTTTGATGAAGGCTGAGAAGAAATCAGCATATATTGCCTGGACCTGACACAGATGCCTATATGCAAAATCTAATGCTGTTTGGGACCTTCACTACAAGATATGCTTGAACCATCATAATCTGCATCCTTGAGGAAAATCAGGTTAAGTAAATAGTCCTTAAAGGATTTCTGCATACCGTAATGAAAAAATGAGTTTTAAAATTATACACATCAGAAAAAAGAAAGAAATTTCTCTTGACCACACATTTATCCAATGCAGGCTTCTGCCCGTTCTGATATCTTCCAATACATGCGTCTATCTCTCGCCATCAATGCTTCCAGGCAAAAACCCACTACACAGACCCAGGTGATCTCCATTCTGCATTTTGAGCAGGCTAACTTCTTTCCCACCCATTTGAACCCACACCGCCACACACTCCTACACCTAATGATTGATCAGGACTCTACATTTTTGTGTTGGATTTGACCTTTGAACCTGAATATTCCTCAAGCAGATCATAGAAAATATAGATCACAAAAAGGCCATTCGGTCTATTGTATCCATGCCAGTGAATAAAATGCTACCAGTCTAATTCTACTTTTCAACAGATGGACCACAGCCCTTCAGCTACAACTCTAGTAGTACACAAAACAAAAGACTACGAATATTAAAGATCCAAGGATCTTATGAGAAGGAGGAACAGAAGGATAAAAAAAAGTCAAAAATCAATCCGAGAAGTTAATGAATTTGAAGCTGATAAGTTCACAGGACCCATCGATCTAAATAAAAATTTGAAAGGAGAGGTAGGCACAAAGATAGTGAGTGCTCAGGTCATCATCTTCCAAATTTCTACAGGTTCTGTAATTGCTCCTGTGGATTGGCAAGTTACAAATATCACCCTAGTAAGGGATCTACCAACTAGTTGGCCTGCCTGCAGTAGAGGAATCTACAGTGCAGGACATAATGACAAAATATCTGGAAGAGAGCATCAGAAAAATGCCAGCTTGGAACCATGAAAAAGGTCATGTTTTACTAATGTGGAGTTCTTTAAAGACTCAACTGATAGAATAGACAAGTGGCTTATTGGAACTATCAAATGATTTTGATAAGGTTCTACCTAATCATTTGGTCAATAAAGTTATAACACATGGAATTGAGGGTAATAGAATGATATAGATCAGTGGTTCTCAACCTTTTTCTTTCCACTCACATACCACTAATTATTCCCTATGCCAGAGGTGGCCAAACTTGCTTAATGTAAGAGCCACAAACGATAAAGCTCTGATGCTTGAGAACCGCAGGACATGAACAAAATTCACACAGACATTTTTATTGTTCCATACACATTTTGTTACAAAAATTTTATATAAATTTTAAGAAATGCATATTAAAAGCAATAATATTTATTCATGCATGCAGTTTTTAAACTGTTAATTTGTATTAGTTTCAGTAATCACAAAGACACAAATATTTAAAAAAAGTAAACCAAAAAATAAGAGATATTTTAATCAGATTTCCACCTCACAAAATTAGTTTTATTATAATTATATTTTTATGACAAAAATACAATGCTACAAATATCAGGCTATTGAAGACATTATTTACTGCTTGTAGTGGTCTTGCGGGTCTCCATCTTGGCTGTAAGTCATTGAAAATCTGGCTGATACGTTGTCAAGGCTGTACAAATTAGTTCCGTCAGGTGTTGGTTTGTAAGGATTGCACGACTTCACGAACTTCATTACAGATACAGTGATTCACAACAGTATGTTATGCTGAAAATTGAGATGAGTCACACACTAGTTTTCTTTAAACTTGTTTCCAGAACTCAATTGTAGATTGGGATTTATGGATCATCTTGAGACCCAGGTCCTCCTGCAATTCCATTAGTTCCATTTCCACAGCAGAGGTTCAGGAATTGGACAGCCATCATTAACCACATCAACCGTGAATAGATTTACAAGAAAGACAAAGAAGAGCTTCAGCTTCTGTAAGTCATCAAACCTGGCTAGGAAATTATCAAGCAGTCCTTGTAATTTATCTTTGTATTCTTCCAGTTTATAGTCTTTTATTTCAATATCAGGAAATGTATTTACTCTCTTACTGAGATAGGGGAAGTGACTGAAGTTTCTTGACAATATATCTCTTTGAAAAATTCTTATTTTATTCTGAAATCTGAAAATTGTTTGAGTAAGATGAGAAATAATCTCATCTTTCCCCTGGAGTGCCAAGTTGAGAATTTGTAGATGATTCATTATATCAGTAAGGAACATTAGATCTTGCATCCATTCATCATTTTCCAGTTGAGGAGAGGATCTTTTATTTTCTTTGAGAAAAGTAATAATAGGGCTCCAACAGATCCACAAACCTACTCAAGACATTGATGGTTTTCAGCCACCTCACAATGGAGTAGAAAGATACATCACTAGGTTTATCCTCAAGCTCCAATTCTTCAAGAAAATTTCTGAACCGTCGGTGGGTCTTCCCATTTGCGCATATGAAATTGACAATTTCAAGGACAGCTTTCATAACATCTTCGAACTTGAAGCATCTGGTTGCTAGGTGTTCACGATGAATAATGCGTCGAACAGGGAGAAACTCTGGAAAGCTGGGATCACTTTTCATGAGTGCAATTAATCCTACATTTTTCCCCGCCATTGCAGGTGCTCCATCAGCATTTCTTAAGGTTCTGTCAAGCGCATTTTTAATGTCTTCACCACGAGTTGTTTCTTTCAATGTCACTAAGTCCAACATCTCTTCTTTCACATTTACATCAGAGGAAACATAACGAACAAATATGGCCAGTTGTGGGTTGTCTTGTATGTCTATTAATTCGTCAAGATCCAAGCTGAATGCAAGAGAATTTTTTTATATCATTTTGCCTGCAACATCAGCACTGATCTGAGAGATACGCCTCTGTAGTGTGGCGAGAAACTAGTGATTGTGCTATTAGTCACTGAAGTTTTGTGTTATTTGGATCTAACATTGTAACAACCTCAGCTATATTCTTAATAAATTCGCCATCAGAATATGGGCATTGAGCACGAGCAATATTCCATGATATAATAAAACTGGCTTCAGTCGTTGTATCGGCTTCCTTGCTGAACAATGTCAACAGTGTCTGCTGGCTAATTATTGATGATTTTAACTTGTTTTTTCTCTAGTCTGATTTAGGTGGGTGATCATACGAAAAGTTTTTGTGATTAGTTTCATGGCGGCGTTTCAAGTTACTGGCTTTGTAATGACTGAGTGGCACTTGACAGATAAGGCACAAAGGTTTACCTCCTTTAACTGTGAATGCAAACTCTTCTTCCCACTCTGGCTGAAAATTTCTGTTTTCATCTTCATACTTTCATTTATAACATTTTGTTGAAGCCATCTTCCTTCACAAAGTTTTCAGACACTTTAAATACGATTTATATCTGAAGTGTACCAGTTAGGTATGCACAGTTCAACGTCGGAACTCCCTTCCGTAGGTATCAGAACTCTTTATATAACCGCATGATTCTTGCTCTGGATCCGGGTTGAATTTTCGAGAATATTCGAATTTTCCATGAGCCACATATACCATAGATGCTTTGTGATTAGTAGTCAGGGATTGCTTAAGGTGGTACGTGAGTGGAAAGAAAAAGGGTGAAAACCACTGTTTTAATCGTACCTCATTGACTCGTTATGTGCACGGTTTCATAACTCCAAAGGAAATGGGCCAATGACAATTTTTCTCAAGCAAAATATTGGGCTAGAGCAGTGATTCTCAACCTTCCCTTCTCACTCACATAACACCTTAAGCAATCCCTTACTAATCACAGAGCACCGATGGCATCAGGATTACTTAAAGTGATAAGTGAGTGGAAAGAAAAAGGTTGATACCACTGATCTAGGTATTGAATCAGAAAGCAAAGAGGAGGAATAAAAGATTATCTCAGGTTGGTAGTGCAGGACTGCAGGGGGCTTCTGTTCCAGCTGTTCATGATCTATATCAATTTTAGGCTGATGAGACCACATGTCACATTTCCAAGTTTACTGATGAGACTAAATTTGGTGAAATCATTCGTGAAGAGATTGATGTAAAGAAGCTTCAAGATGTTATAGTCAAGCTGAGTGGGCAGATGGAATATCATGTAGAAAAATGTGAGTTCACCCAATTTGGTGCACACAACAGAAAAGCAAAGGAGTATTATTAAATGGTAAGACACTGGGTAGTGGTGATGCTTAATTAGCCAAGATGTGCATGCACCCAAGACACTTGCAAGCAAAACAAGCGATTAAGATGGCCATTGGCATATTAGCCTTGATTAGGATAGGATTTGAATACAGGTGTAAAGATGTCTTACTCCAATGGTATGGGATCTCAGTTAGACTGCACCTGGAGTATTGTGCATTCTTTTCATCTGCTTAACTAAAAATTCACGCAGTCACCCTGGAAGAAGAGCAGCTCAGATTCAAGACTAGTTCCAGTGCTGTTGAAGGAGAGGTTGATTAGCCTGGACAGTCAAGCTAGACGAGAAAGTCAAACTGAATAAATCAAGCTTTCTAAACTAAAATGTGTTGAAAAAAAGATGTGAAGCTACAGAAATATTGATTCCCCTTTAACAATCAGGCAGACACAATGGATCATAATTTTTAAAATTTAAACCTATGGTATAGTAACAGGCCATTACACCCTACTGACCTACAACTCTAGTATGATTCAAACAGTGGGAAGAAATCAGAGCCACCGGGGAAAACCCATGCAGATACAGGGAGAAGGTACAAACTCCTTACAGACAGCACAGGATTCAAATCTGCCGGTGCTTTAAAAGCATTGTGCTAACCGTTACACTAACCATGTCACCCCAATGAAAGTTAATTTCTTATTGCTTGGTTTAGAATTGATTCTTGACTCTATGATCAAAAGAGAAAGAATAAATCCTTGATCCTATAATCTATAAAGATAAAGAGTTCCTTTTCTGAGTCCCCAAGCAGAAAGAAAACAATTATAGCAAACATCTTTAAGGTTGGACTTACCCATCCAAAAAAAATATATATATCCAATGATTTCTTACTTAATTTGTGTTGGGCAAAAATAAAGAAAACATCTGTTCAAATCACATAATTAATAAACATTCAGGAAATAAGTAAACAATCAAAATTGAATCATCTATTTAAGATGATTTTCTATATTTAAACAATGATTGATTTCAAAAGTTTGATAGAAATTTAAATTGGGAAGAACACTCAATGAAAATAAATGCATTAAAAACCTGGTCTTCAGTGATGTTTAGCATGTTTTTCTCCTTTTCTTGATTGAAAACAAAACATTTCTCTTTTCTTTTGGGTAACAAGTCAGAAGTGATTGAAGGAATCCAGGGAAGGCTTTCTGAATCCTTCCACAAGCCTTAGTCAGTTTTTTCTTCAATGTTGAAACCAATTTCAACTTTTACTAATTGATTCACTATATTCTGGAGTTACATCTTTTAATGAATCGGACCAATCACAACAATGGTAGAAGTTGCCTGCAATCATTTATTTTAGTCATCTGGTTTTGCTGACAGGCGGTCATTTGTTGCCCATCACAAAATCGTCCTGAGAATGTGGTGAGAATCTATCTTTGTAAATTGCTGCAGTCCTTCTGGAAGGTAATTTCACAAAGCTGTTCAGCAGTGTATTCCACGATCTAAACCCAACAGCAATGAAAAGCTGATGGGTTAAAGCCTAAACAGGTGCAGGATCAGAGCTGAAGATTGATCACTGGTGCTGGACAGACTAGGAAGTCCTGAATCTTATTGACATAGTTGGATAAGTCTTTATCTGAGGCTTGTTTTTATTTATCAAAGTCTAAGCATTAACTCATTCTTTTCCACAGGCATGGCTGTGGAGATCCTCAGGACTTTTTCTATGTCCATCCATTTTCAGTTCTTTTGTCCACGTAGTTCCCAGAAGGTGGTGTGTTCATCCTTTTAGACATGAGGTTATAGGTGTCAGCTAAGTGTGAATTCATGATACACGAGTGTCAAGACAATGATCAATCTGAATTAATCTTGCTGGCGTATATGCACTTTTCTCAATCACCACCATTACTGACCATGCTCATCAAAAAGAAATTAATAAGTGGATATTCAATAGCATTGCCTTTGTAGATACTCTTATCATTAATATCTCAGTGATCATCAATGAATGGAAACATCTGACCCATTGCTCAAATATGTCAGGAGGTGGGTATTTTGTGGTGAATGGCCAACTTCCCGATTACTCAGGTCTTTTCATCACATACCAGGTACAAATGTGGTTGTGATGCATGCAACTCCACAACAGTAAAGAAGTTAAATATTATGAAAGATATAACAGCTTGTTTAATAGGAATCCATCTATATTTGAACATTCAATTCATCTGCCACAGGTTGCAATTTGTACCACCCACAAAATGCACTTCAGCAACTTGCCAAGACTTTGACAGAATCTCCCAAACTGGAAACCGCTACCACCAGGCCAAGGTTAGCAAGTACATCAAAGCACCAACCTGCCATTTCCCCTGAAGGTCACACACTAATTATGACTTGGAAACAGACCATTTTGTTCTTTTAACAGAGTCAGGTCAATATCCTGCAACAAAACAGCACTTGAAGAAACTTTACTGCAGCAAATACAGTAATTTAAAAAGGCAGCTCGCCACCCACTTCTTAAGTATATAATGACAGATGAACAATCAACGTCAGCAACACTCACAAACCATAAATGAAATTAAGAAAATAATTATCCTGGCCCACTTATATTTTAAACATTTCTCATATTCATTTAAGATTTACAGCAATCACAGTACTTTGAATTTGTTATTTTGAGTAAAAGTACTTTCCCTCTAAAAGAAATAGTAGCATGAGAAAAGGGGTTATACAAAATTTGATGAAAAGCTGACAAATTGCTTTTTAAGTGATTGAAACAAAATAGAAGTATTCAGCTAGAGAATGTTTATTGACGTACATGCAGTCAGTGTATTCAATATTTCAACTCTAAATGGAACACCATGGTGCAAAGAAATGATTTGTCAAAGTTGGCAAAGAGTCTGCATGACTCCAAGTTATTGAGGTGCAAATCAGTGTACAGATGTCTCTTTGCTACAAATAATGACTTCACTCACAAAATCAATTTGGATCGTGAATCATGTTTATCCAACTCATTCACATTGCTAAGGGTTGTGAAACACTGTGCCCCATGAATACTTACACAGCATGAAGGGAGTGTGTCTCAGTAGATGCTGACAGTTTTCTAATTGAAAAATAGCAAATACCATGTCAAGTCATTCCAATCTATAAACTGTGAGCACTTGTTGAGTGCGCTTTATTATATTATTTCAAAGTTATATTGTAGTAGCTCACAGCTGCTCTTTTAGTTCCAAGACAATTTGGTTTATGGTGTGAATTTGAGTTATGCATTGATCAATTTTTTGTTCCACTTTTGGAGATGTATTAGCATTGGATATAGAACCAATATCAAAACTGTAAAAGCAGTTAATAATGTTACAATTAAAGACATGGAAATGTATGTGGGTCAAAATTTGGCATTGATGAAATTCAGATATAGAAATTTTTAATCATTTATGAAGATAAATGAATGATGTTTATTGCCTAAAACAATTTAGTTTATCAAACAAAACTGTTGATAAGGCAGACCTCTGAGACAGAAGGTTGTGTGTTTAATTCCCATATTGTAATATTGAAAAGAAAAATCAGGCTGATAAATCAGTGCCCAATTTAGGATGTGTTCCAGTTTTGGAGGTGGAAGATGGGCATCCTTTGCTGCCTTTCTTCAACGCAAGATGGAAGCAACTGCTGATCACGCTCCACTTTCAAATGTCTACAAAACTGAATTTCTCAACAGTAGAACAAAGCATAGCTGCTTTTTAAAATCATGTTTTAAATAATGACTTTAACTACATCCTCACAGAAAATACACAGACATCATTTTGAAGAAGGGTTGTTTTTTTTTGTTTCCTACAATATTTATCCCTCAATCAACATGATATAAACTGATTTCATGTGAAAGTTTGCTGTGTGCAAATTAACTGCCACATTTATGACCTTACAAATGTAACTGCACTTCAGAACCAGAAAGTCCAGTAAATACTCAACTGGTCAGGTAGCATGTGAATTTTCTGATTGAACTATTTTGGTCATCAACGCATAACATTAACTTTTTTCCCCTCTCCACAGATATTGCTTACATTACTAAATAATTTCAGCATATTTTATTTCAGAGTTCAGTGACTTTTTTTTCTCTTTAATAACTACCCTTCAATGTCAGCATTTTGGAAAGATGTAAGAAATACACATTATAATTTCATTAGTAAGTCACAGACTTGTGCAGGCATGCTGTAATACCTGGATCTGCAGTAGATAAGAATGGTGGATGCTCTCCCTGTCCACACTACTCCAATGCTTGATTTACAACTTGAGACATGTTCGTCCTGGATACAAACTCAATATTTCCTACCCTACAAGAATTCTGAAGGAAAGCTTGGGGCATAAACACCTACAATAATTACCTTGTATCTGACTCAAAAACTCATAAGTTGAACTTCAATCTATGGAGATCCCTAAACAGTTTGAAGATTTTACATTGCAGTTTAAAGCCACCTGATGCATAAACAACAGTTTAAGACTCTGCCTGGCTGCAATGGTGAAACTGTAGATCATGTGATAATGACCTGCTTCAATACAATCTTCGGACAACAGTTACGTGTGCACTCTGGCAGAACTGGTCAGGAGATGTGAATTAAAACTGTGCTGGCAATTTCTGCTATTAAAGACACATGCATGAAAGACTTCAAGACTTCACATGAAGAGCATCAGCAGAGCCTTTATGCTGTGTTACTCAGATTATGCTGGGAAATCTACTTCTCCGATCTTACTTCAGCTAGACCTGGCATGGGATTGGAGCCCCCTTTCATTCAACTGGGGATTTCAAATCTGGAGAGTAGGAGGAAAAATGTAAATTAAAATTTTACTTACTTTACTTTTACTCAATATTTCTTAGTCTCCATTAACAATGGCGTGAAGCAAGGCTGCGTTCTCGCACCAACCCTCTTTTCAATCTTCTTCAGCATGATGCTGAAACAAGCCATGAAAGATCTCAACAATGAAGACGCTGTTTACATCCGGTACCGCACGGATGGCAGTCTCTTCAATCTGAGGCGCCTGCAAGCTCACACCAAGACACAAGAGCAACTTGTCCATGAACTACTCTTTGCAGATGATGCCGCTTTAGTTGCCCATTCAGAGTTTTAGTTTTAGTTGCCTCTTCAGCGCTTGACATCCTGTTTTGCGGAAACTGCCAAAATGTTTGGCCTGGAAGTCAGCCTGAAGAAAACTGAGGTCCTCCATCAGCCAGCTCCCCACCATGACTACCAGCCCCCCCAATATCTCCATCGGGCACACAAAACTCAAAACGGTCAACCAGTTTACCTATCTCGGCTGCACCATTTCATTGGATGCAAGGATCGACAATGAGATAGACAACAGACTCGCCAAGGCAAATAGCGCCTTTGAAGACTACACAAAAGAGTCTGGAAAAACAACCAAATGAAAAACCTCACAAAGATTAGCGTATACAGAGCCATCGTCATACCCACACTCCTGTTCGGCTCCGAATGCTTCCACCAGCATTGTCTCCGCTCCATCCTCAACATTCATTGGAGCGACTTCATCTCCAATATCGAAGTACTCGAGATGGCAGAGGCCGAGAGCATCGAATCCACGCTGCTGAAGATCAAACTGCGCTGGGTAGGACACGTCTCCAGAATGGAGGACTATCGCCTTCCCAAGATCGTGTTATATGGCGAGCTCTCCACTGGCCACTGAGACAGAGGTGCACCAAAGAAGAGGTACAAGGACTGCCTAAAGAAAGCTCTTGGTGCCTGCCACATTGACCACCGCCAGTGGGCTGATATCGCCTCAAATCGTGCATCTTGGCGCCTCACAGTTCGGCGGGCAGCAACCTCCTTTGAAGAAGACCGCAGAGCCCACCTCACTGTCAAAAGACAAAGGAGGAAAAACCCAACACCCAACCCCAACCAACCAATTTTCCCTTGCAACCACTGCAACCATGTCTGCCTGTCCCGCATCGGACATTTCAGCCACAAACGAGCCTGCAGCTGACGTGGACATTACCGTCCGCGAAGCCAAGCCAAAGGAGAAAGTCTTTTAATATGCTTTTAACTTATAAAAAAAATAAAAACTGCTTAAGAATTACAAAAACATCATTAAACGAGTGCAGAGGCATAGATTGCATCTGGAAAGGATTGTATCTAATTGTAAAAATCAGCAATCTGTCAATCTCGAAATTAGTAGTTGTTCTAATTTTAGAATTTAATTCAGAATTGTAAATTTAACAAATGTATCAATTGCAAACTTAATCAACAGCAAATAAGCTGCTTACCAATGGCAGTTAGCAATTAATTAGATAGCTATAATTGATTAGCTAAATGGATGGTAATATTGTTCAGCAGAGACCATGTCAGAACTTGGGAATTTTTAGTGTATCATAAAACTGTATGTAAGGAATCCGTTCCTCCTGAAGCACAGAATGTGGATGCAACTTGATCTCAGTGTAGAACTCAGGAATTTAATCAACACAGATGGTCGATGCAGAGGGGAAAGAGGTATTGCTTATTTCCTTAATTTACCCAAATATGGTACCAAAGCTATCTTGTAACTGTCTGGGAACTTGAGGAAAATGACAGGCTCATTTGATTGATCAGACAAGCTGATGGATTTCCTGGTAACATAACATTTTATTCTATTGCTTGGACTTGTGTTATGTTCCTCTTCAAAGAAACTGAGGTAGAATATGCTCCTCAATCTCACCGCGTGCATATGCTGCACGACACATGCAATCTAGGATGTTTCCTGTGCTCTAGACCATAACAGGCGCAGGAAGTAGGAACTAAGAACATGTATGTTATACAGGGAACTAGCATTTATAGAACACAGATAAGTCTTCAATAGCATAATATTTAGCAAACATTCTTAAACTTCAGGAGCTGAGCCTCAGTCACCTCTCTGCACTGGAACCTCCATTTCCTGTCAAACAAACCACAATCAGTGAAGATAGGTAACAACATCACCTTCATGATCACACTCAACACCGGATTTCCTCAAGGAAGTGTACTCAGTCCGTGATGATACTCCCTCTACACCACAACTGTATACCTAAATACTGTTTCAATTCCACTTTCAAATTTGCCAATGACACCACAGAAGCCCGCCAGGTGTCAAATAACAATGAGTCAGAATACAGAAAAGAGATGGAATGTCTAGTGGTATGGTGCCAGGATGACAAGCTCTCTCTTAATGTCATTAAGATGAGGGAAATGATCACTGACTTCAGGAGAGGAGGCACAGTCCACCCCCAATTAAGACGATGCTGACACGTAAAACGAAACAGCAATCCTCTGTTTTGTAATCTTTTCCTGTTTTGTAATTTAATTTAATTCCTCTTACAAACAGTGTGCTGCAGTAGTTATGTTTCACATATCAGCAAATATCAGTGGACTAATCCTGATGTACCAAGCAAAGAACTATATACAACTTATCTTCATCCAACACCCACATCTGATTTCCAGTAGCGGTTACTCAATACCAGTCAGAGTCAAAGCAATGGCTAGATTTTCCCTTTCTCAGCCTAGATGAACTGGGATCCAATTACCAACCACAACTCTAATTGTGTATATAACAAGCCAAATCTTGAATTCTTGGGTCCCAAGGTCCAGTACCAAAGCTTTCTTCATTTGGAATGGATCTCAGGTTTTGTAAAGCAAGTATTTTCTTCTTTTCTCTATGAGAGCAACCAATTCAGAGTTCTAAGACCTATGACAATCATAAGGACTTGCTTCTCACATCCACTAATATTGATTTGTAAATAGCTGATGCAAACTGGATAACTCTCCCACACAATGCAAAAATTTTAGCTGCTTCTGCAAAAGATGCAGTGGTTCTCTCTAACAACAGGTAAATGAGTCATGAAGATCTTTTATCCCACCTAGAAATTAACTTGCACCTTCTGGAAAAGCAAAGATAGAAAGTACTCTTCTATGTCAAAGCAAATGCTTATAATGTTTACAAGCTGAGATACAACAAATACATAAAATTCCTTAAAAATCTTAGCAATTTTATGGTCACATAAATGGTTAGATTGTTTTGTTGTATGAATTCAATGGTAGTTTGCTACCATGGGAATAAAAAAGGAAAGAGAAATAAAAATAGTTTTTATTCATTTGTGAATCTTGAGAATGCCATGGAGCACATTATGAATCCTGGTCCTAATTTATTTGTCCCGCTTCCAAAATGAACTTTTCATCTGACTGTTTTCTTCTCTTCATCCCAAGAATGAAAAACAAACAATTTTATTTGCTGATTCGCAGAACCAAAGAAAAATTGCCAAGAAATGCATCCTCGGTCGACTCTGCTAACGGGCTACATGGCAGCATATTCATATTGTGCATTGCCTCTAAAGTTAGTGGAACTGAATTTTGGTTGCGAAGTACAAATGATAGTTGCTTCTATAGAGCACTATAAATAACACTATATTAAACCAGGGATGAACTTCTAGATGCTTGATTTCTTTGCTTTTTATGGTTCTTTATCTGTTAAACTCAGTATCAAACACAGTTGGAACATTCTGATTAATGTTTAAGCAACCAGGATCAAATATTCAAAAAAATGTCCTGAAATTGGGCCTAATCTGGTGACATGACTGTTTGCTGATGTTGATGCTGTGCTAAATTATTAAACTGACTTGTTACTGTTCCCAAACTCAAAACATACAAGTATGGCCTAGTGAGAAACATCTCACTTTTGCACAAGATTTCTATTAATAATCAAATCAACATGACTGAACATTAATATTAAGAGAAAATACCAACCTTTATTCCACTCTGAACCTGCTTATGAATATCAAAGAATGGTTCCTTCAGTAATTCTCCATCTGGAGTGTAAATCTTTACAAAACCTTCCTTTTCCAAGATGAAGAGTCTTTGTGATCCATCTCCACAATGCACTAATCCAGTAGGCTGCACAAGTCCACTGACCACCTCATGAAGGCAGTAACAGTTTTTTTTATATTTTCTAAAGATAAAGTAAAATATTTAATTACTTCTAATGACAAGATTAATTTCAACCAAAAACAATTTGGCAATTTTGCCAACATTACAAAAAGGAAAATGTATTAAGCAATCAGCATATTTCCACAATTTATTGACAGGCTATATACAGGGGACACAAGAGAGACAGCAGATGCTGAAATCTGGATCAAAACATTTACTGCAGGAACTTAGCAGGTCGGGCAGCATCAGAGGGAGAAAAAGAAGTCAACATTTTGGGACTGATAGAAGGGAACATGCTGTTTTACCTTTTTTGAAGACATGTCATTCAAAATATAGAGTGTGCACACAACTTTGAACCAGATTCAATCTGTTTGGACCTAAAGTTTTATTTACCTCAGGGATAGGAGGACTCTAAATAGAATAAACCTAATCCGATTCAAACCATGACAATTCTGTCACAAAAAATCCATTACTTATTGACAGTTAACGCAAATTGACTTAATGCATAATAGTTAATATAGTGAAATTATGGTGTAAACACAAATCAATATAACACATAACCCAATGGAGTTTTGTTCTACTCATTGGTGCAAAAGGATAAAAAGAAGTTCCTACTTTTGTAAAACATGCTCTTCTTCCTGTGTGGTTATGAAAAAGTAACAGCATTTTTAATAACAATCAAACTGCTGTGACCGTTCAGAGAATCAACATCTTTTCCCATGTAGCTTATTATATACTTGAAAATTGCGAGACATATGGGTTAACTTTTCAAGAATCTAGTTTCTGCTATGCAAGCCAAACACCTTCTCTGACTGTAAAATCTGACTGTAAGAAAATTCATAGTGGCCCTGTGAACATCAGACCTTCACAGATGGGCAAGTCATGAACAGTGTTAAAGCTTGAGTACTATATTAAAAAAAATTATATTTTTGTGTGATATTCAAACCATTCAATGAATGTCTATTATGTAGATTATCTGCTTGCAAAATCAATTTACAGAGATTTGATCAAACCAGACAGAAATAATTCTGAGGCAAACAGTGTTATTTTGGAGATTTTGACACAATGCTTGTTAACAGAAAATTTTCAGTAGCTTATTTTCAAATGCAAAATCAAATTAATTTTAAGCTAAATATATACTAATGGTATGTAAAATGCAATAACTAGACAGACATTAAAGAAATGTTTTACATTTAACTTTGTTAAAAATACTACAAATACCTTAGATCTGAAATAAAGTAGAAAAGCAAGTTTTAAAGTGTTGGGTGATCCAAAATGTTAACTTTTCTTTTACAAATAGTATTGAATACTCTGTGTATTTCAACATTTTATCTTGTAGTGCATAAATGTGTTCCAGAACTGCAAGAAATTATCTTGAAGAGCTACGATGACTTAATTTGTTAAAACCATCAAAACTAAGTGATGCAACCTGGAACCCTGGCAATGCTAACTCCTAGCCATTAAATTCATACTTCAATTCTCAATGATGATCATTTTCATAAGGTATCCTGCACACTGAGGTTAGATAAAATTACACCTCATACATGGTCAATATAATTTGCCTTGAGTATGCCTTTAAGGATCTGACATTACACCTTACTGTACCTTCAACTAGTTACTTGAAACAAATCCTTGATTATCAGTAAACATGCAGTTACTAAGGCATACAAAGTTAAAAGAGGGTCTGGATTAATGAGCAACTGAACATAAGGACTCTGGGTGCTGATTGAAAAAAAAGAAATTACGTTGCTAATTGCACTTTCTAACATTAGTTTAGTAGACTGAAGCTGGGTCTTTAAATAGGATGAAGGTTTTCCACCTCTCCTACACATTAAGAAAGTGAGCTCCAGATCCTAACCAGTATCTAGGTGAAAAGGATGACCCTGATCTCTACATTAATGCTTTTATCTTAAACCTTTACCCTCTGGTTTTTGCCAGCTTGTCTTGGTCCCTCATAACTCTGTATAGTCTCCAGGTGTTCCAAAGACAATGACCCATGGTTTCCTATCATTCCTCATCCTTACAACTTCCCAGCCCCGGTAATATAAATCAGCTGGGTGCCCTCTCCAGTTCAATACTGCCCTTCTTGTATTGTGGTGACCCAAACTGTATGCAAAACAGCTGTGGCCAAACTGGTGTAATATACATTAGCTTCCCTTCTCAGCTAATAGAGGAAAGCATCCTTACTGATATTTTTATGAAAGGTAATTATTTTATTTCTCTCTCTCTACATACGCTAACTGACCTTTTTGAGTATTCCAGTATTTTAATTTTTTTACATTAAAGCATCCGTTTTATCCTTTTAATCACCTTACTGACCTATCCTGTGGACTCGACCTAACCACCACTCATCATCATGCCTTTAAGTATATAGTCCTTTGTCTTGTTCCATCTCCACAAATGCAATGCTCAGAATTAAATTCCATTTGCTATTCTTCTGCCCAATGGTCTACATTAACATTGTCTTGTGGAACTTACTGTCAACCATATGTTTAATTTTCGCATCATCTGCAAAATTCATTATCGTGCCAACTATATTAAGTTCCAATTTATTAATGTACATCACAGAAAGCAAGGGGAGTAAACACTGAGCTGTGTGGAATTCCAAATGTAAAGAGCCTTCCAACTGCAAAAATATTTATCATTACTCTTGAAACTGAGCTAATTTTTGATCAAATTTGCTGTTCACCCTTGGATCCCACAGACTTTTCCCTCACTGACCAGCATGTCTTGTGGAGCCTTATTAATAACCACTGAGTTTAAACTTACTGTTGTATAAATGCTTGGTTCACCCCTTCTTTCTTTACAGCACAATATTAGCAATCCTCTAATCTTTTGGCTGCAGTCCTGAAGCCAGGGTGAACTGAAAATTCATTGTCAGAGTCTCCACAACTTTTTTTTCCCTTCACTTTAAAATTTGAGATATATTTCATCAAAGCCATTTTCAAAGATGTCAAATGGCTTAAAACACCATGTTTTACTATCTTGACTTCATCTAATATTTTAAATTTGTTCATCTTAAACTACCACATCAACATCTTTTCTGAAATCAATCATAAAACACTCATTAATATATCTCCTTGATGTATTGATGCACTATCTGCTTGTTTCTAATATGTACTGATGCTGGACATTGGGAGTAATCAAGAAGTTAAGATCTTTAAGATCTTCTTAATTTGTTACCTCTGTTAACATTCCCTGTTCAGAATTATTCAGAGACTGCTCAGTGGTATCTCTGGTTAATGTATGAGGAGGCTTTGATGGTTTTTGGCCTATACTCACTTGTTTAGATGGATGAATGCTGTATTTCCTTGAAATAGACTAAATATTGAAAGGGCTAGGTAGAGTGGGTGTGGAGAAGATGTTTCCAGGAGTGGAAGAGTCTAGGCCTCAGAAATAAAAGGACATGCCATTAGAACACAGATGAGGAGGAAGTTCTTCAGACAGAAGGTGGTGAATCTGTGGAATTTGTTGCCACAGATGTGGAAGCCAAGTCATTGGGTAAATTCAAAAGTGGAAGATGATAGGTTCCCACTCAGTAAGGGTTTCTTAGGTTATGGGGAGAAGACAGGGAAAAAAAGGGCTTGAAAGGAAGAATACATGAACTATGGTTTAAACAGCAGAGCGGACTTGATGGGCAGAATGGCCTAATTTTGATCCTATTTCTTATGATCTGGCACCAAGCAGGTTATTCTGGAATCATGTCCATACCTGGAGTAATGAACTTTTGCTTTCCTTACTCTAGAATGCAAACAGCTATTGTTCTCATGACTTTTCTCTTCCCTCCCTGTAAAGCTGAGCTACTTTTGCTGCTATAGCCTTGGCTCTGACTGCCCTGCCGCAGAATGCTCTTCCTGGTTAGAGAGTATATGATGCCCACAGAGATCTCCTGTGACTATTGCTGGTTTTTAAAAATTTGCCTCCCTACCTCCACTCTTTTCAGTTGTGCTGTGACCACCTTCTGAAATGTTGCTATCAACGAAACACTTGGCTATGTTAATGAATAGCATCAACCTGTTGCTCAAGCTCCAAAACCTGCAACGTGACCTCCACCAATTGATCACATTTTCTCCATGTCCCTTCCATGTTCTGGATGAACTCCCCTCTCAAGGTGAATTTTCTCTTTTCTGAGACCATTCTGAATTATTTCTCTCTATCTCTCTCTCTCTCTCTCTGTTCCAGGTGAATCCCCTCCCCATTCAATGGGACTGGATTAATTCTTTGTCTCCTAGGTTCTATCTGAATTTCCTCCTTCCTGCTTCTGGATATACAGTGGAATGCTGATTTAACGCGACATCTTTTAATGTGAAACCGGATGTAACACAATCAGCCAGTGGACCCCTTTTTTTCCATCCTTCTGGAGTTTAAATTATTTTCAGATCAAAAGGGAACACACCATTAGAAGACAAAAATCTTTTTTTTCTGTGAAAGATCAGCTTCATGCACTTAACGCGATCAAGAATAAAAGACAAGCCCAAGTTGCACATGACTTCGGCGTACCTGAATCAACACTTCATGGCTGGAAATCTCAGAAAGACAAGTTACATACATCACTTTGGAAAGTTGAGGAAGAGGCAGGACTAAAGGGCAAACACATGAAGACAGCCAAAGATGTCAGTGTTGATGACTCCCTGTACGAGTGGTTCATTCCAGCTTCCTCAGAAGGCCTTCCAGTTTCTGGACCTATTCTCAAAGCTCAAGCCGAGAAGTTTGACCAG
Organism: Narcine bancroftii; assembly: GCF_036971445.1. Lineage (NCBI taxonomy): Eukaryota > Metazoa > Chordata > Chondrichthyes > Torpediniformes > Narcinidae > Narcine > Narcine bancroftii. The sequence continues at coordinate 202,584,758 of NC_091471.1, read as the reverse complement.
CTGATCAATGGAGAAACCTCACAGTTCAAAGCTAGCAATGAATGGCTAGCCCGGTTTAAATGGCATCATGGGATTTCTCAACTGTTAGTGTCTGGATAAATTCGCTCAGCTGACAGGGCTGCTGTCAGTGAATACCCAGCAGAACTAAAAACTCTCTTAGAAGGTAGCTACATTGAAGAACAAGTGTATAACTGTGATGAAACTGGCCTCTGCTACAAGATAATCCCAGACCGCACGCTGTCTAGCAGAGATGACGCCCATCGAGGTGATGGGTTTAAACAACGCAAAGATCGCGTGACATTGTTGTTTTGTGTTAACAAGACTCGAACACACAAGTTAAAACTGCTCATGACTGGCCAATTTTGCTCGCCCCACTGTTTCCACCATGTCAATGTGAAGTTGTTACTGTTCGAATACATGGTTGTTTGACCAGCGTCAACTTTAAGGATTGGATTTACATAACTTTTGTCCCTGGTGTCTGCACTCATTTGCATAAGCAAAAGCTGGAACCCAAAGCTATTCATTTGCTTGGCCACTGTCCCACCCACCCACCCACTGGCTGCCAACCTGTTAAGTGGTGATGGAAAGATAGGAGTTTCTTACCTCCCAAAGAACACTACATCTAAGATCCAGCCCCTAGATCGGGGGATCATCTCCGTGTTCAAGCAGAATTACAGGCGTGAATTAATTCATAGAATTGTAGATGAATCAACAACGCTGGAAGACTATCGGAAAAGCATGAATGTTAAAGAAGTTTTCCACTTAGATGGGAAGGGCTGGGAGGAGTCAGCTCCTCGTGTGTGGGAAAAATGCTGGGAGAAGGGTCTGGGTCCAGTCTTTTCATCACAAAAATCCACCAAGGACAATGAAGATGCTGAAGATAAGCAAGATTCTACGGCTTCACAGGTGAAGAGGTGGGTGGGGCACAGAGGCTGTTTGAAATTAGCAGAGGATTTTCACCAGTGGTTTTCTGCCAATGACGATTGCATGACATATGAGCTCCTGACGGACTCCGAGGTTGTCCGTGACGTTACTATAGCACTGGTTCCCAAACCATAGGAGGATGAAAATGAGGAGCCTCCACCCCCACCCCCGAAAGTCTCTGAAGCCATTGAGTACCTCAAGGCTAGCCTACATTGACCTGGAGACCCAGGATGTGGACCACATAAAAATCTTCCAGCTCAGGAGCATTTTGGATTTCACTCACCGTCAATGACCTGCTGTGTTCAGAAAACGAACACTCGATTGCTTTTTAAAGAAATAAAATGATGATTGTAAAAAATAAAAAAAGATGATTGCAAATACAGGTATTGTTCATGTGTTCTTTATTTTCTATTGAAAAAGCTGTTTTCGTGACCCCGATTTAGCACGACCCCACTTTTTTTTTGGATCTGAACCATTGTGTTATTACGGGGTTCCTCTGTATTCCCTTCTTTCTTCTTCCTTCCAGATGAATCCTCCACCAATCAGGTTCTGAATTAATTTCTTCCCTCCTTAGTTCTAAATGTATTCTTTGTTGTGGTCTGGATGGATTATTTTTCTCCTACTTTTACAAGGAACTCTTTCTCAGGTTCTCAGTGAATGTTCCTTGCCTGCCGATAAAGGTTGGCATATGAAACTTGTTTTAAAAGATTTTTGTAATTTTTAATGGGAAATAGGCTATTCTGTACAAGGTTGATAAGAGTGTCTGAAATTTCTGAGCCAGCAAGGAAAACTAATGGCAATCTTGCTGTCGCTGGAGAAACCTCCTGGTAACCAGTAATTCCAACATTAACAGAAACTTACCATGCAATCACTCTCCAAACAGAACAACTAGAATAGCTGGAGAAACAGTCTCAACACAATGCCAAATCCCACCAACAATCAAGCAGCCAGCTGCTGTCAAATCATGGTTGGGTGGGTCAACGGCTTGCTCTTGCTAGATATTGTGACATTCTGGCATTAAATAGATCAAGGTTTTGAATGAAGTGGGTAAGGGATAGACAAAATGGAGAGGTAAGGGAGCTAGGGTAACATCGAAGAAAAATGAAGGAAAAGAAAATCAAATGAGATTGCAGTGAGTGAAAGAGTTGGGAAGGTGAAAGTGGGGGTTAGTGTTGTCAACAGTCCTGCATCGGAGAGGATTTCAAGGGGAAATTGACTGCACTCCACAAAATCAGAACAAGAAGCTAATTTTTCTGTAAAATTTTCATAACCAAGACACATAATATTATGTCCTGGGCTGGTGTTAGGCTAAATAACCTTGGACCACTTTGGATCAGAGTCACTGGATAGATGCAGGGTTTAGTATCTGTGGCAGCATTGGTAATGCCCTGTGGCCCACATCAACTGATAGGTACTTTAGCAGGAGGAAAGTTATGACACAACTCCTCTCACAAAGAATCTATATTTCAAGAACATGAACACTTCTGCCTGAAAGTGTTCACTTTCTTCTCTGCCTGAACTTCCTCCCTTGCTGCTTCTGCCTGCATTCTCCTTTGACCATGTTTGTGTTGAAATTCTTCCTCTGGTAGGCTGTAGTTTGATTTCTTCTCTCCTTGCTTCACCTGTGTTTTCTCTCTCCGGCTGTAGCAGGATTTCTTCTTTATTTCCTCCTAACATAGATGTCTCTTGATGTTTGATCATGTTCTCTCTTCTCTCTCTATTTGAGGCTATCTTTTCCTTTTACTTATTTCCTTTCTCTCTGTTTCAGCCTGAGATCCATTTCTCTCTCTGAAATTCATCCCTCCCTACAGGGAAAACATATGGAGCCAATTGTCAAATTCAGTAACAACTACAAGCAAACAGGAACTATCTCCTTGAGCAATTCTGGGCGAGCAAAGCATGCCCTGTCACTGATACACTCCACTTCTTAATAAAACAGTTAAGTTATAAGAGTTGATCCTGTGGTTAACATAGCCAGGAATTAGTTTTAAATGTATGGAAGTGTTCAATAAGAACAATGCATGTAATCTAAAATTGTAAAAGACAGTATTACTTGAGCTGTTAATGAACTTCAACTGATGTATAAAATTCCATTGATGTTCCATTCAGAGGGTTGTGAATCTGTGGAATTTATTGCCATGGATCACTGTCATTGGGCATATTTAAAGTAGAGGTTGATAAGTTCTTGATTGGTAAGGGTGTCAAATGTTAGTGAGAAGGTAAGGGAGTGGGGTTGAAAGAAAAAATACTTCAGACATGATTTGTGTGGCAGAGCAGACTTGGTGTGCTGAATGGCTTAGTTCTGCTCCTAAGTCTTCTGGACAAAGAAGGCCATCTAGTAGCCCTTCACGGCTGTGCAAGTTGACATCTATCTTGTTCAATATCACAACTACAAAGACGTATTCTGAATCAAATAGTTATCTTATTGAACCTGCTGATCTGTTCCATTTTGTAATAGTCATCCATCTGGTTTAAGTAGTTGGAACCAGGTCCTTGCAGTTGTTTTCTAGGTGAGTCTGGAAAGCATATTCCATTGTCCTTTGCTGCATAGAAGTTACAGAACTCATCTGAAGTGGTTTGGAAGAGTCCTGGAAAACAGATGTTAAACAAATGATAAAGCTTTACACCATCAAGATGCCTTTTAGATGCAAGAAAAAAAAAAATCCACTGGAATCAAAGAATCAAGAAAGGAACTGTACATTGTTGTGATTGGAAAGGTAATACTTCTCAGAAAAATGCTCATGGTATTATCTTGATAGATACTACCATGACAACTATTGGAAGTACAGCAAGATATATTGTTTTTCCAGTTAAAATAATATGGCTTTTTACACAGTGGAATAGAATTTTACTCTATTTTAGTGTGATAGGATTTGAGCCATTATATGATTTTTAACACAAAGAAATCTTTAAAATGTTGTTTCATTTTGTGGTGCTAGGCATAGCTTCTTTAAACAAAAACGTATAGATAGCAGTTTTCACATCCTTTTATCAACAATATCATTAGATTGAGTGTCTCAGGATGATCTAACAAAGAACTGGCATATTAGGGAAATATTACCCATACTTTGAAAGAGAAGATAATAGAAATCTGTAACAAGATTAGGGGCACGCCACAAATTAAATTTTCTGACAAGAAAATGCACATCAAGTTACAAACATCTCTTTGAGGAAGAGACCGATTATTAATTAATCAGCCACTAATTACAAATAGAAATGAACTTTTCCTTAAATGGACTATTTCCGTTAAGAGGAGGAAAGATTAAAACAAGAGGACATGAGTTAAGAATTAAGGGGCAGAGGTTTAGAGGTAACATGAGGGGGAACTTCTTTACTCAGAGAGTGGTAGCCGTGTGGAATGATCTTCCGGGAGAAATAGTGGCGGCGGAGTCAATTGTATTATTTAAGAAAAGGTTGGACAGGTATATGGGTGAGAAGAAGATGGAGGGTTATGGGCATTGTGCAGGGAGGTGGGACTAGAAAGGGGTGTTTTGTTCGGTGCGGACTAGAAGGGCCTAATGGCCTGTTTCCGTGCTGTAATTGTTATGTTATGTTATGTTAATCTTTTTACTGCTCAAGGTTGTGGTTACCCTTATGAGAAAAAAAAGATAAATTCATTTACCTGTTACAAAACAATGATAATTTTTACTGTGGAATTCACAGATTTACCTTTCAAGAAAGGACAATTCCAAAGTTAAAAGATGTGAAATGTGATGCTCCGTGATCGGTGATATAGCTGAAGCAATGTTTACATTTCACCCTTTAAGTATGGTCCTCGACTTAAAATGTAGAATTAATAAATAATTATAAATTATTTATTACCTGGACTACAAGTTATGTCAGTTTTTCTGAAACCTCTTTCCTAGTTCTATTTCATCAGTTCTTGAGATTTTATTTTTTAAATTGGCACATCCCTTGATAATATTGATGTCTGCAGTATTAGAAATTCAAATGCTCTTCTTGCACTCCACGTGCAGAACATTAGCGCACCAGTGAGCTTGCAATAACACATTTCTTTACGTTCAGTCCTTTTAGATGGAAAGAATGGAATGCTAGTTAAATTAATGTTCCATTTGTTGAAGAAGAGGGAAATGTACCTTTTTGATTTTCACTGAACTGTCGTATGAACATTTCCCTCTTCCACAACAAATGAAACATTAATTTAAGAAGCATTCCATTCTTTCCATCTAAAAGCAGCAAGGGGATTGTTTTTGTCAACAATAATTATGGTAGAAACAATGCTGTTTTTTTAAAAATCATCATAGACAATTATATTAAATGTGTCCCTAAATGAGATTTTTAGTTGATATTGATTTTAAGATTTTATTTTACTTATGATTTTTAATTTTGTAAAACCTATTTTGATTGTTTCTTTCTTGTCCATAAAGTAACAAGTGTTTTGAACACACACTTTCCAGTGCACAAGGGTAACTGCACAGGTTTATTCACCAATTGCTTCTCCCTCTTTTGATCCCCTCCTATCTGGGTCTGAGAATTTATCATATAAAAAATTGCAAATTGAGAATTGTTTGTGTCAGGATTGAACAAAATTGTTCTTCTCAGCTCAAGTGTATCACTATTCTGAAACAGTAAACTTATAGGACATCCACCATTACAGAATTTGATTAACACTTTATACATTCTTTAAAAATCAGAATTAGTTAATCATGTGCTGCAAAAAATATTGATGCGCTAAATTATAATTAACTGCAACTGCTCTCATTTTGGTTCATAATAATGAAGAGAAAACGATCTACAAATCAAATCAGGACAATTTTCCATGAAAAAACTTCTTTGTATACTTTTACTGCTTTATAAAATGTTACATCATAATCTGTCAGTTGCATGACATCAAGTAACATTTGAAATTAAAGAATGTACAGCCATAACATTTGTAGTCTATAAATAATTATTTTCTTTCTTAAAGAGAAAATATATAATTTACTTTAATTTCATTAGCTTCTGTTGAATTTTTCTAATTGGGTATTTTGAATAAATATGGATAAGCTGCTTGTCAATGATCTCCCTGTCATCAAAATTTGTTCTCTAACTTTGGTATCAAAACAACAGCTTTCAATTAGCATTGACCTCTGCAATAGCAAGTGGTGCCATATGCTGATTATAAGCATCTGTCTAACGTTGGAAAATCATCTTGCTTGCCTGAAAAACAGGCTGCTAGTTCGCTTATGCACACCCCTGAGCCCCATCCATGTCCCAGTGCTAAAGTTATGCTTTCATCTGGTTATCTTCCAAGACAACCTGGGTGGTCACCCAAAGCACTTGACATCTTGATGCACTTCAGCAGTTTTACACATACACAAACTTTGTAGAAAAATAAATTTGTCATTCGTCACCACATATGTTGATCTGGAGAGAAAGGTTCCTGTGGCACCAGCTCCTGTGCTGCTTAAGACACTCCAATTAACTCCTTTGCTCAGTAAAATGCAATTTACAAAGAAGTTAAGTAGTAATTTGATGGAAAAAAATTGTGATAAAGTCACTCGGGTCAGGGATTAGTTAACGTTTTTGAGCAGGAAAAGTGAACAAAATTCCCTGTTGCTTTATTGTTTGTGAATAATATCCACCAAAATCTAATCTGTTATGACTGCCTGGTACATTGCCTTGGAAAAATGTAACCAAGTCCCCACCAAACCCCCCCACCCACCCCGCCACCAACCTCATCTCACTGCAATCCTTTTAGTCTGCAGGGACAGTGAGAAAGAGTGAGAACCATCTGTGTAAAGGGAACAATGGAAAAAATGGCAGTTTGTGGATAAAGTAATAATATTTTCATTTTCCGGGAAACTGGAAAATTTGTGAAACAACACCAAAGAAAATTTAAGACACTTTACTTCTTTCATAAAAAAATTGTGTGTTGAATTTAAAGACACAATATCATAAAAATACATGCCTTGTTACAAAAGGCCTAACTTCCACCATAGAAATGAAATACAAATTAAAAATACCATGTATGTGGTATTGTATATTTATTAGACAGAATGAAAAGGAATTACTTCAGCTGCTCATTTTGTATATTTTGTATAATAAAAGCTGCTTTTAATTGTGAAAAGAGACACGGTGGGGTGGCAGAAGCCTTTTCTGGATGTTACTACATCTCCAGAGAGGGTGGCAGCAGGATCTGCCAGCAGTTCTGAGGTAATGACTTTTCAGTCAGCTTTCGTTTTGTTTAATAGTGCCCGTGACCACCCCCTTTCATTGCAATAAGCATACCAGAGGACCATGGATCTGCTTTGAATACCCCCCACATTGATTCATCAAATATCAAAATAGATGAGGATTTATATGATATCAGGAGTTCATTCAGATGTCCTGGTGCCTTTTATTACCTGCAATTTGGCTTCTACAGGCAAAGTAGAGCTGTTTGCAATAATCTCTGCACAATATAGGAAAAGCCAGCTCCCTGTTTGATGCTCCTTCCCGGTCAGGTAAGTGAAACAAATGCTGTGCATGTGGTGAACATTGGGCACACTTGATTTCTTCCAGCAGCTTTGCACATTCTGTGTTGTTTGTAACAGAAAATATCTGAAAATCAAACAGCAGAAAGAAGTAAAGCAAAATGAATTAAACAGATAACAGTCAGATGTAGAGAGAACATCTGCTGTATGTAAGATCTTTACCATACGATCTTGCCTTGAGGAATCGATTCACTTGTTTTTTTCCTCTTTATTTTAAATCTTTAAATCTAGGGTGTCCACTAACACTACATGTATTCAAAGTTCCATCATTTATGTATTGCTTCTTTAGTTCTATAAATTTGAAACATGAATTGAATAAAAGTTTTAAGACGAAACTAGCGTGTGAACATCAAAAAAATTCCAAATATTGCTGCACTCAGACCATAACAATATGTATGTTTTGCATTATTATGTTCCTACCCCAAAACCTCCACTGTAGGAATGCTCAGTGGGAGTTCTGCTGATGTCATCATGGATGCCAGTTCTCTGAAGTACAATTATAAAATTTAATAGAAAAATAATGCCCATAAAATGAACCGTGCAGCTCCAAATGATTGCAAAATTTCTCAATTAACTTCAAATGGAAAAATATTTATAAAAGCAAAAGAAATATCTGAGGGAGTGTTGACAGGTTATATGTTTTTGCTTATAAATACGGAAATTGCTAAAACTAAAGAATAATATTTTGCTGGTTTTCTAGCTTTCCAAATCTGGAAAATAATTTTATATTATTAACTCCTTTCTTCTGATGTAAATATTACTATTTTTTGGTTTGCCCAACAGAATTTTGGTTAGCTCTATATCTGCCCATATCTGGCTTATTTAAAGTTTCTTTGGAAATAAGTCCCAGCATTGCAACCTGAACAGTAATTAAACTGCAGATAAATTGGCCACTAAAATAAAGTAATGGTGCTTCAAAAATAATAACCAATTTCATAATTTCCTAAATGTTATGCTGAATTTCCAAATCAGATACAGTATCTCTTTATTTACTGTCGAAAGATAGAATTACATGCATGCCTTAAAAATAAAACAAAATATTCAAATTCTCCTAACCAGCTGTCAATGTGCACAGTCCTCTGTTGACCATCACAGACACCAATATCACTATTAAGGTATTTTTACAGAGACAAACACACTGCAAGAGATTATAATCATTGCAATCAGATTTTACAATTTCTGGAATGTGATTTGGTCACATATAAAATAGATTGTACAATGGTAAAATCTAAATTATCTGAAATTAGATCCAGTATTTTTACTATATATTTATTTTGTGCTGTTTTTACACAGTGAGACCTTTACATTTTGCACCGTGTGAGGTCTGCAGGGTATATAACCATGAAGAAATAGATAGAGCCATCATTATAACACCCTCGATGTTCTCTCCCAGTGGAAACAATTGGAGCGTACACAGAGCAATACAGCATGTAGTGATGGCCCTTTGTATCTGATGTCTGTTTAGTTAAGCTAACTGTGCTCTAAATTAGAGAAAGATACAAATTAGGACAAAAAGATACATCTTAAATTTGAAGTAAAACGGAGGATAATATTTTTGTGCTCATTTGGAATTTGAAAACAGTTTAAAAAAACATCACTGATTGTAACTTACTGTATATTCAGAAAATACTTAATTAAGGTAACTTACCTGCTCTTGGGGCCCTAAAGCAACCTCAGTTAGAAACTGGTAGTGATATACACCAGTGACGGTCTTCTGGTTATGCATACATGTTCAAACTAGTTTATTCTATCTTTGTTCATTTAGAAATTGTTCTATCTTATCAGTAATGTGTTTTTTATGACATTCGTTGCAATACTGTGCAGATATGGTTACCATATCGAGTATTTTTTTCTGTATTTTCTGACATGAACAAAATCAATTTATGAATGCCTGCAAAAATGGAACTTGTCATTATTTGGGAAGAGACTGTAGTTAGGCCAACTTCACCACAATAAGTAGATATCTGAAGATTTTTGTCTTGTGCTGAATGTTGTGGAGGGTTTTAACATATAAAGTTTAAAGCATGATTAATTTTAGTTTATAAGTTGATCTTTTCTGGAGCTGTTCACAGATGTGGGTACATTTATGGATCCCATTATTTTTTGGAAGTTACATTCAATTGTAGCTTAGATTGAAGAATCAACACTCCAGTTCCATGTTGAAGCCACAATTTATTCTCACGGAATTCATCACTGGGGGAACTGCATTCAAATTTGCACTTGCATAAATTGGGTTTCTTTTAGTAAATTGCTTTATTGGCTATGAGAAAATGCTTAAAGTATCATGCCTGGAAGTTTTCTAAAGTGACAGAACAGACTGACTGGATTGCACAATATTGCTTCACATACACTTTGGTCAAATGGGGAGAATTTATTCCCCTTTTTTTCTGAAACAGGTAAAATGATTCCCTTTCCACTTCAGCAGCCCCTCCATGCTCATAGGAAGCCTTCTCTTGGAGCTTTAAATGGTAGTTCTGATTGAGAATAAGCAATAATAAACATTTCAAGTGGATTCCATTATCAGCTTCGAACCTGTATACGATTGGAAATCAATGATGCAATTGCTAGAATATTGCCCAAAGCTGTTGAATTTATATATATTTTTTAAACTATTTTACATTATTTTCATCAATACAAGATTTCTGTTAACATCATTCTGAAATCAAATTTCAGTTGAAAACACATTTTGGTTTTAGAGAGTGGGGGCTTTAGCACAGCAAGTACATTAATAGCAATGAAAAGTACTCCTTAAGTAGTGAGAAAGGCACACTGGAAGGATTATCATTAGTGCATCTTCAGAGGATTGATCATCTCAATTAAACATTACTCACGGCAGAAATTATTTTTTGGAAATATGCATAAAGGAACAATAGAAGGGTTTAGAAACTGTTTTGTGTTTTGCTGGAACATTAATATTATAAATGAGCAACTAAGTTCAATCCAATGTCTCAAGCATGCATTGAAATATGGGACATAAGGATTAAAAAAAAACATAGATCCAGTTGGAATTGACCAAAGAGATCCTGGCATAAAATGCTGCCCCAAAAGCAGATTTTTTCAGTGACAGGGCTAATAGGCAATATACAAATTATATAGCACATCTATGGTACAAAAGATGACACGTGTAAATGCAGAACCCATTCAAATCTCCAAACGCCAAAAAGACTGATCATGTGCTGCTGTTGAGTTAATGGGTTGCCTTCTTACTAACGTTGACAATGGCAGATTATGCAAAATATAGTGATTTGCATTTATGTTAGGTGGTTAATAAAAGAACAATTCATTGAACATATTTTCTTATGTCAGTTTAGTTTCAAATGAGCAATAGGTTACAAATTAGAAGTATTAGCAAATTAGAAATGCTAGTAAAATTTCAAAATGAATCTCTCATTTGAGCATTTTACTGTTAACCGTTTACCTTTTCAGTATACAAGTTTGTACAATGCAGAGTATTAGCTCTATTAACAAAGTATGCTTTTTCCACTTAGGCCAGCATAAAGGTTAGAAAACATGCGAAGCTAATATCACTGAGGAGATTCAACAATCTCACATATGCCCTATTGTGTTTTTTTTCTGGTGTTTTACTCAGCATTGTTTGTTTAATTCTTTATGTTCTCCGCAGTATATTTAAGTCTAGTGAGACAGCACAGAACAGGTGGGTTATAATTTATAAACAAAAGTATTATGTGGCTGGTACATGGGTGGTCCAGATAACCAAAGGGACAGAACTGAGATTACATATTGCCAGTGGATGTGATTTGATGCTATCACAGAGGAAACCATGCCTGGGGCTCACTTCTAATGGAAGGCTAATTCGATCTGCTACTGATAGGAGCAAATCTGATTCCTAGAGACAGCACTATGAATCATGAAAGAAAGGAAGATCTTCATTCGGGTAACATTGAGGCAAATGAGACTTGGGTTGGAAATACTTTTCGAATGAGAAATAGAACATAAGAATATTAACAAAAATAGGCCATAGACCTCCTCAGGCCTGTTCTGGTATTCAATAAGGACACAACTCATCTCATCTTAGGTCTTATCTCAATCCCCACACCCCCTTGATCCCCTTCCTTAATCTAAAGAACGACTCACACAGCATTTACTACATCTTGACATTAGGCTTCAATTTTCTTCTGAAATAGAAAATTCCAAAGATTCACAGTACTTTGAGGGAGTAATTTCTTCCACTTCTCTTTCGTAAATTGGCAATCCCTTTCCTGCAGTCCATGCTACCTTGTTCTAGACTTCCCTACTAAGTGAATCATCCCCAAGCACTTAGCTCTCTACCCTATTTTAATGCAATCTCCTCAGCTTTTCTATGATATGAATCATACAGTTATATTATAAGCCATCTACCACACTTTTGCTCTAACATTTCGTTTGTGCCCTCTTCATAATTTACTCTCCTACCCATCACTGTATCATTTAGCAAATTTGGTCTCTCCACTTAAGTTGCTAAAATAGACTATATATAGAACTAAAGCCAGCAGTGAATCCTGAGGGACTTTATGAGTTTCAGCCTGCCAATGTGAAAAATTACTAATTTATACCTCTCTTCTTTTCTATCAAAGAATCCCTCCTCTTTCTCTCTAATATAATGGTATTCAATCTCAACATCAAACATTTATTAGGGAAGTTATTCCATGATAACTCTTTGGTACAGGATTTCAAAATTTTCCTGAAAAAAAAAGGTGTGTCAAGCCTTCTCCACAGTATGCAATGAGGTCAGGATTATGATGGGATATTCTCCATTTGCCTGAATGATTGTGTCCTCCCAATTCTCATAAAGATGGATGCATTCCTGAACAAAACAGCCCACTTAAGTGGTTATTCCAATCACCCCCCAAACACTGGGCCACTGTAGCTGCTGTGTGTAACATTGAAAATTTCACTGAAAATACCTAGCATTTCCCAGACCCAAGGCTTCAATCCTTAAGTGGTGAATTAAGAATGGCTTTTTGAAATCCAAGTGCCCTTTATCCATTGTCCTTTATCCTTTACATGGCTATATACTCAAAGTTATTTAATTAATTAGTCAATATGATGACTATCTCATAAAACATTATTGATTTTGCTTAATCGCATTATGATTCTCTTTGTCAACTTCCTTAATTAAGGATTTCAACATTTTCTTGGTGACCGATATCGAACAAACTGGCCAATGGTTCTTTACTTGTTTTTTTTTCCTTCTGTTAATGGCATGAAAACTGTTCAGAGAAGGTTTACTCGACTAGTGGCTGAGCTGGATAGGTTGTCTTATAATGAAAGATTGGACAGGTAAGACCTATAACTGCTGAAGTTTAGAAGAAAGATAACTTGATTGTGACTTTTTGGATCTTCACAAGGTGGATGGGGAGAGGAGATTTCACATTGTGAGAGAATCCAGAACGAGGGATCTTCAGTTCAAAAATGACTCAGAAAACAGTTCTTGAGATGTTTGTATTCCTCTCAGAGGGCTGTGAGTCTTTCAAACTCTTTTCCTCAAAAGGCTGTGTAAGTAGAGTCTTTTAATTTTTTTTTAAAAGAATGTAAAGTTAAATAGATTCCTTATAAAGTGAGGAATGTAATGTTATGACCATAGAAGGAGTGCAGCCATTACCTTATTATATAATGGGAAGGCTTGAGGGGCTGAGGGGCCTTTTGCTGCTATTTTGTATAGTTGCACTGAATGCCAATGTACTAATTGTGATAAATTGAAGGATTTCAAAGATTTGACCTCCACTTATGAGAATTATTGTCAGAACAATCCTTACAACTGGAAGAGGAAGATTTGGTTAGGATGCAGGATCACAGTTGGATGGTGAAGATTCTGTTTGGGTATTTCATGTATTTATTAGGAAGGATACCTAAATTTACATCAGAAAGATGAGCCAAGGAGCGACAAATGGAATTTAACTCAGGCAAGTGTGAGATAGTGAACTTTGGTAAGTCAAAATGAGATGGGGCTTATGCCCTGGAGGCTGTTACATGAGTCTGAGGGTGCAGGAACATAGTTCTCTGAAGGTGGCGACTCAGGTTGACAGAGTGATGAAGAAGGCATCTGGCCCACTTGCCTTCATTGAGTGTGTATTGAGTTCAAAATGTGGGATCTCATTATGCACTTATACAAGGCTTTGGTGAGACCACATGTGGAATACTGTGTGCACTTCTGGTCATCTAGATATAGAAAGGATGTCAATCAGTTGGAAGGGGTGCAAGAGGACTGCTGGGACTGGAGGTTTTGAGTTAAAGGAAGAGGTTGGATAGGCTGCATCTTTATGCTCTGGAGTGTAGAAGACTGAGGGGTGACTTTATAAAGGTATATAAAATCATGAGGGGTGTGGAGAAAATGAGTAAAACACAACGCTGGAGAAATTTGCTCATACCTTGATGAAGGGCTCAAGACTGAAACATTGGTTATGTACCTTTATTTTTGCTACACTGTTTGACCTGCTGAGTTTCTCCAGCATTTTGTTTTTACTTCAACCACGCTGTCTGCAGACTTTCAGGTTTTACTCCAGGAGAAAATGAGTGCTCACAATCTTTTCCACAAGGAAATCATTTCTTGAACTAGAAGGTATTGGTTTAAGGTGAGGGGGCAAAGGTTTACATCAACTTTTTCCACTTATTTGGTGGTATCTATCTGGAACAAGTTGCCAGAAGAAACTGAAGAAGCAGGTCCAATTATAATGTTCAAACAGCATTAGAACAGATATACATTTAAGAAGAGTAAATGGGACTGGCCCTGAATGCCAACAAGATGGTATGGACAAGTTTGAGTGAAGGGCCTGTTACATGTTGTATGACTCTATGACCTTAAGTGCACATGTAATAAACATTGTCCATGAAATTGTCAATGTGCCAGACAAGTTTCAAGTATAAAGTTATTCATAGTGTTTTTTTTTTAAATCAAGCTCATGAAACAAGATAGCACGATATTCTAGATAGGAGTCTTTCACACATTCAAATCCTGTAGCTCAGCTAGCAGATGTTGGTGCTAGAACTCGCCATTAGATGGAGCACTTAGGAACTAGAGTAGCGGTAGAAAACTGAAATTCTCTGGCTCTTCATTGCATCCCCTATAACTGCCACCTCCTCTGTCTCACCACCCCATCAACCTGCAATATCATCATTCAAGTTCCAAAATTACAGAAATTGCGACAACATCATCAGGGAAGATTATCCTAACTACCTAGCTGTGAGATGGTTTATAACAGAATGATTGTACCAATAAAAGTACTGGGCAACAGAACAACATTAATTTTATTATCTTGTATGAATTTTTTTTCCCCCAATCAACATTTCTTTAGAATATAAATGTAGGTACATACTCAAATGTAGGTGTATCCTCAACACTTCATAGTTTTTCCAGGAAGACTGTATAAAACAAGAACTTCACCATTTGACTCCATCCTTAGCACAATGACCAGTTATTCTTGTAGTTACAGCAATACATCTCAAATTTATAAATGCTTGTCTGTTATCAATCTGCCTGACCCTTAAAACACCCTATCTGTTCAGCAGGTCACTATTCTCTATCTGATTGCTAAAGAAGTGATTGCAAAGCTTATCCCACCCCAACTCACCAAGTCCTCTATTCTGCTATTTGCTGTTATTCTTCATACAAAACTATTGAGCTGCATAAAGCTACCAGAGTTCAAGCATTATCACACATGCTTCAGAAAGATTATTGTTGATGCTAATTCGTGTAAAACATACATGATCTCTATTTCATCACAAAATTGCTCCAATTAGCAGATTTAATAATTTAATGCTTTAAACATGCAGATGAATTTATTGCTCCTTCACATATGTTTAATAAATGTTATTGGTGAAGTTCAAGACCAAATAGTTTAGAATACAGGGAACACACTTGGAAAAGCATCCACTTGACTCTGAAATCATTCAAAGTTGCAAATCAGGAAAGATAAATTCTCAAATAAGCTCTTCCTTAAATAGCCATGTGTTCAGGCAAGCTGACAAACCATCCAAAACATTTGAAAGGAATTGGGATAAAAAGTGAGAGTATAACAGAAGACGTCTTTATGCATGATATAATCAATAGCTGATCGTGAGAAATTCTACAGTAATTGTTTCTCCATTTATGTACAAACAAAACATCTGGCAAAATTAGCTAATTCCATCAATTCTGTTAGTCGATTACACTGACAGACTTTTAGCACCGATCACGTCCAGCCAAGAACCTGGGATATTTTACCCAGATTTGAATATTGCTGCATTTGGTAGAAAGACGGGAAACTGCGGCTGAAAACCTGCGGTGAGGCATTCTTACTGATCTGGGAACAGGAATAGAGGGACAAATGCTCACTCAAAAGGGTCGAACATTTGGACAGAGCTTGGACTGAAGAATGATGTTCTCCAGTTTCACCCATTAGCGAACCAACTAACAAACACAATGGTGTTGTTGTTATTCTTTTGCCATAAGCAACAGGACTCTGTGTGTGGGCAGCAGTTTAGTGGGGAGGAGGATAAGTCGACCCCTTTTTGTCCTATTGATTTTTTTTCTATTTGCATCACTTGAGCAAATTAAATGATGCAATATGCCTTTTTGTTACAAAACAAAGTGGAAGATACCACCCAGACGCATATGTTGATTCGTCGAAGCTGTTTACATGAGAATGGAGTGAAATCCACCGTGAACCTAGCATAAAAATTCGATTCAGTCTGGGTATTTCTTATTATGCTGAGGCCAACAACGAGTTGTGAGGCGCCACTCGTTCGCCTTGACAACTGCAGCGCTTGCAAACGTGAACATTTTAAAAGTACACCTGAATGTTTCAACACTCCCGCTTAATAGCTTTTTGCCCGTCATCGCCATCATGAACGGAGTCCCCCTTTCTTGTCCAAGAATAGTGAACAGAAACCCCGACCCCCTGCATGTCATGACCTACCCTCGTTACACGTAGTAAGTACTGCATCAGGTCTTTGATAACGCGGACAGGGGCTCTGCTGCCGGTCCGTGGGCTCAACCTGTTGAGCACATCACCTGCAGCACGGCCACGGTGAACCTTTACCTTGGGATCCACGAACTGGTGGAAATGCCCGAAGCCGGGGCAGCAGGACAGGCGGCTGTACAGCCGGTGACAGATGTAGCCACTGGGGTCCAGGGCGAGCAGCCTCCTCTCCCTCCTCCTCAAGCGGCGCGGCGTACTCCCATCCAGGCATCTCCTCACCGGAGGTTTCTCACTCCTTTCGAAGAACTTCGCTTCGCTGTCAAGAAAGTTAACAGCCACCGCCAGCATCAGGGCCAACTTCAAAGACACCATCGCGCTCCAATATTCAAATAGAGCGTTGGTTTAAATTGCCCTGACTCTTGTTTCACTAAAAATTACAACAGACGAAAACACATTTTTAAAGGTGCTGCATTTAAAGAGAAATCGAAATCTAAGATTGAGGGGAGGGGGGGGGGGTCCTCTGTGCAGAGCGGAAAGCAGCTGCCTGTGCAGCGAGCAGCAGCAGCGCGCATTCGGGCTGAGCCGGCTGCACTGCGCTCTCCGGATGGATGTGAACAGGTAGGTGGCACGCTCTCCGCTTCCCCTCACCCTCCGCATGCTGTGTCTGTGCGCGTTACACCGCCAACAACAACCGCCGCCGCGCTCTCCGCCCCTCACCCCCCCCCGCCTCCCTCGCGACCGCATGCGCGCGCCCGCCGATGGCGCGCGCGCGCGGCGTGTGGGTGGGCGCTCGCGCGGGCCGCCGGACCCCTCGGCGAGCCGCTGCTGGCAAGAGCCAAGGGGAGAACGATCAAGTGGAACGCCAAGTGTTTTCTCCCAACTGAGTTCAAACCATCCACGACCTGTTACCGGGGTGGGGGTGGGGGAGGGGGGGCGTTTGACCTAAAATTTGGGATGTGGTGAAGTTTGAACTCGGGAGTGCGGGAGAAAGTGTCCTTTCGGCTCGTTGCAGGCGCCGACCTTTCCATGTTTCCCGCTTCGTGTGAAACGATTCCAGGTGACTTTTTACGGCAAGTTATTTGTTTTCAGACAAAGCGTTGGGGGCTGTGACACAGTGCACGGGGCTGACCTGTGAACCGATGCGACCCATCCGGATACCGTGGCCGCAGCTGCTCTCTGAGGCCAGTGAGTTAACCGGACCATTCAATATTAAGCGCGAACTGGCAGGCTGATTGGTATCAGCATCTTTCAATGTGGTCCCTCCTGAGCCTGGCACCCTCCTCACAGTCATCATTGCAATGTCATCTTATGGTGCCATTCCGGGTTCAGACCTTGTTTGTTTCCTCATTTGTAAAGAATTTCCTGGAAGATTGCTTCTTTGCTCATGATGCAGGAGGGTGTTCACCATCCTTCAGACCAGACATTACATCAAAATTCCCTCTGCCCTCTCAAATTGGCATAATAAATATTGAACTGCAGCGTTTCCAGCAACCTACCAGATGTTAGGTCAGAATTTCTTGGATCATCTGAGGACCGCCACCATTGCCTTTGCCAGAACTGTATTTCAGGCAATTATCATTACTCAATCTCCATAAGAACCAAAAGCCTTCGTAATTATCTCCACTTGCTATCTGATTACAGGACTAGAACATAATGGAAATGGTGACCTGGTGAGATGTCAGCAATGAGAATTTCTTCATGATTGGTGTAATTAGTTTCTTTATTTTTGTTTTATTCTTGTATGGAAAGAAACCTATGCCCACTCTAATTCCAGCACATTACTAGAATTCTTGTTTCAATTCAGCTACTTGTAAATAAAAGCTGCAAGGAATAATATACAGTTGCAAATATCCAGGAATCGTTTTCAGTGAAACTAACAAGAAAGATTTACGAGCATTCATGTATTAATTTAGATGCTGACCATTGATTAATCAGCTGTTATCACCCAACAAATTAGCCTTCAAACCATAATAGCAACAGATGCATGATCAATATTAAAGACATTTTTGTTTCTGATAGACACCCTGACGATCCATGCCAACAGGAGCCACAGAATGTCCACAGTATCTGAAGTCCACCATAATTAGCATGTGCTAAGATACTCTTGCTTTGCCAGGAAACACCAAGGTATGATTGATGAGAAAGGCCAGGAGATCCAGGAGACCCTTCACTGGTATTACAAAAAATTCTTGGATTGGAAGCTGTCCACAAGAGGGGAAAAAAAAACCCACTTTACAGGCAACTGAAGGCTGATGTCCAACAAAGCCCTGTGATCTAAGGAACAGGTAGCAGATGGAAATAGCACAGGAAATCCTGTAATTTGCTGATAACTTTCATGTAGTTTTCAGCATTGTCAAGTCCTTCTATAGCATAAACCTTCAAATCTTATCCCTCTGAGATCCAAAAATGGAGGATAGAAAGGCAATCTGGATCTACTCCCCAACCATAGCTCTCTTTGACACAACTGTCATGCAAACTACCTCTCTCGACTGACAAGAAGTTGAAAGGTTCACTTTCCTGCTGAGAAACCACAAGATCTCAGGATCAGACGGTATTCCAGCTGGGTTTCTAAAACATGGAAAAGAGCAATTCAATCAGCAGTTTACAGTTTACAATGTTCAACACCTTGGAAGAAGGTGTGGCAGGTGACATCAGGGAAGTCATAATCATGGCCATCTACAAAAAGGGAGACAAAGCTGATTTCAGGAACTACAGAGGGATCTTCCTTTTGCTTGCCACTTGGAAAATTATTGCAAGGGTTCTCCCAAACTTCCCCAAACAACCAATGAGATGCTCCTCAAATTGTGATGTGCTCCATACATTAGAGATAAAAAGGAAGTTATTTTTACCACTCATTAACTCTTGGCGTAATGGTTAGCGCAGTGCCTTTACAGTGCCAGCAATCAGGACTGGCATTTGAATCCTGTGCCGTCTCTAAGGAGTTTATACATTCTCCCCATGTCGGCAAGGGTTTTTGCCCAGGGACTCCAGTTTCCTCCCACCTTTGGAAACGTATCAGGGGTGTGGGTTCTTTCTTTCTTTGGCTTGGCTTCGCGGACGAAGATTTATGGAGGGGGTAAAAAGTCCACGTCAGCTGCAGGCTCGTTTGTGGCTGACAAGTCCGATGCGGGACAGGCAGACACGATTGCAGCGGTTGCAAGGGAAAATTGGTTGGTTGGGGTTGGGTGTTGGGTTTTTCCTCCTTTGCCTTTTGTCAGTGAGGTGGGCTCTGCGGTCTTCTTCAAAGGAGGTTGCTGCCCGCCAAACTGTGAGGCGCCAAGATGCACGGTTTGAGGCGTTATCAGCCCACTGGCGGTGTGGGTTAATTGGGTGTAAATTGGGCAGCAAGGATTCATGGGCTGAAATGGCCTGCTACCATGTTGAATGTCTAAATTAAAATAAATAAATAGAGGCCAAGCAGCATCAATCACTTTTTATGACTTCAAAATCTTTTCTTCAAGAGGTAACCAATTGGTCCACCACAAATTTAATCTTACTGTGGACTGGTGTGAAACAAGGTTGCATTGTCACCCCAGCTTCTTTTCAATCTTTCTTGCTGCAGTGCTGCAGTTTACTTTCAAGAAGCTTTCCACTACAGTAGAGTTAATGTACAATATAAATAGGATGCCTTAGAAAACATAGACAATTTCCCATATCTCCTGAAGTCAGCACAGTGGAGCCTCGGTGTTCCAGTAACTTACCTTTAACCTTTACCTTTGGTGGTATCTTTGTTGGCTTTGTTCATTATACTCATGACAGCATGGGATTCCTCCAGTTGAAGATTAAATTTTTTGTCATAGTAATAAAACAGAGTCTTATTACATGTAATTTCTTATTGCCTGCTGCAAGTCAGACAGATTCGCCACCTTAAGAAATTGCTTAAGCATCTCTTACATTTCTTACTGTCAGACTTACAGCAAAAGAGAGTCCCCCAGAGTCATCGAGTGTCTGTAGATTCACCTCTAGGGCTTCCACAGCCACGCATAGTCCAATCCAAACCATTGGTGACCCAAACTCCAGATCTCCAATACAGTCAGGGAACCTTCGGTGCCCGCGGCACCCCTTCACATCCCGGTTCCGATACCTGGTACTCCAGCCAGTTTGAGTCAGTTTCCAGCAGTCTGCAGCCCGGCGCAAGTATTCTGACAGCAGTCTCCAGCATCCCACAGCTTCCATGGTTCCTTGCCTTGAGTCGCCAAGCAGCCCGCCGCTTGCACTTGGCCCTCAGCAGCAGATCCCCCTCAGTGGTCCTGTGGGCTGTTTTTTCTCCTACTCATTCTCAGATTTGGGGGGGTGATCTTCCTGACCTGTGGTGCCCAGCTCCAGCCCTCCACTTCCCCAGAATCTGCAACCCCTTGAGGCTTCTGGCGATTAATAGGCCCCGCCATCTTGGGCGCAGACCCTGAGTTTGCAGGATCTCAAATAAAACTACCGTCGGCTCCATCGACGGCTGTTCCAAGCCTGGGCAGAGCCGATGGCAATTGACTGGGAGGCTGGACCCTGCAGGAGCGCTGCATCTCCACTCCCTCGCTCCTCATGAGTCTGCCCTAGTGGCAGTGCTGCCACTACAGTGGCTCTGGCAGCGCCACCAACTTGGCCAGCATTCTTCCCACATTCCCATTAACCTCTTTAAATTAACCTCAGGTTATCAGATGGGTGATAGGAAAATCACAGGGGAGCGGGGAATTAATGGAGAATAAGCATCAGGAAAATAAATGGGTGAATGAGACTGAAGGGGTTACTCTGAGAGCTAGCAACCCTTGATGAACTGAGTAGCCTTCCTCTTTACCATAAGGTAAATATGAAAGGAAGGTAGACATCATTAATTGTTCACAGAAGGAGCTCATGATATGTAGATTTCAATGAACCTCACCCTCTTGTACATTCTGAGGGATAGACTATCTGCAGAAGAGATCTTACAGCTTTGGGACAATTGAACCAGACCCCAAGAACCTTCCTAAATGACCATTAGCACTCACATCAATAGTGATGAAGTCACTGGGATTTCAGCTCCTGTCTGACCGGTGACACAGACCCATTCCAATTAGCCTAAATAGCAACAGGTCTATGGCAGATGCTATCTCATTGGCTCTGCACAAAGTCCTCGAACACCTCGACAGCAAAGATGCATAAATCATGATGCTATTTATCAACTACAGTTTGACATTTAACAACCATCCACTCAAAATTGATCAGCAAGCTCCAAGACCTGGGACTCAACACCCTACTGTGTAATTGGATCCTGGATCTCCTCACCTCCAGACTACAATCAGTGAGGATTGGTAAGAACATCTCCTGCACAATCTCCATCAGTACTGAGGTACCATCTACATTCTTAGCCTCCGCTCTACTTACTGTGTCCTTGGCTGCCTGTCTACTTGCTATACACCGATGACTATGTGGCTCGGTATGACAGCAACATTTTGTTCAAATTCATTGACAATGAGCTGGTTAGTGTATATAAAGGGACAATGAGTCAGCATATAGGAGGGAGATTGAAAACCTGGCTTAATGATGCACCAGCAACAATCTCACACCCAATGTCACCAAAACCAAGGAGCTGATTGCTGAATTTCAAGAAGGGAAAACCAGAGCTATATGATCCAGTGATCATTGGGGGATCAGAGGTGGAGAAGATGAGCAAATTGAAGTTCATGGGGGTGTCACTATCTTGGAGGATCTTTCCTGGACCCAACACAAAAATAGCATAATTAAGAAAGCAAGTCAGTGCCTCTACTTCCTCAGGACTTTGTGGAGGTTTGTTATGACATTGGAAACACTGGCAAATTTCTACAGATGTGTGATGGAAAATGCTCACCAGCTACATCACGGTATT
The DNA here is from genome assembly GCF_036971445.1 of Narcine bancroftii. Taxonomy (NCBI): domain Eukaryota; kingdom Metazoa; phylum Chordata; class Chondrichthyes; order Torpediniformes; family Narcinidae; genus Narcine; species Narcine bancroftii. The sequence continues at coordinate 202,562,625 of NC_091471.1, read as the reverse complement.
GGGATGCCAGTAACCTGAGTGTAAAGCTCTACCAAAGGTAGTGGATAGAGCCCAGATAATCACCGTTAAAACCTTTCCCACCATCGAGAAGATATACAGGGAATCCTGCCAAACGAGCAGCAGCAATCATCAAGGATCCACACCACCTAGCGCACGCTCTGTTCTTGCTGCTGCCATCAGAAGAGAGGTAGAGGTGCCACAAGACTCGCACCACCAGGTTCAGAAACAGCTGCTACCCCTTCACCATCAGACTCCTCAACAACAAACAATCAGGGTCTCATTTAAGGACTTTTACTTTTGTACTTTATTGTTCCATTGAGTGACAGATGCAGAATTTATGAGGCATCTCTGATCCATATATTTTGGGATTGTCCAAAACGGAAAGAATTTTGCGAACAATTTTTCCAAATGGTATTAGAGATTCTCAGGATCAAATTAGATCCTTGTCCTTGTATTGCTTTGTTTGGTTTTTCTCAACAGGAAAATATTTCTTCGAATCTAATTCAAAGAAGAGTTGTAGCCTTTACTTCATTGATAGCCAGACGAGCAATTTTGATTAAATGGAAAGATAGTTTACCACCTACTCATATGCGATGGATACAGAATAGTATGTTTTGCTTGAGTTTGGAGAAAATTAGATATAGTATTAAAGAAAATATGGGTCCCATTCATGGACTACTATATACCTTTATTACATAGGCGTGAATGTTCTTGAGGTTGCTTGTTTATTATGCGTAGACTGGAACCCAATTCTTTGCTTCCTTTTTGCTCATGAATACATTTAGTGGAAAGGGTAGAAGAGAATATTTAGTTATTTTACCAGGAATTTATTTCAATAATGGTATATAAACCGAAGTTTTTCCATATGAATTTGTGTTACATATGATTACTTATACAATATAAAATATAATTTGCTTAAGATTCATGTTCTGTATTTTAACATATTAAGATTCATGATTTTTGTTTGTTCAATATATAGCATGTAATATTTCTCTCTTCCAAACCAATAATATATTAAAATAAAACAGAAAAGATTTTTTAATCTCTCATTCAGTTTAACATTTCTTTATTTGTTTACATGTGCAGATTAAGTCAGTTTTTTTTTGCACTGCCAGTGGGTGGTAATTCTGCCTCGCCCACCGGAAAAGAATCTCAGGTTTGTATGTGATGTCATGTTTGTACTCCGAATCAGTTTTATTGGACAGATCCTGTAATTCACATGCCCAACACCAAATCCATCAAATGGACAGTTTTCTTCATGCTGTAGGACTACATTAGGTCAACTGGCGGTCAGAGGAAATGATTCAAATATATTCTCCAAGCCTTCTTTAAAAACATAACATCTCCATTTGCTCACTGGAATCCCAGGCCTATGATCATTCAAAATTGAGGTGGAGCGTTCAGGATAGCTTTGAGAAATTTTTAATCCTCCATTGGGAGCACACAGGAACTCAGCATAAATGTTAGAAGGAGCAAACCGCTTTGTACACGTCACCCAAATCAGGCATCTCTGTTTGATGAGGTAAAAGTCTGGTCCTACATTGGCCTCATCAGTCCCTTCAGAATCCATAGTAAGCAAGTGATCCTGAATCCTGAGGGGTCCCTAAGTAGAATGCTAAAGGAGGACCATCTGCAATGACTCGATTTAGTTCAACATAATAAATTATAATTAATTGTTTATCATTTCATTTCATGAATTTTCCAGAAAAGTACTCCAAGTTAAATATTGATGACTAGGCCTTTTATATCTGTTTAGCCACTATATTTGTCATACTATGGACAGCACAGTTAGTGCAGTGGTTAGTGCAACACAGTTACAGTGCCAGAGATCGGGGTTCGAATCTGGTGCTGTCTGTAAGGAGTTTGTGTGAGTTTCCTCCCACCCTTTAATAATGTACGGGGCTGTAGGTCAATTGAATATAATTGGGTGGCATGGACTTGTGAGCTGAAAGGGTCTGTTCCCATGCCTTGTATCTAAATTTTAAATTTCCAGCAATATAAATTAATTTGAAATTTTGATGGACATAAACACAGAGGAGTCTTTTTAAAAATTTTCTACTTAGGAACTCTTGGGATTACTTTTACTCCAGTTTTTCAGGTTGGTAGATGACTGATGAGGCCAATGCAGACACTTTCATTGATGGGGAAGAAGGTATATGGTAGGAGGGGCAGGTGTATGTTGAGCTTTGTACTTCTGATGCATGGACTTGAGGTTCTCAACTCCACCTGAAAGACTCCTTCTCTACATTGAACACACATGGGCCAGAGTTTCCAAGGAGTCGGTGGGGATGTTGGGTTTTCTCAAGAAGACTTTGAGGTCTCATCCCATGACAAATTTTGGAAAAGATTTTCTGATTCAGGAGGCTGGGTGGTTTGCTAAATACAGACTAGGTAGCAAGAGCTTTGATGATGGGGTCTGGGAAATGACACTAACATTGGTTTGCTTACACTTCCTGTGATTGTGGAGAACTTTCAAGAGACAATGTTGGTGGTAGTTTTCTAGAGCTTGGAAATGGGAGATCTAGACAGTCCAGGTTCAAGTGCACCAAGAAAACAGGAATCATCATGGATTTTGTATGAGATATTGATCTTCAATTACCTTCTTGCACAATCAATTATAGCATCTCCTAGAACTTGAAGGTGCTGGTAAACTTTGTCAATGATGGCTGCCCTTGACAAGAGGTGACTTCCAAAATATGGGAAGTGACCTTGGGTCTCATCGTGAATGTCTAATACTGGAATGCTGTGCGACCAAATTGTGAATGGACCATTATCTTATGAAGGTTAACTGTAGGACCTATGTTCACATGCCACAGTGAATGACTTTGTGATGGCTTGGACATTGGCCTCACTTATGGGCAAATCCAAGAGTCATTAGCCTACTCAAGGTTGATTATTGGGATTTGAGTGATTTTGTTTTTAGAGTGAGGTCATGCTAGATGGGGCAGTTTCCTATTATGAATATTACCATCACTTCTGCAAGGAGTTTGTTGGGGGTGAAGTGCAATATTTTTGGTGAGAAAGATTGAGAGAAATGTTGGAAAGTGCTTTGCTAATTGCCTTATACACTAATGTTGACTTATTGTAGACCAGCTGGTTAACATCATGGTTTGTGTACCATCATGAAAAATCTCTAAGGTGGAGGAAAATTCCTGTGAGCAGTTAAATTTAAGGAGGGTGTTCCATAGTTTTTCCAAATTGATGGATTCAGAGGCTCCATTGAGATTGAGAAAGACCTTATCTGATTATAGGTGCTGCTTCCCTGGTTTTTCTTGGAATTGTCATATGATGAATATCACTGTGTCTCTTGGTGGATGGAACCCACTGTGTGATTAGTGAGGAGCTCTTCCGCCATTGGTGAGAGGTCTCTGGGGATGATTAACCCCATGTTAGAGAGCAGGGAGGCCCCTTGTTTCCTTTCTTCAAGTACTACATCACCTCTGAAATCCCCTGGTATATCTTCCTCTTCCCAGATGTAACAAATGAGATTTTTGCATTCATTCAGAAGTATTGGTAATAAATCTGCAGTTTTTAAATTTTTGTATAATATAATGATGAAGATTACTGGAGGAGAAGGTAAAAGATGAATAAGAGTGTGCAGTTGTTGATGTTAGGAAGCCTTAGCGTTAGGCAGTGGGATTAAAAATAAAGGCAATTCACACTATCAAACTGCAACCAGGTAGAAAGCAAAAGAAGGCTGCTGTGTTGACCTGAATTAGGATGATGTTTATAATAGGAGAGCATACACGGAAAAGATACTATGGATGCATTGCCTGGCCTGCCCATGTGGTAACATAACTAAAGAATCAGCTTTATGTTTCCTGCTGATGCCTGGTGAAGGCTATTCCATGTCTTCATGACTCAGTTGATATGATTAGGGTTCTGTATACTGTTGAATTCGAACTGAATGGTGGCATGTGAAAACAGGAACACCCATTTCAATTCACTGCCCCATTCCCTTGCTGACATATCTGAAACATCCATTCTAATTCACCGCCCCATTCCCTTGCTGAGATATCTGTCCCTGGTCTCGTGCACTGTCGGACTGGGGATTTCCTCAGGTTGGAGGAACACCTCATCTTCCATCTGGGCGCCCTCCAGCCTGATGGTATTGACATTGATTTGTCCAGTTTCCGTTAAACGCCCCACCAACTTCTTCCCCCAGACTCTTTTCCTCGATCTCTACCTCTGTCTTTCTGTCTCTCTCTCTCTTCTGTTTTCCCTTTGTCTCCTTTCATAAAGCCAAAATCAACTCTCATCTTTCCTCTAATCATATGCAATTAATACCTTTTGTCTGCTGGTCTGTACTCCTCCCCCTCCCATTCTTCCCCCTTTCTTTCCCTAGTCTTTAATTCAGATGCTTTTTTTTCACTCATTCCTTGAGGAAGGGATCAGGCCTGAAACATTGGTTATATATCTTTACCTCCTATGGATGCTGTGAGACTGGCTGACTTCCTCCAGCATTTCTGTGTTATGACATCTCATCTGGAACCAAATACTATTACCCAGTCACTGGTTTCAATTCACCAGAGACAGTGGTGCTACACAGGAACAGATTGTTCTCCAATGGGAGGAGATGACTGACAAAAACAGAAAGCTGACCAGTCAGAGAACACTGTTGCCAATTTTGGAGCAGGCAGTTGCATGGTGGAATTTGTTCTTTGGGAATTTGCATAGGATTGGAGCAAATTGTTCTGGTTGGATCAGTGCCGCAATACAGTTCATTTCTGTGAAGGAGAGTTCCATTCCATCGCAGAATATAACACCAACAGGCTCCAGAATGCCAGAATTTCTCCTGGTAGTCAGGTACTATCCTCACCTTTGCCCCCATAGTTAGTCATTCCAGACCGCAGTCATGGATAATGGGATCTTGACATCACTGATGAGGCTTGGATTTATTGTCTACCCCTTATTACCCATTTTTTAGAATTACTGGCCAAATGTGAACATAACTTATTATTTATTTACTTTTCTCTTCCCTTTATATTTATTCATTTTTTCCCTCTTTTGGCGTCTTATGTGTTAATTATATTTAAATTGTTGTTAGTGTGTTTTGTATAATCTGGATGCTGCAGCAATGAAGACTTTCATTGCATCTGTACCTTGTACTTGAGTATATGTTAATAAACTCCCATTTGTTTATTCAGCTATTCCATGATGTTGTTTGATAGGGTTCCAGGACTTAGTTCAGTGAAGGAATAGTGATATATTTCCACATCAAAATAATATGGGACTTCGAGAAAAAGTGACAGTGTTTCTCCGCATCTGCTTCTCTTGTCTTTCTTGCTGATAGAGGTTGTGGGTTTAGGAAATGTTGGAGCAATCTTGGCAGAGGGATTGATGATGATAATGAGAAGTTATTGTCATGTTATAAGTAATATGTATATGTATTATGTATATAATAATATTTTTCTTGCTGCAGCTTCCCATTGCATGTGCAATGGGTGAATGTTGACATGGACTTCTGTTCAATCAATAGAATGAATTTTCACAGAAAAATCCATTGAAAACTTTAAGAAGTTAAACCACGATATTTTTTTCTATCATGAACAATAAATGCAGACCTTTAAAATAAAAAAAAAACAACTTAGAATGAACTAAGTCATCATATGTAGAACATATTAATGTTAATCTGAAGAAAAAAAACATTGTTCTTCTCAGGTTTATCACTGACAAACCTAACACTCAGGGTTCCAACAGCTGAGTATATTAACAATGGTCTCCAGATTTCATTCAATGAACATAGAACATTACAGCACAGAACAGGCCCTTTGACCCTTGATGTTGCGCCAACCTATATATTCTGATAAAAATAAAGTATAAAACCCTTCCTACCTGGTAACCCTTATTTTTCTTTCAAACATGTGCCTGTCTAAGAGGTCTTAAATGCCCCTAATGTTTCAACCTCCACCACCATCACAGCAAGGCATTCCAGGCACCCACAACTCTGAGTAAAAAAAAAACTTACCCTGATGACTCCCCTAAACTTTCCACTTTGTAGAGATATTCTTTGGTGTTTGCTATTCATTGCCTAGAATAAAGGCACGGGCTGTCCACTTTTATCTATACCTCTCAGAATCTTGAAGATCTCCATTGTCTCCTCCCATCCTTCTTCACTTTAAAGATAAAAGTCTCAGCTCTGCTAACCTTGTCTCATAAGACTTATTTCGCAACCCAGGCAACATCCTGATAAATCTCTGCACCCTCTCCATATCTTCCACATCCAGATCTGAACATGATGCTCTAAGTGTAGTCTCACCATAGATTTGTAGAGTTCCAAAATGACCTCTTGTGTCTTGAACTCAACCCCCCCATTAATGAAGCCCAATATTTCATAGGCCTTTTTAACTATCCTATTTAGTGATAAAGCAGTTGATTATTTCTGGTGAGAGCAGCCTACAATTCATTCAATAACTCATTTGAATTTGCAAACAAAATTCAAAGTAGTGAATCATATATTTTTGATTAAAACCTAAAAAAGGCTTTTATGGTTCCTCATGATTTAAGTGTGACTTTGGTGCTTGCTGAGAGCTTTCGTTATGCATGTGCAATGGGTGAATGTTGACATGGACTTCTGTTCAATCAATAGAATGAATTTTCACAGAAAAATCCATTGAAAACTTTAAGAAGTTAAACCACGATATTTTTTTCTATCATGAACAATAAATGCAGACCTTTAAAATAAAAAAAAACAACTTAGAATGAACTAACATTAGTGTTGCCTTTGTCATCATATGTAGAACATATTAATGTTAATCTGAAAATCCTTTTAAAATATATTAACTATACTTTTAAATAATTATATACATTAAGAAATCCACACATATGTAAAATAACTTATTTTCTTTTCTAACTTCCTGGAAAATTCCATAATCCACAATGAATTCAGTGGGCTTATGGATGTTGTGGCAGATACATATAAAAAGAAAAACTGGAACTTCTTAAAAGATAAAACAATAACTTGGTGAGTTAGTCTAAGACGTACATATTTGACTACCTATGCATTTTCAAACATTTATCTGAATAATCTTAGTAATGTGATTAGCTCCATGCTCTACTCACTTTATATATCTATGACAATAACACCATCTACAACTTTGCCAATGTTATCACAGTGGGTTATATTTGTAAAAAAAAGTGTTGAGTCAGCATACAGGAGGGAGATTGAAAACTTGGCTGAATGGTTCACCAACAGCAACTTCACATTCAATGTCATCAAAACTAAGGAGCCGACTTCTGGCTTCGGGAAGGACAAACAGAGGTGTACAATCCAGTGATCATTGGGGGATCAGAGGTGGAGAGGGTGAGCAAATTTAAGTTCTTGGGAGTTATTATCTTGGAGGATCTTTCCTGGACCCATCAAACTAATGGCATTGTGAAGAAAGCATGTCAGCGCCTCTACTTCCTCAGGAGTCTGTGGAGGTTTGGTATGACACCAGAATCCCTGGCAAATTTCTACAGATGTGTGGTGGAAAGTGTGCTGACCGGCTGCATCACAGTCTGGTATGGGAACACCAATATCCTGAACGTAAAGCCCTCCAAAAGGTTATGAACACAACCCAGGACATCACAGACAAAACCTTCCCCACTATCAAGAACATCTACAGGGAACATTGCTGTTGGAGAGGAGCAGCAATCATCAAGGATCCCTGCCACCTAGCATATATTCAGTTCTCGTTGCTCTCATCAGGAGAGAGGTAAAGATGCCACAAGACTCACACCACCAGGTTCAGGAACAGCTGCTACCCCTTCACCACCAGATTCCTCAACAATAATCTAAATCAAGGGCTCATTTAAAGACTCTTACTTATACAAATTATTGATTTGTTTTATTCTATATTGCACAGTCAGTTTGTTTACATTTCTTTATTTGTTTACATGTGTAATTTTTTGCATTACCAATAAATGGAAGAAGTATCTCAGGGTTGTATGTGATGTCATGCATGCACTCTGACAATAAATCTAAATAATGAAAGTTGGTGCACGATAGCTTGCTTCAAAGGACTATGAAATGGTCGAGTTACTTAAGCATAGCATGACCATTTTTCAATCTTCTTTGCCAGAAAGGATGAGAAATTAGATTTATACTAATACAGGATAAAGGCATTTTCATCATGATGTTAACCTTAAAGAACTATTTTGTTTATAGTTCTGCAAGTATTGGAGTGCAGGAGCCAGAACCACCATGCTTAGAAACAACTTCTTCACACCATGATAAATCTTCATACAAACACTCTGAAGCTCTATTATTTATTAACAATATTTATATATATTTATATATGTATCACGTGTATGTGTGCTAGGTTTATATGTGTATTTTCATGATTTTGTACCGAGGACCAGAGAACACTGTTTCGTCGGGTTGTTCTTGCCCAATCGGATGAAAATAAACTTGAACTTGACAAGCTGGCAGATTATGAAAACTTTTTTGCATCCCCATTTATTCTTTAAGACACCTAAATAAAATACGTCCAGTTTACAGCCATCAACAAAATATCATCAGTGCAGTTTGGAGATAGATTCTTAAATTTAAATGTTTCAAATTAAAAAAAATTAGACAAATTTATATTTAGACATACAGCACGATAACAAGCCCTTTTGGTCCATGAGCCCATGCCACCAAGTTACACTCAATTGACCTAGAATCCCCGGTACATTTTGAAAAGTGGGAGAAAACCGGAGCCCCTGGGGAAAGGCCACACAGACACAGGCAGCGTGTCAAAACCCCAGACCTGATCACTGGAGCTGTAACAACGTTGTGCTAACCACTATTACTAACCATGCAGTCCTAAGATTCTACTATCTTAAACTTGATACTTTCAAGATGTTTGATACAGTCCATATTCACATTGAACAACTGCAGTGTTGATGTATTTGGCATCTCTCAGAATTGGGCTACAGAGACTTCTGAGGGAATGATGCCAAACAGCAACTTGACCTTAATTTGTACTTTTCAATTGTTTTTCTGTTAAGAATTTATTAATTACAATACTTTACATGAAAAGTTTATATTTCTTTCAATTAAAAGAATCTGTACAGCAACTTCAATTGCTAAAAGATTAAATCCCACAGTATTGAAAATTGGATTCAGTTTTCATCCACTGCTTCGATATTACTGAATTGTGAAGTTGGCTCTTTTGGTGGCACTGTTGTCTCTGACTAGGTAGGTTGTGCATTCAAGCCCTTCTCAAGAATTTCAATATTTGACTCATGAGTTCAATCTCGAATGAGTTCTGTCCTATATGGTGCTGTCCTTCAGATGTTTATTTAAATTATAGATCCGTGGGATAATTTGAGGGATGGGGAGGAATTGGGTTGAGGGAATGGTGCAGGGAAGAGCCTGCATTTTGTTTGCATTTACAAGGTTTGAATTAAAATGATGAAGCATTTTTTAAAAAGTTATAGGTCCCAAGTAGATCAGTTTGCCAGTTTAAGGTTTATAAATTGTTCCATTGACAATTGAGCATATTTTACAGAATATACTCTGAGGATTCAGGGATATAATGCCTACAAACTGCAAATCTTCAATTAGAGCTTATGGATAGTTATAAGTAGTTATGTTTATTTTTGTCTATTGACAGGACAATTGGCTTTTAGCACAGTGGATGCCGCAGTATGAAGAATAAATCAATTACTACATCATCTCTGACCCCACAAATTATTAACCAGAATTTAACTGCTCTCATTACTGAACACTTGCTGACTTTGAAAAAGAGCTACTGGGCATCAAATCCACAGCATAGTAGCCTTTGCAGTGTCTACAATTGCCTCTGAATCATGATTTAGATTCAGTTGTAACATGGGTTCAAAAGGATGAGGCTCTATTATTTGTTTCACACAACTTCATTTAACAATTTCACAAACAGATTCTTATCAATACCAGAGGAGCTCTGCAATCTGACATTTGTGTACTCTCTGCTGTTCCCTTGTTCTTCCAAGCACTGGTGGACCCAATCGTTGGTGAAGTCTCAAGCTCTGAAAAGCCCCAGTCCCCTTTATTCATAATTCTTGTTATTCTCGCTCATTCTCCTTGTTGATATTTCTGTTATTTTAATTATTCTTCAATTGTAATTGTATTAATCATATTCTGCACCAGGCATCCAGCAAAATCAAATTTTCATAAAATGTAGTGTTATATTTTCATGATCTATTGTTCATATATGCACAAGAAAGCTCTTATCATAAACAGAATGAGAGTTACAAGCTAATAACTCTTTCCTTATTAGATACCACATGAATGTCAAAGGTGCTGCATTTAAAAGTGATGTGTTAACACTACTATGTACAGAACCTGAATGTGTGGACTAAATGACATTAAAAATATATAGATTGAATAAGACTAAGAAGGTAAAGAACTTTTCCACTTTGTTTTCTTTGCATATATGTGTATTTTTTTTTGTTATGAATAAATTCCTGATGTTTTGTCCAAGCTCTTTAAATCCAATTCTCTTGACAACAACCAAAGTTCCAATTTCAATAACATCACCTCATTAGTCTTTTTGCAAGTTCATAGAGACTCCTGTGGAATGTGACCTGAAACCTGCCTGCCTGGTTCATTTTAACATACTTTATGAGGTGCAGACAATATCTTAACCATTCAGGCTTGGAAATATATCACTATTCCTTCCTGGCGATCCCTTCACCAATGTTACCAAATCTTGTAAAGCTGTAATATGTCATTCTATCTCCTCTGCTCAATATCCTGACTGATGAAGGCAAGGATTCCAAATGGCTTCTTCACCACCCATGTTTATGTTGCCCATTTCAAGGAACTACGTACTTGTACCCTAGTTCTCTCTGTTGTACAACTTTTCCCAGGATCCTACCATTTACTCCTGCCCTGCATCAAAAGGCAACATCTCACATTTATCTAAATTAAACTGTATCTACCATCCTCAATCCTCTGACTCAATGACCAGGATCCCATTGCAATCTTTGATAACCTTCTTATTGTCCCCTATGCCATCTATTTTAGTCAGATCTGCAAATTTATGAACCATGCCATCCACATTCTCATCCAGATTGTTTATAATTGATAAATAACAGTGGATCCAGCCCTGATTCCTATGGCACATTATTTGTAACAGCAAACAACCCTCTATCACCACCCCCTGCCTCTTCCCTTCAGCCAATTTTGTATCCAATTGGCTAACTCACCATGTGATCTCTACTGTACAAGCAAGGTTATAAATAAATCAGACTTTTAGTTCTTGAGTTTAATTATATCTGCCACAACTTGGCTTTATCTTTTACTTAAGATTCACTCTCAAGAGTTTTATTCTCTTTTCCTAACTGAGTAACACTTGCGTCACTGACCATTCTCCCTCAACCCTTCAGCACTTTTGTCTTTGTCTCTCTCTTCCTGACCGAGTTTCTCCTTCTTAGTTGGCTATTAGAACCCTTTGCCAGAGTTTTTCTTCTCTCATGATTTGTTTTTAAACTTTGTTGATAAGCGGTCTATTTATATCTTTATTGTCAAAGCATTTATATCTTTATAAAGGGAAAAATGTTTAAAGAGTATCTTCATGACTCCAGGATTTCCTAACTAAGTACACTTGAAATGGAGAAAATCCAGCAATCTAATTAAGAACAATTGTATTCACAATGACAATATGATTATTGAATTAGGTAATCAGTTGATCAGTGATAATTCTGGTCTAAATCTGGTGGTGGGAGTATATGAAAAATCACATTTCTCTAGGTTTTTTTCTCCCAACTCAAGAGGGCAGAAATCTCAGCTGAATGATATTATCTCCAACAGGCTTCCAGACGGATAGCATAGATATGAACCCATTACCCTCTGAAACAGAGACAAGGGCATTACCGCTGAGCTGTCAATGAAACCATGTATGAAATGATATTATGCATACATAGTTCTGACTCAGATTGAGTTGTTAGGATTACTGTCAAAATTTTGTGCGCATACATTCTGTGATTTTCCATTTGGAAGTGTTTTTGACCAGGGGTGAAATGGAATTTATCGACGATCTCAGGACTCTTTTCGTCCAGCAAAACATTTGCTACAAAGTTTTTAATGATGAAAAATAAACTATTATTTCTCTAATGTTCCAGAAAGCCCAAGAGTAAGACCATGAAAGAAGTGATAATGCTCGCTATTTTTATTTATCTTTATTGCTTAACCCAGTGCAAGTACATTACTACTTGTGATATGTTTAAAATTTGTCTTTTATATTGATTTTTAGTTATGCCTGTCAACAACATGTCTACCATGTTGGTTCTCCCTAAGAGCCCTTGAGAAGGTGGTACTGAGCCACCTTTTTAAACTTCTGCAATCCTTCTGGTGATGGGGCTTCCATAGTGTTGGTGGAGGTGGGGGGGGGGGTGGGGAGGGAGTGTGATAGTACAGATTCTATCACCAACGTATATATTTACAGATGGTAGTGTAGGATGACTGTGATTGGCTGAGAGTGTAGCCACACCTACTTGCAGGTCCTAGCCAGACCCAGGTCATTCTGGACTGGTCGACCTACTTGTGATATGCTCCAATCTTTTAGTTAATAAAAGCCTTGGTTTGGATCAACAGGTCTTTGGTTCGTTCGACGCGCTCTACAATTTTATTAACTAAAAGGATTTGAAGGGATGGAGCGTATGCTACGGCTGGAATGCCTCGACATCGACCCACAGTCAACTACAGCCTCGAATGACTTTAAGCACTGGATGAGATGCTTTGAAACATACAGCTCTATGACCCTGCCGTGATAGAAGACAACCATCGACTACTAATATTGATGACTATGGTGTCCCCGAGAGTCTACCAGAGTGTCCAGGATGCGACCACTTACGACGCAGCCATGAAGATGCTGAAAGGGTCTATGCTCGGTACAAACTTGCTACAAGGAAGGAACAGCCTGGTGAGTCTTGTAGAGCTTATGTTCAAGCACTAAGGGTAATGGGCAGGGACTGTGCCTGCACAGACAGGACTGTCTGCGGAGACCACAGTCGTCTCATTTGGGATGCCTATGTGGCCGGGGTTCGATTGAATGAGGTGAGGCAGTGCCTGCTAGAGCACGGGCGAGAAAACCAAGAGGACGTGATCCAGATCACAGAGACGATGGAGGCTGCGGTCTTAGGTATGGACATGTACTCTCGGGGCTGGACCCCACACTCTGATGTGAGTAGGATGCCCTCCCTCTACCCTACTACCCCCCGGCACACTGACGGCTTGTTGGCTGCTGCTATGCTACCCGATGCATCCCCAAGGTGTTATTTCTGCGGGAGGAACAAGCACAGCAGGTCCCAGTGCCCGGCGAGAAAAGCCAAGTGCCTTAAAAATTGCCACTTTGCTGTAGTCTGTCACTCCAAAATGGCCACCATCAAACACAGTGCCTCGTGTGAAGCCAAATCACCACTCTCCATTTCAAACACTTCCTCAGAGCTCTCGTCCATTGAGAGCGAGGGCTCAAACATGTGGCAGCGCTTGACGTCATGGGGCAGACTCCAAGTGTGTAAGATACAACCCACCCTCGCCGCAATGATGGTACAACCCACCCTCGCCGCCGACCAGGGACCCGCTGCTGCTGCCGACCGCCCCACCGCTGACAGCAAGCAGCAACCCCCAACGCTTACCGTTGGCTGGCCGGCACCCCCAGCAGGCTGCAGGCAGCAACACCAACTCCTTGACGCCGTCTCTTCAGTCCCAACTGTTTGGGTGACGTCATCACGTACACGTTGCGTGATGTCATCATGCAGGACTCCACTGTCCCCATTACAAGTCTCTGCATCAGTAACTCTCGACCAGGACTTCCCCCATCCCCTCACAAAAGCAATGGAACTGATTAAAGTGCATGGACACTATACTAATTGCTTATTTGACTCGGTCAACTGACAGTTTTATCCGCCCAGACCTGGCCCACCTTTGCGGACTGGCTATTCTCCCCACTGAACAGAGAATTTCATTGGCGACCAGATCGCACTCGACTGGGGTAAAGAGGTACTGCGTGGTGACCCTGAAAGTTCAGGGCTTCACGTTCACAGACTTCAAACTATTAGTGCTTCCCCAATTGTGCGCCCCTGCACTGTTGGGACTGGATTTTCAGTGCCAGTTTCAAACCGTTTCCATGCACTTTGGGGGGCCTCACGCTCCACTCTCTGTCTGTAACCGGCAGCCCGAGCCACCCACCCCCGCACCCGAGGGCCTCACCTGTAGTCTCTCCACCCTCCGAATTGCTCCGCCAGCGCTTTTTGCAAACCTCACCCCTGGCTGAAACCCTGTGGCCACCAAAAGCTGGCAATATTGTTATGAACACAGGAAATTTATCACAAGTGAGGTGCGCAGACTGCTGGATGAGGACATTATCAAGCCTAGCTCGGGTCCATGAAGGGCGCAGGTAGTGGTTGTTAAAAATGGGGAAAGGCCGCGGATGGTGGTTGACTACAGTCAGACAATCAACCGCTTCATGCTTCTGAATGCGTAGCCCCTTCCACGGATCATGGATGTGGTGAATCAGATTGCCCAATACCGTGTATTTTCCACAATTGATTTACGTTTGGCCTATCATCAGCTCCTGATCCGCCAAGAAGACCGACCTTTCACGGCTTTCTAAACGAATGGGCAGCTGTATCAATTCCTCAGGGTACCCTTTGGGGTCACAAATGGCATCACGGTCTTCCAGCGGGAAATGGATCGGATGGTGGACCAGAACGGGCTGACTGCTACTTTTCCGTATCTGGACAATGTCACCATCTGTGGCCATGACACAGAGGATCATGATGCCAACCTTGAGAAATATTTTCAGACTGCAATTCAGCTGAACTTGACCTACAATTTCGACAAGTATGTCTTCCAGACCACTCGGCTCGCAATTTTAGGTTGTGTGGTGGAGAACGGGGTGCTTATGCCGGACCCTGACCACATGCGTCCCCTCATGGACTTGCCCCCCCATCCCACACCCAGAAGGCACTCAGACGCTGCCTGGGCTTTTTCTCTTACTATGCCAAATGGGTTCCACACTATGCCGACAAGGCAGGGCCACTCATCAAGACTACCTCCTTCCCACTGTCAACTGAGGCCAGAGCGGCCTTCGAGCACATCAAATCGGACATCGCTGCTGCAACGCTGCACGTCATTGACGAGTCCATTCCATTCCAAGTCGAGAGCGATTTGTCCAACTTTTCACTGGCAGCCACTTTGAACTAGGCCGGCTGACCCGTAGCCTTCTTCTCCAGAACTCTCCGGGGTCCTGAGAGCCAACACTCCTCTGTTGAGAAGGAGGCCCAGGCCATAGTCGAAGCAGTACGTCATTGGAGATACTACTTCACTGGCAGGCGCTTTACGCTGCTGACCGATCAACGTGTGGTCTCCTTCAAGTTTAGCAATACCCAGCGAGGTAAGATCAAGAATGACAAAATTGCCAGGTGGAGAATCCAGCTCTCCATCTTTAATTATGACATACTGTATCGGCCTGGTAAACTCAACGACCCGCCAGATGCACTCTCCAGGGGGACTTGCGCCAACATACAACGGGACAGGCTGCAGAGACTCCATGAGGAGCTCTGTCATCCAGGGGTCACTAGGTTCGTGCACTTTGTCAAAGCTCGCAACCTGCCCTACACAGTCGAGGAGATTCCCTCCATGACCCTAGCCTGCCCGGTGTGTGATGAGTGCAAGCTCCACTTCTTTCGTCTGGAGAACACCCACGTCATCAAAGGCACCCGCCCCTTTGAGCGTCTCAGCGTAGATATCAAGCGGCCCCTACCGTCGACCAACCGTAACACCTACATCCTTACGGCCATCAACGAGTATTCCCGCTTCCCGTTCGCTGTGCCCTGCTCGGACATGACTGCTTCCTCAGTCATAGAGGCCCTGCACAGCATCTTCGCCATCTTCGGGTACCTTAGTTACATCCACAGTGACAGGGGATCCTCATTTATGAGCGCAGAGCTGTGGCAGTACCTTCTGGACCGTGGTATTGCTTCAAGCAGGACCACCAGCTGTAACCCACGCGGTAATGGGCAAGTTGAAAGAGAGAATGCCACCATCTGGAAAGCGGTTACGCTTGCCCTCCGGTCCAAAGATCTCCCCACCTCTCGCTGGCAGGACATGCTCACTAGTGCCCTACACTCCATCCGCTCCCTCCTATGCATCACGACCAATGCCACCCCCCATGAAAGGATGTTCTCTTTCCCGAGGGAATCCAAATCGGGAACGACCATACCGGCGTGGCTCACGGTTCCCAGTCCGGTCCTCCTGCGATGCCACATCCGGTACTCAAAGAACGACCCCTTGATTGACCGAGTGACTCTGCTCCATGCAAACCTGCATTATGCCTACGTTGAGTACCCGGACGGGCAGGAGAACCTAGCCCAAGCCGGATCAGGCGCAGCAGTGCCTTAAACCCAATCTCCCCCTATTCCTTCTCCCCCAGGTCATGTGCCTGAACAGAGGGACCAGCACCACCCCACCAGCTCAGACCAGACTGTTGACAACGCCGTTGGGGAATTGAGTGAAGCAGTGGCCACACCCTACGGTCCTGCCGGCCACACGACGCCGACGACCCCAGTCCCTGCACCACGGCGGTCATGCCGGATGGTCAGGCCCCCTGACTGGTACAGCCCCTAACCTCCATCCACCCCGGGGTCAGTTCTCAAAGAAGGGGTGGAATGTAATAGTACAGATTCTATCATCAATGTGTAGGATGACTGTGATTGGCTGAGAGTGTAGCCACACTACTGGCAGGTCTTGAAGGATTGCTCCTAGCCAGACCAGGTCATTCTGGACTGGTCGACCTACTTGTGATATGCTCCAGTCTTTTAGTTAATAAAAGCCTTGGTTTGGATCAACAAGTCTTTGGTTCTTTCGACGCGCTCTACAAGGGGTAATTCAAGAAACAGATTTAACATTCATGAAGGGATATCTGTGAAGGAATAGTGATACTTTTCCTGAGTCAGAATGATTAAGAAATTATCTGCATCTCATAAAGTATGTTAAAGTGAACCTGGCAGACAGGTTGCTGGTCACAACCTATGGGAGTCTCCATGAACTTGCAAAAAGACTAATGAGGTGACAGTATTGAAATTGGAACTTTGGTTGTTGTCAGGAGAATTAGGTTTAAAGTGCTTGTACAAAACATCAGGAATGGAATCCCGATATGGTGAGGTTGATATTATGAGTAGCTGGTGGGTCAATATAGGAGCAGTCCAGCTGGTCTGATTTCCCCCTAATTTATCTTCCTATCCCCACAAATTCATCCTTTAAAATATTTATCAAGCTCCCATTTTAACACTATAGTTCAAATTTTCTTCACTATTCCCCCTGGCAGTGCATAAAAAAACTCCATGTTTTTAAATACCTCGATCAGATCACCTTGCAAGTTCCCATGTTCCCAGAGAAATAGATTCTTCAGTTTGTCCATATAATTAAAATGCCTCATTAACTTGAGCAACACCAACATGCATGTTTCATGATGTTTGTTGTCACTGAATATGTCTGGATAACTCCATGATTATTTATTTACACCAGTTAACCTGGAAATTAATAAATATTGCACTGTAAATGTGTTGTAAGTACATTTTCTGTCTACTTATCTGGTGAAGTAGCAAATGGCAAAGCTTCACTCTCAGAGGAACTCAATGCCTTCTACACCTGATTTGATGACATTAACAGTGAAGAACCACGCCTCCGCATCCCGTCATCCCCTGATGATTCCGAGTGAATCTGAGGAAAGGATCTGGCCCAGACGGAGTACCTGGCTGGGTATTAAAAATCTCTGCTGACCAACTTAGCAAGGTATTCACAGATACCTTACATACCTAACTCCAGCAGGGCATGGTACCCACCTGTTTCAAACAGGTGCCCAAGAAGAGTGACCAGTTGACTGGTCACTTATTGACTATTGGCCAGTAGCACATATCAATAGTGATGAAGTGTTTTGAAAGGCTGGTATTGAAGCATATCAGCTCCTTTCTGAGTGGTGCCATGGATATGTTCCAGTTTGCCTATTGTACCACCAGGTCTATGGCAGATACCATCTCACTGGCTCTACACAAAGCCCTGGAATTCCTGGACATTAAAAGTGGATACATTAGGATGCTCTTTATCAACTACAGTTCAGCATTTAACACCATCATCCCCCTCAAAACTGATCAGCAAACTCCAAGACCTGTAACTCAACATCCCACTGTGTAATTGGATCAAGGATTTCCTCACCTCCAGCCACCATCAGTGAGGATTGGTAAGAGCATCTCCTCCACAATCTCCAACAATACTGGAGAACTATAGAGCTGCGTTCTTAGTCCCCTGCTCTACTCATTTTACGCCTACGACTCTCTGGCTCAGTATGACAATAATACCACCTACACATTTGCTGATGATGTCACGGTAGTGTGAGTATAAGGAAAGGGGATGAGTCAACATACAGGATGGAGATTGAAAACTTGACTGAACGGTGCACCAACAACCACCTTGTATTCAATGTCACCAAAACTAAGGAGCTAATTGATGACTTCAAGAAGGGAAAGGCAGAGGTGTACGATCCATTGATCATTGGGGGATCAGAGGTGGAGAGGGTGAGCAAATTGAAGTTTTTGGGAGTCACTTCCTTGATTTCCTTAAATCCAACACACTAATAGCATTGTGAAGAAAGGACAAAAGCACCTCTACTTCCTCAGGAGTTTGCAAAATTTGGTATGACCCCAGAAACCTTGGCAAATTTCTACAGATGTGTGGTGGAAAGTGTGCTGACTTGCTGCATCACGGGCTGGTATGGGGATACCAATACCCCTGAGTGTAAAGCCCTCCAAAAGGTAGTGGACTCAGCCCCGGACGTCACAGCCAAAACCCTCCCCTTCTATCGAGAACATCTTCAGGGAATGCTGCCATCATAGAGCAGCAGCAATCATTAAGGATACATACCTGTTCTCGCTGCTGCCATCAGTAAAGAGGTATAGTTGACTCAAGACTTGCACCACTAGGTTCAGGAACAGCTGCTACCCCTCCACCATCAGACTCTTCAACAACAATCAGGGACTCATTTAAGGACTCTTACTTGTGTACTTTATTGATTTTTTAAATTCTCTCTGTATTGCAGTTTGTTTACATTATCTATTTACAGTTCTTTATTTGTCTATATGTATATACTCTACAGTTTTTTTTTTGTACGACCAATAAGAGGTAATTCTGCCTCACCCACAGGAAAAAGAATCGCAGATTTGTATGTAATATCATGTATGTACTCTGACAATAAATCTGAAATCTATCTATCTACCTACACATTTATCTATTTATGTATTCATCCATTTATCAATTTATTGATTGATTGATTTATTTCTTTACCTCTATATATTCACCTATAGATTTTTATATATAGATATATATATATATATATATATATATATATATATCCATTTTCATTTATTTATTTATTTGTATCTGATTATTCATTCATCTATTTGTTTATGTGTGTGTGTATGCACACTGTATAAATTTATCTACCTATTTATTTACTTTAAAAATATTACACTGGTAAAGCAGTCATTTATCATTCATCCTGGAATTGCATGGTACTTACAAATCAGCCACATTAGTGGCAACGGAGTCATATATGTGGACAAGTCTGTAAAGGATAGCAAATTTACAACCCCGAACAATATTAGAGGAAAAATGGTTTGCCTTATGACGATCCGGTCAGTTCATGACATTCAAGATATTTTTTTGTTTATTTAGTCACATAAACTTAAACTGTCAAGGTGGGATATGAACTATTGCCTCTCATTCATATTCCAGACTTGCATTCTCATATTTCTTTATGGAATGGAAGGAGGCCATTTGATCCACCAAGTGCAGTGCACAAAAGTTCTGGGCAATATCAGCAGGCTCTGCAGAATCCATTAAAATGGACAAGCAAATGATACAAACAAAGTCTATAAGGAGACTGCACTGTGTATTTTTTTTGTATATATTTTTTATTGTGAATAAAGTCTAATTTTGTCTAAAAGAAGGATACTGGGGTGATGCTGCCATTCATCAAAGTACGAAAGACCAAACTGATACAATGTTTATCCTCAATGGACAATTAATGGACATATTAAGACATCCCCTGCAAGGATTCTATCCCCTTCTCTCAATTTCTCCATATCCGCTGCATCTGTTCCCAAAATGTCCCCCTTTTTCCACAAACCTGGTTTCCCATCAACTCAGCCCTCATCTGCATCTCCTCCATTTCCCGTTCATCTACCCTGGCCCCTCTGCCCTCAGAGTCAACAAACACCGGATTCCCCTTGTCCTTACCTACCAGCCTCCACATCCAACACATTATCCTCCATAATTTCTGGCACTTACCTCTCCTCCCCTCTCTGACTTCTGTCTGGACTGCTCCATCCCTGACTCCCTTGTGCCCTCCCTCATTCCTCCCCACCAATCGCACCCCCCACAGCCTCTTTCCCTGGGACTGCAGGAAGTGCAACACTTGCACCCATACCTCTTCCATCACCCCAGTTGATGAAACAGCACTTCACATATTCTGGTGCCTAATCTGTGGGAGTGATCTGCATCTGGCATTCCCTTTGTAGCCTTCTCTATATTAGAGAGACGGTGCAGACTGGGAGATCGCTGAGCACCTTCGCTCTATCCAAATCAGTGACAGGAATCTCCTAGAGGCCAACCATTTCAATTCTGTGTCCCACTCCCATGTCTGTCCATGGCCTCATGTACTATCCCATCAAGACCACCCACAAATTGGAGGAACAACACTTGATTTTACGTCTAGGCATTCTCCAGCCAGATGGCATTAACATCATCTTCTCTGGTTTCTGCTAACCTACTTCTCAATTCACTGAGCCATCCCTCCTGCCCCTACTTGCTGTGCCCTCCCTCCCTTAGCCACCTATTACCTCCTGCCTTTGGGATTGTGCTCCTCCCCTACCCCTCTCCCCCAACCATTTTGTTTGGATGCCTGCTGACATTTTCCTGTACCTTAATGAAGGGCACAAGCCTGAAACATTGGTTATGCATCTTTATCTTTGCTCTATAAAGTACACTGTTTGCCCTGCTGAGTTTCTCCAGCATTGTGTTTTTACTTCAACCATGGTGTCTGCAGACTTTTGTGTTTTACTTATGGTTTCTATTCTATTGTTGCAGTTATATAATTGGCAAGTGGTTCAGAAAGGGGACATTTCATTATATTAAATATATTTTAAGCATTATATCTTGACATAAAGCAGAAAGTTCTTGATTTTGTTGGGGAGAGATAAGTAGGTATGGTGTGCTAAAAATTGGCAATCCTCAAGGTAGTTGCTCAAGGAATGGTTGGAAGTAATCACAGAAGGCAAGTCTTGGGTCTACAAGAAAGTGGGTTCAATGAGGTTACTGTATAACTGCAGTCTACATTTTCTGGTGCCTAATCAATAAATTTGCTTCTGGATAACTCACGCAGGCTAGTTTTTCTTGAGTATTGCACATTTTATAGTTTTCAGATCGCTATTGGATAAGAAAGGTCACTGATGCTCTGTTTTGATAGTCATGGAAAATTGAACAGAGGTGAAAACAAATCAGCGCTATATTCTTGAGCCACCTGTCTCCGGTGTGCTTTTGGTTGTTCTGTTCCTCCTACAACAGTGGTACACACCTCCTGTGAGGAGAGGAGATCAACAACCTGAAATATCTACTGGGACAAAGCACAAGAAACCTGCGTTATTTTAACCACACAAGTACTGACGTTTTTAATCATTCACAAGTGTTAGAGATTGTTAACAGCCAGCTTTCAGTTCAGGTTTCTATGAAACATAGAAATTAGAAGAAAATGAAAAAATACGCAACATTATAACTTCGTTAAAATGAATTTTGCAATCTCTGTGTGATACCTAGCAGCAATCTGGGTTTTTAATTCACTCTTCATCTCATTGTTGATTTTAATTTTAAACTATTAACTTTTTAAAATAATTTTTAATTTTAAACTTCACCAAGAACCATGTCAATAACAATATATACAAATATTCATCATTAAAATAGATGCAGTGACATTTTCATATTCTCCCCCCTTCCTCCCACCCTCCCCACCCCATAACATAAAGCAAGAAATAAAAAGAAAAATAAAAATAAATAAAGAATAAAAGAACACAAAAGAAAATAAGAAAAATAAATTGTCATCCAAAATTCCATATTCAAGTATTTTCGTACTTGTATCATAACTTGGTTGCAAATTAAATTCAAACATAGTCATTTGAACAATACAAATTTGCTGGCTGATACTCACAATTAATATCTATTCGCTGCTCAATTTGGGGAAGTTGGATTTTTTTATCATATCATCAGATGTAGACTGCTTTCAGACTAAAATCTATGATTTGTGCTTGCTAGATTTATTGAGATTCAGACTCACAAACGACTGTACAGCCAAAATAAAATTTTATTCCTTTCCTCAAGTTTTGGAAGTTTTTCCAGATGAAAACAGCTGCAGAAATTGAGCAGATTTCCTTTACAGTCTTGGGGTTACGCAGAGTAGAACATTGTGGTCAATAGGTTCAAGTTGGTACTCCTTTCTACTGGTTTTGGATTGCCTGAAAATGAGCAAATGACTTCAGTTTTTCTGTGTCTTGAAAAGTCTGAGAATTACTACATAGTAACATAGAGCAGTCCGGCACAGTAACAGGCTCTACACCCATGTGTCTGCACTGAACATGACATCCAAATCAAATTAAAACTGTGCTGCTTGCACTTAGTAGATATCTAGTAGCCACTGGTTCCACCACTACCCCGGTAACCCTTTTTGTGTAAAATATTTGCCCAACAATCATCCTTAAACATTTTCCCTCTCGCATTAAATCATGTGGTTTAGTGTGTGACACTTTTGTCCTGGAAAAAAGATTCTGACTGCCCATCTTATCAATTCCTTTGAGATTTTATATATCTCTATGGTCACCTACCTTCCAGAGAGAAAAAAAAACAAGTTTGCCCAGTCTCTTCCCTTAACTACTCATATACTCTAAACCAGGCAGCATCCTGCTAAACCTCTTCTCTACCAATACCATTCTTCCTGTAATGGGACAACCAGAATTACACAGTGTTCCAAGTGTGACCTAAGCTGCAGCATGACCTTTCTACTTTTATACTATTACCCTGCCCAATGAAGGCATTCCATCTGCCTTCTTTACCACCCAATCAACTTGCATAGTCCCTTTCAAAAAGCTATGGACCATGACTCCCAAATCCCTCAGCACAGGTACTTCTACTCAAATTAATATTGCACACACCATAACACAGACCCGATAAAGGACTGTAAGCAGAAGTTACCTGCTGGCATGATCGTGGGTCATTTTGTTTGTGGAATGGTTTCAGTTTAGTCTGACAAAACAGGATTTAGTTTGTCAAGGTGAGGCAGAATTGTCCCTTCTTCTGAAGATGAGCATGGGATTATTTTATTCAGTAACAAAAATCAAAATCACAGGTCCATGTAAAATCTTCCAGGTGGGCATCAGGCTTCTCTTTGATCATCAATAAAACTGTCATTTCTCGCAAACCCTTTCAGAGTTTTACCTCTGTTGAGCCATCTCATTCTACATGATAAATTACACCATGGGACCTGACATCAGACTTTCTAAGTACTATTGAAACTGATGGCTGGAGTTACAAGAGGCAGCAGATACTGGAATCGGGAGAGAAAAGGAAAATAATCTGCTGGTGGAACTCAGCAGGTTAAGCAGGCATTAGTGGGAGAAAAATACTGTAGTTGTTGATATTTTGGGTCAAAACCCTTCTTCAAAATTTAAGATTTTGTGGTCACAGAAGAGATGCCAGAATTGGGTATTGCCTCTTGGGTGCCAGGGTCAAATGAGTTCTGAAAGGTTTCCTCCAGCAAAGTGTCCTACATGGGAGAGGGCAATGCTTGATCCAGTCTTGTGGGTTGAGAATGGCAGGTGGATGAAGTGGATGAGCCTTTGAGAACCAGTGACCATTAGTCCTATTGAGTTTAAGATAGTTGTGGTGAGAGACAGGCATGGAACATGAGCTAAGATTCAGAATTGGGACAAGGCAATGTTGAAGATATAAGACAAGAACTAGTTCAAGTTCATTGGAACATATTGTTTGAAGGAAGAGAAACTTTAGGAATATGAAATGTTCTTAAAAAGGTGTTGACAAGAGTTTAGAACACACACACATTCCTGTTAGAGTACTGAAGCTTGGATGATGAGGGAAATTAACGTTTTGGTCAAGAGAAAGAAGAGACATGGGATCAAGTGTATACCTGGAGGAGTTTTGGTAACTGGGGAGCAAGCTAAAAATTGAAATCCGGAGGCCAAACCTTGCACTTAATGTGACCTAACACAATGAGCCGATTGTTGACTTCAGGAAGGGGAAACCAGAAGTGTACGATGCAGTGATCATTGGGGGAACAGAGATGGAGAAGGTGAGAAATAATTTCTTGAGAGTCACTATCTTAGAAGATCTTTCCTGGACCCAACAGATGAATAGCATTGTGAAGAAAACATGCCAGCACCGCTAATTCCTCAGGAGTTTACGGAGGTTTGGTATGACGTCGGAAACACTGGCAAATTTCTACAGATATGTGGTGGAAAGTGTGCAGACTGGCAGCATCGAGGTCTGGTATGGGGGACACCAATACCCCAGAGCGTAAGCCCTTGCAAAAGGTAGTGGACACAGCCCAGGACATCATGGACAAAACCCTCCCCCATCATCAAGAACATCTATAGGAATGCTGTTATCAGAGAGAAAGCAACAATCATCCTCACCACCCAGCACATGCTCTGTTCTCACTGCTACCATCAGGCAGGAGGTATAGGTGCCATAAAATGTGCACCACCAGATTCAGGAACAGCTGCAATCTCTCCAACATCAGACTCCTCTACAATAAACTCAATCAGTGACTCATTTAATGACTCTTACTTTTGCACTTTATTAATTTATTTCTCTCTTCGTATTGTACAATCAGTTTATTTACATTTCATTATTTGTTTACATGGATACATATCTTCTTGAGTACAGTTTTTTTGCCTTGCCTGTAGGAAAAAGAATCCCAGAGTTGTATGCGACAATAAATCTGAACTTTGAACTTTGAAAAAGTGAACAGGAGATAGTTTGGGATTATTAATGCTAATTCCAAGAAATGTTATAAAGGGGTTGAATGGCAACCAGACAGAATAACCCCTCAGAGCCCTCAGAAATCAATGTGGTCAACTTTGTATGGAGCCACCGATGATGAGCAGGGTCCTCAATGAGTACCTGTCCTCTAATTTTTACTGTAGAGAAAAATATTAAAATGTGGCGGTCCACAATTGCAGAGATTGGGCCAGAACATCAGGTGGCAGTGGACAGAGATCGCTAAAGCGACTCCAAGGACAATGAACCAGCAGGGGTAGAAGCAGGGGCAGCTTCAGACCAACAGCCCTAAAATGGCGTTGGTCAACCTGCCCAGCTAACTCAGCAGAAACAGGCTGGGGAAGAATAGCATTCATATGCATGGATATTCCCACCCTCTATTGTTATTCACATGGCTGACTCAGTCAATCAGCAAAAAAACGGCAGGTTCTTGAACAGTATAAAAGCAGCCTTTCCAGCCCTAATAAAGGAGTGAGCTTAACCTGCCACACAGTGTGTGTGTGTTTCTTTGTAGCGGTCAGCTACAATTGGTGACCCCGATGGTTTAGAAGGAATCTAAACTTAGCGATGGAGAATGAAGCAGCAGTCAGCGCAGTTGGCCCGAAGCTCCCGACCTTCTGGACAGTTGACCTGATGTGTGGTTCAACCTGGCAGAGGCTCAGTTCCAGATTCGGGGGATCACATCAGAGATCACCCAGTACAACCATGTGGTCAGTGCCCTGGATCAGCAGACTGAAGACAGAGTGGCCAACTTTATCCACAGGCCACATCGGAAGGCACTTACACTGCTTTCAAAGGGCTATTAACCGAGACATTCAGACACTCGCAGCGATAGCAAAGAGCACGTTTGCTCCACCTGGATGGGCTTGGAGAGAGATCCCCATCAGCACTCATCAACAAGATGCTGGCTCTCCTGGGAGATGAGCAGCCCAGCATCATGTTCTAGCAGGCGTTCCTGGAACAGTTGCCTGAAGACATCCAACTGCTCCTGGCAGATACGGATTTCACCAACCCCTAGAAAGTCGCAGCATGGGCAGACATTCTATGAAATCAGACTAGAGCAGTCCCAAGCAAGGAACGGCAGATGAGAGGGATGGTGCTTCTACCACTGGAGATGGGGCACTGAGGCCCACCAATCCCAGTCCCCCTGCGAGTTCCAGGGAAACGACAAGGCCAGCTGTTGCTGATGGCCGCAATGGCTGGCCACCAAGTGAGCCTCCTGTAAATCTGGGACCACCTGTCTGGCAGATCCTTCCTGGTGGATACAGGAGCAGATGTCAGCGTGATACCCCCAACAGGGTTGGACACTAGGTGCAGGTTAGCAGGACCCACATTGAGGGCTGCCAACAACAGCAGTATATGGAGGACTCATGGCACTCGTAGCGCCAAGGTGCAGTTCAGGGGCAGTCACTTCTCGTGGGAGTTCACGCTGGCTGCAGTGGAACAACCACTCCAGAGCAAATTTCCTGCGAGCTCACAGCCTCCTAGTGGACCTTAAGGGTAAGCGACTTGCCCACACTGAGACCTACCAGACCATCGCACTGAGGGGCGCTAGGTTTCCGGCAATGCACCTGGACTTCGTCCACAACTCGGAGGATGCGTTCTACAAGGTGCTAACGGGATTCTTGGTAATCCTTTCCTCTCAGTTCACAGTGGAGATGCCTTGACATGGCGTCAGACATCATATCCTGACCAAGGGCCCACCTCTCCATGCAAGGGCAAGACGACTTCCCCCAGAGAAGCTCCGACTGGCCAAGGAGGAGTTCCGCAAGCTCAAGGAGTTGGGTGTTCGACGGTCGGAGAGCACATGGGCCTCGCCCCTGCACATGGTGCCGAAGGCCTCTGGGGGTTGGAGACCATGTGGCGACTATCGCCGGCTCAATGAGATCATCACCCCAGACCATTACCCCATGCCACACATCCAGGATTTTGTGGCAAACCTGCACATGGCAACAATATTCTCAAAAGTGGACCTCGGGTGAGGATATCACCAGATCACAGTGCATCCTGATGACATCCCTAAGATGGCCATCATCACTCCATTTGGGCTGTTTGAGTTCCTGAGGATGCCATTCAGGCTCAAAAATGCAGCATAGACATTCCAGTGACTGATGGATGCAGTAGGCCGAGACCTGGGCGGCACTTTCGTCTACCTCGACGATATCCTCGTGGCAAGTAGAACCTGACTGGAACATCTTCAGCACCTCCAAAATCACTGTAGTCATCTGCAGGAGTTCAGCCTCACCATCAACCTGGCCAAATGCCAGTTTGGCCTGAACATCATCAACTTGCTGGGCCACAGAATTACAAAGGACGGGGCCACACCACTGCCCAACAAGGTAGAGGCCATCCACAGTTTCCGAAGCCCAGTACAAGCAAAGGACTGCAGGAGTTCATGGGGACGATAAACTTTTATCGCAGGTTTATCCCAGCAGCTCCTCGTGTGATGCGCACCCTCTGTTCATCCTGATGTCTGGGAGAAGGACCTGACCTGGGATGATGATTCTGCACATGCATTTGTGGAAACCATAGAAGCACTCCTGACTCACCCCAGACCAGATGCACCCACGTCCCTCACAGTCGATGCTTCAGGATCAGTGATTGGTGGAGTCCTGGAGCAGTAGATAGAAGGAAGTTGGTACCCACTAGTCTTCTTCAGCAAACATCTGCGGCCCCCTGAACTAAAGTACAGTACTTTTGATAGAGAGCTGCTGGCGCTGTACTTAGCCATCTGCCGCTTCCGGTACTTTCTTGAGGGAAGGGCTGTCATGGACCATAAACCACTAACTTTCACCCTGGCTAAAATTTCCGATACCTGGTCAGCCCGCCAACAGAGACACTCGTCTTACATATCGGAGTACACCACTGACGTCAAGCACATCTCAGCAAAGACAACGTGGTCACAGACGCCTTGTCAAGACACAGCATCCACTCCCTGGTCAACAGTCTGGACTTCACAGCACTGGCAGAGGCACAGAAGCAGGACGACGGGATTCTCAGTGCAGAACCGCTGCCACAGGCCCTCAGCTTAAGGATGTTCCAGTCGGCATAGGTACTACCACCCTCCTGTACGATGTGGCCACTGGGCATGTTCGACCTATTATCCCAATAGCATGAAGATGATGAGTTTTTGATTCCATCCATGGGCTGGCACACTCATCCATCAGGACTACGGTCCGGCTAGTGGCCAGCAAGTACATGTGGCATGGATTGCAGAAACAAGTCCGGGGGTGGGCCAAGGCGTGTACACAGTGCTAAACAGCCAAAGTGCAGCGACACACCAAGGTCCCCCCACAGCCTTTCGAGCCAATGGAACGCAGGTTTTATCACATTCATATGGACAATATGGGACCCTTGCCAGGCTCTCAGGGTTTCTGCTACGTGTTCCCAGTGGTCGACTGATTCACCCGGTGGCCGGAAGCAATCCCCCAAGCTGACACATCCACCAGGTCGGGTGCCAAAGCACACCTTTTGTCGTGGATTGCAAGATTCAGACTGCCACAGCACATCACTTCTGACCGAGGTGCACAGTTCACCTCCAGTTTGTGGACCAACATTGCCAACCTGTGGGGTGCTCAGCTACACCATACGATGGCATACCATCCACAAGCCAACGGCATGGTGGATCATTTCCACAGGCACCTCAAGATGGCCCTCATGACCAGACTCAAGGGGCCCAACTGGGTGGATGAGCTACCATGGGCGCTACTGGGCATCTGAACAGAGCTGAAAGAAGACCTCCACGCATCCTCCACTGAACTCGTCTACGAAGCCCCACTCATGGTTCCCGGAGATTTCATTCCACAGGCCAGAGGACAGCAGGAGGAGACAACCACCTTCCTGGACAGGCTGCACAAAAAGGTCGGTAACCTGGCTCCGATCCCACCCTTCAGACATGGACAAGCCAAGTCCAAATCCCCAAAGAACTCAAGAACTGTGAGTACGTGTTTGTATGCAGAGAACCCCACCGTTAACCACTGCAGAAGCCATACAAAGGTCCCTTTCAAGTCATCCGGAACAATGGAGCCACCTTTGAGCTGACATCGGTGGTAAAGCAACAGTCTTCACTACAGATGGACTCAAACCTGCCCACACAGACCCAGCAGAACCTATGGAGACACCAACACTGTGACGCAGAGGCAGACCACAAAAGAATTTGGGGAATATATCTACGGACACTATAGACTGTAACACCAGTTCTGGGGGTGAGTTCATGTGGTGGCCCACAATTGCAGAGATTGGGCCAGCACACCGCGTGGCAGCAGACGTGGACAGAGATCACTAAAGTGACTCCCAGGACAATGAACCGGCGGGGGTAGAAGCTGGGGCACCATCAGACCAACAGCCCTAAAATGGTGTTGGTCAAGCTGCCCAGTTAACTCAACAGAAACAGACTGGGGATGAAGGGCATTCATATGCATGGATGTTCCCACCCGCTATTGTTAGTCATATGGTTGACTCAGTCAATCAGCATAAAACGGAGAGAAATTGAACAGTATATGTAGTGCGCATCGAAAGAACCAAAGACTTGTTGATCCAAACTAAGGCTTTTATTAACTAAAAGACTGGAGCATATCACAAGTAGGTCGACCAGTCCAGAATGACCTGGTCTGGCTAGGAGCAATCCTTTAAGACCTGCCAGTAAGTGTGGCTACACTCTCAGCCAATCACAGTCACCCTACACTACCATCTGTACATATACACATTGGTGATAGAATCTGTACTATCACAGATGATAACCTGCCACATTGTGTGTGCGTGTTTCTTTGTAGCAGTTGGGTACAAAAACTGGGGAACTTGGGGCAGTGTATGGTTCTGTCAGGAGAAAAGTCAGTATTACAGTTGAGGTGGTATACATTGAAAGTGAGATCACAGTAGATGGGGTTCTGTGGGGGGTCAAAAGGTCTTTTGGCATATAAGCTTTCTTCAGTCAGAGTACTGAGTATAGAAGTTTGGAAATCATATTGCAGTTGTATAAGATGTTGGCAAGACCCCATTTTTGGGTCAGTTTTGGTCATTGTGCTTCAGGAAAGATGTCAAGCTGGAGAGCGTACAGAGAAAATTTATGAGAATGTTGCCATGACACAGAAGCCTGAGATATAGGGAGAGGTTCAGCAAGCTAGGACTTGGAGCACAGGATGATGAAAAGTTATCTCATAGAGGTATAAAAATCATGAGGAATTGTGGAGGTGAATACCCAAGTCTTTTGCCCAGAGTAGGGAAATCAGAGGATGTAGGTTTAAGGTGAGGAGGGGTGAGATTTAATTGGAAACTGCTGGGTAAGTTTTTTACTCAGATGTTGGTGAGTGTATTCCACGGACTGTTGGAGAAGGTGGTTGAGGCAGGTACTATTGCAATATTTAAGACAAATTGGATGAAGGAATGGATATGATAGGTTAAGATTAATATGGGCCAAGACAGGCAGTTGGGACTGGTAGAGATGAGACATTTTAGTCCAAGTGAGCAATTTGTATATAAGGGCTCTCTATTAATTAAATAAAAAATATAATTCCTTTTGATCTACATTTTCCTCCCAAATTTTCAGAGATATAATCTCCTCTCATTCAGCACACTTGCCATCCCAGGAACTAGCCCAATGAGTCTTTTTAGCATCCCTTTGCTCTGAATGTGGTCTCTTCAAGAATCCTTATGATGGCACTAAGGCAGAACTATCCCTGTGCTCAAATAAAGGCCAAACTGCACCATTTGCCTTCTTAATTGTA
This sequence comes from Narcine bancroftii, assembly GCF_036971445.1. NCBI lineage: Eukaryota > Metazoa > Chordata > Chondrichthyes > Torpediniformes > Narcinidae > Narcine > Narcine bancroftii. Next base: position 202,531,833 of record NC_091471.1, on the reverse strand, counting down.
CTTGCATCAGCACCTTGGTTATCAGTCGCTCTGTACAAGGATACAAATTTCTTTTGACACCAACATTTACCATTTAAAACATTATCTGCTTTTCTATTTTGAGTGCTGAAGTGAATGATCTTATTTGGGTTTTTTTTAGCTAATGAAGGACTTGTTTTTTAATAGATCTATTAATGACCAGCAGATTAGAACCTCAGGGATGGCTAAACTGCATATAAACCCTGGGTTTAGTTCAGGTTGGTTCAGACAGGAGTGGAAGAGAGTTTTATTGGGGAGGAGGGAAACTGATGGAGGGGTATGGGATCAACATGGAGAAGTGGGTAAGAGAGAAGGGGATGTAAGTAGATAAAGAGAGGGGGAAATTGCAGGAGTGAGGACTTCCTTGAATTAGAAAGTCATGAATATTTGGAATTCCTTACTGAAGAGAACTTGATTAGCCAGGGAATGGAACAATGTTTGGCCAGGGAATGGAACAATTTATATGTGACCTCTCAACAAGGTGAAATTTAAAATGAAAAAAAAAGATTGTTCACTGATGTGGGCAATGTTGGCCAGAACATATTTACTGCTCATTCCTCCTTCACTTCTGACTTCAGATACAAACCAGACCGATTGGACTAAAGCCCCATTATTTGTTAGCAAAATTAGTTTCAGTTTGAGTATGAGAAAGGAATGCAAAAGAAGGCCATCTATGATTTGTGGTTCCTCTGATGTTCAATAAGATCATTGCTAATTTTGCAACACAGGACTCCGTTCCTGCACTAACCCCAAAACCAAAAACGTCCAGACAGTTACAAAAATGTTGATATCTATGTTGGAAATGCTGAACTAAAGGTCCTCTGTGGCCCATTTAGATATGGAATTCCAAAGGGTTCACTAGTTACTTTGTGAAGGAAGTCTTTCTCCTCTCTTACAGTCCTCCTTCTTATCTTCCAGTAACTTCCCCAGCTTTGACCCTTTTGCCTCATGTTGATTCCCTCCTCCCAAATTCAGTCCACTTCTCCTCCATTCATTCCACTCTCACCATCCCAGCTGAGCCTTTTCTTTTCTCTCTTTACCCCCCTGTCTCTTTTTTCAATCTTTTAATGATAAAACTTCTCAACTAAATTGTAAATGGTCAACCCTTCATCCTGAAACCACAACTCTTCCAGATATCAGATAAATGCTTACGGCAATTCTTTAAAGAATTGTATGTTTCAGTGGGATCATCTCCCATTCATCTAAACTATAGAGAATGTTAATTCATTCTTCTCAGAGGAGAAGACATCCCAAGAATCAATCAATGAAATATTTGTTCTACTTGCTTGAAAACAAATATATTTCTAAATTGGAAAATTAATACAGTATACAACTCACAAAATGTGTTCTTACAGAAGTACCAGTAACTTGTTTACTCTTGATAAACACTAGAGCACTGTTTGTTCTTTTAATTGCTCACTGTACCTGCATACTACTTTCCTGTGATTTGAGTGCAAGAAAACCCAAATCTTAATGAATGCCACCATTTATTAGCTTCTCACCTTTGCAAAAACATGTTTCTTTCATTCATTCCAAAGTGGACAATTTTACACTTCCCACATTATACTACATTACCACAATCTTACCCAATCACTTAACCACTCCATATCCTCTTGCAGCCTCTTTGTGGCATTCTCAGAGCTCACTTTTCTACCAAGTTATTAACCTTCCATGAACTCGAATGGAATACACATAGTCTTCTCATCTAAGTCATTTACACAGATCCTTGTGGGACTCCACTAATTTTACCCAGACCAACAGAAAATGACTTACATTTTGTTTTCTGTCTGCTACCAAATCCACAATCATGTTAATACGTTAGTCCCCATCTTATGAGTTCCACTATTGTGTAAAACCTCTTGTGTGGTACTTCATCGAAGAGTTTCTGAAAATCCAAATGCACCCCATCCAATGGAACCCCCTTATTTACCCAGTTGGATAAGTTTTCTTTAAAAAAATACAATTTAGTTTGCAAATACAAGTTTCCTTTTATATAACCAAGTTGTCTTTTCCAAATCCTGTTTTAATTTTGTAAATGATCTGTTATCAGATTCTTAACAATCAATTAAATTTTCACTCAGAGTAATGTTAAGCCAAATGGTCAGTAGTTCCCAGATTTAAGAGAGACCTGAGAGAACACTTTTCACTTAGAGGGTAGTTCGTACTTTGAATGAGCTGCCTTGAGGAAACTATAGGAGCAGGGTCCAATTCCGAAATTCAAAAGACATTAGTGTTATGTAAATGCACGTCTGTGTGACATCATGTTTGTTTTACATCGCATTTTGCTGGCACCATTTTGGAATAAACAAAGTAACTGCAATCCATATATGTTAAAGCTTTAATAAAGAACTGGCAACTAGGATTAAAATGGACAAGTCTACATTCCAGATAACAGATTCCATGGGAGTTTGCATGAGGACATCGGAGATAGCACATGTTTGTCAGCATTGAAAATTTATGATAAAGACAATGAACAAGTAAAAGTGAACTGTACTTGGATAAAGGATTTACCTTGTGAGTGAATATTAACTAGTGAAAATGGCAGAAGACTATTTTGGTGAATATGAAGAGACTGAGGATTGGTCTGATTATGTTGATAGGTTTGACATGTATTGCATTGACCATGATATAAAATATACTGACATTTACAACAAGAAATTCTTTGTTTTTGAGCGAGGTAGGGAGCAGAACATACAGTCTTGTCAAAACTCTATTGGCACCTGCAACTCCATATACCAAGATTTATAAAGAGTTATGTGACCTGGTCAGAGACCATCTGTCCCCAAAGCCCATAGGAATGGCAGAAAGATACAAATTCTATACCAGAAAGCAAAAGAATGATAAAAACGAAAGCCATTATAAGTTGTTGGAGACATGTTTTAGTAGCTTTTTGGATGAGGTCTTGTAAGATACGTTGATAATCAGCTTGGCTGACTGTCATGGCCAACAATGCTTGTTGAGCAGAAAAAATGTGGACACTAAGTCCACCCACAAGACAGTATTGGACTTCGATTGTCACATCAAGGTCATATATGGGGATCACACAGTGAAGAAAATAGACTCATGAGAATGTTTCTGCTGTGGGAGAAGTGACCACAGCTCTCCTGACTATTATTACAGGAAGACAAGCGTTATTCATGTGCCAATGTGGGACACATCAAGTACAAGTGTCCAAGACAGAAAAAAAAGAGAGACAAAGAGGGACAAAGGAGGAAGAAACATCAGAAATTCAATAATAAAAAAGATTCTTCCAAAGTTAAAAACATCAAAAATGACAAAAATTCTGGCAGTGAGTCAGAGTGTGAAAGTGATGCCAAGGATGACGGTGCGTTGGCATTAATGTACATCCATAGTGATATGGATCACAGGTCATAAATTCTTGTTAAATTGATTTCTATAATTAATGCTGCTAGACAACAAGCTAATCAACCAATGATGGCGTTGGATGCAGAAAAGGCTTTTGATAGGGCTGAGTGGAAATTTTTGTTTAAGGTTTTAGAAAAATTTCAATTTGGACTGATCTTTACTACTTGGGTTAAAGGTTTATATACTAATCCTACAGCACAAATAATGACGAATGGTCTGATTTCATTGGCTTTTACATTATCTCGATCAACTAGACAAGGTTGTCCTCTTTCACCAGCATTGTTTGCTTTGGTAATAGAACCTTTAGCTCAAGCTATTAGACAAAATTTGGAAATTAAAGGTATTAAAGTAGGTGAACAAGAATATAAGATTAATTTGTTTGCTGATGATGTTTTAATATATCTAACACATCCTAAAGAATCCTTGAGGGTGCTGCAAAATTTATCACATCAATATGGCATACTGTCAGGTTATGTTAGTTATGTTAACTGGGAGAAGAGTGAAATATTGCCGATATCAAATGAGGATTATTTAGGTTGTAGACAGGTTACTAAATTTAAATGGTCTGATATGATTAAATATTTAGGAGTTATAGTTAATAAAGAATATCAGGACTTATATATTTTGAATTATATACCTTTGTTGAATAAAATTAAAACTGATTTACAGAAATGGAAAGATTTGCCATTAACTTTAATTGGGAGAATAAATTGTATAAAAATGAATATTTATCCTCATATACAATATCTTTTTCAATCTATTCCATGTGTGATCTCGAAGAAATTTAAAATTTAAATAAAGTAATTCGATGATTTTTATGGAAGGGTAAATTATCTAGGGTTTCTATGCATAAATTAATGTGGTGGAACGAATGGGGAGGACTTCAATTACCACATTTTAAAAATTATTATGAAGTGGCACAGTTGAAATTCATTAAGAGGCTGTTTAATGTTCAACAATCACCTGTCTGGGCTAAAGTCGAATTGGATCAAATTTTCAAAAAAGAAATTAGTCAATTTATTTATAAATAGAATCCCTTATTGTTACAAAAATATAATTTACCAGTATTAAGTTATGTACTGGATATTTGGTAGAAGCACGATCAACCTATAGACTCTAAAGGGAAAATTTTGATTAAATCACCGTTATATCAGAATAAATTAAGTTGGTTTTCTTTTAATAATCCTTATTTGAAAAATTGGAAACTGAAAGGAATTAGTATTATACAAGTTTGTTTTGAGATGGGTAAATTTTTTACATTTAATAGATTACGAGAAATTTGGTATTTCTGCAAATTCTATTTTTGTTTATTATCAAGTTTGAGATTTTTTGCGAACACAATTTGGTAAGAATTTAATTTTACCAAGTCAATCTAAGTTTGAGATTTTAATGGTTGACAAAGAAACGAAAGGATTTATATCGGATATGTATAGGTTGTTGCAAGAAAAGATGGACAAAAGAGAAATGGGAAAGATTTATATATTGAATTGTCTTGGGAGGAATGGTCAAATATGTGTATTGATAGTGTTACAAAATTAATTAATGTGAGATATAGTATGGTTAATTATAATTTTATTCATCAATTATATTTGACTCCTGAGAAGTTGAAGAAATATGGATTTAGTCTAACAGATTTGTGTTTTAGATATGGAGAAAAGACAGGTACTTTTATGAATTGTGTATGGACGTGTAAGAAAGTTAAATGCTGGTGGAAGCGTTCTAGGAGCCGTAGGTGACGCCGGTAGAGGACCCATGATTCGGAGCCGAACAGGAGTGTGGGTATGACAACGGCTCTGTATACGCTTATCTTTGTGAAGTTTTTCAGTTGGTTGTTTTTCCAGACTCTTTTGTGTAGTCTTCCAAAGGCGCTATTTGCCTTGGCGAATCTGTTGTCTATCTCGTTGTCGATCCTTGCATCTGTTGAAATGGTGCAGCCGAGATAGGTAAACTAGTTGACCGTTTTGAGTTTTGTGTGCCCGATGGAGATGTGAGGGGGCTGGTAGTCATGGTGGGGAGCTGGCTGATGGAGGACCTCAGTTTTCTTCAGGCTGACATCCAGGCCAAACATTTTGGCAGTTTCCGCAAAACAGGATGTCAAGCGCTGAAGAGCTGGCAATTGGTGCAGATAGAAAGGTACAGACTGTTGATGATAAAAGCTCAAAGCTGAAACAGGTGATTCAGAAGTACCACATAGTGTTTGGAAAGAACCTGGGTAAAATTCAGGGAGTTGAGGCCAAATTATAGTTGAAACCAGATGCTGAAGCCAAGTTCTTTAAGCCAAGGGTAGTACATATTGCCATGAATCGAAACAGAACTCAACAGATTAGAAAGTGAAGGAATAATTGAGAAACTTCAGTACAGCGACTGGGAAGCTCCTATTGTACTAGTCAGAAAACCCAATGGTGAAATTTGAATTTGTGGTGACTACAAGATGACAATTAAATTAATCAAGCCTTGTGAGTCCCCAGACATCCAATTCTGAGACCAGATAAATTATTTAAAGTTCTGAATGGTGGTAAAAAAATTCATGAAATTGGACTTAACAACAAGTTAAATTGGATCCCGAATCAACGAAGTATGTTGCCATCATTACTAACCTGGGGTTGTTCATCTATACCAGGATGCCATATAGAATATCATCAGCCCCAGTGATATTTCAAACTGTTATGGATAAATTATTGCATGGACTGAATGCTGGATGTTACCTAGATGACACCATTATTATGGGGCGGGACGACACCGAGCATCTAGCAAACCTGGAAAAGGTCCTAGCCAGGTTAGAACAAGGTAAAGTTTGACTAAGTATGTGTTTATGGTACCCTCAGTGACATATTTGGGATTTATGATTGATTGTGAAGATTTCCTGGACTGTTCAACAAACTGTTTAGACAAGAATGCTGAGACCGACAAAGCTTTCAATCGCTTGAAGAAATTGCTGACCTCAAGTGACAATATTCTTGTTAACTTGGACCCAGACCAAGAAGTGACCCTTGCTGTTGATGCTTCACCTGTTGGTTTAGGTGCGGTATTGTCACAAGTCACAGAAAAGGGAGAACAACCAGTTGCATGTTTCCTGCTCTTTGATGGCCTGTGAACAAAACTATGTGCAACTGGAGAAAGAAGGATTGACCATAATAATTGGTAACAAATGATTTCATGAATACCTACATGGTAGGAAATTCACCTTATTGATTGACTTTGATCTTAGACCCCAAGAAAGGCATTCCTGTGCTAGCAGCTGCAAGAATTCAACGATGGACGATGGATCTTGCTGCGAACAATTATGACTTAAAGCATCGTCCTGCAGACAAGAACGGTCATGCTGATGCATTATCAGGCTTACCTCTGGCTGCAACAGAACAGCCAGAAAGGAATAATAATTGGATGGCGGAAGCCACAGCTATCAACCAGGAACAGCTTCACCACTTGCTCAACACAACTAAGGTGATCAGTAAAGAATAAGAAAAATGGCCACACTATCGAAGATTTTGTACCTTACCTTGAATGGTTGGCCTGAGGCTGACAGTATTATCCCCTACTTGAAAGCTTTCTATACTCATTGGAATGAAATCTTGATTGAAAAAGTGTTTTCTGCTGTGGGGGACAAGAATCGTTATCCATAAGAAAAGGCATGAGGTCATTCTAAAGGTGATCCACATTAATCATCCAGGAATGGATGAAGGCTCTGGTACATATGCACGTCTGGTGGCCATCGACTGACATAGACATTGAACAGATGGTTCAGAGATCTCACATTTGCCAAGAAATGCAACGGAAAGCACCACAATCAGAAGGTAACCTATGGAAATGGCCGTCACAACAATGGCACTAAACTCATATTGATTTTGCCGCTCCCTTTATGGATGAAAACTTTCTGATTATTGTTGATGCACTCTCCAAATGGCCGACTGTGTTACAAATGCAATCAATAACAGCTGAAAAGACAACTGAGAGACTATGTCACATGTTCGCAGATCGTGGCTTACCCATAGAACTGGTTTCTAACAATGGACCTCAATTTGTATCAGATGCCTTTAAGCAGTTCTTGCAAAACAACAATGAGCAACACATATTATCTGTACCCTACCATCCGAGTACGAATGGGGAAGCTGAGAGCTTCATTCACACCTTTGAATATGCGAAGAAAGCGAAGAGTTCATCATTAAGTATCATGGAACCTCAAGGTTACAGAATTTTTGTTATTGTACAGAACAACACCGCACTCAACTACAAAACCCATGTTTGCAGAACTGATGTTAGGATGCAACCTGAGAACCTGACTCGCTGCAGTGCACCCAAACATCAGATTTCGTATTCAACTGTTGACATCCCTGAGTAAGCTAACAAGATCTCTGGAGATCAGAGAACAAATTTTAGTGTGAGATTACAGGGAGAGTAAAGAAACATGGATAAGATGCGTCCTTTCAAGAAACAAGTCCATGTTCATATTCCTGTGTTTGTTGGTGACATGATATGGAAACAACATGTCAACCAGTTAATAGCAAATGAAAACCCCATTTCAGTGCAAATTTTGGATGATCCCCTGACATGTTTCCTTTGGCACAAAACCGACTTGATTTCCTCAGAGCTAACCCCATTATCTGTTGCTGAGACTGTGGTGCGCTGTGGTCAGAAGCAAAAACACAAAACCAAAAGATTGCACAACAGACTTTATTCAACGTAAAACTCCACAGAGCCAGCTGTGAGACTGTGCTGCTGTGAGCTCTGAGAGTGACTTCGAAGGGCCAGCTCAGGCTTATATCCCAGAGGGTGATTGACACCCCACCGGGTGGTGCTTGGTCCATTCAGGTTGGCTGATTGACAGCCGGCCAGGTGTTGTCTTGTCCCTATGCTCTTGTGCAGGTACAGAGGTTGCCTCCTGCAGTAGGCCAGTGGTGTACCACTACAGAGACACCATGTCGATGTCAGCCCAGAGGCAAGATTCTAGCCGAGCGCTGGATAAACCACCAGTAGGGTCACCCAGGGATAAGATGTTAACTGCTCGAGAAATATTGGAAGTTCGTGCTTCTGTTCCATGTTCTTCATGCCCGTGAAGATCTACCCTCCAGCGTATCTCAAAGACTGTGCAGTGATGTAAAGTCTTTGTGTTTTTCCAGTTTAGCGCATTTTCAAGTTAGATTGCTTTGTATCTATAGTTTAGTGTTACTAGTTGAAGTTGTGTTTAAGATTCAATGAGCTTTATAGTCATTTTAAAATATGCAGTCATTGTATGAATTAGTTTGTACTTAAAATTATTCAGTAAGCACAAATTATTTACATGGGCAAAGAGTGTAATGTGAATGCGTACATCTGTGTGATAACATTTTATGTTTTACCTCATGTTTCAGTGGCATCATTTTGGAATAAATGGAGTGACTGAAATCCGCATATGTTAAAGCTTTAATAAAGAGTGAAACATGAGAATTTGGAAACATATATGGCACAGATTTGAAGGATATGGACCAAATACAAGCAAATGGTATGAGCCCAGATTGCCAACTTATTCAGCATGGATGAGTTGGACCGATAGGCCAGTGCTATGCTGTTGCTCTGTGACGATGAGTCTACAAACAGATGGTAGAAAATAAGTCTGAGAGAGGTATGTAGTTTGATAGTTTAGCAAGTTGTCTTTACCTTGCTGAAACCGAGATTTTCTTGTGTGGGAATATGGGCTACTGACAGCAATTCAAATATAAACAAAGCGTAACTTCTGAAGCAAGATACAGGAAGACATTCAGAAACTTAAGTCTTTCTGGCACATATATGACAATGGTACTCAGTCTCATTGCATTCTGGCACTAAAAGTTTTAAAGTCAGCTGCACAAAAACCGATGCTTGACAAACTGGCTGCCCCCGCATTGACCACATTCACCATTAAAGTGCCTTTGGAGTCTGCAACCTACACAGATTTTAAGTTAATGGCACCAAATTTTAACCATTCAGCAAACATTAACACTAAATTGGCAAGGTCACTAAAGGAGTCAGTAGGATGGTTAATGTGGATGGTGAGGAATTCATGCTGTGTAACAGGAAGTGTTAGTTTGAGGTTTCTGCGCAATGATGGAAAAGGCTACATTGAATGATGTCTTCAGATTTAGGGCTTGGTACATTTCTATATAATGGCTTTATTTGTTGGTGAATTTATTCTGAAATTATTTCATTGTTTGCTTTATAACTGCATGATAATTTTCATTCCTTATCTGTTTTGAATCATGTTGCGTGGGCTTTGGATAACGAAGAACTTTTATAGACCTCGTATAATTATCAAATCTTGGAAAAGGTAACCCAAAGCTAGCAGGTCTCTTGTTTATTTAATTGCAGTACAATTTATTACTTTTACTCCAAAATTTTCTTCGAATTCAAATCCAACATAAAGTAGCCAAGAGATGTTTTGGTATCTGGAAGGGCGTGTAAACCTGGTATCAACAATCTTTTAAGACACGTTCTGAAAGTATTTTGCACACCATGGAACCAATCATTATGCAGAATATGATAGGAAATAAAATGTGGGAGAATGGACAACAGAATTCAGTGAGAGAATGGGAATGATAGGATCACCCTGAGAAGTGGCAGAGATTCGATGGATTGAATGATCTCTTTCAATATCATAAAGAACTATGAATATGATTAAAGGCTGTCCATGGCTTATTATCCTAACTGTTAATGATTGGGCTGAAGGGAGATGGGAATGTGTGTAGGGGAAAGAGGCCTCAAAGTGATGGATGAAACTTAGTCATATAATCTGTTTCTAGCAATGAGTTAAATTCTTCTAAGATGAACTGATTTGAAGATTATAAAATAGGGAGTAATTGCAATTACAGTATTTGTCAGTTTCTTCAAGATTTGTTTCAGGATTCATTTATTGCCATGTAATAAAGCAGAAAATGTAATATTACACAAAATTTCTTTTGTCTCCCGTAAGGCAGTTTAAGATTTGCCATCAGCAGAAATTGCCCGGCATCCCTTACAATGAGAGAAAGAGAAGAAAAGTGAGTACCCCTAAAGTAACTCAGTGTCTATGGATTCACCCCCCAGTGCCTTTGCAGGCTTCACAGCCATATAGCCTTCTGTCTTAACCATTGGCAAGCTGAGCTCAGAATCAGAATTTATTGTCTTGAACAAGTCATGAAATTCGGTGTTTTGCGGCAGCGTCATAGAGCAAACATTCATATTATAACCATCTTACAACATTACTGTAAATAAAAATAATAGTGAATGAAAGGAAAGGCAGTGTCTTTGGTTCAATGATTATTCAGGAATCTGAGGGCAGGGGAAGAAGCCGTCCTTGTGGTGTTGAATGCTTGTCTATAGGCTCCTGTACCTTTTCCCTGATGGTAGTAGAGTGAAGAGGGGATGGTCTGGGTAGTGTTAGGTCTGCTTTGTTCATGAATGAGTGAGTCAAACACTAGACTGAGTCGAAATCAAGGTTCTTTGTTCTTTATTGCCGGATTGTAACACTTGCAACTAACAGTGTTAGTTGGAGAAGGCGCATTCATGAACAAAGCAGACCTAACAGTAGTGGGGGTCTTTGAGGGTAGAGGCTGCTTTTTTAAGACACTGCCTCATGTAGATGTCCTCATTGGAGTGAAGTCTGGCGCCTGTGATGTCGCAGGCCACATTAACAATCCTCTAGAATTTATTCTGTCTTGAGCATTGGTGCCTCCATATCAGGCAGTGATGCAACCAGTAAAAATGCTCTCCATGGTACACCTGTAGAAGTTTACGAGAGTCTTCGGTGACATACCAAATCTCCTCAGACACCTCACAAAGTATAGCTGCTGGTGAGCCTTCTTTGTAATTGAAGATGCTGACTGTTATATAGTCAGGATAATGTGAACTATTTTGTAATGACGTAAGAATACACCCTTCTTACTGTAGTAACTGTCATGCACCACTGTGGGGCATATGTATATATATATGAGTGAGTGTGAACAGTTTCCTGAGATGATGGCAGGCATCAGTAAGTAAAGTCTCTTCTTTTATTTGAATCTTGGATCTCTATGTTATTTAAAAAGCCTCCCAAGGAACACAGAGACATAACATGGTGGCATGGTGGCAGTGGTATAAGAGAACAAGAATAAAGCCATACAATTGATTGTAAGACACTGAAATATGAAGGGGAAGAAGAAAAAAACCTTATTGAAGAAAAGGGGCTGGAGCAACAGCAGTTCACCCAATGATGGACGGGGAGGCTGAAGACATTGTTGAAATGTTTAAAAAGATTCAGCGGAAGTGTAATTTAGCATTCAAAAGCTATTTTAAAAACGCAACAGCAGAGGAGAAGGTCATTTATATACTTCTCTGGATGGGGAGTGAGGCCTTAACTTATTTAATAGCTGGGAGCTTACAGAGGTGGAGAAAATTTACCCAGAGCAGATATTTGCAAAGTTTGCCTCTCACCTTGAACCCAGGTCTAATCAGAGAATTAAACGCTATGAATTTCAAGGCTTAACGCAAGAGACTGATGAGACTGTTCATAACTTCTTCACTAGTCTAAAATAAATACAATATTTATAACAATACAATCTTTTGTTACTTTCAATTAAGAGATTTTCTTAGAAAATAATTAGGTCCAATTATAACATTACCAGAGTGCAGTGAAATGGAGATTATTCGAAAGGGGAGCACAAAGAAGTTCATATCAGTTATGTATTCTTTAATCCATTGGGTACTCCTAAATGGAAGTTATATAGATCAAAACAAAGTTGGAAATCAGACTTGATGATAAGACCTGGTCGAATTTATGCTATGACTGTATGACCAACACAATTAATGTAAGATAATTTTTTGTATCAGCTATATCTTACCCTGCAAAAAATACATAAACTAAATCCTAATTTTTCTGATATATGTTTTAGCTGCAGGGAAGAAACTGGTGCATTTTTACATTCCACCTGGTCATGTTCCAAATTGAAACCCTTTTGGGGAAACTTAAGAAACTTGGGAAACAATTGCCTCTAAGTCCAAAATTGTTTCTTTTAGGAAATATAACAGACACAAGACCTAAAATGAAACTGTCTAAATATCAATTAGAGTTTCTTAAAATTGCGCTGGCAGGGCCAGGAAATGCATTGCAGTTACTTGGAAGTCTGATTCTCTCTTGGAAATAGTCCATTGGATTTCTGAAATGCATAGATGTGTTCCCCTGGAGAAAATAATTTACAACTTAAGGAATAAATATGACAGGTATGGGAACCCTACTTACAAAATGTAGGGTTGAATACTTAATAAATAGGATACTTATTCTATTTACTTTTCTTTCTTCTATTTTTCTTCCTTTTATTGAAATTTAGATAAAGATAATTGGATCTCTTTGTTGAACTGGATTTTGAATATAGATATTTTCTTTTTTCTTCTCTCTTTTATTCTTTCTCTTGTTTCCTTTTCTCTCTTTTTCTTTTACTTTTTTCCTTTTTCACCTTTTTTCTTCTTCATTAGGTGTTTTGATTGGGGAGGGGGAGATAGGGGTCATATTTGGAACATGTATTAATGATTCATATTTAATTACTTATCTGTGATGATAATTTGGTATTGTTTGTTGATAAAATCAAAAATAAAATATTCCAAAAAAAGTATCAGGCAGTGCTAATCTACTTTTTAATCTTCTCAGTTAAGTGGCTACGAAACATATCCCAGACCAGCCAACTTTGTTCTTTGTGTAAACTGCCTGGCCACCTGTTCCATACATTGTCTATCCATAGTTTAACACCATTTTCATTCATCCATCCTTTTTCATGTGTTTGACAGAGTATTTAGAGGTGGTTTGGGAGGAATTGTTAGAGCAGCTTGCACATGCACATTTTAAAATACTGAGCTTTTGGGGTGGATTTATATGGCGGTCCACAGGGCATCTCAGGCAGCTTGGAAATGGGGGAAAAAGTTATTAACATATGCTGGATATACCATAAACCCTGAAAATTAGGCTGAAAAAGGAGGGGGGGGGGTCAACTTATATGCCGGTCAATTTGTACACTGAAATATATGGTATATATTTAGAGGTAGACGTCACTGTCCAATACTGTAGCAACCAAACTTTAAATTGGAAAAAAAATTGCAGATTCAATGGCCGAGGAGATGCGGTGGCGGATTTTGTGGAAGTGTGCCGGAACAGGCTGCGTCATGCGTCTGGCTGGGAGGATCTGTGTGTCCTGCAGTGGAAGTGCCGGGGAGCCTGGAGGAGCCATGTCAAGTGCCTGGCCCAGGAGTTCTGGAGGCTGTGCTGTCTTGAAGAGCTGGGCCCTGTGGCAGATGGTGGAGCCAGAGGAGGTCATTGGGTTTCTCTATCACTATTGTGCCAAAGCTTGCAGGCCCATATGGATATGTGAACTTTGTGGCGGTTCTTCACTTCAAGCTACTAGACTTTTTAAAATCTAAGTCTACGAAAGACTAGTCTGTGACTAGTCTTTTTTTCATCTTTTGCTGATTGTTTTCATTGTTAATATTTTTTTTTGTGTTGTCTGGTGTAGGAATAGTGTAGTCTTGTGTTGTCTGTTGTTTTTGTATAATCTCTTGATATAGGTAGTATTGTTTGTACTGTTTTATAGTCTAGTCTAAAATGACAATAAAGGCATTGTATCATGTCGTACAAGAGACCCAGGCTTGTTTCTAAGTTTTTGATGGCCTTTGGAGTCTGTAGTTACCATTTTTCAACACAAGGACCAGAGTAGTGCCAATAAAAGTCAAAGAAGCCACATGATGCTGACAAACATCATGCCAAAATCAACAGTAGGAACATCATAAAGAAGAAAGAGTATACTGGTGAGCTCAGTAATCGCAGAGACTGGTATTCCAAGGAAGATCTCCACTGCTGATGACAGAAGAATTCTCTTCATAATGAAGAAAAATCCCCAAACACTTGTCCGTCAGATCATAAATACTTTTCAGGAGGCAGGTGTGGATGTGTCCTCTGAAGACTTCATGAACAGAAATACAGAGGCTACACTCCAAGATGCAAACCATTAATTAATCACAGAAACAGGATGGCCAGATTTCAGTTTGCCAAGAAGTATTCAAAAGAGCCTGCAGCATTCTGGAAAATTGTCTCGTGGGACAGATGAGATCAAGATCAACCTGGATTAGGGTGAGGGAAAGAGCAAAGTGTGGAGGTGTAAAGAACTGCCCAACTTCCAAGGCACACCATCTTTACCATGGTTTGCATCTTGCAGTATAGCCTCTGTTTTTCTGTTCATGAAGTCTTCTGCAGACAGTAGTTATTGACACATCCACCCCTACCTCCTGAAGGCCGTTTCTGATATGCCTATATGTTTGGGAATTTTTCTTCATTATGATGAGAATTCTTCTGTCTTCACCAGTGGTGATCTTCCTTTGAATACCAGTCCCTTTGGGATAACTGAGCTCACCAGTATGCTCTCTTTTTAATGATATTACATACTATTTTGGCCATCCTAAGTTTTGGGTGATGTCTCTTACTGTTTTATTCTTGTTTTTCAGCCTTATAATGCCTTCTTTGACTTTCATTGGCACAAACTCTGGTCCTCATGTTGAAAAATGGCAACTATAGACTCCAAAGGTGATCAAAAGCTTAGAAGCAAGCCTAGCTCTCTTATACCTGTACCAATGAAGCAATTAAACATACCTGAGTACTCTCAAAACTCTGTGAAGTCAAATGTCCCAAACATTATGCTGCCCTGAAATGGGAGACTATTTATGAAACGTGCTATAATTTCTATAAGGTCAAACCAAAATGTTTACAAATGACCTTGAATAAAAGCTAGAATGTGCACTTAATTTATATGTGGATTATTTGAAACTGTGGAGCACAGGGGCTTTGTTCCAAAATTTATGGATGGCACTGTGGGTGTATGTATATAAAAATATAAATAAATAAACAAATAGCAATTTAAAAATATATTTATGTTGTTTTAAGTACAACAAATTAAATATCACAAAGAAATATTAGTTACTGTTTTTCATGGCTAACTTTGATTTACAACTTCAAAAATCACTGAAATATCTCTTTACATTTTTTTTTAGTTTTTTTTTGTAATTGCAGGTTAAGTGCAGACAGTTGAACTTTATAGATGTAAAGCCTGGTATGTTAAGAAAAGAGAAAGACCTGCTTACATATTACACCATCTGCACCCTTTCATGATTTCCCAAAGTGCTTAAAAGCTTAGTGCAGTAGTGTTCAAACATAGTGTCTCTACTATAAGGTAGGCAACATGATAGTCAATTTGAGTTGGTGCAGAATATAATACAAATGCTTTGGAAGCTAAAAGATGCAATGCACATACTGTAGAGGATGAGCATTTTATATTGTAGCTACCATCATGCTAATCAATGAATTAGTAAAAGCGTGCAATATTCTTTGAAGAATGCTCTGAGACACAATTCTATAATCCCTCTGGTTTTCTTAATGGCAAGACTGAACCATTCTAACAGTTTGCCTTGGAAGCATTGATTTTCCACCACTTATGAACAGCAAGGAGTTCTGTACCACCAATATTCTATTTTGATTTCATTGTCTGCTTCACATAAATATCAAGGTATAAGTTTGAGAAGGCTTAAAGTCAATTCTTTTAAAAATATTTATATATAGTTTAACATATAAATCTTACATATGAAATTTAATCATATATAAATAGCATGTCATATATCTTAACCATCTGCTTCTAATTTACTTTCGCTTCTTCCTGCTCATCCCTTCATATTTAGCCCTTTCCCAGTTAAGCACTTTCCCATCTTGACCATTTTTAAAAATCCTTTTCCATTGTTATGTTCAGGCTAATATAGTTGTGGTCACTCTCACCAAATTTATGACATCCAACATACCAACTCAGTGGACACTCGCTCCTTTCTACAGACGTGATACTATCCCTGATCAGTAATGCTACTCCCCCCTCCACTCTTTTAGACCTCTCACCCTATTCTTTTTAAAAATCTAAGCCCCAGTATCTGCGTCAGTCAATCTTGCACTTCATCCAGCCAAGTATCAGTAACGGGCACAGTATCATAGTTCCACGTACTAATCCATGCTCTATGTTCATCCTTTCTATTCCTAATAGTCCTAGCATTGAAGTGTTCCAAACACGAAAAATGCTAGCACACCAAGAAGTCTGCAACCTGACCAGGACCATTCCCCAGAACCAGATCCAGTCTGGCCTCTCCTCTTGTTGGCCAGTTCACATACTGTGTCAGGAATCTTTCATGAACACACCTGACAAATTCAGCCCCATCTATTCCTCTTGCAGTCAGTAGTTGCCACTCAATAGTAGGGAAGTTGAAATCACCCACAACTACAACCATGTATTTCCTGCACCATTCCAAATCTGCCAGCTTATCTGCTCCTTGGTATCCCGCTATCCCAATGGTTCTTTTCTTGCTACTCACATCCCACTTTAAGTAATCCCTATGCCATCGGTGCTCTATGATTATTAAGGGAGTGCTTAAGGTGGGATGTGAGTGGGAAGGGAAGGTTGAGAATCACTGCTCTAGACCCAATTGTTACTGAAATATTTTGCTTGAGAAAAATGGCCATTGGCCCATTTCCTTTGGGGTTATGAAACTGTTCACATAACGAGTCAATTAGATATGATTAAAACTGTTTTTCAAGCTTTATCAGAGCACTGATGGCATAGGGAATACTTAAAGTGGAATGTAAGTTTAGGGGGGCTGTTTGAGAACCACTGATGTAAAGGGTTATCAAAGAATAGAACAGGATGTAGATCAGTTACAGACACGAACAGAAAAATGGCAGATGACGTTTAATCCAGATAGGTTAAAACAGGACCTCCCGGGTGGTAATCTCTGGATTACTTCTGTTGCCACATACTAGTGAGAGTAGGAATAGGAGGATGGAATGTATGATAATGTGGCTGAGCAGATGGGGCAGAAGGGAGCATTTCTAATTTATAAACAACTAAGATCGCTAATGGGAAATAGGTGACATGTACACCTGAACTGGAGGGTGTTCTTGCGGGGAGAATTGATAGATTCACCCATGAGACTTTAAACTAGTCAGGCAGAGAGATGGAAAGAGAGTAACCTAAAAGGCTACTTGGAGCAAGCAAAGCAAAGAAGTGCATTGAAGCAGAAGAGGATGGTGGAGGACAAGCATCATGGTAAAACAAGTAAACCGATGTATTTATTTTCAAGAAGCCAATGCCAAAAGAGACCCAAAGTAAATGGCAGAGGTGGCCATCTGCCTTGAACCCAATTTATTGGTGGTCTTCCGGATGGATAGGGAGCTGGTGGTATGCTAACTTCAGGTCAATGGTAGAAAAGACCCGATACTGTGCAATTTGGTTCGCCATGTGACTATGCAGGGGAGGAGGTATGCATCTAATCGTGTGTACCTGTTGATGGTCTGACTGTAGTCAATGACCATTGTGTTCTTCTCCCAATTCCTCACTACCACTACCTACACTCTCCAAAGACTGGTGCTGTCTTCGGTGCTTGTCCTTAAGGGGAGCGAAGGGGTGGCGGCACATCCCAAGATAGTGGCACCCAGGGTAACCACAAGGCAGCGCTTTATCTGTCGAGTAGGCTTCCATATTCTGGAGGGCCACCTTCAGAATCTGCGAGTTCAAATGCTCTCATCAGACTGAGCTCCACTTGTTTCTCAAGTCTCTGGTGGATGTAGTTTGACCTGATTCTGGTGAAGTAGGCATCCCAGATCAGGTCCTCAGTGTACTCAGCAGCAGTCATGGCCTTACATTCACAGGCCTTTCCAAGGGTTCACAGTGCCTGAAGGTACTTGGCATTCAACTCACCAGGTCACTGTTTGTGTGTCACTAGAAGGTGCTGGAGTAGACAATGTTGATCTTCCACACTGGTACTGTCCTTTGAGTATGTCCATGGTTTCCTGGCATGACATGGTGTCCTTGATCATGGAGTACACCAAGGTGCCAACTTGGGAGTGCACTACCTATAATTTATCGTTCTCTGACCGCACAATGGCTGAAGATGCCTGCAGGAATGCTTCAAAGCAGCATAGCTAGAGTTCAAAATTGGTAGATGCCTCAGGTTATTGCGGGTCGATTTGCAGCTTTTCTGGCTTCAGGATCTGCTCCATTGCAAAAAAACTTTCAGTGAATAAAATTGATGAACAATCAATTACTCAAAGACACCAATAGACTTTTATTCACTAAAGAACAAAGATACATCGATACTGATCAACTGTCCTGCACTAAGGAGGGGGCTGTGGAACAGTCACCTTTATACAGGAGCCTGTGGGAGGGGCCAGAGGTACAGCCTGTCAGTGGGTGTGCCCAAACAGATAAATATATACAACAAATGTTTACGCAAGCACATTATCTGTCAACTTAACACATTACCGTGTTCCAGAATCAGCAATGAATTCAACAATCTCCCATTCCAGCCCCATACCTCAGTTTTTCTTCACTGCTAATAATTCCTTGACTGATTATTTTAGATGTAATTGGTCTCTCCTGATGTAATTTTGCCTTAGAAATGCTATTTGCTATTTACAAGCTTTACTACTCTCTCCAAATTGGCACCCTTACTACTTGTGTCATTTAATTTCTTTTCATCCCCAACTATCAGAGACCTTTCCTTTTGTTCTCTCAGGTTCTCTGCTCTTCACCTTTCTCACACTCATGTAAACACACACACGTGCATGAGCATGCAAACAGAAACACACAAACATGTGCAGGTGCACACAAATGTGCATGTGCATGCACACAGAAACACACACACACACACACACACACACACAGACACACACACACACACACACACACACACACACACACACACACACACACACACACACACACACACACACACACACACGCACACACACACACACACACACACAACTATTTAAAACATTCTATTTTTGATGAAAGGTCATTAGCTATATTTGTTCAGCATATTTTATTAATAAAATTAATGTAGCATTTGTGTAAATGATGAAGCATCATTGAGGGGTCTCAAAGGACTGCATAACTCTGACTGCGTGGCAGGAAGGTGAAAACATAATTGCTATAGCATTGATTTAAAATGTGACAATAGCTGTACCAATTTAAATGGATTGATATTAGTCAACATAACTTCGAAAAATAGAGGGTCAAGTTCTAATAACTGAATCAATATGCAGCTCGTAAAGTAATTGAAATCTGTTTCGCAGCTTATTATCCAATAGAAACAGGAACAGACAGTGAAGGAAGAATTCAGAACTAAAACATAATCAGATGAAATTTTGAGAAGCAAACTACTTATAAATGATTGTTACTTTTAAGGTGACCGCTTGATTTTGAGTGGTTAGCCTTTTATTAGAAACCCAGACTTAGAGAGATAAGAAGCATCAATGGCACAAAATAACTGTTCAGAAGATAAATTCTTGAGTTGGGAGGATGGGGGGTCAGGGGACATTTCATTAACATTAGTGTGAAGGGACAATACAGAATTGAAAGTTGAAAGCTTTTCTGCCAGGAAATTAGTAGTAAAACATATCCTTGTAGGGTACATATTTTGTTTTAAGTAATGCTTTCTGGATAGCAATGAAATAATGGAATGTTAGAAATATAAACTTTCATTCACACAGACACTGTAAAATACTTATAATTATTTTTAAATGACACATTGT
Source organism: Narcine bancroftii (assembly GCF_036971445.1). Taxonomy (NCBI): domain Eukaryota; kingdom Metazoa; phylum Chordata; class Chondrichthyes; order Torpediniformes; family Narcinidae; genus Narcine; species Narcine bancroftii. The sequence goes on along the minus strand of NC_091471.1, from coordinate 202,511,879 downwards.
AAAATTTAACCTCGGCTTTGTATACACGTCACAGTTAAATGTATAGTTACACTTCTGACTGAGGCAGTAAAAGCCCCATGACTTATCTCTGTATATACTAGAAATGACGTATTGTCTGTTAATATTGGTAGAAATGTACATTTGATAAAATAAAATTAATGCTGATTATTGAAAATATCAACCAAATTAAGAAGTATTGCACATTGTCATCTGACAAGTAATGAAAACATAGATAGGCCACAAAAATTATGTATGTGTTATCCCAGTTCGAAAAATAAACTAAATTTCCCTGTCGTTTACGGACTGAGGGGATTTTTTTTGCAATGTGCTCAGCTCATCTTGTTTGAGTGCAATTCATTTTATGTATGAGTATTTATTTATTAATGTGTAGATCTGCTGAAATTGAAATTAGTTTAATGTGTTTTTTTAAGGTATCCCTATGCAAAATATATGTAACAAGCAATTGGGAAGACAAACAGTGCATTAGGCTTAATTGCAAAAAGATTTGTATACAAAAGTGAGATCTCTTATTGCAAGAGCGCTTAGAAATTGTGTGCAGGTCTGTTCTCTCTTTCTCACAAAGAATACAGTTGCGATATAATGTATGTAAAGAAGTTCCATTGAGTTGATTCTTGGTACAAGGACAATCATTCTATGAAAAGAGATTAAGCAGTCTGGGCCTGTATTCTCTTGAGGTGAGAAGAATGAAACCTGATCTCTTTGAAATACCAAATTCTTATAGGACTTGACAGGGGAGATGAAAGGATGATGTTTCCCCTGGATGGAGTGTCTCAGAACAGGTGCTACATCTCTAAATAAGAGGCCAACCATTTAGGAATGAGATAGACAGTTTCTTCACTTAGAGGATAGTCAATCTTCAGAATTCTTCACCCAAGAAACTTGTGAACACTTCTTCACTGAGTGTGTTTTGGAATGAGATGAATATATTTTAGATATAAAAGGAATCATGATAAAGGTAGTTGCATAGAAAAATGTAACTGTAATAAAATCAACTATGATCTTATTGAACTGCTCAAATCTATTCTTATATAAGTTAACATGTTGTTAAACAAGATACTTTTTAAGATCTTGCTTCAATGATAAGTCCGTTTAAATTCTTTACTAAGATATTAAAATAAAACATACCAGATGTGTCTCCAACTTTTTGAAGTGAAGAGTAAGAAAAGAATTAAAGGGCACACCACAATAACCTCCAAAGTATTGTGACAGCAGTTTTACTTATCACCTTGCCTCAATTCTCAGCAATCTTGCATCTGAGTTAGTGCATTGAGTGTTTGAACTCCACTCTGACTACGATCAGATAACTTAGCTGCACTATAGAGGAGTACTCAGAGAATGTTGCATTGTTGGTCCTGAAATCCAGGATCTGAATTCATGTGAAAACTATGACTGAGTGAATGTCATGCTTATGGATCAGGTTATTTCCACAGTGATGGGTAGAACTCAGTAAAATAGGTACTTTGTGCATTTTTGTTCAATGCAATGGTCCTTTGAACATTGTGCCTGATTGACAATTGTTTGCTAAGTTTGTGTGTCTTGCAATAAATATGCATACATTTGAAATTTTATAAGGAAGCTAATGCCATGATGTTCAAAACTCATCTTGCTGTGACCCAGGTCAACGGCTTCACACCAGTGTTGGACAAGTACTTCTATCTTGCAGGCCACAGGATGACAGGGTAGCAGAAATTCTGATATTTTCCCACAGGCCCAAAAAAAGTTCTTCCATTCTGTCAGGCTGAGAGAAATGAGTACAACAATCGCAGACTTCAGATCCAAAGGGAATCCCAATGTTCACCTGGAACTTGAAGATCCAATAACTTTGCTCACAAAAGTAGCCAGACTTACTTTTGCTATGTGGATAATTCCTCTTTTCACTCATTGATACCTGATTTTTGGATCTTGCTTCATTCTCGGAGACATCTGCTTGCATTCCACATACTTCTTTTTTTCCATATTTTGGGACGTTTGATAAATTTTCACATAAACCGTTAGTTGAAAAATTCAAATGGCCTGTCAGTGACATGTATTGGTTGGCAAACAGGAAGCACATTGCTTTCAGGGTGGCAGAGAGTAACCAGTGGGCTACTGCATGGGCTTCAACTATTCTTTATATACAGCATATCACAGATTTGAAGGAGGATATCAATTGTAATATTTCAAAGTTTACTGATAACTCTAAATTAGATGGGATTGTGAGATGTGAGGAGGATGTGAAGAGACTGAGAAAGTGAGCAAAAAGTCGGCAAATGCTGAATAATGTGAACTTATCCGTTTTGATTGGAAAGGAAGGAAGATGATGTGTAATCTGTGTGGTGTTACATTGGTAAGTGTTTACGAACAAAAGGATTGGTTTTTTTTATACAAATCACAGAAAGTAAGGTGAAGCAAACAGATAATCCTACACTAAGCTCTGAAGCATTTAGGTAGTGAAGGCACCTACATCAGACTATTTATCGACTACAACTTCACTTTCAACACAATATTACCAAGCACACTAATCCATAGGTTACATGACTTTGGTTGGTGACCTCACCCCCTCCATCCTCAACACCTGCTCATCTCAGGTCGTGTACGCAGTCCTCTATTATACTCCCTGTATACTCATGACTCTGTGGCCAAACACAGTTCAAACCCCATCTATATATTCATGGATAACACCACTATTGTAGGCATGATCTCTAATGTTGAAGCAGAGCACAGAAAAGAGACAGAGAGACCTGCGGCTTGGTGCACTACAGTGCCAAGCCATGGCCGCCTGCACACAAGAGTGAATGACTGTCTCCCTTTGATATTCAATAGCATTTTTCTTATTAGGATCTCCCTATGGATCAAGGGTAATTTGTTATCACTCCAGTTCTGTGGGTTCTGAAAAGACTGACAAGGTCAGTAAAGGAACTATAGCCTTTTCCCCATATGAGGCAGGAAATGCCTCTGGGGTTGTACAGATGGGTAGTTTATAAAAGGGTGCTGCAGCTTCCATTGTCTTTTCTGGCTTTCTGTATCTATCCACGACATGGACAAGGTCTTTAGTGCCATCCTTCTCCACTGTGAGTGGTCATGTTCTAGAGACTCATAGGAGACAGTGGGGGTTTGGCATCTTATTATGGAGGCTTTGAAAACATCCTTAAATCTTCTTTCAGCTCTTTTCACGACATAGCTTGAAAAAGAGCATTCAGGAGTCTGGTATCTGGCAATGATGTTACCTGCTTGCACAAGTCAATGTAATATGGGCCTCAATATTGGTGATGAAGTCCTGGATGAGGACATTGATATTAATTCTCTTATGCATCCAATGGATTAGGTGAATTTTGCAGAGATGGTGTTTGTCATATCTCTCCAGTGTCTTGAGTTACTTGCTGTATGTATTCCAAGTCTCAGAACCTTGCTCTTTCTTTGACCATGGCCCTGTGCCATGTTTGAAATCACAACTCTTCACATCATTTTCCTTAGAGAACCAAAGGTGAATTTATTCATTGCGAGCTGGTTTCTAAGCTGTGGGATGTTCCATGCTTCCCTGGATTTCACTGTGGGCTCTCGTCAGTGGATGGTGTTGTGGGCAGGATGGTAGCAAGTTGTGCATGTATAGGGAAAGGCTGCCCACTTGGCTTGGAATGCATTGTCTGAACCTGCACAAATGTGTCTTTTGCTTACTACATCTTGAGGTTTGGTGCATTTGGTTCGGGAGTAGAATTAATGTAAGTTAAAGGTCGATGGTCAGTGTGGACTCAGTAGGCTAAAGGACCTCCTATGTTGGACATATCCATATGACCAAGAAAACAGGTGCCATCATCTTCTCAAGGATATTTAGGAAAGAGGTAACATAGGTGTTCTTGTCAGCGATGGCCACATGCGGTAATTGAGTAAAAATAGTATAGAGCCAATTAACAAGAAATATCTAAATCTAAATTATGAAATGGTTCTGCCTTAATTTATACTTTTCTTTATCATCAGAGCCCAAAACCACAATTAGATTATAAATCATGCAGTTAATGGACTCTCAGAGAAAAATTACATGTTAGAGCAAACTTGTTCAATTAATAGGGTGGGAGACATTAGAAGAATTTAGGCTTATTGAGATTTGTTGAGGCATGCAGGCAGGTGTTGAGACCAAGTGGAATGTACCATATTAATCCTGTATTCTGTAATTTGTTCCATTACTTACATCAGCTTGTCTGCCTATGGTGATTATGCACAAGTGTTCAATGGTTTATGCAATGGAAATCCAGTAGGTAAATGAATAAATAGACTGTTTGTCGTATTTCTCATCATATCCCCTTGGTTTTGCTTACAGACAGGAAAATCAAATGGTCTAAAGCACACATGTCAAACTCTGGCCTGCGGGTCAAACTTGGCCCGTGATATAATTATATTTGGCCCGCAAGATCATTTCAAAAATGTATTAGAGGTGGCCCGCCCTGCAGCGAGAGCCGATGCTGTTTTTTGGTAATGTCACCCCCACCATCCTCCCCCTTCATTGCACATCCTTCCCCATTGTAACACGAGAAATTGTAACACGAGAAGTCTGTCGATGTCATCAGCCGGCAAGCCGGTTGGAAGGCTCCCCGCACAACCAGTCACTTCTCCCATCTGTCGAGCGGTGCGGCGGATGGGCAAGTGCCTGTGATTGCCTGTCGGCGCAACGGGCATGGCAGGCTGTGCACGGCCCACGGGCAGCGCGAGCCCCACGCGACTGGCACCGGACGGCCCTTCCACAGCGCGAGCGCACTTCTCCCGGTCGCCATGGCCTTCAGCGCTTGCACCCGCGCGGACCCCAGGGACGGCTGGTTCGTCCCTGCACGTGAAGAGAGAGATGGTGGCTGTCTGCAAAGGCTGATCGGCAGTGCGCTGGGCCTGAGGTGGTGGGTAAGCAGGGGTGGGCAGAGGGTGTAGGTGAGGAGTAATGGGCAGGGGAAGTTATGGTGGTGCGAGGGGCAGTTAGAGGGAGGGATGAGTAGAAGGGGGGTGGATAGGGAAGAGGAAAAAGGGGAGGGGCAGGGCGAGTAGGGGAGGGGTGATTAGAGGGTGAGAGACGGGTAGAGGGAGGAACAGGTTGAGGGGAGAGGCAGAAGAGGGGCGTGTATAGGATGGGGTGGGTAGAGACAGAGCGAGTGGAGTGAGGGGTGAGTAGAGGTTGGGTAAAGGATTGGTCAGGTAGAGGGATGGTGGGTCGAGGGTGAATAGAGGCCTAGAGCCTGAGGAGTGAGCAGGAAATGCTGAGTCCTGATGCAGGCCAAAATGGACACAGCCTGTGAATGCTGACTACATCTCCACAGGGACCAAATATGTTTCCCTCAGGTCAAGTAAAGGGTGAACTTGAGCTACCTACTCTTGACCTGTAACATTATCCTCCTAAAGTTATATCCTAAAGTTTAACATTACATATGTTGAAAGAAGAGAAAACATGCAGATGTTGTTGAAAATTTTCAATAAATATTTAGTTCAGCCCTCGACTTAGTCCAAGTTTTTAATTTTGGCCCTCCGTGAATTTGAGTTTGACACCCCTGGTCTAAAGCATTTAGTAGCTATCATCGTAAACATTTGCAAAAATGGTATTGACACCAGGAATCATAAATATAGGGATTACATTTGAAACAGTTAATATGTTTCTTCATCATCATTAAAATAAGAGGAAGATGAAGTTTGGTAAAAATTAGTAGATAAGGAAATGTATGTAACACGATAGATTTTCAGTTGTGGCACGCCAAAAAAAATTGCACAACAATTATGATGAAGTATGCGGATTCAGATAAGCATACTTGAGTTTTGCTCCATTTTCCCCCCGCAAAGGATAGCATGTAACAAACATATTACACTGAACATAGAAAATTACAGCTCTTCAGCCCAGAATGTTGTGCCGACCCGTATTTTGGGTGGCACGGTTGGTATAGTGGTTAGAACAACACCTTTACAGCACCAGCGATCGGGACCAGTGTTCAAATCCCATGCTGTCTGTAAGGTGTTTGTACGTTCTTCCTGTGCCTTTCCCCGGGGGCTCTGGTTTCCTCTCACCGTTTGAAACGTACCAGGGTGTAGGTGAATTGGGCGGAAATCTGGCGGCACAGACTCGTGGGCCAAAGTGGCCTGTTACAGGGCTGTATGTCTAAATTTGATTTAATTAAATTTAAATATACCTACAAAAAAACCTGAAACCCTCCCTAGCTCATAACCCTCTATTTTTCTTTCATCCATGACCCTGACTGAGTCTCTTAAATGCCCCTATTGTTCCAACCTCCACCACCACACCTGGCAATGCATTCCAGGCACATACAACTCTCTGTAAAAATCTTATCCCTGATATCTCCCTCAAACTTTCCTCCCTTCATTTTGTATAGATGTCCTCTTGTGTGTGCAGAAAACATACTCCAGAGATCAACACTGAGATTAATTTGCCAGTGATCTGTGATTGAAGTTCATCTATTCTTGAGAATTCTTTGAAATTAAAAAAAGTGAATTCTATAGTTGGGTATACTGATGTCATAGCCATATCTTTTTAATAATCTTTTAGATCCACCTTGTGGCAATGAGAACAATTTTAAAGCTATTGAGGGTGTGGATAATAAGCATATGAAATTGCTGAGTTACAGCAAGCAAATTTTGGTTCGCATCTTGGTGAAGAATATTTCTGAAGCTTTATTGTTCTGAAAACAAAATCAGATCACATGCCACAGTCATCTTGTAATTCTCATATAAAAACACTTTAATAACCATAAATCAAATAAATAATTGATGGGAGTTGTTCATTCCTGCATATTTTGATTTTAATGAAAAATCATTTATTAAAATAATTCATATTGCACATTTTTATAAATTGCAAGTTTTTATTCTTTGTTTGATTTTGCAAATAATTATAGACATTCCCAAAAATAATCAGTTAAGGATTTTGGAATAAAAATGACAAAGTTGGTATACCGAGTTGGGTGGTATTTCATCAAAATATATTATTATTTTATGCCTTCATATGAAACTCCATGAAAAATATTAATAGCATAATTTTTTTAAAGTGTTCTCTATACAGTATTATTGACAAGGCCTACAAGGTGATTTAATTACAGAGAAAACACAAGGAGTATCTTTGCAGTTTCAGTTTTCATAGTTAAAGAATTTAACCCAGGAAAACTGTTAACCTATTGAAAGAGATACCTTTGTACTGTAGCTATTCTGTTTGTAGTTTGCAAGGAAATTATTAAAATTGTAGGCCACTATGTAGTTCAGAGTGCTCTCTTGGAAAAGAAAGAAACCTCAAGGATACCAAGAACCTCTTTTCTAAAAGTAAATAGTTGGCAGATATTCTATTATTTTTTTTTCCTTCCAACATGGTGAAAATAATGCCTTGAACTCCAAACTAAGAACAGTTTAATGTTTCCAAAAATTTGTGGAGGATCCAAACAAAGTAGGGCAGCACGATTACTGTAGCGGTTAGTGCAAGGGGTTCGAATCCAGAGCCGTCCACAAGGTGTTGGTATGTTCTCCAAGTGGTCCAGTTTCCTTCCCCCGTCAATTGGTCAATTGGATGTAATTGGGCGGCATGGGCTCATGGGCCAAGAGGCCTGTCACCATACTGTTTATCTACATTTAAATTTAAACTGTGAAATGAACATATAACATTTCTCAGAAATCAACTTCAAACTTTCAATGATGCAAACTTGGCCAGTGCTTAGACTGTTGTGTTACCACTTCAAATAGTTATTCATCAAACATTTTTTTTTAAACAATCATTAAGATATTAACTTTCTAATTTGATATTGATGGAATTGTTTGAGATAAATAAAAAAAATTATGGTACAACTTAACAAAATATCTGTCATATGTAGTTAAACATGCACCGGGGAACTACCTCGCTCACATTTCCACAAACAGCACAAGCTTAAATGTTCTATGTAATCTTGTTCATTGCATCCTGTGCTCAGAAGGGAAAGGCTATCAATCAAATGATATTGGTTAGAGGTTAATCATGATGTCACTTGACTACATATTAGATTGCATTAAGCTTATTAGTCACAAAATATATAGTGTGGTGAACAGAGTAATGGGTTATCTCTGATATTCATATTGCCATGAAAAGAGCACAATTTGCAGAGTATAGGATTGCAATGAAAAGGAAGATCAATTAGCCCTGAGCAAGGGCAGTGTAATGGCATGTTGTGCAGTTCATTCAGCAACCTGTTGGGTGTGGGGAAGAAACTCTCTTTAAACCTGTTGGTACGTGCTTTCAGACTCTTAAACCTTCTCCCTCATGGGAGGAGAGAGAAGAGAGTGCCAGAATGTGATAGGTCTTTCAGCATGTTGGCTCTCTTTCCTAGGCAGTGGGCGATTTGAAATTGAGATGTAGATGGAGTCTATGGAGGGGAGGGAAGTTTGTGTGATGTTCTGAGCTGCACCACTACTTTCAGTCTTGAGCAGAACAGCTTCTGTAACACTCTGTGGGAGAGGAGGTGCGGTACACCAAACTTACTTAGTCTTCTATGAAATGAGAGGTTTTGGCGCGCTTTCTTGACTTCATTGAATTGATTATTTCGTAGTTAACCAGTTGAAAAACTGGATGGAGTGATACAGTGGGTATTGAAAATCTGAAATAAAAAATATGACATGCAGTGATTAGCTATTATCAGCATTTGATGAATTTGTGAACAAACAAAGAATTACTGAAGGCATTCAGGAAGTCAGACACCATCCCTGGGTAGAAATGGTCAGATGACATTTTGAGCTGAAACCCTCTACCCAGGGATGCTGTGTGACCTGTTGAGTTCCTTCAGCAATTCTTTGTTTGCTCAAGATTCCAGTATCTGTAGTCTTTGTGTTTCTCTTGTGTTTTGGTGAATTCATTCTGAATATAGAAAACTATAATGTATCAGAAGTGAAGATGCAGCACTATTCCATGAGTTTCATTGGAAATGCACAGGATGCTCATTTCAGAGAGGTGGAATGGACCAGAATATTAAAGTATGAAGGAGAGGGCAAGCAGGGCATGGTTACATATCCTGATCTACATTTGTTAACCCATTCATGTAGATCTAAGTTTTAATCTTTTAAATAGTCCGTCCACTGTAATCTTTAAAACAGTGTCCATCATTTTGAAATTATTTTCCATTTGGCAATGAATTTAGTGCAATGTCCAGGTGTATATGTTTACCTCCTAGAAATGCTAACATAGGAACAAAATCCACTTAATCACATTTGTAGTGCTGATGGGTGAGGTTCCAAACACATATTGGTCCTATCAACTCACATTTTGACTAATAAAGGACCTTAAACAGAATAGTTCCACTTTACATCTTTTCCATCCTTCATTTTCAAATTGAAGGAGGCCATTTCGATCCAACAAGTCTGTGATAGTACAGATTCTATCACCAATGTGTATATGTACATATATACAGATGGTAGTGTAGGATAACTGTGATTGGCTGAGAGTGTAGCCACTCCTACTGGCAGGTCTTAAAGGATTGCTCCTTGCCAGACCCAGGTCATTCTGGACTCGACCTACTTGTGATATGCTCCAGTCTTTTAGTTAATAAAAGCCTTGGTTTGGATCAACAAGTCTTTGGTTCTTTCGACGCGCACTACAATTTTATTAACTAAAAAGGTTTTGAAGGGATGGAGCGTATGCTACGGCTGGAACGCCTCGACATCGACCCACAGTCAGCTACAGCCTCGAATGACTTTAAGCACTGGGTGAGATGCTTTGAAACATACTTACAGCTCTATGACCCTGCCGTGATAGAAGAGAACCATCGACTACTAATATTGATGACTATGGTGTCCCCGAGAGTCTACCAGAGTGTCCAGGACGCGACCACTTATACCGCAGCCATGAAGATGCTGAAAGGGCTCTACGAGCGACCGGTGAACAGTGTCTATGCTCGGTACAAACTTGATACAAGGAGGGAACAGCCTGGTGAGTCCTGTAAAGCTTATATTCAGGCACTAAGGGCAATGAGCAGGGACTGTGCCTGCACAGACAGAACTGCTGCGGAGACCACAGACGATCTGATTTGGGATGCCTATGTGGCTGGGGTTCGATCGAATGAGGTGAGGCAGTGCCTGCTAGAGCACGGGGGAGAAAACCTAGAGGACATGATCCGGATCGCAGAGACGATGGAGGCTGCGGTCTTAGGTATGGACATGTACTCTCGGGGCTGAACCCCACACTCTGATGTGAGTAGGATGCTTCCCTCTACCCTACTACTGCCGCTACACTGCCCGATGCAAACCCAAAGTGTTATTTCTGTGGGAGGAACAAGCACAGCAGGTCCCAGTGCCCGGCGAGAAAACTCAGGTGCCAGAAGTGCATTAAAAACGGCCACTTTGTTGTTGTCTGTCGCTCCAAAATGGCCACCGTTATACACAGTGCCTTGTGTGAAGCCAAATCACCTACGTTGAGTACCTGGACGAATGCGAGAATACAGTCTCGGTAAGGGACCTAGCCCAAGCCGGATCAGGCGCAGCAGTGCCTTTAACCCAACCTCCTCCTATTCCTTCTCCCCCAGGTCATGTGCTTGAACAGAGGGACCAGCACCACCCCACCAGCTCAGGCCAGACTGTCAACAACACCATTGGGGAATCGAGCGAAGCAGTGGCCACACCCTACGGGCCTGCCGGTGACACGACTCTGGTGACCCCAATCCCAGTGCCACAGCGGTCACGCTGGAAGGTCAGGCCCCCTGACCGGTACAGCCTCTAACCCCCATCCACCCTGGGGTCAGTTCTCAAAGAAGGGGTGAATGTGATAGTACAGATTCTATCACCAATGTGTATATGTACATATGGTAGTGTAGGATGACTGTGATTGGCTGAGAGTGTAGCCACACCTACTGGCAGGTCTTAAAGGATTGCTCCTAGCCAGACCAGATCATTCTGGACTGGTCAACCTACTTGTGATAAGCTCCAGTCTTTTAGTTAATAAAAGCCTTGGTTTGGATCAACAAGTCTTTGGTTCTTTCGACGCATTCTACAAAGTCCATGGCAGCTCACAGAGCAATCTTGTTCCCCAATAGATTCTCCTTTAACTCCTTCTCACATTCCCAAAAGCTTCCCCCCCATGCCCCCCATCCCATTATTCTACAACATACCAACATATTAGGGACAATTCACAATGGCCAATTAATACACCTTCAGGATGTGAGAGGACTACAGTGTATACAGAAAAAAAACATACAGATGGTCAGATTTGAAACCAGGTCACTGGAGCTATGAGGAAACAGCTCTGCTAACTGCACCACTTTGTTGCTTTGAGATGATAATGTGTTACTCAATGACCCAAAGGTGGAAGATAACCTTAATCCTCCTGAATGAGGAAGAAAAGTAACCTGTCTTTCACTGTAATTGGCTAGAAAAATTTAAAGCGCCCTAATGATATTAACCGAAGTCCAATACACAAACCACGCATGTGCCAACCGAAGACTTGTGCGAGTGCACAAGACCAAGATGACTGCACCCAGCCTTCAGACCCTGGAATGCTGACTAACAAAATAAGTGTGCACATTTTGGCTCTTACATGCCCTGTATCCCTGTTATAGTCTGTCAAATACAACATAAACCGTGTAAATTTACATTTTTTCTTTATATTTTTAAACAAATTTTTGTCATATGTGCAGATGACATAAGTTGTATAGGTCACAAGATGGGGAGTACCTGTACAAGATGCTCAAAAAAAACTGGTCAAGGTTTCTTTGAAAGCATCTTCAAACCCCTTAGCACTTAGAAGAACATAGATAGCAGGGGTACATGAATGTTATCACTTCCATGTTTCATTCTCCTATTACAGACCATCCTGACTTGGAAATATATTACCTTTCCTGCATCATAACTGGGTCAAAATCATAAAACCCTTAGTATAGTAAAACCCCTGGTATCTGGCATCTATGGGGATTGCAGATGCCAGATACATAAATTTTCTGATTGCCTGAGATACAATGCCCAACTAATATACCTGCATTAAGAATAAACAGCTTAAAAGACACAAGACTGTGCAAAATGTAAAGTAATTTGAAATAAAATCAATATTGTAGACTTTAATTATGTTAAGTTCACTTTAATCAGACAATTCTCATATCTTACAAAATTTAAATTTAAATTTGAACCCAGGTCATTGGTGCTGCAATAGCTCTTGGCATTAAAATTAATTGTGTATTTTTCCATTCCATCAAACTGTCTATGTGTTTCTGCAGTCACCTTATTACAGTGAGGGCTGGATTTACAAAACAATTCACTTTCACTGCCATGCACCCAGGCACGTCTTATTTTTAGTCATGCTTAAAGATACATCTCTCTCACATTCACCTCACTGTTTCCACACTGCCTTCTCACCATTCTACTCTCCTTGTAGCCTTGTAACTAGCTTCCCCATGCTGGTTCACTCACCACATCACCAATGCTCCTTATTAACTTACCATTTGTGAATCCATTAGCACAGTGGTTCTCAACCTTTTTCTTTCCACTCACATACCACTTTAAATAATCCTTATGCCATTGGTGCTCTGTGATTAGTAAGGGATTGTTTAAGGTGGTACATGAGTGGGAAGGGAAGGTTGAGAACCATTGCTCTAGACCCAATTGTTACTGAAATATTTTGCTTGAGAACAATTGTCATTGGCCCATTTCCTTTGGAATTATGAAACCATCCACATAACGAGTCAATTAGGTATGATTAAAAGTGGTTTTCAAACTTTTTCTTTCCACCCACATACCACTTTAAGCAATCTCTTATTAATCACAGAGCACCTATACCATAGGGAATACTTAAAGTGGTATGTGAGTGGAAATAAAAAGGTAGAGATCCACTGCATTAGCACAATACCTCAACGTTATACAGTGACACGTGGGGCATGAAGGCAGTGAGAAGGTTATACACATAATGCAGGCTGGCTGTACACATCATTCAGTACAAGATGGAGGTTTATGAAATCTGCAACTTTTGAAGGTATGCTCTGTGTATCCAAGACCAGGCCACTCAGAGTAGCAGCAGCAATATGAAAATGAGCTGGCAAGATTTTTTATCTGCATCTCCACCAATTGATTACTCTTTTCCATAATTGTTTTTGGAAATATAATGGGGGAGAAGAATATATGCTATTGCGCGATTTCTCTTGGTATTCCTGATGCTTTGATCAAACTCATTCCAGGTGATTCTGACCGTAAGTTTTCTGGCAGCTCTTCTTGGCAGGCCTGTGCCCTGCTAATTGGCCCAGTGGTGAGTCAAGTGGCACAAGCTCAATACAAATCTTTGGGCTTTGCTGAGTGAGTGCGCATCTGAGGCATGATGAGACCTGAGCAGCGCACAACTGACTATTCTCTCAGGATAATTCATTTATCATTCAACTCAAATTTGATTAATAATTTGGGGTTTACTAACAATAGAGATACAAAATTCATTGGAAGCAGAAACCTGAAGGATTCTGTGGCCCATCTGTGGTGTTTTAACACAGCTACTTAATTACTGCCTAAAGAAATCTCTTGGTGCCTGCCACATTGACCACCGGCAGTGGGCTGATATCGCCTCAAACCGTGCATCTTGGCGCCTCACAGTTCGGCGGGCAGCAACCTCCTTTGAAGAAGACCGCAGAGCCCACCTCACTGACAAAAGACAAAGGAGGAAAAACCCAACACCCAACCCCAACCAACCAATTTTCCCCTGCAACCGCTGCAAACGTGTCTGCCTGTCCCGCATCGGACTTGTCAGCCACAAACAAGCCTGCAGCTGACGTGGACATTGACCCCTCCATAAATCTTCGTGCGCCAAGCCAAGCCAAAGACTTAATTATAATAAAAGTCTTGTGTTTACAATTGATCTATGTGATCTAGTATCCCCCAAATCTCACAATCTTAACTTGTGTTTAAAAGGGTCAATGAAAAAAGTAAATCGGGTGGATTTTCAGCCAAGAGAAGTTGGCAGCTGAACATGAATTAGGGTCATTTGAGGGATACACCACAATTAATGATACGTAGCCTGATGGTCTGCTAAATTCAATGTGTAGCCAGGGATCATCCTTCCCAACATTGAAAGGGGGAAGGAATTGCTGGAATAAGGGTTATTTATGATCCTGAATTTGATGCAGAAGTAATATTAATGATCAAGCAGGAATGACCTAACCAAGTCAGAAAAAGTGAGTACAATTGCATTCAAGTATTAAATTATATGAAGTACGTTATATTTTTTATATAATATTATGTACAATGAAAGGAACCTTAAATTTAGCAATGTTGTAGAATGCCTTCCTTTCTATTTACATGTAATTGCAAAGAAAACTGAGGGTACGATAGCATTTGGTTCATACTTGCTCCACTGTATGATGAAATACTGGCTGACCTTTTATATCAGCATCACTTTCCTGCACTTGCCATATTGTCTAGTTTACTTAATGTCAAAAAAATATATTAAATTTTGTTTAAATTTCCTTACAAACTTAATCTTTTTAGTGGAAAATTTCCAAAGATTCTTTATCTTTCGGACAAAGAAATGTTCTATCATCCCAATCCTGAATGGCTAAGTTTTACGTCTGATCTGTAATCCCCAGTTATAGACACTCCATTTAGGGGAAATTTATCCTTGTATTTATACATCAAGCCCCATGAGACTGTGTATGCTTCAACATAATTGCCCTTCAGTCTTTAAAATCTAGAGCGTATAGGCCAAGGTTGACAGGGAATCAATGGGATAGAGCTAAAAACTGGAACAGACTTGATGGGCTAAATGAACTGGGAAATATGATATGCTGGGTGTGTCATACAGGGAGAAATCATAGCTGTTTGGTTATCCATGCAGTGAATTGGAAGAGTTTGCAGACCCATTGATGGTATTTTCCCAGTGCCTTGGGGGAGCTATTTTGGGCAATTCAGATCTCAGAAGCATTTAGGAGGGCAGGGATCACCACTGTCCAGCAGACATTGAAATTTGTGCCAGGTCTTGGTCTTCAATTCCCTTTTCTTCAATCAATCAGGGATGGCGAATTTCATCATGAACCTTCTCCCGAATAATTGCTACCAAAATATTGGAGGAGATTCATATTTTCCAGAGTTTTATCATGAAACATTGTTACTTTGGTAATGGAGGAGGGGCAGATTGATGAGAAAATTGATGTTGAGTGGAAGCCATTCTTCTGTCTTCTTCAATGATGACATGGAGCCTGGCCTACAAGTGTCTTCTATATACTACAAGTTGACTACTGAATTTTGACTGACCATGATTCTGAAGTACAGGTGCCAAGGGACAAAGAGTTTCCCAGTGGTTTTGAAGATTATCTCCTATCTGGAGTTTGATATGTGGAGATAGGAAGTGGGAATGTGGGTCCAAGAAGCTAAGACACTGACCTTTACATTGTTGACAATGTTTCCTGAGACAACAGCCCCCATTTCTGCTGCTCCCCTCTACTGATAATTTGGAGAGTAGGTTGCTAACTGCATGCCTTGACAGAGAACCTACTATCAATGGGGGCCACAGCACATTTCAGATGGGGGGCCACGGACTGAAATTGTAAAAATACTTTTGATGTTTTTTAAATAGTCTAGGAAAGTAGTGCAGAAGACACCAACTAAACTTTTCTGATTCACAGGGAAGAGACCCATAAACTTTGAGCAGGGTCATAAGGGGGGCCATAACCATAAAAATAGGCTGAAAATGGTAATGTAAGGCTGTCTGTAGCTCCAAAACCACAGTATTCACCTTTCACCATTTACTGTCAACAGAGACTTTTCCAGTGATAGATAAAACAACTGTGAAAAATGAACTTTGCTTTGTTTGCCTAACTTGTGATGCACCACATCAATTGCTGCTCTTGGATTCAGTGGGGTTTTTCAGGAAACATGAAAAAGCTGTCTTTCTGCTGCTCAATTTAAATGGCGGTTAAATATTCCATGATTTGAAAATTCAAATCATAAGCTCCTAACTCAAGATTGCAAGCTAGAAGTTGAGATATTGTAACTAGCTTCTGCGTGAACTTGTGTCCTGCCATATGTAACCTTTTGCTTGCACCATTCCCATGTTTTCCCACCATCAACCAACCAAGACAGTCAGAGGGTCATAGAGCATAGAAACAAGCCCTTTGCTGACTCTGTCCATTACCATTGTCAAATATTTATCTTTATTACTTTCATTTGCCACCACTTTGTCCATGTTTGCTTTGTTGATTCAAGTGTTCATCCAGATATTTCCAAAATATTGTGGAAATAACTGCCTCTGCCACCCTAAATTTCTAATGAAAGGTGTGCAAAAATGCTCTTTCCCAGACTTCTTCTTAACTTCTCAACTTTACCCTAAGCCTGTCCTCCAGTTTTAGATCCTGATCATGATGCACTTTGGATATACACCATGAAGAACATAGGCCAAGGAAGGTACAAATGGGAAGATGGCAGCACAAATAGAATGGGTGGGGAAGAAAGGATATGGGATAGGCAGAGTATTGAGTGTAAAAGTGGAGAGATTATGGTTCTACTTCACAAAATATTGGTTAAGTCACTGCTGGAAAGTATGTGATTGCTCTAGAGATGGTGCAGAGGAATTCATTGGGATTTTGCTTGAGACAGAATGCTTCATTTAATTTTTTTTAAACTTTATTTAAAGGTTTTATCACAGGAATAAAAAGAAAGATTACATTTAAAGAAAAGATATAAAACAAAATAATATAATTACAATACAACATTAATAACCTAACTTAATTCAATCTAACCCCCCCTATATATACAAGAACTAAAAATCTAAATATATATATATATATATATATATATATAAACCCACCCTTCCCCTCCCCCAAAATAAAGAGTGAAGAATTAGTAAAATTAATAATATTATGTATTAAAAAACACACACACAAAAAAAGAAAAATATGATAAATAAAAATAATTAAAAAAAAGATTTATCAGATCTAAAATATCACATCTAAGAGCATACTTAAATCAAACTTAATTGGATATACTTAACAAATGGAGTCCACTTCAACTTATAAAAAGACATCTTATCTTGGATTGAAAAAGATATCCTTTCCATAATTAAACAAGACTTCATCTCTCAATACCACCTGTCCAAAGTTAGTATATTTCTATCTTTCCAAGTAGACGCTATACATTTCTTGGCCACTGCTAAAGCTAAATAGATAAAAGAAATCTGATAATTATTTAATCCTAAATCAATTAATGATTGCATATTCCCTAATAAAAATATATCAGGATTTAATACAACACAAATATTATATTATCTATTAAATATAGATTGAATACCTTTCCAAAACTGTTGCAATCGGTCACAGGACCAGACAGTATGTAAAAAAGTACTGGCTGTCTGGTCACATCGAAAACAACAATCTGACTTACTAAGACCAAATTTTTTAAATTTTTCTGGTGTTAAGTATAATTGATGTATAAAATTATAATTAATCATCACTAATCTAGCATTAATCAATTTCCGAATACTGTTTTGACAAATTTCCATCCAAGCTTCTTCAGCTATTGTAGAACCTAAATCTTTTTCCCATTTCAACTTATCTTTATCCCAATCTTTCTTACTATCATTTTCTTATAAAATACAATACAAATCAGATATATACCCCTTTTCTGGTATTGAAAGTACATATTTCTCAAAGCTAGTTTTGGGCAATAAAATTATTTGCCGTCCACATATCTGTTTTACAAATGATCTTAACTGATAGTACACAAATACAGAATTTCTACTAATACCAAATTTCCTTTGTAATTCCTCAAAAGAACAAAAATGTCCTTCAAAAAAACAATCAGATAAGTTTTTTATTGCTTTCCTTTCCCATTGTTCCAAAGTGATATTGGAGACCGTAAAAGGAACAAGTTGATTATTATATAATGACAATCGCCCAGACCATTTATTTTTAAGCCCCATTTTATCAAGTTTACTTGTCCATAGAATGCTTCATTTAAGAGGAGAAATTGGATTGGTTGGGTGTGTTTTCCTTTGGACATAGGAGGCTGAGGGGGCTACTTAGAGAGGTGGAGGACATTGTGAGGGGCATAGACAGGCATGATAGTATGAAACATTTCCATTTGGTAGAAGAGTCTAAGATCAGAGTGCATAGTTTTTTGAGGGGTAGGAGGTTTAATGTGAATGATATTATTGTGTAAGCTCACAGAACCAAAAGCTTTGGTTCTCTTTACAAATAAGCTGCCTGACCTGCTACATTTTTATTGTATTTTCCATTTTTGCTGAAGGTTTAGGGGAGATCTGAGGAAGAACTTCTTCACCCATGGGATGGGTACATACTGGAATGTACTGCCTGAGATGATAATGATGGCAGGTGATTTCACAACATTTAAGAAATATCTGGATGAGCATTTTCAATTCCTGGACATAGGCTACGTCACTAGATACTAGTAAATTGTATTAATATAGATGGGAACATGACAGATAATAAAGAAAAGGTGGGCTTAAGGGGTTGTTTCTTTGTTGTATGGCTTTATGAATGAGAATAAATTGATTAAATGAATTGACTTTATCCTGCTTTGTTGAGCATAATGTAGCTGAGAAATTACATTGGACAACAATTTTTTTCAAAAGATTTGTTTCTTGAAAACAAATTTGGGATCACAATAGACAACTTCAAGCTGAACACAAAGATAATTACAGATTTGTTATATCACCTAGAAAGTTTAAGAAACATTAAATTAACTTTTATTGAATTTCATATGTTTAATCGCATAATGTTGTTGACACATTGCGCTAGTTCAACTGACCTAAAAATGTTTTACTGCTGATTTTCATTTGTACTCAATATTTGACACCTCTCATGTCAGTGTCCAAAAATAGTCGGCCAGCATTGGTAGATTCCAGTTGCCCTAATATCGGTTTTCCATGGTCCTGGTGAAACCTTTCATCAAGTTTGTCATTGACTGCACTAAGATCAGTAGGCAAGTCCAAATGTGAATGCAGAAAATTAATTTTGAATGACATACAGCACTTCATAGTTTTGTGTGCTTGATGTAGACTTAGAATATGACAGGAAATCACAAAAATAGGTTATGCCTGAAAAACGGTATGTGATAGGAACATTCTAAGGTTATTTTTGTGTTCAGTAGCCTAAAATCCATAAAATACACCCATAAGTGTTCATGAAGTGAAATCTTTGTTGTTCCATGTAATTTATATTATCCAATGGATGGTGAAGTTAGATTTGGGTGCTTCATCAGATGTCCTGTTGGATGTGCTGCATTAGTTGGAGTTGCTGACGAGGTCTGCAGGCAGGGTAAATATGATCAGGTACTCCAAATGAACAAGAGCCAAAGCACTTGTTGGTGCAAATCCTATCTCTTAAGATTATACTGGGAGCCAGCTCTCCGCAGAGCAATGCATCTGGAGAGCAATGTTTCACAAGCAGAAGAGATATGCTACTGTCTCTAGGCAGAGCTCCAACATGAACTGCTGTGGAATGTTGCTTCCTTCCTGAGTTGAATGGGTTTGCAAATATTGTGGGCTTTCTGAAGGATCATGGAGTGATAAACAGAGCTTACATGGAATTTTGTATTATCTATGTGAATCTCAATCTGCATGTGATTTTCAAGAGCTATTGGTCCTTGAATGCCCAACTTGTGGAATGGACTTGCTCATGGTCAAGATCATGCTTCCAGGCATTTTGAACACAACTCATTTATTCTCAAACAGTCTGCAGTGTTACTATATTTTAGCTGCTGGGCTACAGGGAAGCTGACTCTTTGGCGAACAAGATAAAATCCTATTACATTCCCCCACCCTTTCCTATGTTTGGTGCTCACCCAAAATGTGCTGCTACACTCCAAAGCAGGAATAGCCTGTGTCCTCACCATCTCAAAAACTAGCACACTTCTTCAGTCCTTTTGCTCCAATGCCAGACAGCCAGATGTCTTGCTACGTGAAATATAATGGAGCCACAATAATTCTCAAAGTGCCAGGATCTAGTTGCCCTTTGGGGTCAAAAGTAACAACATGATGTTCCTTCTCCCTCCATTTCCACTCCCCCATCCCCCACCCCACCCTTCATGACAATGCTAGCTGCACAGGTGATAACTCCTGTGAGACTGCAATGATAAAAACAAATGAACATTATTGTGATTAGATCAGGATACTCTTGAGAGCTGTGTTTAGCTATCAACTCTATGGATATAGAAAGGACAATTAGTGCTTTGAGGAGCAGTGGCCCTTGAATGGGTGGCTTAATTACAACTCATCAATTATACCTTCATCTTGTACAGAGATTACACATTACACAGCCTTATTCCCATTTTCTGGAACATCTCTCTTTGAACATGGACACTCCTTATTCACCTGAAAAGGAAAACATTTTGTTATCTGTGATATGTCTCATCTGCGGGAAGTGTTCAAGAGCAGAATTTCTGGCCCAGGAACATTTCAAGCAGCAGACATTTGTTAACTACACACGTACATCTGCAGATCTTAGAGAATTACCTTCCACGTGCTGTATTCTTCAGTGGCATCTGTGTACAGAAAATTGATGTGGCCATGCTCTTCTGCAATGCACAAGATGACAACTCAATCTTTATTATTTTTAAAGGAATTCCATAAAGAAAGAGATGAGAATTGCCAAATGAGCATAAACTTGTACTGTGAAGACCAGATGACAAAAGAGGAATGGCAACAAGAAGAGGTAATAATGTGAAGTTACTTAGCTTATGCTGTGGAGAACGGAAATGTAGAATGACATATACCCACATATAGATGGTTTGCATTGACCAAAACTGATGGGGAAATATCAAAAATAGTCTTCTTTTAACGTGCATAATCTAAGGAGGTTTTTTTTTAATGTGAGCCTAATAAGAAATCAAAATGAAAGAGCAGGATAAGTAGACAGATTTTGGAATGGTGCAGAAAATACAGGATTGTAGTTATGGATGATTTCAACTTCCATAATATTGACTGGCACCTACTGATTGCAAGAGGAATAGATGGGGCTGAATTTGTCAGATGTGTACAAGAAGGATTCCTGACCCAGTATGTGGGCTGACCGACCAGAGGAGAGGCCATACAGTATTGCTCACCGGGGTGTCCTCGTGGCTGGTCATTTGGTTGATTGGTGGTTGGGTCTTTTCTGGGGAATGAACCTGGTCAGGTGGTGGACCTCTTGGTGGGGGAGCATTTTGGTGAGAGTGACCAAAACTCTCTCAGCTTCAGAATAGCTATGGAAAATGATGTAAACATTCAAACTGGGAAAATGCTTAACTGGGGAAGGGCTAATTATCAAGCGATGAGGCAGGAAGTTGTGAGAATAAATTGGAAACGTGTTTAAGGGTGAAAGCACAGAAGTAATGTGGAGGAAGCTTAGGAACCACTTGTGCAGGGTTCAAGATAAGTTTGTCCTATTAGGACAAGGAAAAGATGGTAGGAAAAGGTAATCATGGCTGACAAAACAGGTCATGCAACAAGACAAGAGGAAGAAGGAAGCACGAGAAGTATATGGTAGCCAGGAAGGAGCTTAAGAAAAGACTTAGGAGAGCTTGGTGGGGGTGGGGGGAGGGCAAGAGAAGGCCTTAGCATGTAGAAGTAAAGGAGAACCCTAAGACATTCTATGTGCATGTGAAGAACAGAAGTATGACAAGAATGAAGGTGGAACTGCTAAAGGATAAAGGAGGTAACATGTGCCTGGAGGCAGAGAAGGTTGTGGAGGTCCTAACTGAATATTTCATGTCAGTATTCACAAGAGCAAAGGACCCTGATCACGGTGAGGTCAAAATTAAACAGGCCTATGTGCTGGACAATGTGGAGATTAATGAAGCGGAAGTGTTCCATTGTAGCTAACTGCTACAAGCTATGGCTCTGCAGAGCCTATAGCACAGGAGAGGTTATAGCTGTATGCAGGTTTAGCTCAGAAAAAATATGATGTTCCCAGAAAAAATGATACAAACCCCAGTTGAGTGTAGTTTACACTGAGCTTTATTGGGCTCACAGCCCTACTTTTATTCTCAAGATGAGGGGCATGGTCAAAGCCTCCTCAGCACTGATTGGTGCATTTGTTATCCGCTTTCCTTGATAGGCCAGTTAGGCTCATTTAATTGTGGCCAATTGGAGGGCAGCACTGTGGGCCTTGTGCAGCCTGCTGGATCGTCATTCGAGGGGGCTGCGAGGAGCCTCCACAGAACCCCCCTCCCTCAGAACCGGAGATCAAAATGCTGTTATTCTTGGGAGGCTGGCCTCTTTTGTGGGGGATGGTGGGGGGGGGGGAGGAGGGTGGCCAATTGGCTGTGTAAATGCCCAAATGGGCTGGTTTTAATGTTTCCCAGGAAAGTGCTGGGGGAGAGACTACGACGGGTCTTTGCACCTCACCGCTGATAATGACAGTATTGCTCACTGGGTGTGTCCTCATGGCTGGTCATTTGGTTGGCCGGTGGTTGGGTCTTTGCTGCTGTTACCTGCCACATGCTGTTGTGCTGGGTGGTGTCGTGCGTGATGGGCATGAACATCCCATGGAGTGCAAAGACTGTTTCCCTCTCAGCCAGCATGGAGTCCGCCCTCTCTGGGCAAACTGTGCCTTGATTTACTGGAACCATACTTCAGGCCCAGAAGCTTGGCAATTTCAATAACACCATGTTGATTGAAGAGTCTGCCACCATCGCTGGGTCTATAGTGCCGTCTGGACCATCAGGGTCAGCACTGTGGCTAGCTTCGAGGGGCTGCCACAGGATCTTCTTAAAAAGATCAAGACTGATAAATCCCTGGGGCAAGACACGATATACCCCAGGCTGCTGTGGGAGGTGAGACAAGAGATAGCTGGGGCAATAGCTATGATCTTTGAATCCTCTTTGGCTGCAGGGGAGGTGCCAGAGGATTCAAGAATGGCAAATGTAGTCCACTTGTTTAAGAATCCTGGGAATTATAGACTGATGGTGTGTAAACTAATGGAGAGGATTCTTAAGGATAGGATCTATGAGCATTTGGAGAAATACAGTCTACTCAAGGATAGTCAGTGTGGCTTTGTAAAGGGAAGGTCTTACCTTACGTCTAATTGAGTTTTTTGAAGAGGTAACAAAAAAATTGATGATCGTAGGGTGGTAGATGTGGTTTACATGGATTTTATCAAAGTATTTGATAAGGTCCCCCACAAGAAACTCATCAAGAAAGTCAAGAGTCATGGGATCAGTGGAAAACTATGGATAAAAAAAATGGCTTGTAGGAAGAAAGCAGAGAGTCGTAGTGGAAGGAAAGTATTCTGCTTGGAGGACGGTGACTAGCGGAGTCCTGCAGGGATATGTTCTGGGACCCCTGTTCTTTGTGATTTTTATAAATGACCTGGATGAAGAGGTGGAAAGATAGGTCAGTAAATTTTCAGATGACACGAAGGTTGGAGGAGATATGGATGGAGCTGAATGTTGTCGAAGGTTGCAAGAGGATATAGACAGGATGCAGAGTTGGGCAGAAAAGTGGCAAATGGATTTCAATCTGGATGTGTGAGGTGATGGATTTTGGAAGGACAAACCAGAAGGCTGAGAACAGGGTTAATGGTCAGTTACTAAAGAGTGTGGATGAACTGAGGGACCTTGAGGTCCAAATTCATACATCCCTTAAGATCGCCTCACAGGTTGATAGGATAGTTAAGAATGCCTATGGGATGCTGGGCTTCATTAATAGAGATTGAATTCAGGAGTAGAGAGGTCATGTTACAACTATACAAATCTTTGGTAAGTCCACTCTTAGAGTATTTGTTCGGTTCTGGTCACCTCATTATAGGAAGGATGTGCAAGCTATGGAGAGGGTGCAGAGGAGATTTGCCAGGATGATGCCTGAATTGGGAAGTCAGTCTTAAGAGGCAAGGTTAACTGGGACTGTTCGCTTTGGATCGTAGGAGGATGAGAGTAGACTTGACAGAGGTCTACAAGATTATGAGAGGTTTAGATAAGGTGAACAGCCAGCACCTGTTTCCCAGAGCAGGATCAGCCAACACCAGAGGACATAGGTACAAGTGAAGGGAGGGAAGTTTTGGAGAGGCATCAGGTGTAAGTTTTTTTACGCAGAGAGTTGTGGGTACCTGAAATGCCTTGCCGTGGATGGTGGTGGAAGCTGAAACATTGGGGGAATTTAATAGACTCTTAGACGGACATATAGATGAGAGAAAAATAGACAGTTATGGGGTAGGGAGGGTTTAGTACTTTTTATAAAGGAAGGGATATACTGGTCAGCACAACATTTCTCATTCTTTTTATCTCCATGGAAGGTGAAAACATGAAAAATACTAAACAGTGCAGAGAGGAAAATCTGCTTGAGTTACAAACACTTGGTATGGACTGCAGAACTTAGCTCACTCCATCGTAAACCTTGCAACTTGACTCACCAGCCCCCATAAATTAACTCATGATCATACAATGGGGTGGATACATTTTTAGATTAGTTTTCAAATGTTGAATGGGAGTAAGAAATTGTGCTCTGTGCTCAATGTTGAAGAAGCAAGAGAAGCAAGTCCTTGGGCATTTTATAGACAATTATCCAGGGCTCCTAGTACCAATTAAGTCTCCTCGGATGGGTTGTTTGACTTAAAAATCAAACTACCAAATTTCAGACCAAAGATTGGTAACAACACAAATGCTGATCAAGTTAGTTGAACTTCAGAGGGTCTTAAAAGAGTTAGCAAGGTTTGCTTCCCAACTTAGAATAAAATCAGAATATATTGTTTTGAAGGTAAAATCTGGCACAATGTGAATTGAAGGAAGTTGATTGTCATTCAGTGGAAGTTTTACATTCTACAGCTTCATGGGTACAGAAAACACACTTTAATGAAATATAAGATTTTTAAAAATAGTATGACAAGAAGAGAAAACAGTAATAAATATTCACAGTTGGTAGTAAGGCAAAAATGTGCTGAGTCAGTCATGCAGCTAGAACTTTGGTGGTCAGTAAATTTTTTGAGGATTGGGCGTTCAATAAATAGCCTGTTAGCTGTTGGGTGACAAGGTTAGCATAGCAGTTAGTGCAATGCTATTACAATGCTAGCGATCGGCACCAGGGGAGAGTTTCTACATTCTCCCCTTGTCTGCGTGGGTTTCCTCTGGGTGCTCTGGTTTCCTACCACCATTTAAAAAAAATACCAGGTGTTGTAGGTCAAATGGGTGTAATTAGAAAAGTAGTTCTTGAACTTAGTGCTGTCAGATTTCAGGCTTCAGTATATTTTACTTGAAGGTAGAAGCAAAAAGAGAGGATGGCCAGGATGATGGAAATACCCAGCAGGCCAGGCAGCAAAAAGATGAATGAAATTTGAGCAGTCTCAGGGTCCAGTCATGCAAAAGGAACTGCTTTCACACCATCACATCTCTCTATATGTTCTCTGAAGATGTGACAAATGGAGGGATTCTGTACAATGTAGAGCATGGTGGCACCTACACAAACAGCTCCAGGCAACACAGTGGTCAATTGACTCATCATTCCACAGATGTACTGCGGAAAGATCTTGGCAGTACACTTTGTTTGTTGTCTATCTCCAGGAACGTTTGGGTTTTCTGTGGTATTGCCATACGAGCCTAGATCAGCAGCTGTTGATTCTTCTCTGCCTTCTGCAAATAAATGAAAAAAAGAGGGGAAATCCTGGGTGGGAAAATAAAATTAGTGCAGGCATCTCTTCCACTTTGAGAAAACTGCTGCATTCTGAAGCAAAGATAACAGAAAGCAGGATTGATGGGATTTTACCTTATTAAAATTTTAGACATACAGTACAGTAACAGGCCATTTTGGCCCAAGTCTCCATGCAACCCAATTTACCCCAACTAACCTACACCCCAATATGTTTAAAACGGTGGGAGGAAACTGGAGCCCCTGGGGAAAAACCATGCAGATACAGGGAGAACGTACAAACTCCTCACAGACAGCGTGGGATTCAAACCCCGGTCCCAATTGCTGGCACTGTAAAGGTATTTTGCTAACCATGTTGATGGGATCATCAATAAATTAAAATTATAGAAACATGCTATCTGAAATCACGAATGGGACGAAGTGCTCCTGACTGAAGTATTAACCTTTTCTCTTTGACAGCTGCTGCCTGACCTGTTGAGTATTTCCAGCATTATCTGATGGTATCAATGTTGCCTCAACCTATTTGTACCACCCCCTTTGTCATTACCTCCTCTCCACCAGCTCTCACAATGTTTCAACTGCAGTTTAGAGTAGCCTTTAAAATGGAACTATAAACTCTTCATCCCAACATTAGTTTGATCATCGGATCTCACGTTGTATCCAACACAATTTCAGAATAGTTTCCCATATTCTCACAGTTGAATTGAAATTGAATGCAAAACTTAAAATTTAAGATTCTTCTGTGTGAATAATCAGTACAGCTAACATAGAGGCATGCATATTCCATATAAATAATTCTGTGTTTGGCAGTAAAAGGTATGAATTCCAGGATAATTGAGTAATCATTATTGTTGGTAAATTGTGTGTGATAAAAGTCCCAGCTCTAAACGCCTGAACTCCCCATTGCATGCAACATGAAGGATGATTCCACAATCTGTTGCACTCTGGATGGAGTATAATCCAATGTTTGGGAAATCAGATTTGTGCAGGTCATGATTTTCCATCCAATGTGTTCTGCAATATGATCCCCATGTGTGACACTCCCTGTTGAGAGTATTGGACAGTGCAATAACTCTTGGGTAACCAATAAGGTCAGCATTCAAAAACAATGTACATTAGGGGAGGAGGGGATATTTCTTCTGTGCAAAATCATAAACACATGTTTAAAGAATGCACTTAAAATTTCATTACATCTGGTACAGAGAGAAACTTCAGTCTATTGAGGAATGAATAACCATAGCATGGCTTAAGTGCAGGAGTTTAGAAATTGTATTGTGTAACACCCATATTTAAGTAGTAACTATGCAAAATTCAATTGATCAATTGTGGGAGATATATTTTTCTGGATGAAATGGCACCAATGGTGAGATTGTAATGGAGTCTTATGAATGAGATCCATGTTAGCACACCTGATCATCTCCTGGGACACTATTATTTTGCCGTGATTCTTGGCACTTTTAAGAGACATGTTGTTACCCCCTAAAATGATAAGAAGACAAAATGAACTGACCCAGTGTGTAAAAGTAGATGACACAATTTCTTGTTCATCTTCATTGTGTGATGACATTGTTTAATGGTTTTATTGTATATGTTGAATGTTTAATGGGTTTGGAGGGGTTGGGAAGGGGGGGGGGTTAGGTAGGGGGGAAAAGGGGGAGAAAATGCCACTGTGTATATTTAAGAGGGAAATGTTTGTATGTATTTTGATTGATATGGTTCACAGTGTGAAAAAAAATAAAAAAGAGACATGTAATTGATAGTGGGAAACTGGACTAAGTATCTTCACAACTGATTGCAGACTGTTCAAACACCTTCTAAAGAACCACAAAGAGTAACAAAGCTAGCAGAAAGTGATTTTACTGCAACCAGCTGCTGTGATCTTCATTAGTGACATCACTGGCATCAATCTACCTGCAATACCACGTCATGTCCATTATTAACTTTGAGAAAGTAACGGTGAACTACCTTCTTGAATGGCTGCATTTCTTCTGATCAAGAAGTGTTGCTGGGGAAGGATTTCCAGGTTTTAGACCTGGTGATGATGAAGGATTGGTGATACAATTTCAAGTCAGGATTATGTGCAACTTGAATATTTTTTCTATTTATTCTAGGTGACTGCAGGTGAAGATGTTCCCTAGTGCCTGATGGTTGAGATACATGTTTGGAAGTCGCTCTTGAAACAGTGTAGGGAAGTGACTACAGTGTATATTGCTATCACCTTTGGTTAAGTGGGCTGCTTAGTCCACTGACTAAGTGCTGAACTCATTGAGGGTCATTGGACTTGTGTTCAACCAGGCAAGTGGTGTGTAGATTATCACACTCTCGACATGCTTTGTAGAAAACCTAGTTTTGACTATTCTTATGGTCATATGTAAATTCTGGGCATTGTGTGGGGCATGACTCTATTCCTGCAGAAGAGTGCTATTCCCTGTGTCCTGTATCCTTGTTTCTGTAGGTATTTTACTCATTTTCAGAATTAGTGCTCACACAGAAGAGCTAGACATGCCTAAACTTTCCTCTGCTGAAGAACTGCTGGAAAGTGATATATCTATGTCCATTGAAACAGCAATCAGTCATGAATAGAATCTCTTAGCTCAATGAGATCACCAAGATGCTCTGTGGTAAAATACTGATATTCTTTTAGAGCTTTAAGTTGATTCACTTGCTAGATCTCAGACTAGATCAGAGTAAGACTATATAAAAGCAGAAAGGCTTCACATGTCCTCCATCTATCCTTCACACCAGCTATTCTCCTGCACCAACCACCATTGTTTGACAAGATTATTGCTCTCGCAAAGAAATGCACATAGTCACCAGAATGGAGGTTCTGATTGATGGGGTCCACACAACCTTTAAGAAAAAAAAAGGGGAGGATGTTTGGCCAGGCAGGTCCATTGCACCAACTCTGTCATCTGCAACCATCTTGCCCTGAAGGCATCTCATCAGAGCCATCTTGGGGAGTATAAATGTACACCAGAACATCCTTATGAGATTCCATGATTGGTGACAGCCTCAGTTCTCCATTATCAGCCCAAAAATCCCTATGACTAATATCCTGCTGAACTAATACCTCACATTGTCATCCTTGAGAATGTTGTTGTGAGTGACACACTTTGTTCATCATCATTCCCACCTCCTTGTGTCTTTGATGCTGTGTTTCCTGCACCACAGGGCTGTGGGCTCAACTGACACCTGCTCACCCCACTGATCCATGACTGCACCGCCAAATCCAGTTCCAATAGTGTCATCAAGTTTGCAGATGACACAACAGCAGTCGGCTTCATCAGCCACAACAATGAGTCGCACTACAGAGAAGAGGTGGAAAATCTCATGATATAATGCAAGATTAACAACCCGAGTCTCAATGTGGACAAGACAAAGGAGATGATCGTGGACTTCAGGAGGACCAGGAATGACCACTCTCCACTGCACATCAATAACTCAGTAGTGGAGAGAGTAGAGAATAACTGACCTATTGTGGACACTCATCTTATTTATCAGCAAGGCGCAACAGTGAGAAGAGTAAAGTGGACAAGGCTACTGGCCATCTTATACAGGAGCTTCATCAAGAGTGTCCTAGCCAGCTGCATCTCAGTGTGGTATGGCTTCTGTAAAGAATTGGATCAGAGGTCAATTCACAGAGTGGTAGGGAGGATCACGGGGGTCTCCCTCCCCCCTATCAATATGATCTACCTGGATCATTGTCTGAAGAGGGCACAAAATCATTGAAGACCCTTCAGACAGCATCTTTCAACTATTCCCACCGGAAATGAGATACAGAAGTATCAGAGCCGGCACCACCAGGCTGAGGAATGGCTTCTTCCCACAGAGAGTGTGAATGTTGAATGACCAAAGGAACTAATCACACTAACCATCTGAGACTCTAATATTTACTGAACAATATTTATTTATTTATTTTTATATATGTATATTTGTCCTGTGCATGTATTGTTGGTCTGTATTTGTGTTATGTCTGGTTGTGTGTCTGCATGTTTTGCACTGAGGACCAAAGGATGCTGTTTCATCAGATTGTGCTTGTGCAATTGGATGATAATAAACTTGCACTTGAACTATCAGTCTAGTCCTTGATGGTGGTGATCAGTTTGAAACTTTTAACAGCTGCACTCATCCAGGCAAGTCGAGGGTATTTCGTCACAGTTCTGGCTTGTGCATTGTAGATGATATAAAGGTTTGAACAGGTCAAAAGCCACTTGCTGCAGGATATCCAGATGACCTGCTCTGGTAGCTATGATATTTATGGAATGAATTCCTGGTCAATGGTAACCTCCCAGGATGTTGATGATTTGGGGGAAGGGGGGAGGAGAGAGTGAGGTCAAGTTGGGTGGAGCTGCTGAATGTCTAAACTGTAGACTCTACTATTATAGATGGTAATTATCTGGCACTTCTATGATGTAAATATTACTTGGCTATTATTACCAAAATATTGTCAAGGTCTTACTTCATGCAAGCATAGACTGTTTAATTTTTCTGAGGAGTCAATAATGTAATTGAACAATGTGCAGTCATCAGTGAACACCCCCACTTCAAACTTTATGACGGAAGGAAGGTCATTGATGACTGAAGATGAGGGCACAGCCATGGTATCTTGGGCATGGAATGATTGCCATACACCAACCATGACAATTCATGAAAGCTAGAACTCATATAGTAGAATTTTTATCCCTAGATACCCATTGTCATCTATTTCACTCAAGCTCCTGATACCACATGGACAAATTTTGGCAGATCAAGGACAATCACTCTAACCTGACTGCTGGAATTTAGTTTGTCATTCAATACTTGGCATGAGGTTGCGATGAGATCTATTCTTGAAACCCAAACTGAGCATTAGTGAGTAGAACCACTTGGTGGCACTGTTGTTGACACCTACTATCACATGGACAGTGATTGAGAGACCTATTGTATGTTAAATAGCTGGTTTAGATTTGTTCTGATATTTGTGAAAAGGCCATACTTGAGTAATTTCCAATCTTGATAGATCAATGCCAGTGTTGGAACAGAGCCATACAGTTGAGAAGGTGTCATTTGGTATATCAGATCTATGCTAGCTCCTGATCTCACAATGGTATTAGTCCTACGGCCTCTCTCATTAATCTGCAGATCATCATATGAGGGATTATTTTGTATCATCTGGATTCCCCTATCCAATTAATGCTGTGCAATATTGTTGATAACCAATGAAGAGTGTTAATGTATTTTTTGATGTGGTGTCCAATTTTGTAGGCTCATTACGGACAGCAACACTTTGTGAAGGGATCAGTTATATCCTATTCAGACAATGCCAGCTTCTTCTTATCAGCTGGGAGATGAAACTGCATAGAACCATAGAACACAATAGTACAGAAACAGGCTATTCAGCCCATTTAGTCTGTGCCAAACTATTATTCTGCACATGGACCAAAGCCCTCCATATCCCTTCCATTCACATACCCATCCAAATTTTTCTTAAATATCAAAATTGATCCTGAAGTCACCACTTCAGCTAGGAGCACATTCCAGATGCTTAGCAAGGACTCTGGCAAGTCTCCTTTCTCCTGTCCTCGTGTCTCTGCTCACCTCCAGGCTCCACCTCATGACCCTGAGTTTCCTGGTCTCCTGGACTTCTCTGGTCATCATATGCCAATTTCTCTTAATAAGATTGCATATTGCACAACACTTGATGATGAAGCCATCACAATGGCTTGTGGCTACTTTCAGTGGTACCCGAACAGATGCAAGCAGCAAATGATACTTTCCACAAATATTTGTCATTCGCTGGCTCTCAGATCTTTGCTTTGATTATTTGCCATTGGCGAGAGCACATTGGGTGGAGCTGCAAAGAAACAGAAGGTAAATGTTGCCTTCCAGGACCCCTCCTTTAGGCTGAAATTGTCCAGCAATATTCACTCCCTCATGGTGAAGGATTGATGTGTGCTTGTGAGAAATAGAACATTCAACATGAAGTAAATCTTCTGGTGTTCTGTGACAGCTAGTCTGCACACATTTGAAGCTGGCAAATGCCAACACCCAAGATGCCACTTTCATCTTACTGAAATGCAGTCAAGAGAGTTCATTCATGAGTGCTGAACCTATATGGGCTCCCTGATGCAATGATGTGCAGCAAATTGAGAAACAATTGAATACAATTAAGACATTCAAAAGGCATTTGGACAGATATATGAATGGGAATGGTTCGAATGGATCTGGACTAAATGCAAGCAAATGGGACTAGCCCAGAATGCTATTTTGGCTGGCATGAATGAATTGGGCTGAAGGGCTTGTTCCATGCTGTATGATTCTATGTGGTTGTGTGGAAAAATCTAGTAGTATGGATATTGTCAGTTTTTATTTTAATCTCCAAAGACAGGAGTCTGGGCATAAATATGACTAACTGTCTTCAATCAACATTCCGCACATCTCAGAAGGGACAGCCTTGGAGAACATGATCCTGCAAATGTGTTGTTCAATGGCTGTAATGTACCTTAATGTCTCTAAAGACTCCACGTGAGATGCCTGTTCACAGATGGGCACATCTTTGCTCCTGCTTTAAGATCTCCATCCAAAGCTAAGTGACTTGTCATGGCCATAATGACACCCCCAGGGATAATTTATTGCCAGCATAGGAATCTAACCAGGTAAATGCTAGAGAAAGCATTCCCCGCTAGTTAGAATAGTCTTTGGAAGAAGTTTGAATGGCCTGCAGTCAGTTTGACTAACATCAGTAAAGGTTCCCTTTAAACAATAAGAACTAACCAATATAACATGCTCCAACTTCTACCGAGTGAGTTGTGGATTACATCTCCGATTCAATGATTGTTAAGAAAGCATGATTGGTATTGGCATTTAAAACCAATTTGGAAAAGGTACCAATGAGTGCCCTTACGATAGTTTAACATGTGACCTTGGAAGTCGTGAGCATGGCAAGGATTCTCATGTTCCACATAGCTTTATTACAAAAAAAGTAGATATGTGTGAAATGTGATGAATAATTTAGAATGTTTCATAAGGGCTCTGAATGGATGAGTAGCAAATCTGAAACTGGTTGTCAGTCAATTTGGAAGCAGAAATCTTTATCTTCTATTTGTTTTGCAATGCTACTGGAAGATTCTGTAAAGCATAAATCTTTCTTCCAATCTTGTCGATGCTTATGGGGTGCCGATGATTTTTGCCTACTTCTCGCTTACTGCCTGAATGAGACACACTATCCTCTCCAGGAAATATTCTGAAGCGCTGAATGGGACAGTGAACACAAGCAGGTAGAAATGTTGAATTTCCATCTGATCACGTCAGCCTCATTGAATTGGTGATTGAGAATTTTACATTTCCAGCACTGAATAAATGGTTTAGAAGTTCTGATTAAATTGCTCATAATACAAATAGATAGAGTTTTAGATTAACAGCAAGGCCCTCTCTTGACATGTAGTTTTTGCAATGTCTAATTCAAGCTGAGTCAACTCTGGAGCTGGGATAAGGTAGGAAACTATTTCTACCTTATGTGCCTGAATATGTTGCTGTTCATTATCATCATGTTTTTCAAAGTCTGTAACACCTCCATTGGATTTTCACTGCAGAATGTTGAACATAGAAGTTATTCATAAGTGTATATTTTGGGGGGCTGACTAACTAAAGCATTTAGTCATTCACATTACTGAAGAATGTTAATTATATACTTTATGAAATTTTCAGATTTGCAGATCTA
Source organism: Narcine bancroftii (assembly GCF_036971445.1). NCBI lineage: Eukaryota > Metazoa > Chordata > Chondrichthyes > Torpediniformes > Narcinidae > Narcine > Narcine bancroftii. The sequence continues at coordinate 202,478,664 of NC_091471.1, read as the reverse complement.
CCTCTCAATTCTATATTTAACAGTTTGTGATTGAGTTTTCTACCTCGGCCACAAGTGTTTATTTGGGCAATGGGAATGGAGTTTATTTTTCATGCATTATAAAGTGTTTTTGATGGCACATTATTGTGAGTGGGAGTTGGAAAGTTTACTAGAGGCATGTAAAGATGCTTAATGATGTCAATGAGAGGGGGCACAACGATGAATTAAAGCCAGAGTAATTGCAATGTTGGTGGCAAATGGATCTACACTGAACAAACATCAAATGAAACCAGGCATGACTGGAAGGCTGCTTGTGGCATTAAATCTGGGGATTTGCAACATCTTGGGTTGAAGAGTGGTGGCAGGTTACTGCCAGAGCTTTGTTTGTTGTTTATAATGTTCCCTTAAAGGCTAGGCGCCCAAAATTGCACACAGGTTTTAACTGTGGCCTCACCAATGATCTGTATAAGGTTACAATAATTTGTTTGGACTCAGTCAAATTTTGTCAAGTCATGCTGCCTGATCAGTTAATAACATCCACATTGAGAGAAAGAAAAAACAGCAATTGATCAGCTTGTACAACTAAAAACTAATATGTCTTCTATTTTTGTGTTGCCTGTTCATGGTTCTATTCAAAATGGAACTTTGTAATTTATATAGTGATTAGTATCACTTCGTATTTCATGAATTAGAAACTAGAGTATGGGATTAAAACATGTCAAGGGCATTGCCAGGTTAGTGTAAGTCCTGTACTTATTTGATTTTTTGCAGAGAATCTGTTGACTCTTCCTGGAATTAAAATGTGTCTCAATACATTATTAATTTAGGGCAGTCAAACTATTATAATGGTTGGGTATATCTGCATAAAATGACTTTGGGTCCTCTCAGTTATTCAGCTAAAACAGTTGGCTACTGAAGAATTTACAGCTGTCCACATATATCACTGCAAGGTTATTTGTGGAAATTCATGGAGTTGCATTAACTAAAATTATACTGAAATTTGCACCAACTTCTACATCTCTTAGGTTTTATACAATTTTTGGAGAATCCAATAATAAGACACGTATAAAAAATAATGTAAGTAATAGGTTCTTGTGGCAAAAACATATTTTCATTTTTCTTGGCAAATGCTGTGAGAAGTAAAATTTGTCAGTGTCAAAAACCATTTCGAAACTTGTCCATGGATACTGGTGTTAACTGCAGAGTATGTGGTGGCCACTTGTGGTACTCTGCTTCTAAAGTTCAGTTCTATTAACATACAAACATGTGAATACTAATTTGGCTTATTTGTCTTTTTGGGCTTGCTTTGCCATTTAATATGATCATGGCTGTCTGATTGTAATTTCTGAATCACATTCCCCTTCTATCTGGGCTAACTTTTACTCCTTTCTTATCTAGGATCTACCTGCTTATACCTTAAATATAATTAGAAGTTTCTGCTTCCACCATATTTGAGGAAGAGGTCCAAGGGCTCATGACGGTCTAAAATATTTAATCTCTGTGTTAAATGACTCACCTCTTGCTTTTTTAAATGGTGATCCCAGTTCCAGATTCTCTCTTAAACATTCTCTTCAAACCCATCCTGTCTTACTCCTTCAGAACCATTAATCATCCTATCTTCTTCTAAATTCCATGCCTTCCCCATCCAATTTATCCTCCAAAGACAACCTACCCACTCCATGTTAATTTAGCAAGGCCTCTCTGAACTATTTTCAGTACATTAACATCTTTTCTTGGATAAAATGATCAATTCTGTTCGCAAGTATCCCAATAAGGTCTCACTAGTATGTGATATAACCAAAGTCTCTAGATTTGCATTTAATTTCCCGAGCAATAAACAATATCTTCCCGACTTTCTGTGACTAAATGCTTCCCCGATGGTTCTCAACCTTTTCTTTCCACTCACTTTAAGTATTCCCTATGCCATAGGTGCTCTGCGATTAGTAAGGGATTGCTTAAGGTGGTATGTGGGTGGAAAGAAAAAGTTTGAAAGCCACTGATTTAATCATACCTAATTGACTCATTATGTGCATGGTTTCATAACTCCAAAGGAAATGGACCAATGACAATTTTTCTCAAGCAAAATATTTCTCTTCCCAATGGTTCTCAACCTTTTCTTTCCACTCATCTTAAGCAATCCCTTACTAATCAGAGAGCACCGATGGCATAGGGGTTACTTAAAGTGATATGTGAGTGGAAAGAAAAAGGTTAAGAACACTGTGCTAGCCCTTTGCAAGTCAAGCACCAGGATAGCCAGAGCTCTGCAATCACTTACATAACATGCTTCCTTTTACTTGTCCTGCCAAAATGGACAATTTCTTTTCTTCCCAAATTATAAGCTCCATTTGCCAGATTTTTGACCACACTCTTAACCCATTTATTTGCATGTGTAGTTTCCTTAGGTTCTCTTTCCGACATTCCATTGAGTTCAGTGGCTCTGAATTTTAGTCATGCCATTTGTTCACAGCTTCTATCCTATGGTACAAAATGTGCAAGCCAACTGAAGGCAAATTTCTGAGAAAATGTAATTCCAAGATCCCTTCATCAAATCCATTCAAATCTGTTGTAATTAAAAGATGCATTCAAATAGATAGAAAATATCTTGCAGGTCCCACATTAGGATACATGAACATAAAACAAACAGGATAAATATTTGTTCTTGAATTTTCATTTGCTAACATTTTCAAAGAGGCATGCATATTCATTTAATCTGGATTTTGGTTTGGTCTTCTCCATTGCATCCAGTGCATGCCACAGCTATTTAAATGATTGATTAAAATATGATGCACTCAGTGGTGCAGCTAGTAGAGCCACTGCCTCATGGAGTTTAACCTTCACTTTGGGTGCTCTCTGTGCAGCACTTGTATGTTAATGCTGTGACTGCTTGGGCTTCGTGTTTCCCCCCTCATCACAAAGACATGCTGATTAATAGTTAAACAAGAAAGGCTGCAGATTCTGCGGTCAAATGCAATGCTCAAATATACTGAGAAACTGAGCAGGTCACACAACATCCAAAGGAAGTAAAGAGTAACCAAGAATTTGGGCCTGGGGACTTCAAGTCTTTGATGTCATATGCCTGATTAAAGATCCAACCCTGAAACTTTGGTTGCCCTTTTCTTCCAATGGACGCTGCATGAACTGGTGTGTTTCTGAATATATTTGTGTATTGCATGCTGGTTGGTTGGTTCATTGACCACTATAAACTGTCCCACCTGTGTACGTACATGAATGAATCTGAGGAAAGATTATGAGAATGCAGGGAGAATAAAAGAATGGGATTAATGTAGGATTACAGCATTTAAATGGCTGATGGTCAATGTAGACAATGGGCCAAAGGGGCCTGTTTTGGTGCTGTTGTAATGACTCTATGAAATGGTATGGTGTTCATCTAATGAATGACTCTTAAGCACTGCTGCATACACATTGGAGCAGGAGTAAGCCACTTATCCTACCATGTAATACTTCTTGTTTGGTTGTCAGCCACAAACGAGCCTGCAGCTGACGTGGACTTTTACCCCCTCCATAAATCTTCGTCCACGAAGCCAAGCCAAAGAATACTTCTTGAAGGCTTACAAAATCGAAAAATGCAGGTGAATTGCTGCTTTGCCATTTAAGCCGGCTAGTTAACATATGACTGCAAAACTTAATTCTAACATCTGAAAATAAGTTTCTGCTTGTGCTTCTCTGTTTTTGGCTGCTTTCTCAACAGTTCTATTGTGGTCCTGGGTGGTCTAGTGGGGCTGCTTTTGATGTTGGAATACTAGGAATTTCAGCGAGGATTAGGGAAGAAGTAGGAATAGCTGACAGACAAAAGATGAAAAGGCACCAGAGGAGGACTTTACACAGCAGGTACTTCTCCAATGTGAGATTCAATAAGGATCAACCTGTCAGGTGTTGGTGATTCAAATCGTCAGGGAGGCTTTCACTGAGCTTTGATTAATGTTGTAGCCACAATTGATGCCAGAAGCCAGTGCATGGGAAGCATGGCGTGTGGCAGTCTGGATTGGTCCAATAAGCAGCTAATGGCATTAACCCCATTTGGAGGCCCAATGTAGTATCAGAGAAATCAATGTAACTCTTTGTGGTAGAAGGAAAAGCTACATGTTTTCCCGTGGAAAGAGGAAAGCAGGATTCATGACCTTCTGAGAGAAAAGAGAACCATCTCCAGAGTTCAATTCTTCCTCTCTTCCTTACCAAACGGGTACATTTCTGAATAGAAAGTAATCCCACTCACTCAACACCCAGCTTGTTTACAACCATAGATAGTGAACAATACAGCTCTGTGCCCATTCTCAGCTGTCATGGTTTATTTATTCTACTGCTTTTAATCGTCAGGTTACAGACTGGCCATTGAGTGAAAAGCCATATCCACTTCAGACGTGGCTCATGACTTATTTTCGGATCCTGGATACTGTTGACTATCAGTGAGAGCTGTGCTGTGATCATAAAGGTCATGGCGCTGTGATGTGGCTTGCTGCCAGCACTCACCAGAACTAATTCAATGACCACCTGCCCACTGTTGCTCTATGGGTGGGAGGATGCATGAGCTGACCCTCTCCACTCTCTGATTGTTAAACATTTAAATACTACAAAATGAATGTAAATAATTGAAGTAAATAAATAATTGAAAGGCAGGAGGAAACGTGTTCAACATCCTGGATTATAGGAGTAGGAAGTGTGAACCACAAGCTTTTTGAAAGCATTTAGCTTTCAGGTTTCATTCTGAAGGAGTTGAGTTGTTTTCTTTTATATTTAATGATCAAATGCCACAAACTGGTTACTGAGAGATTCTGATTTTTTAAAAAACTTTTAACGTACTTCCTTCTTATTTAATATAATTTCATCCACTATCTCAGGGGGCAATTTACCTCAGTGAACCCTAAGCGCTTCAGAATTCTGACTTTCTCTGGGGAGGAGGGAGGGGGAGGTGCTTCCTGTGGTCCTGCCTTTTCACAAAGACCTCCTCGTGTTGTAATTGAAAGAGCCACCGAGAGTTTGGAGCTGTTAAGTGATATGCATTTATTAGCACAAGCAAGCATGCGGGAGAGACCCAGTGGAAAAGTCTCCTGAAAATCAAGATACATCAAAGATTTATTCTTTTAGGTACCAAAGGCAATCCATCTCCACAATGCAGAGTTTACCTTGGTATTTTGGATGTGAACAAATGGTTCCATTGGATTACACATTTATAAATCCTAGTGACATAGCATCTTGAATATCTAAACAAGATAGTTCACATCAATCTTCCATACATTTCTGAGGACAGAACCCAGGTTTTTTACAACAGTATTGTCAGAGGTAGCTCTCTGGATTCACAAATACTCCAAATCTGTAGCTTCCCTTAATTTCATCCTGGGGTTGGAGACACAGGACCCCTTTATAATATCACAATGTGCAAAATAGAAGGGCATTTTGCTGTATCTGATGTCTGGTTCAGTGCCTGGACCAACTTAGACTTCTTACAACTCTCTCACTGTCATTGTGGTTGGATTTTTGATGTAGCCCAATTAACCTCATCCTAGGTAAACTGGTTGACCGTTTTGAGTTTTGTGTGCCCGATGGAGATGTGGGGGGGGGGGGGGGGTGGCTGGTAGTCATGGTGGGGAGCTGGCTGATGGAGGACCACAGTTTTCTTCAGGCTGACTTCCAGGCCAAACATTTTGGCAGTTTCCGCAAAACAGGACGTCAAGCGCTGAAGAGCTGGCTCTGAATGGGCAACTAAAGCGGCATCGTCTGCAAAGAGTAGTTCACGGACGAGTTGCTCTTGTGTCTTGGTGTGAGCTTCCAGGCGCCTCAGATTGAAGAGACTGCCATCCGTGCGGTACCGGATGCATCTTCATTGTTGAGGTTTTTCATGGCTTGTTTCAGCATCATGCTGAAGAAGATTGCAAAGAAGGTTGGTGCGAGAACGCAGCCTTGCTTCACGCCATTGTTAATGGAGAAGGGTTCAGAGAGCTCATTGCTATATCTGACCCGACCTTGTTGGTTTTCGTGCAGTTGCTGCACCATTTCATCGGATGCTAGGATCGACAACGAGATAGACAACAGACTCGCCAAGGCAAATAGCGCCTTTGGAAGACTACACAAAAGAGTCTGGAAAAACAACCAACTGAAAAACCTCACAAAGATTAGCGTATACAGAGCCATTGTCATAACCACACACCTGTTCGGCTCCGAATCATGGGTCCTCTACCGGCATCACCTACGTCTCCTAGAACGCTTCCACCAGCGTTGTCTCCGTTCCATCCTCAACATTCATTGGAGCGACTTCATCACCAACATCGAAGTACTCGAGATGGCAGAGGCTGACAGCATCGAATCCACGCTGCTGAAGATCCAACTGCGCTGGGTAGGTCATGTCTCCAGAATGGAGGACCATCGCCTTCCCAAGATTGTGTTATATGGCGAGCTCTCCACTGGCCACCGAGACAGAGGTGCACCAAAGAAGAGGTACAAGGACTGCCTAAAGAAATCTCTTGGTGGCTGCCACATTGACCACCGCCAGTGGGCTGATATCGCCTCAAACCGTGCATCTTGGCGCCTCACAGTTCAGCGGGCAGCAACCTCCTTTGAAGAAGACCACAGAGCCACCTCACTGACAAAAGACAAAGGAGGAAAAACCCAACACCCAACCCCAAACAACCAATTTTCCCTTGCAACCGCTGCAATTGTATCTGCCTGTCCCGCATCGGACTTGTCAGCCACAAACGAGCCTGCAGCTGACGTGGACATTACCCCTCCATAAATCTTTGTCCGCGAAGCCAAGCCAAAGGAAGGAAGGAACCTCATCCTATTTTCTTTATATTTTGACCAATGCATATGAGGCTCCCTTATTTGCTCTATCCAAAAACTTCGACATTCTGGTTATGTATGTATCTGTTCCAAGATTAAGTATTGTTTTGTCAATTTCTCCTGTCAGCCAGTAGCCTGTTCCCTTCACATAGAATGATGTTAATTTAAGCAGCTGTACATTACTGGCTGAAAATCATTTGGAAGTCGTTTAAAGGTTCTTGTGTGCATTAATGGGGACTATTAATGCATATCTTCAAATCATAATCCACTATTCCCAGCACCATTACAACTTGAACCATATTGTTGGCCATCCCACTCTTTGCCTACTCATGGAACAAACAGCATCTCCTATCCTTTCCCCTTAAACCTTGAGATTTTTTGTCCTCATGGAAATCTATGATCTTCGATGTCCTTAAATATGTGCCCAGACTACCTGTCATAATCACTCAGGTTGCTAACCTCTAAATTATTTAGATTGTTGCCACTGCTCTCCACTACATCTCACAGTTTGACATTTGCTGCCACATTAGGGAAGTCTCCCAAACTCCATACTCAAGGAAAGAAAAATCATCAAATATTATAGCACATAAATAGGCCCTTCATTCCATCCAGTCCACATTGAAGTATTTTTCCATCTCATTCCACTTTCCTGCATCCAGAACATAGCCCTCCATTCTCCATGCACCTATCCAAATTTTTCTTAGTTTTTGAAACTGCATCAACCACTTCTGCTGCCAGCTTTTGATACACTCTTACCACTCTGTGAGTGAAGAAATTTCTCCCAATGTTTCCCTTAAACATTTTGCACTTCACCCGAAACCATGTCCTCTCATTCTTGTCTCACCTGACTTTTGTAGAAAAAGTCTATTCCGCTCATAATTGCGAAAACCTCTATCAAATTTCTCTTCATTCTCCCGTGCTCCAAGGAAGAATTCCAAACATTCAATCTTTCCCTGTAACTCAGCTCTTCAAGTCTCAGCATCATCCTTCTAAATTTTTTTCTGAAATCTTTCAATCTTATCGATATCTTTCCTGTAAATGCGCAAACAAAACTGCATTCATTACTTCAAATTTGGCCTTACCCATGCCTTATACAACTTCAAAATAACATCCCAACTCCTATGCTTAATACTTTAATTTTTTTAGACCAATGTGCTAAAAGCTCTCTTGACAACCCACTGCAAGGTATGGAAGCTGTCCATTATGCCCCCAATCTTAGTGTCCAATTTACTACATTATCATTTAGATTGTTGATATCGATGACAATCAACAATGGACCCAGAATGGACCACTGAGGCACACCAGAGGTCACAGGCATCCAGTTAGAGACATAATCATCAATTTTCAACCTCTGGATTCTCCTGCAAAGCCAATATCTAATCAGCCACCTCGTCCTGAATCCTGACCAACCTCCCATGTGGGTCTTTGTCAAAGACCTTAGTAAAATCCATGCAGACAATATCCACTGCCTCTCCTTCATCAACTTTCCTGGTAACCTCAAACTCCATAAGATTTATTAGACATGACCTACCATGCACAAAGCCATGTTGACACTCCCTGTCTATCCAAATACTTTAACATCTGGTGCCTTAGAATAGCTTTCAGTAACTTGTCCACTATTATACCTTGAGGCTCAGGCCCAAAATGCCAGAACTACAGTCAAACTGCTGATAGATAAGTGAATTTTCCAGTTGCTTGAGATGCGTGTTGTATGGATTGGTGAACTGATGATGAGACATGACGATTTTAAACTTCAATATTTTTTACCCATTTAATTTCTGTGATTTGATTGAATTCCAGATAACAGGGGCTTTACTGTTTATCTCTACCTCCAATGGATGCCACAAGACCAGCTATAAGACCCGTTCCTCCTGCATCTCCGTGTTTTTACTACCCACCACTGATGTCAGACTCACAGTCCTATAATTTCCCATATTGTTCTAGAGCCTTTCCTAAACAATGGAACATAGACGGACTTTGTTTTTCAGCCACAGGAGTAGGGAGAGCAGACACAGCATTTATTTGCATGGTAGGCTTTCCTAAAATGCAGCCATTCATAGTCTGCATTCATCTAGTGTTACTTCTTACATGGACCTCCCTGGCATCCTCCCATCAAGAGTGTCTGGCTGTTGTATATAGTCTCCTTACACATAGTACATGATATTATTCTTTTCCATTCTGACCAGGTCTGTTAGTCTCTCTGTGAGCAATCCTTCACCCTTCCCACCACCGCAACATCCATTCATTAATTAGCAACACACCCCTTTAGCATACAGAGCACTGCTTGTGTAGTGGTATATCCCTTCAAGAGTGAAAAGGCTGGCAGCCAAGATTGCAGCTGCAGGGCTGGATGCCAGCAGTTGAGAAAATGTGTAATTAGATCACTAGAGTAATGCTACATTGAATTTGATGCAATAGAGTTGCATATAGAAACCCGATAACACTGCTCTGTGATACTTCAAGCATATTAAATGAGATGGAGTCTGAACATGCAGCAGATCTTCATAATTGTGAAGCTGTTAGTGATGCAAAATGCTACTTAATACCATTCATGGGTATGGTAGTTATGTAGTGGTTAAAATACAAGACCAGCAATACAGGCCCTGGCCTAGCAATCCAATGACCTGAGTTTAAATCTCGAGATCACAGCTACAGGGACATTTGTGAGAATGTACAATAGATTATTGGAGGGCAGTGTAGTGTTTCACATAGAAACATGACTGCTGTAAAATTTAAATTTAGTTAATAATCTAGAATTTGTAAAATTAACAACTAACCCTGGTCAATGAAAATTTTTCTTCTTGAACACTTTTGGGTGATTTTTATGGATTTTGGGCTGCTGATCATGACATTACCTTAAGTTTTTTTTCTATCACGTACATTTTTCTTTAGATACAACCTATTTTTGTGATTTTCTGTCAGATTCTAAGTCTACTAGTATATTGCCCACCAAGAAAAGACCATTAGGGCCTCTCTTCTTACCATGAAGGACATCTACAGCACTCGATACAGGCGAGAGGAACTAAATATTGTGAAGGACCCCACACACCCCTCACATAAACTGGTCTCCCTTAGCACTTGGGTCCTTATGTCCAGATTGGGCAACAGTTTGTTCCCCCAAGCCATCAGGCTCCTGAATTCCTAGAACATAGGTGGATAATATATCATGGACTTCTACTGGATATGTCTTAATATTTTAATATTTCATTGTGTTTAACTTCTATTCTAACTTATATTTATATAAATATGCTCCATGGTCCTCGAGAAACGCCTTCTCATTTTTACTGTGCAAACATGGTATGAATGATAAATAAAGGTGACTTGACTTGAAGTGCAACTTGTCATTTAAAATTCATTTTCTGCATTCGCACTTGGACTTCTTCCCTGCTGATCTTGGTGCAGTCAGTGATGAACATGGCTGTGGTGAAACAAGTATATATATGTGACTGTCAATGGTTAGCTGGCCCATCACCCACTGGTGACCTGCTCCCTGGTAACTCTTCCCCTTGTGACTCTGGAATAAAGGTTGACCTCCCTCTCCCTGTTCTTGTTCGAACACATGGAATTGGGCCAGCTATGTCTAAGGTGCAATAAAACCTATTATTCCTCACTCTATGACTTTCATCATTGATAGAGCCTATCAATTTATTATACTTTAACTTTTCCACATGGGATGGACAAACTGCTGTGACCCGACAGACTAGACCTCAACCTGCAGACGCCCAGAGCCCCAGAGCTGTACGAGCAGTGGATCGAGTGCTTCACAGAATTTCTGGAAACTTCTGAGGACCTCGTGGACTCTGATGAGAAGAAACACAAGTTACTGTGAGCACAACCTACTCCACAGCCATGACTGAGCTCAGCAACCTCTATAAACCATGGGTAAATGAAGTCTACTCATGGTATCTCCTGGCCTCAAGAAAACAGCAACCTAGTGAGACTCTGGACTATTTCTTTTGAGCCTTGCATGGTCTTGGGTGAGAATACAGGGGCAATATCCCAGCCCCAGAATCGGCAGACCGGTATGTGGAAGAGCTGATCTGGGACGCATGCGTTGCTAGGGTAAGGTCCAATTACATCTGCCAGTAACTACTGAGGAAGACAGGTTGCTGTTTCAGAGAGCCCTCTAGCTCACTAAGCCTTAAGATTCAGACCACCATCACACTGAATCCATCGCTGCCGGCAACAGGACCTCCATGTGTGGGCCGCAGGTGCAGCCATTTTGGGACACAGAGTTTCAGACCGCCTCTGTACAGGGTCCTGACCCACTGCCGCTGCTGCCACTGCCACAGCTGAGCACCCGAAGTGGTACTTCTGTGGCCAGCAGAAGAACCCCTGGCAATGCTGCCAGGCGAGATAAGCCACTTGCTCGGGATGTGGGAAGAAAGGACACTACAAGAGAGGATGTAAGTTGAAGCCTCCCCTGTCGAGCAGCGCTGCCTGCACCTCTGGGAGTCGGCCTACGAACCTGACTCCACTCGTATGTGACCCAGGGGTTACCATCTTACCCAACTCCACTTCCGCCATCGTGGATGATGTCACTTCTGCCATCTTCATCCACTTCTCCTGGTGAGACTGCGTGGTCAACATGGGGGTCACCATCTTACCAAACCGGCTCCCACACCAACAGCAATGGCGACTTGGTACTAGCTCCATCATCTTGGATCAGGGCAGCCCTCACCTGATCACCCACTTGATGATGGAGATTGAGGTAAATGGGAAACAAATTAACTGCCTGTTTGGCAGTGGAAGCTCTGAAAGCTTCATCGACCCGAACACTGCTCACAAACTCTCTCTCCCCGTCAGACCAATTAGCGGAACGATATCAATGGCCACAAAGGACAAATCTGCCGAGATCTGCGGTTATTGTATTGCATCATTTGTAGAGTGTGGTAAACATTATGGCAATTTCTATTTACTGTTAATGCCTCAGATCTGCACACCGATCCTTCTGGGGCTGAATTTCCAAAGCCAGTTCAGAAATGTCACGATGGTGTTTGGGGGGGCCACACTGCTCATCACTGTGTACAAACCCCACTCATGGACCCCCCCCCCCCCACAGCCAGCCACCTCCTGCAGTCTCTCTACCCTCTGCATACCCCCACCATCATTGTTTGAGAACCTGACCCTGGACTGTAAGTCTACAGTGACTAAGAGCAGATGCTGCAGTGCTGAGGACAAGGCATTCATAAAATCCGAGGTGCAGCGACTCCTGGCAGAGGGGGTCATAGCGCCCAGCTCCAGCCCGTGGAGAGCCGAAGTCGTGGTGGTCAGAGGCAGAAGTAAACCCCATATAGTGATTGACTACAGCCAAACGATCAAGTGGTTCAGGGAGCTGGATGTATATCCCTTTCCTTGGATTGCCAACATGGTCAACAAGATGGCCCAGTACAGGGTGTTCTCTAACATTGACCTAAAGTTGGTATACCACCAACTACCCCTACACCCAGGATACTGCCAGTATACTGCATTTGAAGAGGATGGCAGGCTCTACCACTTCCTCCGGGTACCCTTCGGAGTTAGCAGTGCTGACTCCGTGTTTAAGAGGAAAGTGGATCGGATGGTGACAAACACAAACTGACAGCCACATCCCCCTTTCTAGATAATGTCACCATCTGCGGCCATGACCAGCAGGACCACGAACGCAAACCTCGCCAAATTCTTCCACACTGCTAAATCCCTCAATCTGACCTACAACAAGGACATGTGTGGTTTTAACACAACTTGTCTGGCCCTCCTTGGATGCATCGTGGCACATGGTGTAATTGCCCCCGATGGCAAATGGTGTCATTGCCCCTGACCCCAACCTTATGCATCCCCTTATGGAACTCCTGATCCCGCACAACCTCAAGCTGCTAAAAAGGTTCCTGGGATTCCTACTATTATGCTCAAGGAGTGCCCAAGGGCTAACACCCGGTAAGATCCATAACCTTTCCCTTATCGGCAGAAGCCCTGGAAGCCTTCACCCAGATTGAAGGATACATTGCTAAAGCCACTATGCATGCTGTGGATGAATCCATCCCATTTCAGGTGGAAAGCGATGCCTTTGACTTCATGCTCGCCGATACTCTCAACCAGGCAGACAGACCAGTAGCTTTCTTTTCCCACACCCTTCATGGTCCTGAGATGCGGCACTCCTCTGTCGAAAAGGAGGCCCAGGGCATCGTTGAGGCGGTACACCACTGGCGTCATTACTTGGTTGGGAAGAGATTTACCCTGCTAATGGACCAATGAGCCATTGCGTTCATGTTCAATACCAAATTGTGGGGTAAGATCAAAATTGACAAAATCCTGAGATAGAGAATCGTGCTTTCCACCTACAACTATGATATCCTATACCGGCTGTGAAAGCTCAACAATCCCCCCACAATCTCCCCCCCGCCCCCCCCCCCCCCACCAATGCCCTACCCAGAGAACTTGCGCCAGCATGCAATTCAGCCTCCTCCAGCCCCTCCGTGACACTCTTTGCCACTTTGGAGTCATGAGATTGTTCCATTTCATGAAAGTATCGAACCTTCCCTTCTCCATTGAGGATGTCAGGTCATTGACCAGACGCTGTCCAGTCTGTGCGGAATGCAAACCACAGTTCTTCCGGCCCAACAGGTCGCACCTCATAAAGGCCACATGCACTTTTGAATGACTCAGCATTGATTTCAAGGGACCCCTGCCCTTGTCCAAAAGGAATGTATACTTCCTGAACATCATTGATGAGTACTCCAGGTTCCCTTTTGCCATCACCTGTCCCAACATGACCTCATCCACTGTCATAAAGGTGCTCCACAGCATATTTACCCGAATTACTTCCACAGTGATCGGGGGACCCCTTTTATGAGTGACGAACTGTGGCAGTACCAATTGGCTAGAGGCATTGCCACTAGTAGGACGACCAGTTACAACTCCTGGGGGAATGGCCAGGTAGAGAGAGAAAACGCTACAGTTTGAAAGCTGTCTTCCTGTCTCTTAAATCCAAAGGCCTGGTAGTTTCCCATTGGCAGGAGATCCTGCCGGGAGCACTCCATGCCATCGATTTTTATTATGCACCGCTACCAACACAACCCCACACGAACGCATGTTTTCCTTCCCCAGGACGTTGGCGACCGGAAACACACTACCACACTGGCTCTCATCCCCGGGAACCTTCCTGCTGCGGAAACATGAGGGGTCATAAATCTGACCTGTTGGTCGAAGAGATGCAACTCCTGCACACCAACCCTCAGTATGCCTACATGGTGTACCCGGACAGCCGTGAGGACATGGTCCCCATCCGGGACTTGGCGCATGGCAGAGACCCCTGCACAGTCCCCACCCCTTCAACCCAGGTCCTACCTAAACCCATACTGTCCCTGTCAAGGACTCTGTGCAGATCAGTGACCCACCCCCACCCACCACGCCATACCCCCGCACCCTGCTCCAGCTGCACCGACCACCACAACAGCCCAAACATATAGCCAAGCCCCACCTCCTACGGAGCCAGCCCTCCATCCCAGCCTCAAGACGCACAACTGGCAATGGAGCCGACCATTGAACCACCAGTGGAACTGCGCTGGTCACTGAGGCAAAGGACACCACTCGACTGGCTGACCTTCTGGGACTTTTAACCCGGTGGGGTTTTGTTTAAAAGAGGGGGTGAATGTGGTGATACAAGTATATGTATATATGACTATCAATGGGTAGTTGGCCTGTCCCCCACTGATGACTCGCTCCCTGGTAACTCCTCCCCTTGTGACCCTGGAATAAAGGTCAACCTCCCTCACCCTGTCCTCAGTCAAATCGGGCCAGCTACAAGTCTAAAGTATAATAAAGCCTATTGCTCCTCATTCTACGGCTTTGGAATCATTGATAGAGCATATCAATGGTGAAAAGTTTCACCAGGACATTGCGACCATGGAAAAGCAGTATCAGGGCAACTGGAATTCATTAATGCTGCCCGACTACTGTTGGTCACTGACACAAAAGGCATCAGATACTGAGTACAAATTAAAATCAGCTGCAAAACATTTTGATGTCAGATGAACTAACACTATGTGTCAGCATCATTATGAAATTAAACATGCTAAATTCAATAAAAGTTGATTTAATGTTTCTCCAACTTCCAAAGTGTAGAGCGGGTCAAAAGAACCAAAGACGTTGATCCAAACCAAGGCTTTTATTAACTAAAAGACTGGAGCGTATCACAAACAGGTCGACCAGTCCAGAATGACCTGGTCTGGCTAGGAGCAATCCTTTAAGACCTGCCAGTAGGTGTGGCTACACTCTCAGCCAATCACAGTCATCCTACACTACCATCTGTACATATACACATTGGTGATAAAAACTGTACTATCACACAGAGCGATACAGAAAACCTGAAATTATCTTTTTGTTCAGCTTGAAGTTGTCTATCATAATCCTAAATTTTATTTCAGGAAGCAAACCTTTAGAAAAAAAGTTGTTGTCCAGTATAATATTTGTATTGATGACCACAAAAACTTTCAAAAATCTGTAAAAGCCCACCTGATTCACTAATGCTCTTCAGAGGAGGTAAACTGCCTTTTTTACCTAGGTTGGTTCATGTGGCTCTAGACAAATTATAGATTAGTGATTCTTAAATGGTCCACCACAGTCCCTGGTTGCAACCTGTTCCTCCAGTAGGACAGATCCACCTGAGGTAGCAGCATAGTATTACTCAGGTTGCAGAGAGGAATCTCTCACCACTGCATGGTTACACAGCTTCATGGTTACACTCTACTGTCACTAGATTCTTTGAAGTCACAGGTCAAACAAAGGAAAGGAAATGTCTGCCTGATTACCACTTCCCGCTCCCCTGAGCTGATGAGTCAATGCTCCTTCATGTTGAACATTATCTGGAAGAAGCACTGAAGAGAACAAAAATGTTATGTGGATGGGGAAATTTAATTTTCAGCATTCAGGGAGACTCGGCAGTACCAGCACTAACCAACTAGACCAAGTGCTGCGGTCTGTAGGATAAAATGAATGAACCAACACATCCTCTCTGATGTAACATATCTGGACCGCGACCAGCCGTTCTCCACTCGTCCCCATGTGACGCAAGGGCAGACCACCCAAGTCAACAGAACTGGTCTGATCGCCAATTCTGTGGGGGGGGGGGCATATTGTGTAGCGGCCCGCGCACAGAGACACGGACTGGCCCACGAAATGTTTGACGACCGCAGCAACTGCGCAAACCTAGGGATGACACTGGCTGTTGTACCAGATGACCTCCCACACGGCGGGAAGACAATGAACTGTGGCGCGAATGCTGGCCAATTCCAGGCCGGTGCTCTGATGACATCAGTGCCTGAGGCCCGTATAAACGTGACGGCCAGTGCAATAAACCAGTCTTGATTTCAAGGCTTTGGTGTGAGCGTCATTCTTCTCCACGCC
This sequence comes from Narcine bancroftii, assembly GCF_036971445.1. Classification (NCBI taxonomy): domain Eukaryota; kingdom Metazoa; phylum Chordata; class Chondrichthyes; order Torpediniformes; family Narcinidae; genus Narcine; species Narcine bancroftii. The sequence goes on along the minus strand of NC_091471.1, from coordinate 202,462,509 downwards.
CACGTAACATGAACACTACATTGGTTTAATCAAAGTTTTGTCTAAAATGATCATCAAATCCATGTGTTTCAAATTTATTGCTACATAATGAATCTAGGTGATTTTGCATAATTCCTGACTTTATGAATCTGTACTTTTATATTAAAAAAAGGAAAGTTTGAAAGAAACAGTCATCTTTATCACACTCTGGATGTTTAATGACTTTGTGCAAGTAATCCCAGCAATAGCATAAACCAAGAAATGCCAGTTAAATAGTTGCTGAGGGAGAAATTAATTGTTATTTGATAACAACATAAAAATGAACACTGTTTTGACTTAAACAGGAAATCCAGAAGATAGCAATGGTTTTGTATAACAGGATGCTGCTCTGTTGTCTCAGATAATACATCGCTTGATGAATTTCAAGGAATAATTACAGTAGCATCACAAATTAGTGGAAAGCATTCGACTATCCTTTTACATTGACAATGAAGCAGAAGTTTATCTTATCTAAGACAGTTTTGGAGTGATGTTCAGTCTGAGATGGTTTGAAGAACTAGAGGACTGCTTTGGTTAGTTTAAATAATTTACAGAATGTAATTGGGCTTTTTGTTTATTATACTTTGCATATCTTATCTTTATCAGAGTTTTTTGTTTTTCTCAGTATGTCACAGTAAGTATTCCCATGGCCACTATAGTATTCCAGACATGCTGGACATTGTCTTAACTTTATCAGCAGCAAAACGCATTGGATTTTTTCCCGGCCTCAACTATGCAAATATTTATTGGAATGCTGAGTTTTGTTGCAGTTCTCTCATCTATTATGATAATTGCTTGATTAAAAGCTCTCATTTTCCAATGACAATTATGCTGATGATCACTGTAGGCTGTCCAAAACAAAACAGTTTCCTCTGTGCAATTATCCAACACATAATGTATACAAGATCATGAAAATCCTGATAACAGAATATACTATTTTTGTCCAAACTCTCTTCTTGACCTGCCTTCTGCAGAACTGAATTGTCTCAAAGCAACGTAAGAACCCCCTTCCTTATTTCCTTTTCTATGATATAAATCCTCAAAAAAAGTAACCTTTCTGTGGCAATGGGAAATATAATTTCTTTATTATTATATTGTGATGACAAGTAAATGTAAATTCCAAATGGCAAGGGCTGCCACCTGTTAAAAATCAAATTGGTAAAGAAGCAGAAAACTCAAAGAAAGAATAAACTTGCATTAATATAGTGATTGGTGACAAGCTCAGAAAATGTTAAAATAATTAATTACTAAAGTACAGCTGTTATTGTCTTGTCTGATGCCAAGATATCCACTCCGATTTGTAGATCTACAAATGCAATAGAGTCGTGGAGTTGTAAGATACTTCATAATTTTAAATGTGATCACAATTCTGCTTCTACAGTACTGGGTGTTTGGCGCTGGGAATTGTATATAGTTTTCTGGTGTATTGTCAGCTGTTCACTCACAAGCCACAAGTTTGACGAAAGATCAAACAATCAGATGAATGGACAGCAAGTTGCCATTAATTTATATTATCTTTTCAGCTGTGCTGCCTAACCTGCTGAGTTTTGCTACCATTTTCGACTTAGCTCATATTTCAACATATCCAATATTCTGTAATTGAATCACTTAATCACTTTCTTCTTGCCTCATGGAGCTGATATTGGAAAATCACCTGCAATTCCTTTTTTTTGAATATTTCATTTATAATTTTTCAAAACCAGTTTCCATATTCAAATATTTACAAATATCATTATAGACATGTACAATATCAACTGCCGAGTTCAAGTCATTTTTCCTGTTGCGACCTCAAAGGACCTCAAAACCCAGCAGCAACAGAAATTCACCAAGACAAATAATTACTTAAACAGAAGTTGCTTTTAATTATCTTTAAACATGAAAACAGGATCAAACTTTAACTTATTACTATTAACTTAACTAACCCAACTTAACCCCCTTAACCCCCTTCTAATTCTAAGTGTGTGTAAATTAAAGAAAAGTTCTTTGGTTTACAGTTCAATCTCATTTCTCATTCTTCCACGTTCACTGGATGCAGGCAGTTCTTATACTGTGCACAGAATTTAACATGTATAAAGTTCACCAGGCTTTGGTGCTCAAAAGGTAAATGTTTACTGCTCAGGAAGGTTCCTGTGGGTTTGCAGAGAGAGAGTTGTTGTTCCAAGATTTCCACAACTGAGGTACCACCATTAGTCACCTCAATGTCTTGCTGATGAAACTTGCCCCATCAGCGTTCTCCAGATGGTAACCTCTTTCTTTCAGGCTACTCAAAAAAATCTGTTCCAAGAGAAACATCAGACAGATGGCACTTCCAGCCATCTGCCACTCTGGACCTTCTGTTTCAGTTCCAACAAGCTTCTCCTGCTTGTTTCAGCGCTGACTCTCTGTCCCTCTCTCTGAGATTCCATCTCCCAGCCACTCGTCCTTCTCTCTCTCTCTCACTTGCAAAACCCCCTCCTTCTCCAGCAAACAATAGGAGTTAATCTTCTGCTCCCATCTGTTGTTTTAGGTAACCTTTGAGTGAGGACTTTGCAGAAAGGTCAGAAGTCTTGTAAAAATGTTCAACACAGACCCCCTGACTCCTTCAAGACAATGGTCTATTCATTTCATGACATAATTTCAATTAGCACCTTATGAAATGTGCACAACATTCTCCATAGTTTCTGTAAAGTCACTGAATATGAATTATTCAGTATTTCAAATAAGATGTTTTAAAGTGTGTGTATGTAACCTACTCTAATTTTACCAATTTATCTCCCAAAAAATTCCCAAATATTCCATCACATTTCCCACCTCCCCCACCACCCCTCAGCCCTGCACACTTCACACTCACACTCATGCCTCACGTATTGGTAAGGGAATCTTCCCTGCCCCTTATTCCTTTCAAGAGGCTTCTTAGCTCCAGGGCTCTTTCTATATATACTAATCTGTTTCAGGGCAGACACACATCAAGACGCTTTTGGACATCCACATTTGCACATCACACCCAGAATAACAGGAACAAAGGAGAAAATGGAAAAGAAATTAACCAATAAATAATGTTTGATGATTTGACTCATCTCAGCAGCCGGCGCCCGGGCTGTCACATGTGGTAGGATGGAACAACCTCCTTAGTGCCACCCAATGGAAGGGTAGATAGGTGGAGGCACATGGGCCCACACTATACCTGTACTCCAATGTAATTTAAATATGGTCACCTAATTTTAAGGAATCTACTACATTTTGTTCCTCAGATTATAGGTAATTTTCTCCAGGGGAACACAGCTCTGCATTTTCTCGTTCCAATGTGCAATATCTAGATGGAATTGGATTTCCAAGTAACCGCTATGCACTTCTTGGCCACTTCCAATGCAATCATTATGAATTGTTTTTGAAATTGGGACAGCTTCATCGTAAGTCTTACATCCAGCATTTTCCCCAGCAGGAACCTGTGGGAACTCTTCTCCCATAATCCTTTTCAGGTCTTGGCCTAGATCTACCCAAAAGGCTTCACCTTGGTGCATGTCCAGGTCGCATGCATAAAGGTTCCCATCGTTATGTGGCACCCAAAGCATTGGTCTGAAATTTCTAGCGTAGCCTTGTTCAATTTCTGCGGCGTCAAATATAACTGGTGAAGGGAATAGTATTCTACCAGCCTATATGTTGTATTTATAATTGCTGTCATGCTGATCCGACACAGGTCTGACCAGCACTGCTCGTTAATTGTTATTCCTAAATCCAACTCCCACTTTTGCCTCAATTTATGGAGGCCTGGTTTTTGACTTTCCATTTGGAGCAGGAAATACATTGCCAAAATGAATTTTTGTGTTTCCTTTTTTGAATCAGGGTCTCCATGTCATTGCACATCAGTCAGGTCATCAATGGGCTTAATTTGTCCCTCAAGAAATATCTGAAGTACATGTTTGTTATAAATCTTTTAATTATCATTGTGTCTGTAATCACATATTCAAAGCTGCTTCCTTCTGGTAACCTTAGCCTGCTTCCCAATTTGTCCTTCAAGTAGGTTTTCAGTTGGTGGTATGCAAACCTCACTGACAAAAGACAAAGGAGGAAAAACCCAACACCCAACCCCAACCATCCAATTTTCCCCTGCAACCGCTGCAACCGTGTCTGCCTGTCCCGCATCGGACTTGTCAGCCACAAACGAGCCTGCAGCTGACGTGGACATTTACCCCCTCCATAAATCTTCGTCCGCAAAGCCAAGCCAAAGAAAAAAAGAAGACTGTGAGTTATACCATATTTGTACTTAATTTGTTCAAAAGATAATAAATTATTTCCAAAAAAACAATTTTCTATTCTTTTGATCCCTTTTCTCTCCCATTCTCTAAAGGAAAGGTTATCTATTGTGATAGGGATCAATTGATTTTGCGTCAATAATAATTTTGGTAGTTGGTAATTTGTTTTTTTCCTTTCTACGTGAATCTTCTTCCAAATGTTGAGCAGATGGTGCAGTACTGGTGAACTTCTATGTTGCACCAGCTTTTCATCCCACTTATAAAGTATATGTTCTGGTACCTTCTTCCCTATTTTATCTAGCTCTAATCTGGTCCAATCTGGTTTTTCCCTTGCTTGATAAAAGTCTGATAGGTATCTTAATTGTGATGCTCTATAATAATTCTTAAAGTTTGGTAGCTGTAAGCCCCCTTATTTGTACCATTCTGTTAATTTATCTAGCGCTATCCTCAGTTTCCCCCCTTTCCATAAGAATTTCCTTATTATTTTCTTCAGCTCATTGAAGAATTTCTCTGTTAAGGGAAATGGTAACAATTGAAATAGGTATTGTATCCTTGGGAAGATATTCATTTTAAAGCAAATTAACCTTCCTATCAGTGTTAGTGGTAAATCTTTCCAATGTTCTAAGTCATCTTGCAATTTCTTCATTAATGGCTGATAATTTAATTTGTATAGATGGCCTAGATTATTATCTAGTCGAATACCTACGTATCGGATTGCTTGTGTTTGCCATTTAAATGGTGATTCTTTCTTAAACTTTGTGAAATCCGCATTATCCATTGGCATCGCTTCACTTTTATTTGCGTTGATCTTGTACCTCGATACTTCTCCATATTCCTTCAATTTCTTATGTAATTCTTTTATTGATAATTCTGGTTCTGTTAAGTATGCTATGATGTCATCTGCAAATAGACTGATTTTATATTCCTTCTCTTTTATTTTTATCCCTTTTATTTTATTTTCTGCTCTTATCAGTTCTGCCAAAGGTTCTATAGCTAAAGCGAACAGTGAGGGAGGTAGTGGACATCCCTGCCTAGTTGACCTGCTTAATTTAAATTGGTTCGATATATATCCATTTATTGTCACCTTCGCCAATGGTCCATTATATAATGCTTTAATTCAATTAATATATTTGTCTGGTAGGTTGAACCTCTGTAGTACTTTGAATAAATAATTCCATTCTACCTTGTCAAAGGCTTTCTCTGCATCTAAAGCAACGGCCACTGTTGGCTTCTTATTTCCTTGTACTGCATGGATTAAGTTAATGAAACTACAGATATTGTCTGTTGTTCGTCTTTTCTTAATAAATCCAGTTTGATCTCATTTTACTTTTTTTGGTACACAGTCAGCCAATCTGTTTGCTAATAGTTTAGCTATTATCATATAATCTGAGTTAAGTAGAGATATTGGTCTGTACGATGCTGGTGTCAGTGGATCTTACCCCGTCTTTGGATTTACTGTAATACATCAAGCTGCAAGAGAAAGAGAATGATGAAATAAGCTGTAAACCCAAACAAAAGTGGGAACAAGATCTAAACATAAAGATAAAAAATGAAAAATGGGAAAAGCTATGCTCCAGAACTATGAGAAATACAATAAACACGAGGTTACACATGATACAATATGATTGGTTACACAGGCTATATACCAGGCCAAAAAAGTTAAATAAATGGGACCCAACATTATCAGATAGATGTTTTTGCTTTAAGAAGGAAACGGGAACAACAGTACATGCAATTTGGGCATGTGAGAAAGTGGAAAAGTTTTGGGAAGATATAAATCAGGTATTAAATAAAATCACAAAAAGCAACATACCAAAAAATCCAGAGATCTTTCTTCTAAGTAATATAAGAAGTAAAGAACTAGGCCTTGATTTGGATGAAGCTCAAAAAATATTTATTATGATAGCCTTAGCAAAAAAATGTATAATGTCAACCTGGAAATCAGAAGAGAGCCTGAGAGTACAGCAATGGTACATAGAAATGAATAAATGTATTCCATTGGAAAAAAATAACATATAATTTAAGAAATAACATCACAGTATTCGAACAAATTTGGGAACCGTACATGGAACACAACAGAGAAGTCCTACCACGGACCTCCACCACCTAAAATGACAGAATGAGAAGAAGACGAAATGAACTGACCCAGTCTATAAAAGTAGATGACACAATTTTCTTGTTTATTTTCATTGTGTGATGACATTGTTTAATGGGTTTATTGTATTGTATATGTTGAACGTTTAGTGGGTAGGGAGGGGGTGGGAAGGAGGGAGGGAAGGGAGGTGGAAAAAGGGAGAAAATGACACTGTATATTCAAGAGAGAAATGTTTGTGTGTATTTTGGTTAATATCGTTCATAGTGTGAAAAATTTAAAAAAAAATAAAAAAAAGAAATATCTGAAGGTAGCAAAGCAATGTCTTATTTGATAAATTGTATTTATTCCTAAGATGTTCATGTGGTGCACTGTCGGTCCGAATCAAACACACAAAACTAAAAGATTGTACAGCAGGCTTTATTTGACATAAACTTCCACAAAGCCAGCTGTGAGGAGAGCTGCTGTAAACTCTGAGAGTGTCTTCGAAGGGCTGGCTCAGGCTTATATCCCGGAGGGTGATTGACATCTGACTGGGTGGGGCTTGGTCTATTCAGGTTGGCTGATTGACAGCCGGCCAGGTGTTGTCTTGTCCCCATGCTCTTCTGCAGGTACAGAGGTTGCCCCTTGCAGTAGGCCAGTGGTGTACCACCACAGTTCAAATGACCTTAGTTGCCCCTGCTCAAGGTGTCCAGGATCTTGTTATCTACTTTCAATGTGATTAACTTATTTGGAGTCATGGGTGTTTTTGGAGACAGTCCCACTTTTGCTCCTATCCACTGTGTGCAGACCAATTTGTGCCCAAGATGGTATACACTCCCCCTCAAATAGAAAGGTGATATACCTTGACTAGGCTGTCCAATGGTATTTTTTAAAGTCTGATAATTGTAAACCACCCAAACTGTAGTTCCATGTTAATTTCTCCATGGAGACACTAGCTACCTTACCATTCCAAAGAAATCTTCTAATATGTGAGTGTCAGTTTTAAAAGAATCCTCGGGGCAATACCACAGACAAAGTCCAGAAGAGATATTGCAATCTCGTCAACATGTTCATCTTAACACAATTGACTCTGCCTACCAGGGTGATAGGTGAGGCCATTAACTATTCAAATCTTCCTCAGTCTTTCTAAGCAAGGGGGTTGTAATCAACATATAAATTATTCAAGTTGTTGTCTAGTCTAACTCTTAGGTATTTAATCCCATTTTGTGGCCACTTCAGTTAACTATTCTGTTGGTAATCCCCTTTAGTAAGTGGCATAATCTCACTTTTATCCCAATTAATCTTATATTCAGAAACCTCCCTATAATCTTCCAGAATAGAGTACAGTTTAACCAGTGAGTTTGCTGGGTCTGTCAGATATACCAGCATGTCATCTGCTTATAAATTGATTTTGTGCTCTTCCTGGCCCACCCTAAATCCCTTAATGTCTGGATCCTACCAAATAGCCTCAGCCAATGGTTCAATAGTTAAAATAAAATAGAAATTGGGAAAGCTGGAGAAATTTGTCCATTGACCACAACTTTAGCCTTGGGTGCTTGATATGGTGCCCTTATCCAATTTATGAAAGTTGGTCTCAGTTCCCATTTTTCCAGGAGTTTGAATAAAAAGTCCCACTCTAACCTGTCAAATGCTTTCTCTGCATCTAGGGATACTGCTATACTTTTGTCAACCCTTGACTGAGCCAGATGTATTATATTCAGTAGCTTATTGATGTTGTCTGAGGCTTGCCTCTTTTGCACAAAGCCCATTTGGTCCATATTCATTAGTTTCAGCAAATGTTTTGCCAATCTATTTGCCACGGCTTTGGAAAGTATCTTATAGTCTGCGTTCAATAGTGAAATTTGTCTATCAGATGACAGTTTCAATAGATCCCTGTTTTTTTTAGGAATCACTGTAATTATCGCTGGTGAAAAGGATTCTGGAAGGGTAGAGGTTTCAACTGCCTGGTCTATCACTTCCATAAAAGGAGGAAACAACAAGTCTTTAAAATTCCTTGTAGAACTCAGGCTGGAACCCATCCTCCCCTGAGATTTGTTAGCTTGTAATAAACTCAATGCTTTTGCTATTTCTTCCTCAGTGAAAGGAACATTTATCCCTTCCTGTTCTTCCAGGTCTAAATTTGGTAATTCTAATTTTGACAGGAACTTGTTAATTTTATCTGGCTACCCTTTTGATTCTGATTTATATAAATTTTCATAAAATCATCGAAATGCCTAATTGATCTCTTTCAGCTTGTATGAGATCCTGTCATTCCCGGTTGCACCTTATTGATTGTTCTTGAGGCTTGTTCTGCCCTCAGCTGCCAGGAGAGCACTTTATGGGCTCTTTCCCCTAATTCATAATATTTTTATTTGACCTCATTATGGCCTTTTCTAAACGATTTGTCTGATGCCTATTAAATTTTATTTTTTTATTTGTCAGAGCCCTAAATTGTTCTTGAGAACCCAATTTTTGGAAATTATTTTCTGGTCATGTAATCTCTTTTTCCAATTCTTCTACCTCCCTCATATATTCTTTTTTTAAAACTGTTTTAGTGTACCCAATCATTTGAATTCTTAAGTATGCCTTAATAGAATCCCAAAGTAGAAATTTATCCTGAGTGGAAGGACAGTTGGCCTCACAGAATATGTCTATGTGTGCCCTATCAAAGCTACAAAATTATGTTTTTTTTCAATAACAGTGTATTAGTGCACCATCTATACACCAGCTCTTGTTTATCTGGCATTGCAATGATTAAAGTCAGGGGAGAATGGTCTGACAAAAGTCTTGCTTTGTACTCAGTATCTATGATCCTATCTTCCATGTGGGATGATGCCAGGAAAAAAAATTATTATAGAGTAGGGGGTCATGCTGTCTTGAGTAGAAAGAATAATCTCTCTCCTTTGGATGCATCCACCTCCACACATCTATCAAGTTTATCTCTTTCATGAAGTTACCTACAATTCTTCAAATTATTTGAACTGGTCAAACAGGCCAAGAAGATCTCATGTTTCACAAGTCAGATAAAGATGCAACTTTAGCAGCAGAATCTTCCCTTAGTACTGCATTCAAATATCAAGATATGCTTTGATCAATCAAACCAAGTTCATATAAGTATGTGGGAATAAATTGAAAGATGCATGATCAAAATACAGTAAAATCCTCATTATCTGGCACCTAAGGGGATCATGGATTCTGGTAATGTGAATTTTCCGGTTGACTGAGACACACTCTTCCAGTGCCTAATACATCTACATTAAGAATATACAGTGTAGATATATAAAAGACAGATGACAGTGCAAAATGTAATTTGAAAAAAAAATCAGTTTTGTAGTCTTTAATTATATAAAGTTCACTTGAATCAAGTAATTCCCTTAACTTACAAAATTTAAATTTGAACCCAGATAACAGTGTTGCGCTAACTATACCACCATCATAATTAACTCCCTTCCACAAGTTTGCAGAGATAGCTTTATTAACATTCCTAATGCTAATAAAAAAAATAATGATTCTTATTAGGCAGGGATAGGGAGACACTTTGAGAGAGTCACCCAAGTGGCGAGCGGCATCCTGGTGTCCCAGTCAGATCCTAAATGCCACCTGACTCACCTCCACGCAGATGTCCCAGTTCTGCCCTAGGCACATCTTCCTCATGCTGATAACTTGACTCACCTCCACACAAGTGTCTTTGTAAGGCTCTCAGTTCACCTTCCTCACGCTGAAATCAAGAGTGGCGACAATGACATTGAGAGGCATTGCTAATTCAGGGGGAAAACTTGCATGTGTCCAACAAAATCTCAATGCTCTCCCATGAGCTGCATCCGCCTAGTCTTATTTGTTTGCAATTTATTTATTTATTTATTTCTACAATTGTTTTTGCCAGTTGTTTGAGTTCCAGTTGGTTGAATTCTGGATAATGGGGATTTTACTGTAGCACATGGCCTTCTCTAACATAGCTCAATATTCCAAAGTGTAGTTATGTTTGGGAAGGTTCATTAACTGAATTAGATTATGGAGGTACCCTAAGTTTGATTACATCTGCAACTAGTTTGCTTTTTAATCACCAAGTAGTTTATCATCGTAAAAGTTACCACCAGAGAACCATAGGTTCAATTTAACAAATGGCCTCAAGGCAAAAATACAGAAACCAGTATTTGCAATACTATGATATAAACTCTTTTCAAATCCCTTTATATGTTATTCTACAAAAGATAATAACATGTTTAAAATAAAGTTGAGGAATTTGATATAAGTACAGAAAGCATACCCACAATAATTTTGATGATATACTTCCTATCATAAAATATATTCAATATCAGAGTTTATCATTTTATATCAGTTTCTTGCATTTTAATTATGAAGGGTTGTTTTGAACTGGAAATTAATCACTCCAATATGTTATAAAAATGTCCCCAGACAAAAACTGCAATCTATTTTTACATTTGATTTTGAGAGAGTAACTCCTGCTTCACTCAAAGTACTTCCTTTAAAATGCAATAATTTGGGCACTGGAACTTTGAAAATCCCAAAAAGGCATAAATGCAATAGACTTCAGATTTAGAGTATTTATGTGAGTAGATGAATAAGTCAGATCAAGGTTTATCCCTCCTTATTAAAGGTAATGGGCTCAAGTTAGTGGTTATTCTAATGTGGATTGTGGAGGATTATGTGACCTCTTTGGCTGGGGCCAAGTCAGAGGTCATATCATATCAGGTCTAACATCATATCATATGTTACATCTGCGTATCCGTGAGGCTGATGCGTAAACTGGCCCTGGCATCTGACGTGGATGGGTCTTGCATTGAAAGAGTATGCGCAGTCTCCGTCTTTCTCTCTCTTTCTTTGCTGATGTTTTCAAACCATCCCCAAAATCCAGGCTGCAGGCAACTCCAGAGTGCTGACTGCAATGGACTTGTCCTGGCTCTCAAGCAGGGGCTACAATGAGACCAGGTTTATGTGTATGTACTTGTTTCCTGGTGTACCATGCCTGTGGGTGGTGGGTACTGAACAAGTTAAACCCTTGTTTCTCTGTATACTGTGCCTGTGTGCCATGCACATTAGTCTATTAGTTTGTGGCCTTTTGCGAATTCCCTTGTGTGTAAATAAAGTCCAGTTTGTTCATAATACCTGTCCAGCCTTGATTCTCTTTGAACCTCTCAATTATTATTGAACAAAACAGTTATGTGAATACAAAGAAAAAATAGTCGTTTGATTGTTAAGTAACTTTACCATCACAATCATCTTAAATCTGCAAAATGAGGTCGGTGGCCCATTCTTTCCAAATATGTGCATGTTTTCATTTACCACTGAAATACATAAATGACTACTAATTTGTCTCCTTTAATTCAAACCAAATATTTTTTTAAGATAATGATTGACATACGTGAATTAACTTAAACTGAAAATTATTACAATCTACAGAAAATTTTAACTATGAATAAACCATTAATATTTACCATTATTAGCTATAATTCTAGATTGGTATTAATATTTTAAGGCTGAAAAATCCTTGTTCATAAATACAACATTAATAAAGACATATAAATATATATTGGCTTGGTTTCATAGACATCAGTCTTTTCACTTTTCACAATTTAATACAGGAATTTTGTGTTGCATAATGATTTCAAGACATTGAAAATTCCAAAAATAGCAAATATTAATTGCAGTAAAACAAATAGCAAAATGTAAACAATTTCCTGTCACAGAAGTAAAAATAACAGTCTAATAGTTGGGGATAATGTATGACAAATTCAGTAGAGAGATCATTAAAGCACTGGTTGCCTTCTTTCATAGATCCTGGGAAGATCCCAGCATGTAGAAGGATGGTGAATGTAACATTTCAGGAAAAAAAAAGGAAACTACAAGCTAATTAGTCTACCATCTATAACAGGGGTGGTGTTGGATTATTTATCATTAAAATGATAACAGGACACTTGGGAAAGTCTTAGAAAATGACACAGAATAGATACTTCTCACCACTACCACCAGATTCAGATGAAGAGCATCTGGAGACTATGTATATTTAAACACCAGATCAATGGAAAGCTTTTCCACAGTGCCTACCTGAGAACCAAGACAAATGAGTGTCTGATTCCCATCAGGGAGATATTCTCTGCCGAATGTGTTAAATTAGAATCCCAGACAAAGGATCTGTTACTCTGGATACACTCTTGCACCTGTAAAGAGCTCGATGGACCAACAGCTTCTCAGAAAGAATGGTGCCAAAGCATTGCCAATTAGCATTGATAACTTGTTACTTCGGGCAGAGTCATATAATTTTATCGAGGTTGATTGATTTTCAACGTATCTACCAGGAAATAATTAACATGGTAGCTGTAAGTGAGATAAAATATTGGTGTAGTATGATTTGATTTCCAAAAGGAACTTGATAAGACGCCATGTAAAAGTTTATTGATTAAGGTGATGTAATAAGACTGAGAATCATACATTGGCTTGAATAGGGAATTGGTTAACAGAGGGTGAGGAGTAAAATTCATCATGTTCAGCTGCTCCCAATTCAATAAGTATCAAATTTACCCAGACTCGACATCACTCTCGCACAGGCTAATTGATTGTTGGGCCAGGATATATCATGCACTCATGTAATAATGATTTTTATTTGTAAAAGTTATTTTCAGAAATCTTAATCATTTGAAGAGCGCTGGACATCAGAGTAATGCTTATTGGGTATGGCTTCGTCTCCAGCTTTGACCCAGCCAATAGCTGTTGGGGGGGTAGCCTGATCTGGTCCCACCTATCAACTACTTGCTGCTAAGATTCTTGTTATACTTGATTGGACTCTCCCTAGATGGGCAGTGAGTGATTGATGAAGGGTAGGGGAGGTCAGCTTGCTTGGCCTGCTGCATCTGGCTCAGGTAAGTGTGGATGGATGGAGAACATGGTTGGTGAGTGCCATTTACTGTTTAAATCCAGCTGAACCCAACCTGGAGACGGGGAACACAAAAGCAGTGGAGAAGCTCTGCAGTTCATACAGCATCCATAGCAAAGGATGACCAATGTATTTGGCTTGGGCCCTTCATCAAGTATCTGCTATGACTGTTAAACTTGTTTATCTCTTGTTGAACTCCTGTTTAACTTGTTTAACTCTATTTAACTTATTTACTAGAGACTGGGAATAAAATATATTTTTAAACTGGCAACCTGTGAATAGAGACATAGAATGTAATAGAGCTACGCAGCACAGAAACAGGTCACTCAGCCCAACTTGTCCTTGCCCATTGCCTGCATTTGGCTCATATCTTATTAAAGCTCCTCTCTCTATCTTCTTGTCCAAATATCTTTTAATTGTTGTACTTTCTTGTCCACTTCTTCTGGCAGCTCATTCCACATATGCACCACCCTCTGTGTGAAGAAGGTCCCCCTTGGGTTCCTTTTAAATATTTCCCCTATCACTTTAGGCCTATTCCCTACCCTTGGAAGAGATATTCACCTTTCATTTTATTTATAGCCCTTATGATTTTACATCCCTTTTAGGGTAATTCTTAGCCTCATATACTCCAGGAATAAAAATCTTGGTCTATCCAGTATCTTGTTATAACTCAAACCCTTCAATCCTGGTACTAACCTTGTGAATTTATTTTATATTCTTTCTAGCTCAATGACATCCTTCCAATAACTGAATTGCAGACAATAATTGAGCGGCAGGGTTAGCATAGTGATTTAAACAGCGCTAGTGACCCAAGTTTGAATCTGCTGCTGTCTGTAAGGTGTTTGTGCATTTTTCCCATGTCTGCAAGGATTTTCTTCATGTGCACCAGGTTCCTCTAAAGGCATATGGGATTAGTAGATTAATTAGTCACATGGGTGTGTTTGGGTGGCACAGGATCATGGGTTGGAAGGGCTTGCTACCATGCTGTTACTCAAAATTAAATTCCAAATTAATAAACCAAATGTGGACTTGCCAAGATCACATGTTTTGTCCCAACTCCTAGATGGAAAGCCCTGATTAATGATGGCAAATGCGCTAAGGATCTTCTTCAGCACCTTGTCTGCCAGGGTTGCCTCTTTGAGGAAACTAAGCACCTATACGCCGTACCATTTACATTGTATATATATACTGCCTTGATTGACTTAACTAAGTGCAGCATCTCACACATCTGAATTAAAATCCCTTTGACATTGCTGACTTTGGACTATCTATTCATGAATCTCCAGGTATTCCATAATGTCATCCATGACAATTGACTTGAACAACATCCCAACCAGAGATGTCAGGCTAACAGGTCTATAATTTCTTTTCTGCTGCCTCGCTCCTTTCTTAAACTGCTCAGTGACATTCATGATCCTTCAGTTCATCGGAACTATGCCAGAATCCTTTGGTTCCTGGAAGATCATTACCAATGCCTACACAATCTCTACAGCTGCCGCTTTCAGAACCTGAGGGTACAATCCATCCAGACTGTGAGACTTAGCTACCCTTAGACCATTTAGCTTCCCAAGTACCTTCTCTTTCATGATCATGACTCACCCTGAGAGACCCATATGCTACTGATGTCTTCTATAGTACAGTGAAGACTGATCCAAAATATTCATTCAGTTCCTCTGCATTGTCTCCCATTACAATTTCTCCAGTGACATTTTCTATTGGTTCTATATCTGCTTTGGTCACTCTTTTACTCTTTATATATTTGAAAAAGCTTTTAGTATCCTCTTAGATATTCCTTGCTAACCTCCTTTCATATTTTCCTTTTGAATCTCGTGCTTAGTTTTTTTTTTCTAAGTTTTTTAATATTTCCCAGTCCTCGACCTTCCCATTTATTTTTGGTTCCTTGTGTGCCCTCTCTTTTGCTTTTGCTTTTACTTTGGCTTTAACTTCCTTCATCAGCCACAATTGTCTTGTTTTTCCATTCACATATTTCTTTCTTTTTGGTTTGTGCCTGTCCTGCACTTTTCTCATTTCTCGCGGAAACGGCGGCCATTGCTGATTTGTGGTCTTTGTCTTTTGTGTGCTTTTCCAATTGAATTTGGTTTGTTCCTCTCTCATGCAACTGTAATTTCCTTAACTCCACTGAAATCCTGACACATCAGATTCTAGCCTCTCCTTTTGAAATTCCAAGGTGAACATAGTCATATTCTGATCACTGCCTCCTGAGGGTTCCGTAACCTTAAGCTCTCTAATCACCTCTGGTTCGTTACACAGCACCCAATCCCAAACAGCCGATCCCCTGGTGGGCTCATCAACAAGCTGGTCCAAAAATCCATCCCATAGGCATTCCATAAACTCTCTCTCCTGACATCCCGTACCAACCTGACTTTTCCAATTTACTTTCCCATTAAAATCCCTCATCCACTTTACTTCTTATGCTGCTTGCATATAAATACAAAGCTATTAGCCTTTTATTTGTTACTTTTGACTCTGTGTCCCTGTTGTATTGCAACTCTTCTCCAAGACTGCAATTTTGCTTTCTCTGTCTGTCCTTCCACACAATCTCCCTGCCAGCTCTCCCTATTTATGTGCCAACTGCTTCTTCCTCTGGCTCTTCACTTTGATTCCCGCCATCCTGCGAATCTAGTTTAAACCCCCCCACCACAACAACATTAGCAAACCTTCCTGCCAGTATATCCAGTATATTAGTTCCTCTCTAATTCAGCTGCCACTTATTTCATTTGAACAGGTCACCCTTTTCCCAGAAAATGTTCAAATGATCCAAGAACTTGAAATCCTGCCCCCGTCACCATCTCTTCTGCCACACATTTGTCTGCACTATCTTCCTGTTCCGTCCTTCCCTATCTCGTGGCATCGGGAGTAGTCCAGAGATTACCAACTTGGAGGTCCTGCTCTTCAGCCTTTTTCCTAACTTCTTAAACTTCCTTTGCAGGACCTCTATGACACTCCTGCCTATGTTATTGGTACCAATATGTACCATGAACTCTGGCTGCTCACCCTCTCCCTTAAGAATAAACTACACCAGCTCAAAGATATCGTGGACCCAACACACTATCCAGGAGTCTCTTTTCGGCTGCCGATTCCCTCTCTGTTTCTCTATCGAGTCCCCTTTGTCTATTGCTCTACTTGACTTCATTCTTCTCTTCTGAGGCTTTGAGCCAACAATGGTGCTATTGGTCTGGCTGAAGCCTGGCCCACATAGGTTATTCCCCTCAGCCATATCCAGAAGAATATACTTATTGCTGAGAGGAATGGCCACAGGGCTGCCCTGTGCTGCCTGTCTATCTACTTTCCCTCTCCTGTCTGTCGCCCAGCTATCTTCCTCCTGCCGCCTTGGTGTGATGGCATTCCTTGAAGAAGGGCTCAGGCCTGAAATATCAGTTATATATTTTTACCTCCTATGGGCGCTCTGTAACCTTCTGCTCTTCCAGCACGTCTGTGTTTTTACTTGGATTATTTGTGATATTGAGTAAGCTTGAAAGGCCACATGGGTGCTATTTTTTTTTGCTACCTCTAGTGAAGAAGGATCATCAACAAAATTAGCATTTTTCAACTGCTGGAACCTCATTTTAATGTGCCTGGCTGGTGCAACTCATCTGAACTACTTGTGTGAGTGTTTATATGCATTATATGGTTTGTAGTAGATTCTTTATAGATTTTCTCTTTACTTAGAACATAGAAAATTGAAAATAACAGCATGCTATAGACCCTTCTGCCCTCAATGTTATGTTGATCAATCTAACCAAATGTAGACCTACAGACTGCAGCAAAGTGTCCGTTTTTAAGGCACTTCTGGCACCTGGCTTTTCTTGCTGGGCACTGGGACCTGCTGTGCTTGTCCCTCCCGCAGAAATAACATTTTGGGTTCGCAGGGGGCAGGGTAGCAGCAGCCGACAGGTCGTCAGGGGTAGGGTAGAAGGGCACTCTACTCACATCAGAACGAGGGGTCCAGTCCCTAGAGAGCTCGGTGGACTTTAAGGCTGCATCCTCCATTGTGATTGCAATCTGGGCCACGTCCTCTAGTTTTTCTACCCCTTGTTCGAGCAAGCGCAGCCTCACTTCATTCGATCTGAGCCCAGCCACATAGGCATCCCGGACGAGATCGTTTGTGATCTCGGCAGCAGTTTTGTCCACACAGTTACAGTCCTTGCCCAATGCCTTTAATACTTGTAAATATGCCCTGCTGGACTCACCGGGCTGTTGCTTCCTCGACGCAAGCACGAGCCGGGCATGAACTCTGTTCACCGGTTGATCATACAGTCCTTTCAGTACCTTTATAGCTGCGGTGTAAGTGGTCTCATCCTGGATGTTCTCGTAGACTCTCAAGGACACCATAGACAGCAATGCTGTTAGACGCTGGTTATCCTCCTCTACCTGAATGAATCTCAGGAAGTTTTCAAAGTTCAGCAGCCAGAAGTTAAAGGCTTTGAAGGCTGTAGCTGACTGTGGGTCGATATCAAGTTTTTCTGGCCGAGTTAAACGCTCCATCCCTTTCAAACAAAATTCTTTTTGCTAATAAAATTGTAGAGCTCGTCGAAAGAACCAAAGACTTGTTGATCCAAACCAAGGCTTTTATTAGCAAAAGACCGGAGCTCTTCACAGGTGGCCGACCAGTCCGGAATGATCCGACCTGGCTAGGGACACAACCCTTTAAGGCCCAAACAATAGGTGTGGCTTAGCTCTCAGCCAATCGCTGTAAGCACAGTCTAGATACAGTAACTATATACACTATGTACATTGGTGATAGATCTGTAGTATCACAACTTAGAACATAGAAAATTGAAAATAACAGCATGCTATAGACCCTTCTGCCCTCAATGTTATGTTGATCAATCTAACCAAATGAACAAACTAAACCTTCCCTATCTCATACCCTTAACCCTAATGTTACTGCATCCATGTGCCAGTCCAAGAGGATTTTAAATGTCCCTTTTGTACCAGCCTCCACCACCATCCTTGTTAATCTATTCCAGGCACCCACAACTCTCTTTATATAAAAGAAATCCCCATAGCATCTCTCCTAGACTTTCCTCCCCTCACTTTGTAAGGTGTTTGCTACTCTCACCCCAATAGAATGGTGTTGGCTGATCACTCATAACCTTGTAGACATAATAAGTCCCCTCTCATCCTTTTTAACCCCAAAAGCATCCCTCATAAGATAAATTCTCCAATCTAGGCATCTTCCTGGTAAATCTCCTGTGCATCCTCTCCACAGTTTCCACTTCCTTCCTGTAATGAATCGACCGGAACTGAACACAATGTTCCAGAGTTTTATAGAGCAGCAACATTACCTCATGACTCTTGAACTTAATCCCCTGAATAACGAAGGGTAGCATACCATAAGCCTTCTTAATTACCTTATTAACCATAGCAGCAACCTTGAGAGATCTATGGATTTGGAGCCCAAGGTCCCTCTTTTCTAATACAGTTTTAAAAATTCTGCTATTAATCATGTACTCAGCCTTCAAGTTTTCCCTTCCAAAATGCATCACTTCACACTTACCCAGATTTAACTCCATCTGCCACTTTTCCACCCAACTCTTCATCTTGCCTATATCCTGTTGTATATGACAACTTTCTACACTATCCACAGCATCTCCAACCTTCATATCATCTTTAAACTGACTGACCCATCCCTCTATTTCTTCCTCCATTTCATTTATAAAAATCACAAAGAGCAGGGGTCCCAGAACAGATCCCTGCGGAATTCCATTAGTCACCGACCTCCATGCAGAATACTTCCTATCTACTACTACCATCTGCTTTCTACAGGCAAGCCAATTCTGAATCCAGCTAAACAAGAAAATCTATAGACCCATGATTGTAGTGTACATAAAAATGCTAAAAAAGTTCAGCAAGTCCCACAGCATTCTTTATGAAGCAAAGATAAAGATACATAACCAATGTTTTGGGGCTGAAGCCTTTGTCATTGTATGAGCAGAAAGCAGACAGGCACCTGAATAAAATGGTGGCAGGGAGGGGCAGGAGGAGGACCACAGGGTCACAGGAAAAAGGTCATAAGTATATAAGGGTGGGAGAAAAAAAGACCTGAGAAGTGATGGGGAGGGGATAGCTATCTGAATGGAGAAGGAATGGGGGTAGAGAGCTGGAGAATAGGAGACAGAGGGATAGGGAATAGAGGGAGATAGGGGAGTGGCCTAATGGAAACCAGAGAGGTTGATTTCAAGGCAATGCCGTTGGAGAGTGCCCAGATGGATTATTAAGTGTTGCTCCTCCAATTTATAGGTGGTCTTGGTGGGACAGACCCTGAGACCATGGACAGACATGCCGGGGAGCAGGTGGGCACAGAATTGAAATGGTTGGCTACTGGGAGATCTTCTCCCCTGCTGTGGACAGAGGGAAGGTGCTCAGTGAAATGATCTCCCCGTCTGCATCTAATCTTTCCAAAGTAGAGAAGGCCACATTGGGAACACGGGATGCAGTCAATGACTCCCACAGATTCACAATTGAAGTGTTGCTTTATTTGGAAGAACTGTTTAGGATCCTGGATGGTGGCGATGTGTGGCCACGAGTGTGGCACTTACTGCAGTTACAGGAGTAGATGCCAAGGGGACAATTAGCGGGAAGGGATAGTGGACAAGGGAGTCTTGGAGGGAGCAGTCCCTGTGAAAGATAGAGAGGGGAGCAAAGGGAAGATCTCTCTCCTTCCTCCACACCCCTTTCTGCTTTCCACAGGAACTACTCCAGTTCAGGATTACTCATCCCACTTCACCATTTTGTCCATCCCAGGCATTTCCACTTGCAAAGGTTGGAGTGCCACACCTTTCCCTACACTTTCTTCCTCACCCAAGGTCCAAAACAGTCCTTCCAGTTGAGGCAGATATTCACAGCCATCTCTTCTCTTTCATTCAGTGCTGTCGTTGCAGCTTTATCTTCATCACCATAACCAAGCAGACTCTAGGTGACCATTTTGCTTTGACCTCTATGATCATATGGAGCTTTTGTTTGCAAGTTATTTTAACTCCCCTCTCCATTCTCACACCAACGTGTCTGTGCTCAGTCATGGCAACGCCAATCATAAATCAGAGGAAAAGCACCTTGTGACTGCCTGGGTAATCTACAACCCAGTGGCATGAATGTTGCATTCTCCAAATTCAGGTAATTTGCACTCCTTCCATTTCTTCCTCTCTCCTTCTGAACCACCAATGTTCTCTCAGATATGCACCCTTCTTTCTAGATCACCCCCTGTCACCTAGTTTTTTTCCATTCTCCACCTGCCTCCATCTGCACTCTCCTCCCTCCCTTATCTGGTTTCATTCCTCACCTTCCTTTCTTATTTGGTTACATAATCATCATCTCCACTTATCACTTGCCTGCCTCTCCCTTTCCTCCTACAGCTGGCTCTAACTACCCATCAACCCCTTTCTACCTAGATCCACCTATCACCTACCATTTCCTAACTCATCTCTCCTCCTCAACTCTTCATTCTGTTTTCCCTTTTCAGTCCTTATATTGTGTCTCAACCCAAAATATTCATTATCTTTTTTCCTCCAAATCACTATCTCACCCATTGAGTTCCTCACACAGTTTGTTGTTTAGTTTCAACTATGTATTCAAATTTCTTATTTTATTTAATATCTTTGTTCCTTTTAGTTTGTCATTTTTACGGTTTCCTTCAAATAAAAACTTGCCTAAAATCTATAAAGATACCATAATGTCATAGCGCTGACTGTACTAGTCAAGACTGTTTCCCTCACTTCCTTCTGAATTCATATATGAATTTAATATTTCTTATATCACAAGCTATCCCTAATCACTCCCTGTTGAATAATCTTTGGCTTGGCTTCGCGGACGAAGATTTATGGAGGGGGTAAAAAGTCCACGTCAGCTGCAGGCTCGTTTGTGGCTGACAAGTCCGATGCGGGACAGGCAGACACGATTGCAGCGGTTGCAGGGGAAAATTGGTTGGTTGGGGTTGGGTGTTGGGTTTTTCCTCCTTTGCCTTTTGTCAGTGAGGTGGGCTCTGCGGTCTTCTTCAAAGGAGGTTGCTGCCCGCCAAACTGTGAGGCGCCAAGATGCACGGTTTGAGGCGTTATCAGCCCACTGGCGGTGGTCAATGTGGCAGGCACCAAGAGATTTCTTTAGGCAGTCCTTGTACCTTTTCTTTGGTGCACCTCTGTCACGGTGGCCAGTGGAGAGCTCGCCATATAACACGATCTTGGGAAGGCGATGGTCCTCCATTCTGGAGACGTGACCCATCCAGCGCAGCTGGATCTTCAGCAGCGTGGACTCGATGCTGTCGACCTCTGCCATCTCGAGTACTTCGACGTTAGGGATGTAAGCGCTCCAATGGATGTTGAGGATGGAGCGGAGACAACACTGGTGGAAGCGTTCTAGGAGCCGTAGGTGGTGCCGGTAGAGGACCCATGATTCGGAGCCGAACAGGAGTGTGGGTATGACAACGGCTCTGTATACGCTTATCTTTGTGAGGTTTTTCAGTCTGTTGAATAATAAGATAAAGATAAAAACCAACAACAAAATCCAGGACAATGTAAAATCAACAATATGAACATCAAGAACTGAAGGAAGTGCCAATAGTTTTATTTAGACATACAACACAGTGCAGCACAGGTCCACAATCCTATGCCGCCAAATACACAAATGTGACTAATTAACCTAATAACAACATACATCTTAGAATGTAGAACGTGGGAGGTAATGGAGCACCTGGAGAAAACCCATGCGGACACAGGGAGAAGATACAAACTCTTTACGGACAGTGCTGGATTTGAACCCAGCTCACTGGCACTGTAACGCTAAGTGTGCCACCCTTGGTTTATGGAGAATCTCAAATGCAACATGTTTGGGAAGTGTCTAAAAGACAGAGGAAAATTGTGTCAGCTTCAGAACAGCTTTTGTAAAACAACCAAAGCCATTTCTGGGGGCAAATAGGAAACCAATAAGGACAGGTCTGAAAATAAAACAAGCTACACTGTTCCATCAACATAAAGAAGTCTATCTGGAATGTCAAAAGAAGCCAATGCTGAACACTAAAGTGAGACATTGACAGATTAAACACTAAGTGAGCATCCAGGCAATGCTGAAATCAATATTGGATCAGTCCCTGTGATCCCATAGAGTTTTAGATATGAGAAATATTAAATTCATATACTGAGCTCAGAAGGAAGCAAGATGCTCCTCTCAAATTTTGCAGTGTCAGAACCATTATTGGCAGAAAAAAAGCAGATGCCCCATTTAGAAAATGATAAATTCTTAGCTCTCCGTTGTTTTTAGTCCAGCCGATTTACAATCCACTGGAGAAACTCAGTGGGTTGAACAGCAGCAATGTCGGGGGGAGGGGGGGGTAGGGGGGTATGAATTGTTAATGTTCAGAATGAACATGAAGGGCTTTGATCCAAAACATAGACAATTCCTTCCCCCTCCCCATCCATCTGCCCCCCCCCCCCCACATCTAACTTATGCTGCTTCCCCACTGAGTTCCTCCAACAGGTTGTTTGTTCCTCCAGATTCCAGCATCTCTTGTGACTGCAGTCTAATACCCAGCCACTTCAATCTAGAATTTAATCTAAACCACAAATTTATTTCTTAACTTAATTAGCAGCCTGAAAGAACAGTTTTCTTCAGGCCATTCAACAGAATCCTCTTCTCACAGAGCCATCCCTTTATGGCACCTCATCATTCCCATTCCTTGGGTGAAAATTAAATATTTTCCCCGTTAATTGAAAATACATCAACATTTACTTCGTGTTTCTTACGCTGATGAAGAATGAATTATTACTTGGGAATGGAACATTGTTAAGGGAAGCCACACTTGTCAATGCAAACTGAAGTGCCTTCTTGTTCTGTTCCAACACTCATACTGAAGAGCACACCCAACTGTATCAATGTGACATTTTTCCCTTACCTACCACACAACCCTCTTGAGATTACCAATTTAGTGCCAAAGTGAGAACAGCTGTGCATGATGGATCTGGGCCAATCAGGAACTGACTGAAACTACTACGAAAAGTCCTTTCAAAGACTTTCTCAGTTTCCAGCCAAACACAAGAAACCTTCATTCAATTATTCTGTGCAGGATTTGACCCCAGGCCCCAGAAGTACATGCTTGGACTCACACTATACTTATTCCTATTGTGAAAAAAGATATTCGTCTATTCAGTCCAGCTTTGTGAGGGGAAAATAAAATCAATAAAACTGCAAGAAACATTCTAAATTTCAATTGAGAATTTAAAAATATGGATTGGATTTTGTGGGGTTCTTTAGAATGCTTATATTAGTTGGAGTCTAATAGTAAAATGACTATGTTAATGGATAGTTGTCCAGAGAATAGATTCAAGGACACAAGTTCAAATTCACAGCTAATGAGGAACTTTAATTCCAATATTTAAGTAAACCTGAAACTTAAAAAGAAGCAAGATGCAATGAAGGCTATGAGCTATTAGGTCACTGTACAAACCCCAAATATCCTTCAAGTAAAGGAATCTGCCTACCTTGGTAGCCTTTATGTGACCTTGAGTCTAGACCACCAATGTGGACTTGTCTTCAAAATGGACAATAAAATCAAGGGTTAATTAAAGAGTGACAATAAATGTCATGTCCTACAGATAAATAAAATCCTCAGCCAGCTGGAGAAGACGATATAGATTTGCTTATGTTGCTTCTCCTGTGAATTCTATAAATTGTACAACACAAGATTAGGAGAATTCTTAGCTCCTTCAGACAAGTTTTTCAACCCTGTTTCATAACTTCACATCTTTAATTTTGCATTAGTTTCTGTTTGCAGCTATATAGTTGCCATGAAATGTAATTGTGCTGTGCTGTTTATTTCATCTCAACAGGATTGAATATAACCATTTGCTGAAGAAAACTCATGCTGTAACAATCCCCTTTGCTGCAGCGTGTCATTAAATCTTTATAACAAAACAAAATCCTCAGTGGCATTTTCTCAAAAGCCTTTTGGAAATTCATGCAAACCAACTACATTTCTCTCATTGAGCCCCTCCGTTACTTCATCAAATCGGGCTCTCAAGTGAGTTGGACAGGATTAGCTTTGAACAAATTTATGCTTGTTATCTCTAATCAAACAACACGGGAACAAGAGACGCATAATTTTGTTCCTGCTTATTGCACCTAGTCCTTTCCCATCATTGGGTTGAAGCTGACTGATCTGCTACTGAACTTACCTCTGCACCATTTTTGGTACAAGAAGTAACATTTTCAATTTTCCAAGTCTCAGGAGGCACCCACTGATCCGTAGAAGTTTGGAAGACTATAGCAGTAGATGCTACGATTTCCTCCCTTACTTTCCTTAGCTACATATGATTCATGCTTAGCATTGCTGTTAGTGTGACAATATTATAACGCTTGTGCCTGAGTTTGAATCCAGCGCTGTGATAATATTATAACATTTGTACCTGAGTTTGAATCCAGCGCTGTGATAATATTATAACGCTTGTACCCGAGTTTGAATCCAGCGCTGTGATAATATTATAACACTTGTACCCGAGTTTGAATCCAGCGCTGTTATAATATTATAAAGCTTGTACCCGAGTTTGAATCCAGCGCTGTGATAATATTATAATGCTTGTACCCGAGTTTGAATCCAGCGCTGTGATAATATTATAACACTTGTACCCGAGTTTGAATCCAGCGCTGTGATAATATTATAATGCTTGTACCCAAGTTTGAATCCAGTGCTGTGATAATATTATAACGCTTGTACCTGAGTTTGAATCCAGCGCTGTGATAATATTATAACACTTGTACCCGAGTTTGAATCCAGCGCTGTTATAATATTATAATGCTTGTACCCGAGTTTGAATCCAGTGCTGTCTATAAGAAGTTTGTATGTTTTCTCAATGTCTGCATGGATTTTCCCCAGGTGCTCTTGTTTCCACTCATCCTTCAAAATGTACGGGGTTGTAGGTTAATTTGGGGTTTTATTTGGGCGGCATGGGTTTAAATGGCTGGAATCATCTACTGCCAGGCCTGGTTACTTCAGCTATTTTAAGTGCAGCTAATATTTTTGGTACTTTCTATTGATCAATCATTAGCTCTCTTAAATTTTACTGCATATTTCTTTTATTGAAACTCCAGCAGCATCTTCTTCCTGGCAAAGAAAAATATAAAATATGCATTTCAAACCTCACTCACACCCTCTGCCACTGTAAGTAATTTTACTATTTGATCTTTGATTGGCCACAACTCTCCCTTTGTAGCATTTTTTTTTGTTGGCAAGCTTTTGGAGTGTTTTTAATTATTTTTTTGTTTTGTTGGTGTTTTTTCCCCAATTTCTCTTTAGCTTTATCACTTCATTATTAGTTCCTCTTTGAACTCTAAAAATAGCCCACCTCTCACTTCAGTTACCAACCTGGCATCAGTCATGTTCTGTTTTACATAGATTTTCATGAATAGAAATGATGTTGTATGAATTATATTTTGCTATGTAGAGATTATTAGATTTTATTTTGTCATGAAAATATTTTCCTTTCTGGTAAAATGTTCATTCCAAAAGACAGGTCTCCAAATCAATCTGCATTGTGGAATCATTACTTATTAATTGCTAAGACTTTCAGAATACAGGACGATAAACTTTGCATGAAGATCTAAACAGCAAAAAAAACCATCTTCACACACGATTCCAAAATTAGTTACATCTCCAGATTAAGAGTTCGAAAGCAAACATGACTTAATTCTTAGAATTCAAAATTTCATCAAACTGTATTTAAATTATTGTTTATTTTAACAAATTACCATAACTTAATTTAACAAATCAGCAAAAAAAGTTTAAGAAGCAAAATCTTATAACAAATGTAGACCATTGAAAAAAAGAAAAATAGGATGAATCTTCTGAAGCAACTTCAAAGAAAGTCTGGAGAAACTGCTTAAATGCATTCATATAATTTCTTGTAGACATTTGCAGAGGTCACAGCCTTGTTCTTTTCGAACAAGCATACATGCTGAGGATATAAAATAGAGCCAATATCTTATGTTAACCTGTGTCCAAGTCCTGAAAATAAAGAATAGAAAGGAATATCAAAGGGGGAAAAAAAAAACCCAAAAATGCTAATTCTCTATAATAGAAGTAACTGCCTCAAGTTAGATATTTATTATAATCTTACCTTCAATGTGTCCTCCCAGGAATAATTGGCACCAAATTTACTAAAAATTCTAAATGCAACAAAGTTTCCCTTTGATGTCATATGTTTCCCATGAAAGTAGCTCTCTCAGCTCATGTCCCTGGGCTTGAAACACCTTCAAAGATAAAGGTTGCTCAGACTTTGCTGGGACTTAGCAATCTCAACCTTACTTGCACTGACTCTTAAGTTTCAATTATATTTCCCATGAAATATGAAAAGAAGGATATTCATTTCATTCAAACCCCAAAACAGCAGTCCTGCTTTAAGGGATTTGTCAGTCTGATTTTGTAAATTACAGCTCTTGCAGCATTAATAGTGACTTTTAATACATTACAGCTCTTGGGTTTTATTAATTCTTCTCTTTTTCAAAATGCAAACAAAGCATGAGAGATTGGATTTCCCCCAGTGTTTTGCCAGGGTGGAATTGTGGTTGAAAAGTGAGAAGAATTATTTGGTACGTTCTGGAAAGGCACCACCAGCCCAAATAATTCTTGTCTTCCAGCTTTGCAGGGACTTTCCATACTTGCAACATTTAAAGATTTGTTAATGCTCAATTGCTGCAGGAAATTGTGCTTGCATTTTCACATATGGATTGTAATTAGAATCACGCATAAGCTATGTCTGTGGGGGAAAACATTCAGCAGTGGATTTAACCAGCAATTGAAAAACCACAGAATTTCTGTGAAATCAAGTCATGATCAATGTGAAAGATTAATCCTTCTTATCTTTCAAAGATACCGTACTTGTAGATCTGATGACTAATCCCAACATTGTCTATTTTAACCTGTATCGAGGCATCAATATCTTGATATCTCAGAAAAATTATAGATTGCAGTTCTGTCAGGAATTGTTCACCTTCCACCTTCCAGACTTCAGGACTTCTGTGTTTGCACACAATGGAGTGGAATTTAGAGTTCACATTTGCCTTCCCAACTTACAGCTAGAATCACCACAAAATTAAGTGGTGACTCTGGATTGCACCATATCTGACCCTTCAGTTTTGCACCCACTATATTTGGTGTCAAAATTCAACAACAGATTCCCCTGCAAGATCTGATTTACAAGTATACTGGGGGTGGGGGAGGGGGTATGGGGGAGCTTAATCTTTGCTGGATAATTTCAGGAAAATTCAGATCTTTCCTGGACCAAGCACACCAATGACATTGTGAAGAAAGCATGTCAGTGCCTCTACTTCCTCAGGAGTTTGCGGAGGTTTGGTATGACATCAGAAACCCTGGCAAATTTCTACAAGTTGTAGTGGAAAGTGTGCTGACCGGCTGCATCACAGTCTGGCATGGGAAGACCAATACCCCTGAGCATAAAGCCCTCCAGAAGGCAGTGAACACAGCCCAGGACATCACAGGTAAAACCCTCCCCACTACTGAGTACATCTACGGAGAATGCTGCCGTCGGAGAGCAGCAACAATCATCAAGGTCCCACACCACACAGCACACACTCTGCTCTCACTGCTGTCATCAGGAAAGTGGTATAGATGTCACAAGACTCGCACCACCAGGTTCAGGAATAGCTGCTACCCCTCTACCATCAGACTCCTCAACAACAAACTCAATCAGAGACTCATTTAAGGACTCTTATTTTTCCACTTTATTGATTTTCTTTTTGTTCTCTCTGTATTGCAGTTTGTTTACATTTGTTTTCTGTTCACAGTTCTTTTGATTGTTTACATGTTTACTGTGTATAATTTACTGTTCTGCACTACCAATTAATGATAATTCTGCCATGCCCTCAGGGAAAAGGAATCTCAGGATTGTATGCGATGTCATGTATGTACTCTGACAATAAATTTGAAATCTGAATCTGATTTAGTTTTTGTATTTTTTTTTACCTTTGTTAATATTTTTAATTAATTTATAACAGTTTGGAGTATTTTTAACTTAATTATTCTTATTATTTTAGTTATTTAAATCATCAAAATTATTTTTATATATCTATAGTAATCTGATACTTTTAAAAATTGTGAAATATGCCTTTGGCAGTAATGAGCTTTTTTAATACCCTCCACCCCTCGTGTATCATCTACAAAATACACTACATTTATACACCTGGGTTTCTTTGACAGCACTTCCACCACACACTAAGAAGGACAAGGACAGCAAATGTGTGTAAACTACATGAAGTTTCACTGTGGGTCACACACCATCTAAGAAATATATCACTGGCCCTTCACCATCTTGACCTAAGTCCTAGAATTCCTTGCCAAATCTTTGTGTGGAAATAACTTCACCTGCTAAAATTCAAGTTGGAGGATCACCACCAGCTTCTCAATGACAATTAGAGGAGAGAAATAAATGTTGACTGTGTTTATATCAATTTCAATTGCAAAACCCACCAGGACAGAACTGGTTAGTGATCAGGATTGACTGTTCATTGCCCTTTCCTTCTTGTAGAAGGTCTGTCGTGGAAGCCACCTGTTAAGTGCCATGAAAGCTAAATCATTAGGATTGCATGGGATCAAATGTGAAACAAGGGATAGGACAAGATTGATCTAGATTAATTTGCTTCATCAAAGCAGGCACAGATAACAAAAGGATATTCTCTGTGAGGTATGAAATGGAAATGAAAATTCTGATGTTTTTTTTTCTGCTAGTGAAAAGTTCCTGACCAACCAGCTCTAAATAACAGATGCAAAGTTGCAATGTGAGTACGGATACTAGAGTTACTTTATCGTGTTCTTCGCATTGGGGGAAAGTCCAATGATTTCCCAGGTTATCTCTCAATAGGGTCTGATGCTTCTGGCTGAAGTAATCCCCTGGTTCAATGTTCTTTGCTTGCTTTGAGGATATAATCTTTTAAAACAAGGTTGAAATAGTACATGTCAAGTCCAATTTTGTTGAGAGGCCAGGAATTTAACAGACACAGAATAATCCTCCAACCTACTCTCTACAAGCTGAGCATTTCTCTTAGGGATGCAAGTGAAATGGAATTCCAAAGGAGGCTGCCTTCACATAGTTTTTCAGTCGATCTCGGCTTGGTTCAATGGGGAAATGGGCTTTTGCTGAAAATCTTGGCTTGGCCTTAATGCAAACTCACTTATTCAGCTGGATGACTGGTGAACTAAGAGTGCATTTGTTTTGTGGGACACAGTTCTTTTTCTAACTGGAACAACTAAAACATTTCCACAGGATTGCCAGCACTCATTTTAAAGGCATGATTCATTGATTGCCAATGCACCTGCTTAAGGGTCTTTTTAACAAGCTAATCTCCGTACCTCTTCCTTCTAGAGGGTACTGAGGAATGACCACCCTGTTTGCAGCTAAAACTGAAAGAGGGCACTTGCTCACGATTCCCCTGGATTAGCATTGTTGCGCATTCTTCCTCCAACAAATAGCCTTGCATTTTGTAATTCTGACCACTCAAAGAAAGTTAGTCTGAAGTGGTATGCTCTCAATTAGAATGAACTTCTTTTTGTATAAAATGTCACTGACAAACTAATACTGGTCTCATTTATGCAAAAACAAAGCAATTTTGTGAATGAGTGGCCAGAAAGAATGGTTATCTGTTACTTTGTTATTTCTATAAATATCCTTACCTCCTTTTATCGGAATAAGTCTTTCTTTTGAAAACACTGTTGAAACTCTAAAAGGATCAGGTAAATTTTCCTGAGTTGCTGGCTGCAAGTCATTAAATGTGGAAGAAATTGAAGGGATAGTGTTCTCTTTTCTTATGGTCAGAAGTCTCAAAATAAAGATTAAAACTCATATTCAGACTCAGTCTGGGTGGTCTACTGAGTAGAAGCTGGAAAAGACATATGCAGTTTATTGTAAGTTGGACCATAACCAGTGATCTAAAATTGGCAAAAGAACCAGATGAAGAGAGTGTTTTTTACACAACGAGTTGTTATGATCTGGAATACATTGCCTGAAAGGATGGTAGAAACAGATTCAATAGTATCCTTCAAAGGAAATTAGATAACTCTTTGAAAAGTAAATATCCGGAAGGCGATTGAAAAAGAATACCACTAATTGTATGGCTTTCTCAAATGATTGGTACAGGCCCTATGGGCCAAATGGCTTTCTTCAGTATTATAAGATTCTTTAATGTCACATACTCTGGATAAAACTTTGGTCTGATTGTGTTGTTGTAAATAAAAGTTTATTTTGTATTGCCCACTTGTTTTAATACTTTAATCAGGTCAGGGTATCTTGCTTAATATTATTTGGTTTATCTTTTGTTAATGATCAAAGGATGTCTTTTATTCCACATTTCTGCTCATGCTTCTTGGTCAGATATGGAAAAAAATAATAGTCCTCAGGCTTAGGATTGTAAATGGTTGAGTTGTGTACGGTTTGAGATTTAATTTGATATCTGAACTGATACAACAATGCTCTCTCTCTCAGTGGAACAGTCAGCATATGTTTTGTCTGTAAGAAGTTTATACATTCTCCCCGTGGTTTGGGTTTGCTTCTGGGTGCTTCAATTTCCTCCCACCCTTCAAAATGTATGGGGTTGTAGGTTAATTGAGTGTATTTTGGCAGCATGGGCTCATGGGCCAGAAGGGCCTGTTACTTGACTAGATGTCTAAATGAAATTTAAGTGTAACATTCCTGATAGCAATGACATCATATGTGACACTCTTAAGTAATTCACAGCAATAAATATAGCACTTTTCTATTCCCCTTCATCAAGGAGATGGAAATATTGCAGTTTTAGTGGGTGTAATGTGGCAGATTTATTTCAAATGCCTCATGTTAGGCAGATGCACATTTACTCTATACAGTATAATCAATAAATTTACTTAAACCACTGAATGGAACCAAATCACTACCTCAACCCATTCAGTTCCTTATGCTTAAATTTACTGACAGATGTAGATAATCTTTATCTGGATATTAATATATAGATTCAAAGATGATTCTGGTTCCACCCCCTTTAGAGGTAATCCAAGTTCCTTGGTATGGTTAATAACCTGACGTGAGAATTACTCCATATCTAGAGAGTGCATTCAATTCAAACCATTTGTGAAATGAATGTGTATGAGGCGTCAAGTCCCATTCGAGAACTTTCCCTGTATTGGAAACTTGTCCTTGTTTATTTCCTCCTTAATCTTGTGTATGTCTCATGATGCAGACAACTTTATAATTCTATTTGCAGTTTGCATTTATTTGCGAGGTTGTCTACAAAAATTGATGGAGATTTGCAAACTTGTCTCATAATATTGAACACAGTGAGAAAGGATTTTCTGAAAAGAATCTAACAAGTTATTCTTAATATTCCATAGAGCCCAGCTTACAAAGTACAGAGTTATAATGCAAAGAAAGCATGAGAGCACTGTTGGGGAATATAAAAGTGCCTGAGAAACTCAGCAGGTCACCCAACATCAATAGGAAGTAAAAGGAAGAATATTTCAGGCCTGAGCCCTTCGTCAAGGAATGGGAAAAAGACAGGCAGGGTGAGGGGTTAGGAGAGGAGAGGAAGAAGTAGAACAATATTTCAGGCCTGAGCCCTTCGTCAAGGAATGGGAAAAAGACAGGCAGGGTGAGGGGTTAGGGGAGGAGAGGAAGAAGTAAGAGGCAGGGGGAGGAGCACAGGCTAACAGGAAAGAGCTCATAGGTGGATATAGGTGGGTGGGTAGTAGAAAAAAAATCTAAGAAGTGATGGGGTTGTAGCTGTCCGTGGAGAGGGAAAGGAATGTGTGGGGAGCTGAAGGAAATGAGACAAATGGTTAGAGAAAGAGAAAAACTTTGAGGAATAGGGTTTTAACGGGAGCTGGAGGTCAATATTAATGCTGGCAAGTTGGAGAGTACCCACAATCTAAATCTATGAATTAGAAATATTCCTCCAATTTGCGAGTATCCTTGGTTTGGCAATGCATGAAGCTATGGATAGGCATATCAGTGTGGGAATGGTGCGTGGAATTAAAATGGTTGGCCATTGGAAGATTCCTGTTACTGCAGCAGACAGAGTGAAGGTGATCAAAGAAATGGTCTCCCAGTCTGTGTCCAATCTCTCCAATATAAACGAGGCCACATTGGGAGCACTGGATGCAGTAGACTGTAGATTCACAAGTGAAGTGTTGCTGCCTGCTATTTGCCCATACCTTGATGAAGGGCTCAGGCCCAAATCGTTGCTTACCATTTAGTTCCTTACATAACCTGCTGAGTTTTTCCAGCCCTTTTATATTCCACTGCAATCCCAGCACCAACAGACATTGCTGCTTAACTCCAAGACCACTGGTATGGTGTATGTTTTCACCCTATTGTCTTCTCCTTGATGGGACAAGAGAGTGTTTCCATGGTGTGATGAGTCTTTCAGTACATTGGCTGCCTTTTCTTGACTGTTGGAGATGTAGTTGGTGTCCGTGATGGGGAAGGGAAGTTTTCCTTATGTTCTGAGCAGCGTTCACTACCTTCTGTATCTTCTTTTGACCTTGAGCAGAGATGCTCCTCAATCCCGCTGTAATGCATCTGACAAGTGTGCCTTGGATGGTGTATCTGTAGTTGTTGAGTGATGGAGGGGGAACATGCCAAACTTCCTTTTTCTTCTAAGAAAGTAGAGGCATTGTTGCATTTTCCTTACCATCATGTTATTGTGTTTGACACAGGTCAGGTCACTGGAGATGTTTATTCCTCAAAACGTGAAACTATCTACTCGTTAATGGTGACAGAGGTGCAGGGGTGTGGACTTCCCAGTCACCTGAAGTCAATCCATAGAACCTTACAGCACAGAAACAGGATCTTTGTCGCTTCTAGTGTGTGCCAAATTATTATTCTGCTTAACCCATTAACCTGCATCTAGACCATATCCCTCCATATCTCTCCCAACCAGGTATCTGTCCAATTTTTTCTTAAATAACAAAATTTCCTGCATCTTATTGATGCTGAGAGGGAGGTGGATGAACTTTTATGCCTGCATATTTTTAAATTGTTCCGTAGTTGCTTGAGAATCTTGGCAGCAGCTTTGCCTTGGGATGGATGCTGTGCACTGTCAGTCATACAAGCAGCAAAATGGAAAGCCAAAATTCCTTTCCTTAACACACATGTTAAATGAATTAGATTGCATTGTACAGTACTTACATTCTGTGCTTACAGTAATTTAAAAAAGTCAATGGTGGTCTTCTTTATTTGAGTTAATGTTCATACTTTTATTTAATTTTTATCAGTTAAATTTTAAAAAATAATTTTAAATATATTGATTTCTACTGTTTTAAGTGTCCCTGATTATCAGGGCCACATAGAATGCTGAAAAGAGCTTTGAGCACAAACTACTTCATGTCTGTCAGGGCCATTGAGGGGTAGGGCCTCTGGAACTGCTGCCTGAGACCCGGTTGTTGATGGCAAATGGTTTTGCCTAGTTGCATGGCCACAACATTGAGGAAGTCAGACCATTTAGAACTGGAGGGTTACAAAAAGTTAGTACAGCTGTGGGGAACACGTGGGGAGTGAATGCATGGCACGTCCTGTGTTTGACTCCATAAATAGCTTGGAATTTTAAAATTGATATTTTGTCAGACAGGAGGTCAGTGAAATCAGAGTGATGGGTAAATGGGACTTCAGCGCAGTTAGGACAACAGCAGTGTGATTTGGATGATTTTGAGAGTGGAAGACCAGCTGAAGGAGCATTGGAATAGTTGAATACAGAGCTAGCAGAGGGTATGGTTTCACTAAAATGTGTTGAAGCGATGGCAAAGATGGGCAAAGGAGGTGGTTACTGAAAGGATTATAAGATTCAAACTCAGAGGCCAATAGGATATCAGACTGCAAACAAATAATGATTAAAAAATTAGCTTTAGAAACTGGAAATCTAAATTAAAAACAGAAAATGCTGGGAACTTTCAATAGGTCAGGTTACATTGGTGGAAAGAGAAAGAGTTAATGTTTCAAGTCTTCATCTTGAAACTTTAATCCTGTTTCCCTTTCACGAAGAGTGCAATCTATCTGGTTTGGCCCCAGGTGATGGTCAAGGAGAGAAAGAAATTTGAGGATGAGGGAATACATTTTTTTGTCAGGAATAGAGGCAATCACTTCTATGGTCAACAGTTTCTTTTTGAGGAAATTACTGCTCCACTAACCATGGCAAATGGGAGACAGTGAGCTTGTCAAGAGGGGCAGTGATGGGATGAAGCTGGTGCCATCTGTTTATGTGTGTATCTGATGTACTGCTTTTTGGAGGGGTAACATTTATTAAGCATTCAGCCCACTGTTGATCAATAAAAAATATTGACCAGCCACAGGTATGGCTATGGCAACACCAGTTTAGCCATGTCGACTAATTTTAGTAGAAACCACCATATGTACTTGAGCAGTTTGGGTAAATATTTTTTGTTGGCATATTGACTTGACAAATATCTACCATCATTTCATAACCTTGGAAGCAAAGCAATCAGTGGTCAAAAAGTACTTGCCTACTTTGTTTTCTTTCTGTCTTACCAATGAATTAAAATGGTAAATATGCACATGCGTGCATTGTATGATTTGTAAACATTGAGTTAACATGCCTAAAGATGGTCGTTATAAATATTTTTTGTTTATTTATTAGCAATGCAGTTATTCAAATCTGAAATGCCCATTATCCTTCTGTCTACTGGCTAATGCATTTGACACCATTCATCTAGCTTTAAAAAAAATTGTCACGCCATATTTCTAAGACTTCTCATTAAAGAAATATTGGTTTAATAATGTGGGTGTGTGGAGAATTCTTTGGTACTGTATAACTGTTTAAAACTTCAACTGTGAATCATAAGGAAGCAAATTGAGTCAATATATTACCAAAAAACTGGTAAGAAACATGCGTGCCCAGTACCGATTATTTCAACTGAACGAACTTTTGAACAAATATAAGATCTTCTTTCACATTAGGAGAGAGTAAGAAAAACATTTAGTGTGTCGCATAGTTCTTGAATAAAGGACATTTTAAAAGTTTTACAGTGAATTGCTAGATTTTGATGAAACGTAGCATTTCAAAAGGCAGAAATAAGAGAGCTAATGTCTGCACAGGAAGTTCCCAAAATGACAAGACAATGTGAGAAAAGTCTCATTCATTGTGTTCACAGTTTGTGGGGTGAGCAACAGAGTCAATGCCTGGCAGAAATATGCAGAGAAGATGAATGCTGACTGATCTCCTTGGAGCTCCCATTCAACAGCACAGGTCATCACTCCATATTCGACCAAATGGAAATGGAGGGAAGGAAATCCTGTTGATGAAATATGGGTAGAAGTGAATGAAGCTAAAAGAGGGAATGCTGTGAGAATGAGTGGAGGCTGGGTGGGGCTATGTAGGAAATGGGACAAAATAAGGGAAGGGGAGGGAGAAGAAAATAAAGAGAGCACAAGAAGAGAAGGAGGACTCGTTAATTAAAATTGACCTGAAACCAGGAGTTTGAGACTAGTGCAGATGCTCTATGAAATAGTCCCCAGGTCTGTGCTTGGATTCACCGATATAGAGGAGGACACTCTGGGAGCATCAAATGTTTCCAGTGGTGGGAGAGTCTCGGTCTAGAGAGCAACTGAGAAGAGGAGAAATGTCTTCAGCTGGAGGGTAGTGAATCTGTGCAAGTCGTTGCCACTTGCAGATGTGGAGGCCAAGGATTGGGTATATTTAAAGCTGAGGTTCTAGGTTAGAAAGGGTGTCAAAGATTATGGAGAGAAGAGGAAGAATGGAGTTGAGAGAAAACAAATGCAATTAGCCATGAGGTGAATGCAGTCCAGACTCAATGGGTCAAATGGCCTAATACTGCTCCTTTGTCTTATAAACTCTGGTCTTAAGCAATGCAGTAGATGAGGTTGGAGGGACTGCATATGAATATTTGCTTATCTCGAAGGCCCAGGACAGAGAAAGTGTAAGAGCAAGTGTGACACCTCTTGGGGGCAGAGGGGAATGTACCACGGGTAGCAGAGAAGTGGGTAGGATGAAATTTGGCCTAATCTGTCCTTCACCTCTCGCCTAATCACTTTCATTATATCACCATTATTATCTTCTCCTCTTATCAGATTCCATCATTGACACCATTTGTTTCTACTTATAACCCCTCCTGCTATCTCCAGCATCACCCTTTTCGACTCATCTTCCTCCACTTGACCATCTTTCTTTCTCTTGCATCTCTCTAATTTTGGCACCCGTCAATCAACTGCCTCTGTCTGCCAACTCCATCCCTCAACCTCTCATCTGCCCAACATCATCCTCCCTGCTTCACCAATCCATGACCCCTCCCATCCTATACTGGCTATCTCCTCTCTGCACTCTCAATCTCGATGAAAGGTTCAACCTGAAATATCGGCCATTCTTTTTCTCCAGTTGATGTTGATGTTGAGGTCCTCCAGCAAACTGTTTTTTGCTCAAGGAAATAACAACATTTCCTCCACAATCACATTCAACCTGCTTCAAAAAGGGTATCCAGTGTTTTGGTGCCCAATCAGCCAGTGGCTCTGACGTCTACCATGATGAAGTGCTTTGAGAGGTCTATGGAGCAGATCAACTCCTATATCTGGAAGGACCTGGACCTAATTAAATTTGCCCATCGACACAACAGGTCAGTAATGGATGCCATTTCTCTGGCCCTCTATTCTGTGTCGGATTACATAGACCATAAGTCAGGTTGTTCATTGACTACAGCTTGGTATGAACAGAGCCTTGCTTCACGCCATTGTTAATGGAGAAAAGGCTGTGTTCTGGCACCAACCCTCTTTTCAATCTTCTTCAGCATGATGCTGAACCAAGCCATGAAAGACCCCAACAATGAAGACGCTGTTTACATCCGGTACCGCACGGATGGCAGTCTCTTCAATCTGAGGCGCCTGCAAGCTCACACCAAGACACAAGAGAAACTTGTCCGTGAACTACTCTTTGCAGACGATGCCGCTTTAGTTGCCCATTCAGAGCCAGCTCTTCAGAGCTTGACGTCCTGCTTTGCGGAAACTGCCAAAATGTTTGGCCTGGAAGTCAGCCTGAAGAAAACTGAGGTCCTCCATCAGCCAGCTCCCCACCATGATTACCAGCCCCCCCACATCTCCATCGGGCACACAAAACTCAAAACGGTCAACCAGTTTACCTATCTCGGCTGCACCATTTCATCAGATGCAAGGATCGACAATGAGATAGACAACAGACTCGCCAAGGCAAATAGCGCCTTTGGAAGACTACACAAAAGAGTCTGGAAAAACAACCAACTGAAAAACCTCACAAAGATAAGCGTATACAGAGCCGTTGTCATACCCACACTCCTGTTCGGCTCCGAATCATGGGTCCTCTACCGGCACCACCTACGGCTCCTAGAACGCTTCCACCAGCGTTGTCTCCGCTCCATCCTCAACATCCATTGGAGCGCTTACATCCCTAACGTCGAAGTACTCGAGATGGCAGAGGTCGACAGCATCGAGTCCACGCTGCTGAAGATCCAGCTGCGCTGGATGGGTCACGTCTCCAGAATGGAGGACCATCGCCTTCCCAAGATCGTGTTATATGGCGAGCTCTCCACTGGCCACCGTGACAGAGGTGCACCAAAGAAAAGGTACAAGGACTGCCTAAAGAAATCTCTTGGTGCCTGCCACATTGACCACCGCCAGTGGGCTGATAACGCCTCAAACCGTGCATCTTGGCGCCTCATAGTTTGGCGGGCAGCAACCTCCTTTGAAGAAGACCGCAGAGCCTACCTCACTGACAAAAGGCAAAGGAGGAAAAACCCAACACCCAACCCCAACCCACCAATTTTCCCCTGCAACCGCTGCAATCGTGTCTGCCTGTCCCGCATCGGACTTGTCAGCCACAAACGAGCCTGCAGCTGACGTGGACTTTTTACCCCCTCCATAAATCTTCGTCCGCGAAGCCAAGCCAAAGAAGAAGACAGCTTGGTATTCAACACCATCATACCAGCAAAGGTTAGGACCAAACTTCTGAGACTCTGTTCATTCCTCTGCAACTGAATTCTCAATTTCCTCATCGACAGACCCCAATCAGGGTAGATTGGCAACATCTCCTCCTCCATTGCTGACCATCAAGCAGGGGCACCTCTGGTCTGTGTGCTTAGTTGTCTGCTCTATTCCCTGTACACACAAGACTGTACAGCCAAGTTTGGCTCCAACTTGAACTATAAATTCACTGACAACGCCAATGAACTGTTTGCCAAATTACTGGAAATTACGAGTCAAGAGTACAGAATCAACAGAATGGTGCCAGAACAACAATCCTTCCCTCAACCTCACCAACACCAAGGTGCTTACTGTAGATTTTAGGAAGGGGAGTCCAAGGGGCCATGCACCTGTCCACATTGATAGGACAGAGGTGGGGAGGGTAGTGTCTTCAAGCCTTGCGAGTCCATATTTTTGGATACCTCTCTTGAAGTTAGCCCTTCAAGGCAACCGCACTGCCTCTAAGGAATCTGAGGAAATTGGGTTGGTTGTCAACCCTTTACACGTGCACTATGAAAAGTATCTAGCTGCTTGCATCAGAGCCTAATTTGGTAAGCGAACTGCTTAGAAATGCCGAAGGCCCCAGAAGATTACAAATATAAGCCGCTTTCAGGTGGAATTGCCTGGAGAATGCAACTTT
This sequence comes from Narcine bancroftii, assembly GCF_036971445.1. Classification (NCBI taxonomy): domain Eukaryota; kingdom Metazoa; phylum Chordata; class Chondrichthyes; order Torpediniformes; family Narcinidae; genus Narcine; species Narcine bancroftii. Next base: position 202,423,652 of record NC_091471.1, on the reverse strand, counting down.
GGTGCGACTCAGGGTGTCTGCAAAGGGACTTTCAGGTGTCAGCGCTGAAGGTGGTGTTCTGCCACCTGAAAGGTCTGAAGCAGGGAGAGGTGCCGCAGAGCAAACTCTGGCTCCTGAGTTGGGGCATCTGTCTGGCAGCTCACCTCCTAGCTGCCTGACAGCCCCTTCCTCGCTGCCTGACAGCCCCTTCCTCGCTGCCTGACAGCTCCCCGGCATGGGACTACGGGTCTGGGGCGGCCGACGTGGGATGTCAGCGCTGGGGCAGCCAGCGTGGGATGTCGCCAGCCACTCCAGTGCTGACATCTCACACTAGCCACCCCAGCCCTGACATCCCGTGCTGGGGGACTGTCAGGCGGCGGAGACTGCTAGGCACCTGAAAGCTGCTAGCTGCTTTGCCTTGATAGCCAAGTCCATCATTGCCTCCAAATTTACATCCATTAAATGCATCCATGCGAAGTGCTGCCTCAAGAAGGCAACCGACATCATATAGGATTTCCAGTACCCGGTCACATCCTCTTCTTATTGCTATCTGTAGTGACTTCAATCAATAAAATAGTTGCTTGGAGGCTAAGTGAGGCGTTTGACTGTGACATGTTTCTTGAATGAATTGATAACAATGCCCAAATGAATTTTATTAAACAGTCTTTATTAACAAACACAAAAGGGCTAACATATTAGTATTGTTCAATATCAATAGCAAAAAAAAAACTACTGTAGAAAAAAGTAATATTCTAGTGAAATACTGATTAATGATAACGTACTGTGTAACGTTCTAACATCCGTATAATGTTTGTTTAATGGTCAATATAAATTATCGACTTCTAAATCACCCTCCTCGGATTGCCCAACTGATGATGTGGGCTAATGAACCTGCTTTTCAATGCACACAAACCCCTGTGCATGCTCCTTGAAGAATGCGCTGGCCCTGGCTCGAACTGCTTGCTGCCAGGGCCGAGCTAAGAGTGCATATGTCAACCCAGTATGTGGTGCACCGTCACTGCTGAGGTCCAGCCAACCGCGCATACGCGGCCATGGGAAGAGCCCCACAGACCTTGGGACACCACCAATGCCCGTGGCTAAACCACAGGTAAGGAACAAGCCTTTGGCTCTTATACTGTCTTTGGCCTGAAGGCACAGAAGTCAGAAAACCAGCACTGCTAGGTTCAAGATCAGTTTCTTTCCAACAGTTATCAGACTCTTGAAAGAGCCCTTATTTTACTAATCAGGCCAGCACACAAACATGCTGGAGAAACACAACAGGTCACAGAGGCTTATCAGTGGCTGCCCTGATACCACAAAAGGGCTATCGGCTTTTTCTTATACTCTCATAACTGTGAATATTTATTACCTATTTTCTTTTGTGTATATTGATCACCTTTTTAATTCCTTTAATTATTTAGTGTGTCATTGTTTTTAGTTGTTTTGAAGCTTTTTTTTAATGCTGTACCTGTTCAGCTGCAGCAAGCAATATTCTGGTGTATACATATATTCCGCAATGTATATGACAATAAACACGTTATTATTACCATTGGCATCCTGCAAGGATGTCGACAGCATCGAGTCCACGCTGCTGAAGATCCAGCTGCGCTGGATGGGTCACGTCTCCAGAATGGAGGACCATCACCTTCCCAAGATCGTATTATATGGCGAGCTCTCCACTGGCCACCGTGACAGAGGTGCACCAAAGAAAAGGTACAAGGACTGCCTAAAGAAATCTCTTGGTGCCTGCCACATTGACCACCGCCAGTGGGCTGATAACGCCTCAAACCGTGCATCTTGGCGCCTCACAGTTTGGCGGGCAGCAGCCTCCTTTGAAGAAGACCGCAGAGCCCACCTCACTGACAAAAGGCAAAGGAGGAAAAACCCAACACCCAACCCCAACCAACCAATTTTCCCTTGCAACCGCTGCAATCGTGTCTGCCTGTCCCGCATCGGACTGGTCAGCCACAAACGAGCCTGCAGCTGACGTGGACTTTTTACCCCCTCCATAAATCTTCGTCCGCGAAGCCAAGCCAAAGAAGAAAAGAAAAAGAAATTACCATTGGCATCCTGCAAGGATGTGTAAGGATCCCTCTACCATACTTTGTCTACACTCAAGACTGTTAACCAAATACCACTCCAACTCCATGTTTTAATGCACTGATGACACCATGGACAAATAATTATGAGACAGAATGGAGGAAAGATATTCAGAATCTAGTGGCCTGACATTAAGACGCCAACTTCTCTCTCAATGTCGGTAAAACAAATTATCTGGTCATAGACTTCAGGAAATGTTGGACAGACCACTCCTCTGTCCACATTAATGGTGCTGAACTGGAGACAGTTGATAGCTTCAAGTTGACTGGCACTTCCTGACTGCAAGAAAGATAGATGGGGCTGAATTTGTCAGGTGCGTTCAGTATGTGGACCAGCCAATGAGTGGATAGGCCATACCGGATCTAATTCTGGGAAATGAATGTGGTCAGGTGGCAGACATCTTGGTGGGGGAGCATTTTGTTGAGAGTGACCACAACTCTCTGAGCTTTAGCAAAGGATAAAAGCAAACAAAATGGGAAAGTGTTTAATTAGGGAAGAGCTAATTATGATGGGATGAGGCAGGGACTAAGGAGAGTAAATTGGAAACAAATGTTCAATGGTGAAAGCACTGAGCTAATGTGGAGGAAATTTAGGAACCATGTGTTGGGTTCAGGATAGGTTTGTCTCACTGGGTGGTAGGAAAAGGGAACCATGTTGATGAGGGAGGTGAGGCAGATAGTCATGAGGAAGAAGGAAGTATACTTTAAATATAGGAAACAGGAAGGGCTCATGAGAAGTATATGATAGCCAAGGAGGAGCTTAAGAAAGAGCAGGAGAGTTCGAAGGGAGCATGAGAAGGAGCATGTAGGATTAAGGAGAACCCCAAGGCATTCTATGCATATGTGAAGAATAGAAGAATGATGAGAATGAAGGTGGGAGGATAAAGGAGGAAACATGAGCCTGGAGGTTGGGGAGGCCCTAATTAATACTTAGCTTCAGCATTGACTTTGATCAGGGTGAGATTGGAAATGGACAGGCCTGTGTGCTGGACAATGTGGAGATTAAGGAAGAGGAGGTGTTGGATTTTCTTAAAAACATCAAGATTGATAAATCCTCAGGGCCAGACATTCATATACCCGAGATTTCTGTGGGAAGTGAAGGAAGAGATAGCTGGAACAGTAGCAATGATCTTTGAGTCATCTTTGGCCACAGGGGAGGTGCTGGAGGATTGGAGAATGTAAATGTAGCCTTGTTTAAAAAAGGGGTAATAGGGAGAATCCTTGGAATTAAAGACCAGTGAATCTTACGCCAGTAGTGTGCAAACTATAGGAGAGGATTCTTAAGGATAAGATCTATGAGCATTTGGATAAATATAGTCCACTCATGGATAGTCAACATGGCTTTGTGAAGGGAAGGTCATGCCTCACAAGCCTAATAGAGTTTTTTGAAGAGGTAGCAAAACCCCTTATTATCTCTGAAAATCAAACTGACTTTATTAAGGATGTTATTCACAATTTAATACCCATTGCCTGTTAAAAATACTTTATTCTCCTATTGTTACTCCTTCTGAATGTATTATTTCATTGGATTCTGAAAAAGCTTTTGATAGAGTAGAATGGGATTACTTATTAAACAGGTTAGAGAAATTCAACTTTGCTCATAAATTTATTAATTGGATTAAATTACTATACTTATCTCCTACTTATCTTCAATTTTTACTAATTCATTTAAATCCCAATCTTTCAAGCTTCACCATGGAACTAGCAAAGTTACCCTTTAAGCCACTTAGTATTTAATTTGGCATTAGAACCATTAGTGGTAGCCTTTCAGCAATCTGATGATATTTTTGGAATTATAAGAGGTGGGAATGTTCATAAGGACTCTCTGTATGCAGATATATCTGATCCTGACCATTTGATTCCATCACTTTTATCTCTCCTTAATCAATTTGATCAATTTTCAGAATATAAATTAAATCTCTATAAAAGTGAGATGTTTGATTTGAATTCTTCATGCTCTCTTGACTTTGCTGTTCCTTTTAAAATTGCTAAAAAATCAAAATAATTATTTATGTGTTACTGTTACTAAAAACCAATTATACGTTCAATGAGAACTTTCTTACCTTAATGAATCATGTTAAGAAGTCCTTAGCTCAACAGTCTCCTCTTTCAATGTCCTTAATTGCCTGCATTAATATTTTTAAGATGAATATCCATCCAGGTTCTTTTATATTTTCAATGCTTTTTTGATTCACTTGATTCAATTATCTATTGTTTGAAAAAAATAAGTGCCCTTGTCTTTTCAAAACTTTCCTTCAAACCCCCAAAAAAGAAAGGGGGTTTGGCGCTGCCTAACTTTAGGTTATTATGAGCAGCTAATATTAGATATATTACTTTTGGATTCATTATAAGGATAGACAAGATGCTGCAAGTTGGATTAATAAGAAATCAAATCTACTAAGAAGTATTCTTTTTTTTCATTAGTTGGGGCATCATTACCTTTTTCTGCCTCTAGATTAACAGATAATTTGGTTGTTAAACATATATTGAGAATTTGGTTTAAATTTAGAAAATACTTTGGTTACCATAGATTCTTACTACCTACCCTTTTAGCTAATTCTTTTTTTTAAACCTTCAGTACAAGATTTTCTTTTTGTAAATGGCCTGAATTAGGTATCCAATCTTTTCAGAATCTTTTTAATGACCAAAATTTGACTAATTTTGAACAATTATTGTCTAAATAAATAATGTAAACATTTTATTCCTTTAGATATTTACAGATTAGGAGCTTTTTGAACTCCTTAGTATTGAAACTTCCTCAAGATTTGGAATCAAATATGATAGGGAAGATTTATAATTTTAAATTGAATCTTATGTTTATTCTCTAGAGATAATTTCATGGACAAGACAGAGAAATTATGGGAGTGTAGCATCCGGGCATGGAATGCAGATGGGCCACAAAAAGGCCAATGAAAAGGGTGACCACGCGGACATAGGGGTGACACTGGTTGTCATCCCAGATGACCTCCTGCACGCCGGGAAGGTGGGACCTGTAGCAGGAATGAGATCTGGTTCCTATGATCCGGACTCCAGCAAACTGCAGCCTGATGTAAATTCTTTGGCTGCTGAGCCCCATGCTGGTCTCCTCTCCTGTAAGACCCTCTCCCAGCCTCTCTTTCTAAACTTGCTCGGTGGTCTCCCGCTCAGATGCCCCATGCTGGTCCGTAGCTTCCCTGAAACTGCAACCTCATGGTCTGGGATGCAAAACACGGCTGTGACAACTAGGGCACAGAGCTATGTAGATTATTGATGTTCATAAAACTGCTTCTGGCCCCATTCTACATTCAGTTTAAGCCTGCACGTGGGCCTTGAGTGACAACCAGGCAACAGGCCCCTGCAGAGAAATTCTGGATAACTGCATTACCTCTGCCTTACTTCTGGGTCTGAACCAACAGCAGCGCTGCTGTAACAGCAGCTGCAATGGTGCTGCCATCATTGTGAGGTAGAGAGTGCTATACATTGGTATATAGCTAAAGGGAACCACCAACTCAGGGTTTTATATGGGCCTAAAATACTCAAATTCTACAGCTCAAGTCAATAACAATCATCCCATTTGATACCAGTCTGGTTAGCTGTGGTATTAGCCTTATCAATTCTCACCTGGTAATTATCTATTGATAAATGGATGATTGTGGTGCCCTGAAGCCTTAAGATTTTTTTCATTTAGGGCATAAACTCAAATCCTGACAAGGTATACCAGAATACACGAGTGCTTCAACTTACTACATTGTCCTCTAAGTTTCTTCAGGTTCAGTTGTAGCACTATTCTTCAAGAATCTATTCCAAGATAGTTCCTATCTGATGACTGTGAAGAAAAATTAAATCTTGTAATTTCTTCAGTACAGATTGAAAAAGACTCCAGTTACAAGTTTTTGGTTATTCAATACTTTGACCAAGTAATTTATCTGCTGTCAAATGTAAGTGACGAAAGTAATTTGAGTGCATACTAATGTGAATTCTAATCTTCTGATTTTATCTCTTTGCAAACCAAACGTTGTCCTTGTCCAGGTCATATTTTAATGTCCCAAATCATTTAACATCTCCCAGCAGCTGAAACAAAACTGGCCCTGATAATCAGAGATTTAACTATTCAAGGCTTCTCTGGCTGCTTAGTATTTCCATAAAAGTACAATCTACTTTTGCTAATTCAGTGTCAATTACATCAAAATATTTTAGTCTGGAGGCTTACATCATAAATCAAAGTGAGTGACTTTAACAGACTAAGGTCTATATTTTCTTCAGCTTTCCAAGAGGATGTGTTTAGTTTGCTCTGTCAGGTCCAATGACATCTTTTGACAACAATTTCTGACATGCATCAAAGCAAATTCAGTGCTATTGGACAAATGTACTTCTTTCCAATCTATAAGGAGCCAGAGCTAATAAGTTCTTGCAGTGTTATAACTGTTTTGCCAATGTTATCAAATCATATTTCTCCAGAAAATGTTACCAAAATTAGATATACTGCCACCACTTGAAGGAAGAGATCAATGGAATGTAAACCAAAATTAATGGATAATGGAACAGTCTTTGTTTGAAAGATTTATGTTTGTACACAGCTCATCATGCAGTGAAGTTTATGATTGCCTAGAAGAATCACAGAATATTTATGTTATAAAAGGAGGCCATTCAACCCATTGAATCTATGCTGGCCTGTAGCAAATAAATCAATTTAAATCCAATTCCCCTGCTGTAACTACACAAATTATTCACCTTCAAGTGCCTAACTAATTCCTTTTTGAGGCCTCTGATTAATTATATATCCACAACTCCTACAGTAAGTTCTAGACCACATATACTCTGAGTAAGGTTATTGCTTCTAGCATATCCTTTGTACTTTTTGAAATCACTATCCACAGATCTTTGGACTTCTGCTAGTGGGAATACCTTCCCTAAATTACTCTCATTAAACCAGCCATAACCATGCACACCTCCATTAAATTTCTACTCAACTTTCTTTGCTCCAAGGAGAACAATCTCAGCTTCACCAGTCCATCCAGATCACATAACCAATGGACATAAACATTCAGATGTGGCTGCAATAATCCAGTTGTGGGCTAACCAGTGTCCTTTACAGCTTCAAAATAACTATACTGTTTTGTATTCCATTTCTCCTGAAATTTGAGGTGCTGAAAAAAATCATAGGATCCAATCGGTACTTCAGTTTGATTTCAATGCATACCTAAGTTAGGGAACACTGCATTTGTTATGCTCATTGCAGATATAAGTATTACTGGGGAAATACATTTACACTGAGAAATTATCTGGCAGAAATTCTGTTCCTCTTGGGGTCTAATTGAAAAATCAAACGTAGAGCTGATCCGTGCAGAAGGGTAGATATCACCTATCCAAAACATAATTGGCCCCTTCTTGTTCACCCATGTAAATGCAAAACACTATTGTAATATCATTTTGCCAAAACTTTTCATGAATGTAATCTGCTAAATGAGGAAGGATATGCCAGTAGGAAGTCATAGAGGGGAACCAGCTCATCTTAGCATTCTACCAGCATGGTTTTTCAGCTAAGGTGGATATCCTGAGAACATTTGTACCCACAGTCCAAAGTAGTACAGGAAAAAAAAAGACTGACCGTGTCTCTCTTTTTTTTGCCACGAGGAGACAACAAAGGACTTTCGTCTGATCAACTTGCTTTACAGTGTTGTATCAGAGAAGACAGGAAATGTCAAATATAGGATGGCATGGGTTTAATATGAGAGATAGAATATTTAAAGGAGATTTACAAGGGACTCATTTTTACACAGAGGTAGGTTCCTGAAATGTGCTGCCAAGTGAAAGGTGGAAGTATGTGCAACATCGGAGAGACATTTAGACGGTTGCACGAATGGTCAGGAAATTGAAGACAATGTACAGGCAGATGTGCTGTTTAAATAAGCAACATAATTGGAACTTACATCGTGGACCAAAGGATCTGTGCTGTTCCATGTTTGAAATTAAACTGACGTAATTTTACGGAGGTCTTGGACAAAAGTCTGAGAGGACTATCAAATTTCATAGAATTACCATGTTGATTTCATGGTCCTTGTATAATCATTCCATCCCTTAATGTACAACTTTTTTCTGACAGCAATGAATTGCTACACAATGATTCGTGACTTTAATTCAAATGTCACTCAATTTCACAAATTGATTCTTCATATCATTTTCTGCCCCTACAGAACACAAGACTACAAATATAATTTCAGTACCCTCAGTGCAATAAAAACATTGTCTTTCCATTATTTCTTACAATCCTTAAACTTAAAAAAAAATTTCCTCTAACATTATCATTTGCCTGCTAAAATACCAATATGACCTGCTTGATGTTAATATTCTTTTTATCTTCTTCTTTGGCTTGGCTTCGCGGACGAAGATTTATGGAGGGGGTAAAAAGTCCACGTCAGCTGCAGGCTCGTTTGTGGCTGACCAGTCCGATGCGGGACAGGCAGACACGATTGCAGCGGTTGCAAGGGAAAATTGGTTGGTTGGGGTTGGGTGTTGGGTTTTTCCTCCTTTGCCTTTTGTCAGTGAGGTGGGCTCTGCGGTCTTCTTCAAAGGAGGCTGCTGCCCGCCAAACTGTGAGGCGCCAAGATGCACGGTTTGAGGCGTTATCAGCCCACTGGCGGTGGTCAATGTGGCAGGCACCAAGAGATTTCTTTAGGCAGTCCTTGTACCTTTTCTTTGGTGCACCTCTGTCACGGTGGCCAGTGGAGAGCTCGCCATATAATACGATCTTGGGAAGGCGATGGTCCTCCATTCTGGAGACGTGACCCATCCAGCGCAGCTGGATCTTCAGCAGCGTGGACTCGATGCTGTCGACCTCTGCCATCTCGAGTACCTCGACGTTAGGGGTGTGAGCGCTCCAATGGATGTTGAGGATGGAGCGGAGACAACGCTGGTGGAAGCGTTCTAGGAGCCGTAGGTGGTGCCGGTAGAGGACCCATGATTCGGAGCCGAACAGGAGTGTGGGTATGACAACGGCTCTGTATACGCTTATCTTTGTGAGGTTTTTCAGTTGGTTGTTTTTCCAGACTCTTTTGTGTAGTCTTCCAAAGGCGCTATTTGCCTTGGCGAGTCTGTTGTCTATCTCATTGTCGATCCTTGCATCTGATGAAATGGTGCAGCCGAGATAGGTAAACTGGTTGACCGTTTTGAGTTTTGTGTGCCCGATGGAGATGTGGGGGGGCTGGTAGTCATGGTGGGGAGCTGGCTGATGGAGGACCTCAGTTTTCTTCAGGCTGACTTCCAGGCCAAACATTTTGGCAGTTTCCGCAAAGCAGGACGTCAAGCGCTGAAGAGCTGGCTCTGAATGGGCAACTAAAGCGGCATCATCTGCAAAGAGTAGTTCACGGACAAGTTTCTCTTGTGTCTTGGTGTGAGCTTGCAGGCACCTCAGATTGAAGAGACTGCCATCCGTGCGGTACCGGATGTAAACAGCGTCTTCATTGTTGGGGTCTTTCATGGCTTGGTTCAGCATCATGCTGAAGAAGATTGAAAAGAGGGTTGGTGCGAGAACACAGCCTTGCTTCACGCCATCGTTAATGGAGAAGGGTTCAGAGAGCTCATTGCTGTATCTGACCCGACCTTGTTGGTTTTCGTGCAGTTGGATAATCATGTTGAGGAACTTTGGGGGACATCCGATGCGCTCTAGTATTTGCCAAAGCCCTTTCCTGCTCACGGTGTCGAAGGCTTTGGTGAGGTCAACAAAGGTGATGTAGAGTCCTTTGTTTTGTTCTCTGCACTTTTCTTGGAGCTGTCTGAGGGCAAAGACCATGTCAGTGGTTCCTCTGTTTGCGCGAAAGCCGCACTGTGATTCTGGGAGAATATTCTCAGCGACACTAGGTATTATTCTATTTAGTAGAATCCTAGCGAAGATTTTGCCTGCAATGGAGAGCAACGTGATTCCCCTGTAGTTTGAGCAGTCTGATTTCTCGCCTTTGTTTTTGTACAGGGTGATGATGGTGGCATCACGAAGATCCTGAGGCAGTTTACCTTGGTCCCAACAAAGCTTGAAAAACTCATGCAGTTTGGCATGCAGAGTTTTGCCGCCAGCCTTCCAGACTTCTGGGGGGATTCCATCCATACCTGCTGCTTTGCCACTTTTCAGTTGTTCGATTGCCTTATATGTCTCATCCAGGGTGGGAACCTCATCCAGCTCTAGCCTTAGGGGCTGTTGAGGGAGCTGGAGCAGGGCGGAATCTTGGACTGAGCGGTTGGTACTGAAAAGAGATTGGAAGTGTTCTGACCATCGGTTGAGGATGGAGATCTTGTCGCTGAGGAGGACTTTGCCGTCTGAGCTGCGCAGCGGGCTTTGGACTTGGGGTGAGGGGCCGTACACAGCCTTTAGAGCCTCGTAGAAACCCCTGAAGTCGCCAATGTCCGCGCTGAGCTGTGTTCGTTTGGCGAGGCTAGTCCACCACTCATTTTGGATCTCCCGGAGTTTGCGCTGAAGATGGCTGCATGCGCGACGGAAGGCTTGTTTCTTCTCTGGACAGGACGGCTTTGTAAGGTGAGCCTGGTGGGCAGCTCGCTTCTTTGCCAGCAGCTCCTGGATTTCCTGGCTGTTTTCGTCAAACCAGTCCTTGTTTTTCCTGGAGGACAAGCCCAGTACCCCTTCAGTGGATTGCAGTATGGTAGTCTTCAACTGATCCCAGAGGGTTTCAGGGGACGGGTCCGTGAGGCGGGTTGCAACGTCGAGCTTTGCTTTGAGGTTTGCCTGGAAGTTTCCTCTCGCTTCGTCTGACTGCAGTTTTCCAACATTGAACCTCTTTCTGGGGGCTTTATTGTTCCTGGGCTTTGGCTTGAAGTGAAGGTTGAGCTTGCAGCGAACCAGCCGGTGGTCAGTGTGGCATTCCGCGCTAGGCATGACCCTGGTGTGGAGCACATCTTGTTTGTCACTTTCTCGCACCAGGATGTAGTCCAGGAGGTGCCAGTGTTTGGATCGGGGATGCATCCAGGTGGTCTTAAGGCTGTCCCTCTGCTGAAAAAGGGTGTTTGTAATGACAAGCCGCTGTTCTGCGCAGAGCTCCAACAGGAGGCGCCCATTGTCGTTGCACTTGCCGACGCCATGCTTGCCCAGGATTCCTGGCCAGGTTTCTGAGTCTTTGCCGACACGAGCGTTGAAGTCGCCCAGGATGACAACCTTGTCGGCTGTAGGGGTACGTTGGATGAGGTTGCGCAGGTCGGTGTAGAACTTGTTCTTTTCTGCTGGTTCCGCCTGGAGGGTTGGAGCATAGACACTGATGAGGGTGATGTGACGCTTGTTTTGAAGTGGGAGTCGCATGGACATGATTCGGTCCGAGAGGCCTGTCGGAAGGTTTTCGAGTTTGGAGGCAATGAAGCTCTTGACCATGAAGCCTACACCAGATAGGCGTCGTTCATCCGAAGGCTTGCCAGACCAGTAGAGTGTGTAGCCCGCGCCGCGTTCTTGGAGGCTGCCTACATCTGCCAGGCGGACTTCACTGAGAGCGGCTATGTCGATGTCAAGTCTGAGGAGTTCATGTGCAATGAGGGCAGACCGACGTTCAGGTCGGTGGCTGTCAGTCTTGTCTAGCATGGTTCTGATGTTCCAGCATGCTAGCTTGAGTTTGTGAGCATCTTTTGAGGGGGAGGACGTGGAGGGGGAGGACGTGGAGGGGGAGGACGTGGAGGGGGAGGACGTTGAGGGGGAGGACGTGGACCTGTCCTCGGGCCTGCGCAAAGGAGCTTTTAGGTGGAGTGCAGTGCGCGCAGTACTGGCCCCACCCTTTACACCCATGGTTCGTGTGCCGTGGCCAAGCAAGCTGGGACGTGGCAGCGAGGTCCTTGGGTCGTAGGTTTTATATCGGAGTGGCCTTCTCCTATGCAGGTTTCTTACCCGGGCTGGAGGGGCCTGCCTCCCCTCCTAGGTCGGTCCATACTGCCCGGACCGGGGCCGAGGCCGTCGCAGTTCACCCTGTTCCTGGACTGGGGCCACCGCCTCCCACTCCCTGCCCGGACCGGGGCCTCCGCCTGCCTCACTCGACCGAGGCCGGGGCCGCCGTCTCCCCCTTGCTCCTGCCCGTATCGGGGCCGCCGCCGTCTACCCTTCGCCCGGACCGGGGCCGGGGCCGCTGCTGCGGCCCCAGTCCGGGCACAGGGAGAGCAGCAGCGGCCCCGGCCCCGGTCCGGGCGAAGGGTAGACGGCGGCGGCCCCGATCCGGGCAGGAGCAAGGGGGAGACGGCGGCCCCAGTCCGGGCACATTCTTTTTATACACTGAACAAAAAACTACATTTGATATCAAGGCAATTCAAAGCTCAATGTATTCCAACCATTTCTTATGTTTCAAAGTATAGCATTTAAACTTATTCGAGAGTTAAACAATTATTTACTTTCTATCTTTCAAATTAATTACTGCATAAGAAAAAGCAAATAAATGCATTGACATGTTCATGTGAAGTATTTTTAAGTATCATTAAACAATACTGATAGGTGATAATTCTAAAGCGTGACATTGATCAGTCTAGCGTCAGGAATCCTGCCTCGTCAGATCAAATGAACAAAAATGGTATTATGCAAAATATATTTTAAGTACTCTGCAGATGATTTAGTTGGTTTAGTTCACTTATGGAATTAAATTTTTCCACCTAACCTAACCTTTGCAGCATCCAATCTAAATCAAGCAAAAATGATGTGCTTCTTTTTTACCATAATCTTCTAGACTTGGTAAGCAGAGGATGGCATTTTTTCTTCTTTTACTGCTAGTCTGGTATAATGCTTGCCCTCCCCAAGAAAAATTCACAACTCAAAAATCTTAGCAATGGATAAGGTCATTTGAAATATTATAGCGAATTATCTCTCATATCCATGGTGAACAATTAAAAAAAGTTGGCTTTTTAATTGTGAAATGTTACTTGTTTCAAAAGTATTACTTCTTTATACATTGTAAATGAAATTAGTTGTTTCTTAAAAGAATTTGCCATTACGTGTTCTACGTAACGTCTATTTGTGGCATCGTCAAGGCTTAGGGATCCATAAAGGAGGCTTAACAGAACGTCCAGAAATTTTTATGTACAAATGACATGTCAGACAGCAAACTCTAAAAGTTGTTTGAAAACTAAATACTGCAGATGGTGGAAGCTGGAAATACTAAAAAAAAAGCAGAAAATTCTCAGCTGGTCTGGCAGCACTAAAGAGAGTAATAAAGAGTTAAAATTAGATGCCTTTTCGTCACAACTGTTCTGATGAAAGCTCTTTGACCTAATTCATGCTGAGTACTTCCAGAAAATTTTGTTTTTATGTAAAAGTTGTTGTTGATCACCTTGATTAATATAAGATCATAAGATATGTAGGAGCAGAAGTAGGCCATTTGGCTCATAAGTTGATCCATTCACCCACACAGTCCCACTCCCCTGCCTTCTCCCCAGAACACATGATACCCTGACTATTCAGAGATATATCAATCGCTGCTTTAAATATACCCAACAACTCAGTCACAACAACCACCCATGGTAGCAAATTCCAGAGGTTCACCACTCTCTGCTATAGAAATTCCTCCACATCATTGTTTTATGTTGGCATTGTTCAATCATGAAGTTGTGCCCTCTTGTCCTTGACTCCCCAACCATATAACCATATAACAATTACATCTAGACCGCAGCGATATAAGTGATTTCCACTAGTCCCACCTACCTGCTCCCTCTCCATTACCCTCCAATCCCCTCACATCCATGCACTTATCCAACTTTCTCTTGAATGACAAAATTGACCCTGCTGCAACCACCTCTTCCAGAGGGTCATTCCACTCAGTCACTCAGCCACCACTCTCTATGAAGAAGCTCCCTAAACTTTTGCCCCTAACCCTTAACTTTGCCCCTTGACCCCTCATTCCAAACTCACCTATCCTCAAAAAGGAAGAGCCTATTCACATTCACTCTATCTATCCCCCTCATAATTTTAAATACCTCTATCAAATCCCCCCTCAACCTTCTATGCTCCATAAGAATCAACTTTGCCACATCTAGTCTGTCCTGGCATTTCAACATTCAAAATGCTTCTATGAGGTCCCCCCACATCCTTCTGGATCAGTCCAAGAGCCGTCATATCCTAATCCTTTCATTCCAGGAATCATTCTTGTGAATCTTATCTGAATCCTCTCCAATGCCAGCTCTTCCTTTCTTAAATAAGGAGCCAAAACTGTCACCATGCTCCAAGTGAGGCCTCACCAGTACCTTATAAAACTTCAGTCATGCATCCCCACTCTTGTATCTTATTCCTCTAGAAATGAATGCCAACATTGCCTTCTTCTTCTTCTTCTTCTTCTTCTTCTTCTTCTTCTTCTTCTTCTTCTTCTTCTTCTTCTTCTTCTTCTTCTTCTTCTTCTTCTTCACCACTGACTCAACTTAGAAGTTAACCTTTCAGGTACTCTGCACAAGGACTCCCAAGTTCCTTTGCATCTCGAATTTTGAATTTTTTTCCCCCATCCAAATAATAGTCTGCCTTTTTCTGCCTTCTACCAAAATGTATGACAGTATACTTTCCAACATTGTTACTTCATTTGCATTGGAGTCTCTCTGCAGCCTCTCTGCTTCCTCATTACAAGCCACCCCTCATCTGCAAGCAACCTTCTCTCTTAACTGTATTTTCAAAAATGATTCGTTTTCATTGCATTGTGCAATTTGATTGAATAAATTGACAAAAACTCTCTAAAGAAAACTTTGCTTTGGAGAAAGTCAATGAAATTTTGTTTCAGACTTGCAATGCAGAAGTAAATGCAGCCTGAAAGTAATCTTCCTTACCCAAATTCAGTGCTGGAGCTCTGAAGATAATTTGACTTGTTTTCATTGACTTGTTAAAAATAAACATGGTGAGTTGAAGTTGAGGAATACTTTACAAGTACAATGAAAATGTGGGCTTGTATTTTGCATTGAGACAATTAGCCTCATTGTAGAGTGAAACACTTCTTCCCATTTCCTTTTTTCTCTATTTCCTACTGTCACACATAACTCACTGCCTCTGTCTCTCAAGTACACCCTCCTCCCACCCTCTATCCCCTGTTATATGTGGATTGTGGAGGAACGTGTGGCCTCTTGGTCTGGAACATTGTGGATTGGGGAGGATCATGTGAGCTCCGTCTGAAACTTAGTCGGAAGTCACATCACCTGCCAATCAAGGTTGGACTTCGGCCATCCTTTAGTGCACACCTTACCATTGGCTCATTTAAATGGCTCAGTGTCATCATTGGGCAGACACCCAGCTCAGAACAGTATAAACATTGATGCACACCACACTTCTCTCTCTCTCTGCCCCTTGGTTCAAGTTCTGGACATCTCTCCATGCCAGGTCGCTACTGTGGACATCACTGGAGGAGTCACGGGTAAGGTGTGCTCTGCACTGAGTTGAGCCATAGTCCTGCAATAGATCAGTGCTTCCAGAGATCAGTTTGGTACAGGGTATTGAGAGTGTGTTTGAAGATCCCTGTCTGAGAAGAGTGTACACATGTAGGAGAGTGTGGTCAGGTAAGCAGCCATTATTATTGGAGTCCCTTGTGCCTGATGTGCCTGCTTGCACTGTTATAGTGTTTGTCTGGTGCCATGTAGAAGATAGGTGGCTATTGGTATCGGAGTCCAACCTGGGTCCGATTTGAATGTCTATATAGTTATTTAGCTGTAGAGAAATTAAGTATCATTTGACATATTGCTCTGATTGTCTCACATGTGTTCAATAACTCATCTCTCTATGACCCCACCCAACCTGATACTTTCCAGACACATCACCCCCCCCCCCAACCCCCACCCCCCCAGAATCCCTGACCATCTATCTGTCATCCTTCACTCCTTCTTGGTCCTACAAGCCCCTGTTTTGCCAGTCCCCCATTCCTTTTTTATACTGGCCATCTTCCCACTCTACCATCACTGGCCAAAGGCTGACAATTCCTTCTTCGCACATGGACGATGCTTGACCCACTGAGCTTTTTATTATTATGGGGTAAATGGTTCACATCTGCAGAATCCACAAAATTGCATTTAAAGGTAGAAATCTGGAGACTGCAGTACAGCTTTCTTCCACAGCTTCCAGTTCCACTAAATACGCCAGAAATATTTAAGGCTGATGCATTCAGGTGTAAGAGAGCAGTAATGATTATTGCAAAGCAATTTTCCTGCCACTACAAATGTAACTTTACCAGCATGAAGCTTTTTAAAAATGTATATAATTTGCATGGTTAGATTTTAAAGAAATTAATTTTGATTTTTTAAAAATCCTTTACATTTCTTTCCTCTACTTATTTCACTCAATCTCAGTTTTCTTTCCCAATCTTCATTGTATTTTCTGTTCATGCAATTCTTTGTTTATACTTCCTGGTTTAAACTTTGCAGCTTTGATATTTACCAGACTGCAACCTGTGAGCGAGGATGAGGAATTCTGGCTTCACATGGGGTAATTATTTTTTCAGGCAGATTCCCCATTCTAATGCCAAGGTGATTGACAGGCTTGGCTCCCAGCCTGCTAAGGGGGTGCTCTTGAGGGGCCTGCATCACAGAAGTGTAGTGGATTGGAGAAATAATGAGACCTAAAACATTTCAAAACAACCTTTTTTATTTTTCAAAAAAGACTTTAAAAGATTTAAAGACTACTAGATACTCTTGAACTCCCATGCTTTAACAACTATCAGAGATTTTTAGAATAAGTTCAGAAAGAATAAAAATATATATTTTTCACTCAGAACCTACTTGTTATATTTTTTTTCTATTTTATACCCAAGAGATATTTTTATATTTCACATTCTCTCGGATCTTTCTTCTATTCTAATCAAAGGCGAGAAGACAATTGTGATTTGCTATTTCGGATGCAGAATTACTTGGCCGGTGCAGTCAAAATTATAGGGCATTAGCCCGAGTTAGTGTCTCTGCACGAAATGTCATGAGGAGCCCAGCACTGAGGCCAAGAAGAAGTTCAACAGCAAGTTACAGAGGGTGGCTTGGGGATTACTGTGTTCATTGCATAGGCACTGAAATCCCAAAGCTGCTGAAAATTACTTAGCATATTAGTGCCGAACTTGTCACACAAAATCTAGCCCAATGTATGGTATCCATACCACATTGGACTAGATTGTCTGTGCTCACCTGCTTGTGTGTTTTGAACACAGGATTTCATGGCTAGGGTCAGTTGACCCACTCCTTTGACTCAAATGATCAGTGAATGATTTCAATGTCAATTTTCTTGCCCCCCCCACCCACCCCTGATTCCTTTAAAATGTGGAATTCAGTATTCTTTATTTGTCTGAAACTTTTACACTCTCAACTGAAATTAGCATTCCATTAGATTCATTTGGCATAGTTTACAGCCTATGGCAAGTGTCTGGTGACATCTGATATTCTTGGTAAATGTAGACTTCTATTTTACAGATTGGTGTTATGACCTTGCTTACAGAAGTGGCCCCAATTGAAATAGACGAATGTGGTGAAACCACTATTGTATATATTTGCCATATGTAAATGTCATGACCTTTCTTGGTTGACCCTGCTCTCACTGGCCGGTTCGTGACTCCTCCCCTTTCTTCCCCAGTTCAAATCCGGGTCAGTGTGAGTGACCAACACAAGGATACTGTCGATCTCTTGCAAATAAAGGTTTTCAGTTTTGGCAATTTCAGTCTTTGTGTAATTGATCATGCTTCAATTTTATTTACAAGATTTTTTTAAACATGGACAAGTTCATGAAGTTGGATCACCTGGAAATTGACCTGAGAGAACCTGAGGGAGCCGACAAGTTCATGGTCTGGCACTGCTGTTTTGAAAAGTTCTTCACGGTCTCCGCAGCTATCCAGGATGATGAGGACAAACTCCATCTGCTATACTCATACATCAGGCACTGGGTCTACTGGATGGTCCAGGACTCCCAGACGTATGGAGCCACAATGGATATCCTGAAGTTCAGGAGAAGTGGACTATGCATGGTACATACTCCACGCAGGCAGCAACCGGGGAACCTTCAACAACTTGTCAGGGTTGTGAAGGAGCTTGTGAGGGACTGCAACTGCCAGGCAGTGAGTGCAGAACAGCACACAGAGCTGCTGATCAGAGACAGCCTGTCTGCTCCAACTACATGGGCCTACTTGAACAGAGACAATTGAACCTACCTCAAAACATCAAACTGGTGAACACTCTAGAGGTAGCCATCAAAAATGCCAAATAAAAGCTGCCTCATGGGAAACATAGGGTCTGCCACCTTGGAAGGCAGAATCGCAAGCCTCCTCCCGTCCTGAGCTGACCTCCACCACCGCCCGTGATGACATCACTTCTACCTTCTTCCCCTTCTCTTTTGGTGAACTACAACGGGACCCCATGTGTGCCTTGGGCGCCATCTTACCAGACCGCCGGTAGCCAACGGAACTCTTCAGCCTATGAGCCGATACTGGCATCGGTAACCCTCAATCAGGACAGACCCCAACAACTCTTCAGATCTATGATGGACATCCAGGTAAACGGCTGCCCCACCGCTTGCCTATTTGACAGTGGATGCACTGAAAGCTTCATTCACCCAGACACTGCACAGTGCTGCTCCCTTGGGGGTGAAGCCTGTGAGTCACTGAATCTCCACGATGTCCAAGTCTCACTCGGCAGAGATTTGTGGCAGTTGCACAGTAACACTGACTGTCCAGGAGATAGTCTACTGGGACGTTAAACTCCTTGTATTTCCTCCACTCTGTGCACCCATCCTACTGGTATTAGACTTCCAGTGTAAAATGAAGAGCATCACCATGGAGTCCAATCGGTCCCCTCATCTCCTCATGGTCTGCAATGAGCAGTTTTTAAACTGCCCGCCCTCCTCTCACCATGTGGCCTACTGTCAGCCCCAAACCCAACCCAAAATCCAATCACTGCTTCTGACATGTGGTCTCTCCACATTCTGAATCTCTCCCCCAGCCCTGTTCTCCAATCTCACCCCTGACTGTAAGCCTGTTGCCATTAAAAGTCGGTGATATAGTGCTAGGCACAGGGCATTTATTAAGCCAGATGCCTCCTCACTGAGGGGGTGATAGGACAGAGTACGAGTCCCTGGAGAGCCCAGGTAGTGGTGGTGAAGAAACACTGGATGGTCATAGATTACTACCAGACCATCAATAGGTTCAACCCAGCAGGATACATATCCCCTACCCCCCTAGCTGATATGGTGAACCAGATTGCACAATACAAGGTGTTCTCCAGCATAGACCTTAAGTACACATGCCACCAGCTCCCCATTCACCATGAAGACCACCAGTATACCACCTTCGAGTCTGATGGCCAGCTTTACCAGCTTTACCTCTTCCTATGGGTCCCCTTTGGAGTCATGAATGGAGTTTCATTCTTTAAGAGGCAAATAGATTAGATGGTGGACAAATACGGGCAGTGGGCCACTTTCCTATACCTCGACACTGTCACCATCTGTGACCAAGACCAGCAGAACCATGATAAGAACCTCTAGAAATTCCTCCACATTGCAAAATGCCTAAATCGAATGTACAACACAAGGAAGATGTGTCTTCAGCACACATCGTCTGGCTATACTAAGCTGCGTTGCGGAGAATGGAGTCATCAGTCCCGACCCCGACCGCATGAACACCCTGTTAGAACTCCCATTCTCCCAGTGTCTCAAGGCCCTGAAAAGATGCCTGGACTTTTTCTCTAACTATGCTTAGTGGGTCCCCAGCTATGCAGAGAAGGCCCATCCCCTCATCAGGGCCATTGTTTTCCCCCTATCGGTAGAAGCCCGTGAGGCATTTAACTGTATCAAAGTTGACATCGCAAAGGCCACGATGCATACAGTGGATGAATCCATCCCATTTCACGTGGAGAGTGACATGTCCAACTTTACCCTGGCCTCTACACTTAACCAAGTGGGCAGGCCCATAGTGTTTTTCTCACGGACCTTCCAGGGCACCTGATGTCTGGCACTCCTCCATTGAGAAAGAGGCCCAGTCGAATGCTGAAGCAACATGGCACTGGAGCCATTACCTCACCGGTAAGCATTTTATCCTGCTGACTGACGAACGGGCAGTTGCCTTCATGTTCAACAATCAGCAATGGGTAATTGAAGTCCTCCCCATTCATATTCGAATTACTTTATTTAATTCTTTTAAAAATTTCTTTGGTATCACACATGGAATAGATTGAAAAAGATATTGTATACAAGGATAAATATTCATTTTTATACAATTTACTCTCCCAATTAAAGTTAATGGCAAATCTTTCCATTTCTGTAAATCAATTTTAATCTTATTTAACAATGATATATAATTCAAAATATATAAATCCTGATATTCTCTATTAACTATAACTCCTAAATATTTAATTTTATTAGACCATTTAAATTTAGTAATCTGTCTACAATCTATATTGTCCTCATCTGATATAGAGGGGAAGAGGTGGGGTGGGGGATATTATATTCTGATTTTTTTTGTTTTTTTATTGTATTTTTATTTTTGTATTTTTGTATTTTTTCTCTTTTTGCAATGTTCTATAAAATTGTTAAATAAAATTATCAAAAAACCAATCAGCAGTGGGATAAAATATAACAGAATATAATATTCCCCACTCCCCCCTCCCCCTCTACTAAACTATACTATCTCAACTCTCCTCCCCCACTCCTTGGAGCCTTACAAAAAAAATTAAGCATTTAAAATTAATTAATCAACGTGTCAACTCTGTACATATCATTTACTTAAAATCTATAGCCATACATTCCAAATATAAACTCCAAATTTTAACAAAAAAAGATAATCAAAAATGATAAAATCCTGAGGTGGAGAATCAAGGTCTCCACCTACAATTATGACATATTTTACCGGCCCAGAAACCTCAACAAGCCCTCGGATGCCCTGTCTCGGGGGAAATGTGCCAGTGCGCAGATGGATCACCTGCAGGAACTGCACGACGGCCTCTGCCACCCTGGGATCACCTGATTTTTTTCACTTTGTCAAGGCCTGTGATCTCCCCCATCGAGGACATCTGGACACTGACCAGAAATTGCCAGGTCTGCGCAGAATGCAAACTGCACTTCTATCAGCCTGACTGGTCGCACCTGATCAAGGCCACTTACCCCTTTTGAACATCAAAGGACCCTACCCTCCACAAACTGCAATGTGTACTTCATCAACATAATCAATGAGTACTCGCAGTTCCCCTTTGCCATCTCCTGCCCAGATATGACTGTAGCTACTGACATAAAGGTCCTGAACAATATGTTCACCATTTTCGGATAGCTCTGCTACGTCCACATGAGATAAGGGGTTGTCCTTCATGAACAACAATCAGCTTCAATATTTGCTGTCCAAAGGCATTGCCTCGAGCCAAACCACCAGCTATAACCCCAAAGGGAATGACCAGGTGGAGAGGGAGAATGGCATGGTATGGAAGGCAGAACTACTGGCTTTAAAGTCCAAGGGCCTCCCCATCCCCCACTGGCAAGAGGTTCTCCCAGAGGTGCTCCACACTATCTGGTCCTTCCTGTGTACAGCCACCAATGAGACACCTTATGAGAGATTGGTTACATTCCCCAGGAGACTGGCATCAGGAACCACCTAATCTACCTGGCTGACATTCCATGGCTGGTCTTACTCCCTAGGCACATGAGGACCCATAAGCCTGACCCTCTGGTCGAGAAGGTCCAGCTGCTCAACGTGAACCCACAGTATGCCTACATGGCATTCCCGGATGGGTGTGAAGACACAGTGTTTATCCGGGATCTGGCACACACAGGAGCATCTGGACCCCCCCCCCAACCAGCTGACAGGTATGCTCCCCCCAACTCTCCATGGCCCAACTTCTCAATGCTCACCAGTCCTGCCAAGCTGATGGTTGATGCACACACCCCCACCCACCCGACACAGCCAAGCACTCCAGCCAGCCAACCAGGATGAACCAGCTGAAACCAGCGGAGACCTCCACAGACCCATGGACAGGGACTCGCCGGTCATATCGCCAACAAAGACCACCAGACAGACTGAACTTATGAGGAGCGGTTAACCACCCCACACTTACCCCCCCTCCCACTGGGACTTCCTTTTAAAAAGAGACGGTGAATGTGGTGAAACTGCTATTGTACATATTTGCCATATGTAAATGTCATGACCTTTTCTGGTTGACTATGCTCTCACTGGCCAGCTCGTGACTCCTCCCCTTTTATCTGCCAAAAGGCCATCATGTCAAAAGCCTGCCCCCAATTCGAGCCCGCAAAAATACATGCAGTCTTTGGTAAAGAGGGAAAGGAATGGGGGAATGTCCAGAACAAACTTGTCCACCAAAGTGTTGGAAAGAAGTCTAGAAACTGTCTAAACCATTTATCCAGACTTAGCCAACTCTTAAACTTGCCAAGAACATTAAATGTTTCTGTACAAAAATATAAAAAAAAGAAAATTGATCAAAATATTAATTTTTTTAAAGACCACAATCCAGTTTTAAACAGTACAACATTTAACTAAATTAAATGACTGGAAATGAATATGAGTTATTATATTTTTACCTTTCTCCCTCTGGGCTATTGGTCACCGTTCAAGTGAATGATCCTGCTGCTGTTGCACCAGGGTTCATCTGAGAAATTACCTTTAAAATTTCGCCAACAAATCTGGGATTCAGTTAGCAATTTAGTCTGTTACTTGTGGGACACTTTCCTTTGCAGCCAAATTTGTGATTTAACACTCTTTCTCTCCACTGAAAATTTTCAAAAAAATAATACTTTTATTTCATATTAAACTTCTGAAGTTAATTAGATTACCAGTGTGGACTGTGGGTGTCCTCAGTCCTCCCATTTAGGAAGCCCTTTTCCCCTGTGTGAGGAGTAACCAGGGCATCAGGGCTTAGAGATACATTATGTTGCCTGAGCCCTGATTGTCATTCAGATATTCAGAATCACTGTTGTGAATATGAAGGGTAAGAACCAAGACAAATCACCTTGAAACACTTGTGTATAAGATAGCGAAGCGGAGTGGGAAGTTAGAGGATTGGGAAACCTTCAAAGAGCATCAGAGGGTAACTAAGAAAGTCATAAGAGAGGGGAAAATGAAGTACGAGAGGAAATTAGCAAATAAAATAATGGAGGATAGCAAAAGCTTTTTTAAATATGTGAAGAGGAAGAAATTGGTTTGGTCCAAAATTGGTCCATTAAGAATGGAAAAGGGTGGAATTATTACCGGAAACAAGGAGATGGCTGAGGAATTTAACAAATACTTTGCAACTGTCTTCATCAAGGTGGATATAGGTTATGGTCAGTTAGGGGGTAGTGGTCATGCGGTATCAAGAGACTTGTGGAACTTTCCTGGGGAAGTAGGGGATCTAATGGATATCTGGATCCAGAAGCAAGAGGTTGTGAGTAAATTGTTGGGACTGAGGGCTAATAAATCCCCAGGGCCTGATGGGCTGCATCCCAGGGTGTTTAAAGAAGTTGCTATGGAAATTGTGGAGGCACTGGTCGACATTTTACAAAGTTCCATAGATTCGGGGGAGGTCCCTGAGGATTGGAGAGTGGCTGATGTGATGCCGATTTTTAAGAAGGGAGGGAGGGAGAAAACGGGAAATTATAGACCGGTCAGCCTGACGTCAGTGGTGGGGAAGATATTGGAATCTATCATAAAAGGAGTAATAGCAGAACACTTAGGCAGAAATAATAGTATAAGGGCTAGTCAGCATGGATTCCTTAAGGGTAAGTCATGCTTGACTAACCTTCTGGAATTTTTCGAGGATGTGACAAAGAGGATGGACTTGGGAGAGCCAGTGGATGTGGTGTATTTGGATTTCCAGAAGGCCTTTGATAAGGTACCGCACGGGAGACTAGTGGGCAAGATCAGGGAGCATGGTATTGGAGGTAAGGTGCTGACATGGATAGGAAATTGGTTAAGAAATAGGAAACAAAGGGTTGGAGTAAGCGGGTCTTTTTCAGGATGGCAGGATGTGACGAGTGGAGTGCCGCAGGGATCGGTATTGAGTTCTCAGTTGTTTGTAATTTATGTAAATGATTTGGATGAGGGGATTATTACTAACATGAGAAAATTTGCAGATGACACTAAACTGGGTGGCAGTGTGGGGTGTGAGGAGGATGTCAGGAAAATGCAGAGGGACTTGGACAGGTTGTGGGCTGCTGAATGGAAGATGACGTTCAATGTGAGCAAATGTGAGGTTATCCATTTTGGGGGCAATAATAAGAAAGCTGAGTATTATTTAAATGTAGACAAGCTAGGGAGTGGGGAGGTGCAAATGGATCTGGGTGTACTTGTTCACTGGTCACTGAAGGCTAACATGCAGGTTCAGAAAGCTGTGAAGAAGGCAAATGGCATGTTGGCTTTCATAAAGAGGGGATTGGAGTTTTGGAACAGAGACGCCCTT
Source organism: Narcine bancroftii (assembly GCF_036971445.1). Lineage (NCBI taxonomy): Eukaryota > Metazoa > Chordata > Chondrichthyes > Torpediniformes > Narcinidae > Narcine > Narcine bancroftii. The sequence goes on along the minus strand of NC_091471.1, from coordinate 202,399,266 downwards.
CTGCAGTTGTACAGGGCCCTGGTGAGACCCCACCTGGAGTATTGCGTCCAGTTTTGGTCTCCAATTTTGAGGAAGGACATACTAGCTATAGAGGGTGTGCAGCGCAGATTTACAAGGTTAGTTCCAGGGATGGCGGGGTTGACATATGCTGAAAGGCTAGAAAAACTGGACTTGTATCCGATGGAGTTTAGAAGGATGAGGGGGGGTCATGATTGAGGTATACAAAATTATCAGAAGGATAGACAGGGTGAAGTCGGATTACTTGTTCCCAATGATGGGGGAGACAAGGACTAGAGGGCATAGTTTAAGAATACAGGGTAGGCCCCTTAGGACAGAGATGAGAAAACATTTTTTTACCCAGAGAAGTGTGAATCTGTGGAATGCTCTGCCACAGAGGGTGGTAGAGGCAGATTCGCTGATTATGTTCAAAAGAGAGTTAGATAAGACTCTAGTGGACAAAGGAGTTAAGGGTTATGGGGATAAGGCTGGAAAGGGGTACTGATAGTAGTGATCAGCCATGATCTGTAAAATGGCGGTGCTGGCTCGACGGGCCGAAGGGCCTACTCCAGCTCCTATTGTCTATTGTCTATTGTCTATTGTCTAAGTTGAAATAAGGGAAATACATACTATGAAGAGACACAAACTGGAGGAGTTATAAAAAAGAAGAGAGAAAGAGAAACACATAAGAATGGAGGTGAGAGGGAGAGTGAAGAAGAGAAAGAGATAGAATCTAATTGGGAAATGAAGTAGGAACAGAAACCAAAGAAATGGGCAAATCAAACGATGGAGGGAAACGGATACACAAATCAAAGGAAGAGAGTGAAACTGAAAGAAGGAGAGTTCATGTCAGCCTTTGATGCTTGCCATTGTATAATGGCCTAGCATTACAGAGAGGGAAGCTTCAAAGTAATATGGACCAAACACAGGTAAATAGGAATTTTCCGACATGGACGTTGGGCTGAAGGGTGTGTTTCCATGCTGTATAACTATTTTGTGGCATTGCTGAGCCACTCACTTTTGCATGTTTATTTATTATTAACCAGGAATGAATCTTCCACCAGTCACTTGGTTCACAATATTATTGATGCCACAATGAGCAAAGTGCCTTCTAGCTGACAACCCCCGAAGAATGTTTGATGGCATGAATGTTTGATGCCCCCCCATGTTTACCAGTGTCAAACGTATTGAAACCATTGTATGTTTCTGAAACCTCTGACATCTTTATGCAGTCAACACTATTAACATGCATTATACATTTAAACAATTAAAAATTATAAAAAAAAGAAAATACTAATATTATTGCAGTGTTTGCCCCTTTTGAAAATGATAAGACCTTGCAGATATACAGAGCAGTAAAAGACCTGTGCACTCATTGGCAGAGTGGAGGGAGTGGGGACATGTCCAGAATAAACCTGCTCACCAATGAACTGAAATTAATACTTTCAGAAATGTAAAAAAAAACAAGAAATACTATTGAAAAGACTAACTAACTAAAAACTAACTAAATTAATGAAGAGAAGGTAACTTTACCTGAATTACCCTTACAGCTGTTTCTCTATCATTAAGTGGAAAAAAGTCACCAAACCTGTGCCAGATCTCACCTGGCCTATATCCAAGAGGCAAATTTCCCATCGGAACTGTTAAGAATCTACAGGAAGCTGGCACTCATTGCATGCTCCATGATGTTCCAATGTCGGATTTCAATTGGGAAATTGCCAACAAGGACCTCTCAGGAAGTTTAGGACTTGCAAATTCCCGAGGAAATTATAAAATTCCTGATAATTACTTGGGGAAATACCAACAGTCACATACCGAACTGTAAGCTTTGGCAGGAAGTCTTAGGCCAATGTACTTTGTTCCAGGAGTCAAGTTATTTTAACATTCCACCATGGGCACTCAGGCTTATCTCCCTGAAGCGGTGCTTCAGCTGGGACCAAGGTGAAAAATGGGAATTCTGCACAATTCAGGTTCAAGGACAGTGTCTCTCTTCAAATTTTTGGAATTCAGCTTGGATCAAGACATTAATATGTGGCGGAGCTGAATAGTCTAAACTAAGCATGGTTGAGTGGGTCATTCATGCATTCATGCTGTTTGATGGCACTGCAAATAATCCATTCCTTTACTCTGTTGATACATGAAAGCTCTCTGATTGGGAGGTAACTGGCCACATCCTGCTTTATTGAGGACAAGACATATTTGGGCAATGATCCACACTGGTCGGCAGATAGCAACATTCCTTTATACTGGAACAGCTTGGTTCAATATGCGGCTCAATCTGGAACATAAGTTTTCAATACTTCAGTCAACCATATTGCCTTTGCTGCATCCAGTGCTCTGAGATGTTTAAATATATATATATTACGTGGATTGAAGCAAGATCATTCACTCAGCACATCTGATATATTTATTTACTTCACCCTTTACAGTTTACATTGCAGGAGTAAGCCAAAGGTCTCTGCATGAACTTCTTCCATCCTTTCACTTATTCCTATCAGTTTACCCTTCCATTCCTCTCAGGAAATGGATTCTCATTACCAATAGAGCATATTTCCTTTCCAGGCCATCTTTTCTATTCTATTTTATTGCTCTAGTAATCTTATGCCCTCTGATTTTGGCCTTCAGACATATTATTGACAATGAGCTTCTTTATAATCTCAGAGAATTTTATTGGAATGTCCATCAGCCTTCTAATTCTGAAGAAAATAGTTGCTACCCAAACTGATTTTTCAATGGCAATTTTAAACCACAAGATGCCACGTTTTGACTAATTATTTATTTTTGAGTACATGAGCAGCACTGCCAAGGCCAGCTTCTCCCACTCATCCTTAATTTGCTGTGAGAGGCTTTGGAGAGAAAGATCCTGATCTTGGGCCTAGTGACAATGAAGGAACAATATTCCCAAATGAGGATGTTGAATAAGCAGGAGGAACCAGCAGGGAATGGCGTTCCATGCTCCTTTTATGTTTGTCTATCTGGTGATAGGTTTGGGGCCATGTCATCAGAGTAATCAGGGGAAATTACTGCAGTGCATTTTGCAAATGGTACATATTGCACCTACTAATGTTAGGGTGGATCATACGGTTGCAGTCAGTCTCAATGTGTTGCATTGTATGGCAGTGATCTACCCTGTGTGCCGTTTCTTAACTTTGTAACATGGTGCACCTTTTCTTTAAATTAGATTTATTGCCAAAGTTATTAAGTTGTGATTAATGCTCCAACACAAATAGGACCAGTCAGGAATGATTTACCTTTCCAAACTTGAAATTGCCCACTACTCTTGAAATAACATTGCTTTAGCATGGGCGTGACTGCAAACGTTCAGTTGTTTTTGGAGATGTTGTATGATGTATTGGGTGCACATCAATTTTGACAGTTTCTTTTGGGCAACCCAGTCAATACAGTTCTCGTATTTGAGACAAACAATGTGGAATTGGAAATAATTCATAACTTGAAATTGGTGCTATGTTCATTGTGAATGTATTTCTCTGTTTGTTTATGCTAAACTGAAATTTATCTGGAACACTTCCTAGAGCAAAACTTTAACCATCCTGCTAGGGCATGGACTGCTCTACATCTTATGTGATGATAAAGAATGAATTGTTCAGTTTGTGATCTTCTGGAGCATATTTGTGCATAAATGATAGAATTTTACATTAATTTGAATGTGATGAGCCTTAACTCAAAGTCTCAGTTGTAAACAAATAAAATGGTTAGTAGCAATGGAATATTGAGAAATTAGATTAATAGATATAACTGGAGAAATGTAGGAAACATTTAATCAAAATAACTTTGAATATATTATACATTTAATTAGGTTTCTGACTAACTGAAGAGGTCAAGCATAGAACTGGATTTAAAAAAAGGACTTGTACATAATGCACAAAGATTAATGTATTTTTAAATGGCCCATATTTTAGGTAACTGCAGAGAGCAAAAGATAGTCAATAATAGAACACATTGTGAAATAAATAGAGGAAGTAAGATAACAGAAAATCTACCACAGATTGTTGAATCTTCCAGGAAGAGGTGAAAATAAAGAGAATACTATAAAACTAAAAGGAAATTTGGATCGTAACAGAAGATAAAAAGGAAAGATTATGATGGGAAATATGAAATTGCTGGAGCATGAAATATATCGTTAGCTATCTCTCAGGTGAAGTCAAGTCAAGTTTATTGTCATCTTATTACCCAAGTACAACCCAACGAAACAGTGTTCTCCGGTCCTCAGTGCAAATCCTGCAGACACACAACCAGACATAACACACATACAGTCAAAAAATACATATGCAGGACAAGTATTCTTATACACAAATAAATAACTAACTTTCATGAATATGAGAGTCTTGACTGGGTAGTGTGAACAGTTCCTTTGGTTGTTCAGCGTTCTCTTGCTGTTGGAAAGAAGCATTTCTCAGCCTGGTGGTGCTGGCTCTGGTACTTATGTATCTCTTTCCTGATGTGAGCAGCTGTGCTGTGCTGTGTGCACAGTGGAAGGGGTACTCCATGATTTTGCACACTCTCTTCAGACAATGATCCTGGTAGATCATCTCGATGGGGGGAAGGGAGACTCCAGTGATCCTCTCTGCCACTCTTATAGTCCTGTGGATTGACCTCCCATCCATTTCTCTGCAGCAACTATACCACACTGTTTTGCAGCCAGCTAGGATGCCCTAGATAGAGCTCCTGTAGAAGGTTGACATAATAATGGCTGGTAGCTTTGCCCATTTCAGTCTTTCCAGGAAGTGCAGTTACTGTTCCACCTTCCTGACAAGTGAAGAGATGTTGTGCATCTGTGACTCCCTTGTCGATTCCTCCCTCCCCACCAAAAATCCTTTAGATACTTATCCTGTGACTGCAGGAGATGCTCCACTTGCACTCACACCTCCACCATTCGAGGACCCAATCTGTCCTTCCAAGTGAAGTAACATTTCACTTGTGAATCTGCAGGGGTCATCTACATTGGAGAGCCTGGGTGTTGACTGGGGGATTGCTTTGCTGAGCACCTCAGCTCTGTCTGCACAACAGTGCAGAACTCCCAGTGGCCTCCCATTTCATTCCCCATCCCATTCCCTTGGTGACATGTCTAGACCAAGACCATCCTCAAATTGGAAGAGCAACATCATCTTGTGTCTGGGCACTCTCCAACCAGATGGCATTAATATCGACTTCTCTGGCTTTCATTAACACCCCCCCCCCACTCCCATTTTTTCTCTGTCACCTTCCCTCAGATCTATTTCTCTCTCTTTCCCCTGTCTCCTTTTCCATAGATATAATAAATTCTCACCTCTCCCCTAATCCAATTAACACCCTTTGTTGGTCTGGATTCCTCCCCCAGCCGGCATTGTCTACATTCGGAGATTTCCTACTTCAGGTTCATTCTGCTTATTCCTTGAAGAAGGGCTCAGGCCTGAAATGTTGGCAATATATCTTCGTCTTCTTGGATGCAGAAAGACCAGCTGAGTTGCTCCAGCATTTCACTGTGTTTACTGCAATCACAGCATCTGCAGACTTTTATGTTTCACTTTTGTTCACAATAGGGCCACTAATTAAGTGAACTCCGAGGAACGTGGTGCCCTCCACTCTCTCCATTACAGAGTTGTTAATGTGCAGTGGAGGGTGGTCGTTCCTGGTCCTCCTGGACCATATATCCATTTACAGCACACAAACAGGCCAGTTCGGCCCTTCTAATCCACGCCAAACAATTTTTCTCACCTAGTCCCACTGCCCTGCATTCAGCCCATAATCCTCCATACCTCTCCCATCTATATACCTATCCAACCTTTCCCTAAATATTAACATCAACCTCGCTTCCACCACCTCTGCCGGAAGTTCATTCCACATCCCACCACCCTCTGCGAGAAGAAATTCCCTCTCATGTTTCCCCTAAACTTTTTCCCTTTTACTCTCAATTCATTCCCTCTTGTTTGAAGCTCCCCAACTCTCAATGGAAAAAGCCTATCTGTCCCTCTTATAATTTTAAATACCTCTATCAAATCACCCCTCAATCATCTACGCTCCAGGGAATAAAATCCACCAAATGCAGTAGATGACCCCTGCAGATTCACAAGTGAAATGTTACTTCACTTGAAAGGACAGATTGGGGCCTCGAATGGTGAAGGTGTCAGTGCAAGTGGAGTATCTCCTGCAGTCACAGGGGTAAGTACCAAAAGGATTTTTGGTGGGGAGGGAGGAGTGGACAAGGGAGTCACAGACACACAGGGAATAAAATCCCAGCCTGCTCAACCTTTCCCTGCAACTCAAACCTTGAAACCCTGGCAACATTCTCGAAAACCTCCTCTGCACTCTCTCTATCCTTCCAATAATTCAGTGACCAAAACTGCACACAGTATTCCAAAGTCCATGACCACCTCCTTCATCTTGTTCATAATAAAACTCAGGTTGTTACTTTCGCACCATATCATGAGATTTTCCACCTCTTCTCGATAGTGCAACTCATCGTTGTTCTATGAGACCAACTACTGTTGTGTCACCTCTAAACATGATGACTCTATTGGAGCTTCATCTGGCAATGCATTCGTGGGTCAGTAGCATGTATAGGAGTGTGCTGAGCACACTGAGGTGTGCCAGTGCTCAGTGTGACACTGCTCGAAGTTTTGCTACTGACCTGGCCAGACTGTGGTGTTTCTGTCAGTCACAAATAAAAATAAACATACAATGAAAAATTATGGTCTTTCCAAGACGGAAGAACTTAAAAATAATTTTACTAATAAGGGTGTATTGGAATAATCTGATGGATTAAAATTAATCAATCACTGATATCAGTTTTATAAATTTTATATTGTATGTTTATGGCCTCCAGTTTGTCCACATGCAAGAGATATAGAAAAAATATTTGCAGAGATGCTGCATCTTTGCATTAAATCTTTTGGAATTTTCTGGAATACGCTTGTGACTTGGAGTACTAAAATACAAAGGAGGAGTGAGAGAAATTTAGCATGGCATATTTTTGGGAAAATCCTGAAATCTATCATTAAGGAAGTTGTCACAGGTCTCTGAGAAAATCACAATATGTTTAGATGGATTCACATTTACTTTGTGAAAGGTAATTATGTTTGACAAGTAGTTTTAATATTTGACAAGCAGAGGTGATGTAACCTACCTGGATTTTAGTAAGGGTTTCAATAAGATAAAATATGAAAGATTACCTCATATAATGGACACATGGACTGGGGATAGTATAAAAGCATGTATTCAACAGCAGAAACCAGAGTACAGAAATAACTGGGTTAAATTCAGGTTGACCAATGTAGTATTGCAAAACTCAGTACAAAGTATTTATCTGTGACCTAGAAAAAAGATGAAATCTAATATATCTAAGTTTGCTGACAAATCAATGCTGTGAGAGGAACCAAAAACAATGAAGAAGCAGCAGGTGGATCTAATGTGAGGAAATGCGATTTCTTCAGTCTTTGAGGAATAGAATATTTTTAAAGATGAGAAACTATTAAATATTGATATACAAGGCAATTACACCAAACATTTCAGAATCAATATGGTTTGCTAGTCCTATTGCAAGGATCAAGGCTATTTTACACCAATGAAAGGCTTAGAGGAGATCACATATTGAGTATTGTGTACAGATTTGGACTCCTGACTGAGAAAGGCTTGGAGCAGTTTAGGTGAATGCTATTGATGTGGCTGGTGATGCCCTATGTACCCTGTAATAAATATTGCATTAAAATGATGTGCAGGCATAGTATTGTACACATGTTCCTGCTATGAGTATATATTTAGATCTACTTCAACATTAACTTTCCTTATTTCATTTTAAGTTATATTATTCATTAACAACATTAAATTATAGATTGGTTGTATTTTTATATATTCCTTTCATTGAATCACAGAAAATTCTGATGACAAAAAAGTAATTTGACTCTTGGCATCCATTCCAGCTGAAAGAAGAGTCTTTTTAAACTGATCCCACTTCTCAGTTCTCAGACCATAGCCTTGTAGATTATTGCACTTTGTGCACATCCGGTTACTTCATAAATGTCATGTGAGTGTCTTTCTCCATCACTCCTTTAAGCAGTGAGTTCCAGACCTTCATGATTCTTCATGTAAAAAAAACACTTCTTATCTGCCCTCTAATACTTTGACCAATTTCCTTGTGACAATGGGGGTTATATAAACTAAAAGGTCAGTTGTGGATGCTTGCATCAGTCATTCAATGCAGTCCATTATCTGTTTTGGTTAAAAGCATTGTACACATTTTCTACAGCATGTGTTTCAGTTCCCAAGGATATTTGTGTTATTGATTTTTTTTTCCACATATAGCAATTGTCAAATTCTTGTGGTTGTGACTTTGTTTTTGCAATGGTACTGTGTGTTTTACAGGGGTTTGTGGGATGTTTGTTTTTTTTAAGTTGAAGTGTGTGAAGTGACTTTTTAGCTGTATCTACACGTGGCTCTTTGACTTTCTACAGAAGTCTCTCTATTTGTGATATGTGATTATCTTCTATTTTTCCCACAGCATAATGCTTCTCATTGTCAGAACTCTAAAAAGCAAATCGCTTTGCAATTTCCGTGTCTGTAACTGTTCAGTTTATATTTGAATATTAGGCATTCTCTAAGTATATGGAAAGATGTAAGTCTTTCTTATTTGAAAATCATACATAGTATGTTTCAGCTGGCATTTTAGAACTAATAACTAAAGAAAGCTTTCCCGTTTATGTCAAAACCCAGTGTTCATCTTCCTTTATAACGCCTGATCTATGTCATGTATGATGACATTATGAAGAGAGTGAAGGCTATTGACATTCAAAAAAATAAGATTTACAGTAACCCCACTGGAACAAACCATGTATAAGAAATAAAACCGCGGCTTATATCTTTGTAATATTTGTAATAAATAGATGAAGCCTGCTGGGATGCAAAAAGCAAATGCTTGTATCATTCAATAGGCCAGGCAGCTTCTGTGGAAAAAAATATTTATCATTTCACATCTGGAACCACCAAAACTGAAAAAGAGAAAAATACTGGTTAGGTTTTAGTAAGATCAAATGCAGAGGAAGGATGTTTAGAACAAAGGGAATATTTCTGATAGCGTGAGACTGAATGGATTAAAGAACATAGAACATTACAGTATAGTACAGACAGTTTGGCCCACGATGTTAAGCTATACACATACCTGCATTATCTATGCCTCTCATAATCTCATAAGCTTCTATTAAGTCACCTCTCATCCTTCTTTGTTCCGTAGAGAAAAGCCCTAACTCTGCTAATCTTGCATCACAAGATATATTTTCCAATCTAGGCAACATCCTGGTAAATCTCTGCACCCTGTCCATAGCTTCCACATCCTTCCCGTAATGAGGGGCAATTATATTTGTTTTGTCCTATGTATTCCTCCTCTGCCTCTTTTCGCCTGAAAACAAATAAGTTTTTTTCTCTCCCTCCCAGTTCTGTAAAAGGTTATTGGACCTGAAATAACAACTATTTCACTTTTCACAGATGTTGTCTGACCTGCTGAGTGATTGAAATATTTTCTGATTTTACTTCAGATTTCTACCATCTGCAACATAATGCTTTCCTTTAGGGATGCAAGCTTTGTCTCATTGATTCTGATCCTATTTTTCTGACTTCATCACAGGTATTTATATCTCATACTTTTTACATGCCAAGTACAGAGCTGAGCTTTGTTTTAAATTTAAAACAAATATGAGATGAAAATGTTCAATATGCAACTAAGTAGAACAATGAAAAATATTGGTTGAATTTTATTCCATTATTTCATCTTAATTTTTATTCAAGAACTTCAATCATCCTAATATTAACAAGAAGTAGCCACATTCTTTTGAACAGGTTAGATGCTGCACTGAGATAATGATAGAACATTTTAAAATGACATTCAGAGAGACAGATATGCATTAATTGAAGTTTTGGAATAAAGTGCTTGGATCATTGAAGACTCAAGAGACTTGAGATTGATTACACTTACATGAAGCTATGAGACATGCCATTTGGTTTTAAATATGTGATCTTAAAACTGGGGAGCCCAATTTCTTTCCCAAGCAAAAAGACACAGATTACTACCACTGTAGCGTTTGGTGTTTACACATGTGCCATACTATCAGCAATAGGTGGGTTTACCTGATTGAACCAACTTGCTTTGTTTCCCATGGTGGAACACTCCATCTGGTGGACCAGCTGAGGAACTAGTGCAGCTTGAACCGTGATTGTTTCTCTATATATTAACCAAAATTAATATCACCACAAATAAAATGAAAATAGGTGAGGTCTGAAAATCTAGACTGATCAGGAATTGGGTGAGTCCGGATTTCAGAACTTCCGGTTGCTCAGGCAATACTTTTAAAGCTCAAATTTAAGGAGGAATAAAGCTGCACTGATTGTAGATGGAACACGTGCGGCTTCTTCTGCATCTGTTGCACTACCTGTTGCTTCTCTTGCTTTCTTTAAATACTTTTGTACATTACCTGGTTTACGACTTTGTAATTTCTTCGCGATAAGTTTATTCTGCACCATGTGCGCATGCAAGACGTCTTGAAGCTGAAACTATGGTTCTGTTCTATACATTTAGTGACTGTTTCCATGGACTTTTCTGCAGTAACCTTTTTTATATCGTAAATTGTAGACTTCCCGATATTGCATGTTTCCATTAGAACAGTATTGCTCATGTTCTAATTTAATTACTTTAAGTTTTTCACTCAATTTCAATCTGTTCTTTTTCTTCTTCACAATGTGAAGTTTATTTACTGTTGGATCCAATATCATGAGTTTGTAAATACATATGATATAAATCTGTGGTGCTTATGCATGCATACAAGTACACAAAAGCCTGCTAAATTTAAAAAGTTTGAGAGTTTTCGAAAAGTCCAGATTCTCTGGTAGTCCGGATTTCCGGCATCCAGATTTTTAGACTTCTACTGTGTGACCAACTGAAGACTAACATTTACTGCATTTCAGAAGTAATGTTAACTCTACCTCAGTAACTGACTTTTTGTTTTGTTTTGAATCCTTATTTGTTTTTCTAGAAAATGGAACATGATGTAAATCCAGAATCTGCTTACATTGTTATTTTATTTTTTTTCTTTGGCTTGGCTTCGCGGACGAAGATTTATGGAGGGGGTAAAAAGTCCACGTCAGCTGCAGGCTCGTTTGTGGCTGACAAGTCCGATGCGGGACAGGCAGATACGGTTGCAGCGGTTGCAGGGGAAAATTGGTGGGTTGGGGTTGGGTGTTGGGTTTTTCCTCCTTTGCCTTTTGTCAGTGAGGTGGGCTCTGCGGTCTTCTTCAAAGGAGGTTGCTGCCCGCCGAACTGTGAGGCGCCAAGATGCACGGTTTGAGGCGATATCAGCCCACTGGCGGTGGTCAATGTGGCAGGCACCAAGAGATTTCTTTAGGCAGTCCTTGTACCTTTTCTTTGGTGCACCTCTGTCACGGTGGCCAGTGGAGAGCTCGCCATATAACACGATCTTGGGAAGGCGATGGTCCTCCATTCTGGAGACGTGACCCATCCAGCGCAGCTGGATCTTCAGCAGTGTGGACTCGATGCTGTTGACCTCTGCCATCTCGAGTACTTCGACATTAGGGATGAAAGCGCTCCAATGGATGTTGAGGATGGAGCGGAGACAACGCTGGTGGAAGCGTTCTAGGAGCCGTAGGTGGTGCCGGTAGAGGACCCATGATTCGGAGCCGAACAGGAGTGTGGGTATGACAACGGCCGTTGTTATTTTATAAATAATTACTAATCTACTAAAACCTTATACATACTTTACATGGGAGATTCAGTGCACACTTGTTCTTGCTTAGAGCATTTGGAACTACCAGTAACATGTTGATATGTGACTTTATCACTTGATAGCAAATGAAATGCAATGTATTCAGATCCAGACCAATGGCCCCATCGACAGTTCTTTCATTCAGTTTATCATATGAGATGGTTATTTTATGGAAGAGGTTTCCATTCCTTGAACCACATTTTAAAATCAACTATGTGTGGAGTTGCAAAATAGGTCAAATATGTTAAGCTGAGTCATTAATTTATGTTTTGAGAATATTACAATTACATCAGTTATTTCCATCAATTGAATTTTACCTTTGTTAGTAATGGACTGGGTAGTATTTATTGCTTATTCCCAATTGCCATTGAAAATGTGTAAGAATGCTCTATTTTGAACTCTAAAATGCTTGGTGAAGATTTAACCACAATGCTGTTAATTAGGGTGCCACATGATTTTGTCCCAGCAATGATGAACAATCTAGTTCTTGTTTCTTTGCCTCTTGTTTATTCGCAAGCTACAACAAAGTGAAACAAAATGAAGTCAACAGGGCTTTCAAAGGACATTTATTCTCCAATAACTCGATCACCAGGATCACTCAACTCTAATCTTCAACAGAGCCTTGCCAAGCATACACTAAAGAATGAGATACCAGAGGTGATGTGTGAATGAATTCCCACAATATAAAGACAGCATGTGTGGTGGTATACCACCTGGCTACTGCAGAGGGCAACCTCTGTACCTGCAAGAGTGTAAGGGGACAGGACAACACCTGGCCGGCTGTCAATCAGTTGGCATGAATGGATCAAGCCCCACCCGGTCGAGTGTCAATCACCCTCCGGGATATAAGCCTGCACTGGCCTCCCTCAGAGTTGCTGCAGCCACAGCCAGCCTGGATCTGTGGAAGTCTTTGTGGATTAAAGCCTGTTGTACAGTCTTTATCTTTGTGTGTGTCTGATTCTGGCTAACAGTGCACTACAGTATGGCACTTGGAGGCTCAAGGAAAATTGAAGTCAAAGTTCATCAAGTGGAATACAGTCCGATGATAAGGGACATAGTTTACACTTAAAGGTGGATTTAGCATTTTCCTGCTCTGAACAATACTGAAGTAGTTTCTAAGGCTAGTGTCCTGGGTCTAACCACCTTAAGTATTTCATTGATGATTTTCTTCCATCATTATGTAAGAAGGAGTGTAAAAAGTGGAGACATTCTTTCACATTCCACCATGGTCCATGTCTTGGTATAAAACTCTAAAGAAGGCCCAAAAGGCAAACAAGCATTGAACCACAATGAATACTACAAAGTAGTCAAGGAAGAAAAAGAGGCATGAGGAGCTTTTGTTAGGTCATTGTGGATGATTTTTGACCAGGGCCACCTTGTCACTAAGATAGCTCGTGATCACAAATGAAGGTGAAGTTAGTGCAGTTGAGGAGACTACATTCAAGAACCAACAGACTGGAGGAGTTGACTTAATAGTCAAAGAGGCCTAAGAAACTAAGTTTGGGTTCTTTGAGGAAATGGTCATGTGGGGATGGTAAAAGCAAGAGATCTGACAAAAAAATAGCATACAACCTCTCCACAGGGATTTAATAATGTAAGGTGTTCCTGCGATCAGAATTAGATTTAATGCACTGTGGTGAAGGTCACAATGGAATGGATGGGAAGTTAGATTAATGGAGCAGATTTGCAGAGCATTGAGGAAAATACACTGATTGGTACAAAGATGTGCCTCCAATTGAAAGGAAGGCTGGGTATAAAAGCACAGAATGTCATTTTAATGAGGCAGATGGCAATCTAGGTACTTCTCAGTCGGTTTTAGAGCAAGTACTGAAGAGTTGTAATAAAGGATTTATAGGGGTTTTTAATCATTCTGTTGCTCCAGGATGATTGTGGAGCAAAACAATCTCCATGTGGAGATGGTTTGATGACCAGAGAGAAATCAAGGTCCAAATGCTTACTGGGGAGGAATTCTTAAAAAAATCAAGTGTGAAGCAGAAGTTAACTCTGATTGTGAGAGAGAGGCAGGAAAATGATTAAAATTAGGAGTTCAAAGGAGAGCTGTTGTATGTACAAAAACAGATTTGAAATGAAAGCCACTGGAATTTTACATGGAATCTTGATATAAGAGGTGTTTAGGAAGAAGCTCCACTTTCCTGAATCAAGGAATAGATCCAAAGTTGATAAATTCAAATTTATTGTCAGCGTGCATACATGACATTACATACAACTCTGTGATTTTTTTATCTTGCAAGCCAGGCAGAATTTCTACTTATTGGTAACTGTAAACTGTAATCAATAAAAGATGTGTATACAAAAGAAATATAAAAAACTGACTGTGTCATACAAAAAAAAATATTCAGTAATAAATAATGTGCAAAGTAAGTGTTCTTAAATGAATCTCTGATTGATTCTGTTGTTTAGGAGTCTGATAGCGGAGGAGTGGCAACTATTCCAGAATTTGGTGGTGCGAGTCTTGTGGCACCTCTACCTCTTTCCTGATGGCAGCAGTGAGAACCGAGCATGTCCAGGATAGTGTGGGGCTGATGTGCTTTCTTTATGATGACATTAGTATCTTATGTCCAGGAAAAGTCCTCCGAGATAGTGAATCCCAGGAATTTAAATTTGGTCAACTTCGCCATCTCTGATACTCCAGTGACCACTGGATTGTTCAACTCAGGTTTTCCATTCTTAAAGTCTGCAATCAGTTGCTTGGCATGCTGACTCATCATCCCTTTTTATACAGCCCATTACTGTGGTATTATCAGTGAATTTGGAAATGATACTGTTGTCGTACCAAGCCACACAAAAGTAGACACGGTCAGACTAAAATCCAATCACTCTGAGTGGTTCGTATCGGAGAGAGGTGAAATATTTGGAGGTATTGATGATTGTCATATGTATTGATATAGAGCTCTCGTTTGAAATCCATTCAAAGGCCACCAAAGAGTTCCCAATCTCTGGATCCATTTTGCGAAAAAAAACAAAAAGGAGAACCATAGAATCATAGATCACTACAGTGCAGAAACAGGTCCTCCAGTCCAGTCCATGCTGAACTATTTTTTTGCTTGGTCACATCAACCTCCCTCTCCCATTCATCTACCTACACAAATTTCTCTTAAATACGAAATCAAACCCACGTACACCATCTCAACTGGTAGCCCATTCCACCCTCTCACCTCCCTCTGCGTGAAGAAGTTCCCCTGATATTCCCCTTAAAACAGTTCACCTTTCACTTTTAACTGATGTTCTCTGGTTCTTGTCTCACCCAACATCAGTGGACAAAAACCTGTTTGCATTAACCCCATCTATATCATTCATAATTTTGCTCACCTCTATCAAATCTCCCTTCATTCTCCAAAGCCCCAGGGAATAAAGTCCTAACTTGTCCAGAAACCTATTTACCTGTGACATCACTTTCAAGGAAATATGTTTCTATATTCCAGATGCCTCTGTTCTACTGCACTCCCTCCATAATGTCCTATTGTTTACCATGAATGTCCTACCCTGGTTTGTCCTCTCAAAATGCAATGCTTGTCTGCATTTAATGTCATCTGCCATTTTGCAGCCCTTTTTTCCAGTTGATCAAGATCCCGCTGCAAGTTTTTGAAAGCATCCTCGCACCCCTAGTCTTAATGTCATCTGCAAACTTGGCAATCCATTTTACCATGTTATTATCCAGATTGTTGATGTGCATGACAAACAATAATGGACCCAGTGCCAAACCTTGAGGCACACCACGAGTTACAGGCCTCCAGTCAGAGAACCAATCATTTACTAACACTCCCCCATAAAACCAATGTCTTATTCAAAACAAAGGAAAGAAAAGAAAAGTTGAGGATCATGCCACTTCCTCTGATGTATCTGCCTCAGCTGCTGTCCCCGTAACCATCATAGCAAGTAGCCAAACACTAATGTGCAGGAGAAATACAGCAAGTCAAATGAAATTTACAGAAGGTAAAGGGTGACCAATGTGTTGGGCCTGAGCCCTTCATCAAGGTATGAGCAAAGCACGGGCTGGCGCCTGAATAAAAAGGAGAGGAGAGGAGGGAGGAAAAGGCAGGGCAGGAGTATAAACTAAGAAATAAGAGGTGGAAATGGATATGGATTTGGAGAGTAGAAGAGAAAAAAGTTGGGAAGTAAAAAGAGGAGGGAAAGGGGTGGGGAGCTGAAGGAAAGGAGACTGAGGGATAGAGAAAGACAGAGACTTTGAGGAGGGGTTTCATGGAAAATGGAAAGTCAATGTCAATGCTGTCTGATTAGGGAGTTCCCAGGCAGAATATTGTGTTATTCCTCCAATTTGCATGTAGCTTCAGACTATCAGCACATGAGGCCACAGATAGACATATCGGTGTGTGAAAGGTGTGTGGAACTAAAATGATTGACCACTGGGAATTATTGCATAGGACAGAGGGTAAATGCTCAATTAAATAATCTCCCAGTCTGCATCCAGTCTCTCTGATGTAGAGGAGGCCACAACGAAGCTTTGAATGTGGTAGATACCCCTGCAGATTCACAAACAAAATTATGTTTCACTTGGAAGGATGGTATAGGGCCCAGAATGGTGATGAGGGGGGAGGATTGATGCAAATGTTGCATTTCTTCCAATCACAGGTGTAGGTACCAAGGGGGTGATTCGTGGGAAGGGATAAGTGTACAAGGGGAAATGATCCCTGTAGCCAACCATTTTAATACCACACACCATTCCCATACCACTATGTCTGTCTGTGGCCTCATGCACTGCCATACCCAAGCTACTCGCAAATTGGAAGAATAACATCTAATATTTCTCTGGGCATTCTCCAACCAGATGGCATTGACTTTGACATCCAGTTTAGGTTAAACCTTTCCCCTAAATCTCCCTCTTCTCTTTTACTCCATCTCCCCATCCCTCCCTTTCTTATCCCCTCTCCTTGTCATTTCTCAGCTTTTTTCTCTCCTACTTTCCCTCCCATATCCACCTATGACTTATTACCTGTTAGCCAGTGCTCCTCCCCCTGCTCCTTCCTCAGGCACATGTCTGCTTTTTGCTCCTATCTATGAGCTCAGGCCCAAAATATTTGTTACCTTTTACATCCTATGCAGCATGACTGTGAATATTCACCTTTCCTAAGCCCTTAATAATTTTGTATTTCTTTAGAAGGTTACTCTTCAGCCTCCCACTCTCCAGGGGAAATCTACAATCTTTCCTTATAACTCAAGCTCTCATTCCATTCTTGTGAACCTTTCGCACTCTTTGCACTTTAATATTGTTTAACCTCTCACTAGGCTACCTGAAGTACTGTACACATTATAAAGAGGTGAGCTAGAACTGCCACATGGTCAGATGGAAAGGTGACAAAGAGGAGCAGAGCTGGGAAGACAATAAACTGAGCAAGGAAGGGACTGGTGAGATAATGGCCAGGAAGGGATTGTGATGGGATGTCCTAGACAGGGAATGCCAGGAGGGAATGTTGAGGGATTGAGCAGGGAAGAGAATTTCAAGAAGTTGAGAAGGGACGATGTGACAAGCGACTGAGATAATAAGAGAATGTCAAATGGCTTTGGGAAGTGAATAGCCACGGGATGTTCTGGGTTGGGGACATCAGTGGGATGTCCCAGAATGGGAAGGTCAAGAGGCAGAGCAGGAAAATAATGTCTGGATCTAAGCTGGGCTTAGAGAGAGGTAAAGGGCTAAGCCATTTGGGGCTGAATCAGGAAGGGAATGAACTAGCAAGGGACTGTCAAGGACCTGAATTGGGAAGGTAATGTCAACTGGATGTGTTGGGATGGAAATATCAATTGGAAGTGCTACAGACTGGATCTGAGCCAAGATGGTAATATCTAGAGAGGAATGGGAAAGAGATGGGACTTCAACAGAGATGATCTGTCAAGGGCAATGCACAAAAGTGCTGGAGAAACTCAGTAGGTCACGCTACAGAGGAAGTAAAAGGTAACAAATATTTTGGGCCTGAGCTCATAAATAGGAACAAAAAGCAGGCAGGTGCCTGAATATAAAGATGGGCAGAGGAAGGGGCAGGGGGAGGTGCATTGGCTAACAGGTAATAAGTCATAGGTGGATATGGGAGGGAAAGTAGGAGAGAAAAAAGCTGAGAAGTGACAGGGGGTGGGGATAGCTCTCTTTGTCTAAAACTGGACAAAGCAAAAGAGGGATAGATTTAAAGGAAACATGAGGGCAAACGTTTTCGCACAGAGGATAAATGAACGAGCTGCCAGAGGAGTACAACTGAGAACAATAATGACATTTAAAAAACTTTTAGACAGGTACATGGATGGGAAAGGGATAAAGATTATAGGGAAAACACGGGCATTGGGGACTAGTTCAGATGGGCAACTTGGTTGGCATGGATGAGTTGGGTCAAAGGACCCGTTTCTGTGTCATACAACTGTAGGGCTCCATCATTCTAATGGAAATTACACTTTAAATTCCCTTCTTGGCTCATTACCTTGTAATTTCAGCCCTGTGACATTTTCTTTCTTGCTCAGTTGCTGGTCTTTCTCTTCTTTGACATTTCCTCCAAGGCCAAACCTCTTAACATTCCCTTCAAAGTTAAACCCTTGTCAGTTACTTTTAAGCTCAATCCCAAGATAAACTCTTCTTGGTTCTGCCTGTTGCTGTTCCCTTCTCAGCTCAGCCCTGTGATATTCCCTTCCCAGCATGGTGCCTTGTCTTTTCCCAGCCTGGGTCCTAAAATTTTCCTTCTAACTCAGTGGTTCTCAACCTTTTTCTTTCCACTCACATACCACATTAAGAATTCCCTATGCCATAGGTGCTCTGTGATTAGTAAGGGATTGCTTAAGGTGTATGTGGGTGGAAAGAAAAAGTTTGAAAACCACTGTTTTAATCATACCTAAATGACTCGTTATGTGCACAGTTTCATAACTCCAAAGGAAATGGGCCAATGACAATTTTTCTCAACCAAAATATTTTAGAAACAATTAGGTCTAGAGCAGTGATTTTCAACCTTTCCTTCCCACTTACATACCACCTTAAGCAATCCCTTACTAATCACAGAGCACTGATGGCATAGGGAATACATAACGTGGTATGCGAGTGGAAAGAGAAAGGTTGAGAACTACTGTAACTCATGCCCTGCCTATTGCAGGTCCTCACTCCTTTTCCTCCTCAACACTTCCCTGATCATCAGTCCCTTGATGGTTTATCACCCTTCATGCTATAGGTATTCATAAAGGACCCTTAGAATATTTTTACATTAAAGATGTTATATGATTGCAGGCTGTAATTGAACAAGTTGAATGCTGAATATTCAGGATGATGTGATAGCTGGAAGTTAATGATCACTCTAAATTATTGTGGCTGGAAATTGAGTGACCACATCCCGGAAATTGAGTAACAACTGACGTGGTCATGGGATTAGTTGATTTTTATTTCCACTCTGGTGAAAATATCTTGCCCCATTTAGACAGAGCCAAATCAATGCATAAGTTAAGCACATATGCTACTGGCTGGGAAACAGAAGCTATACTTTTAATACATTATTTGTGTGACAATTTTAATATTGCTAAAACTGTTGAAGGAAGAAAATCTTCCTCAAAATTCTAGAATATACCTGTTGTTTATTGTACTTGGAGGAAGGGTGGCTAAATGTGACGGGGACAATGATGGTGAGTTTATGGTCATATATATTTTTCGCCAAAATTCTTACTTGGTACTTGAAAAGAAAAAAAAAACTATTATAGTAAACTAATTGAATTAAATTAAATAGACAATAAATATATAGATAATTATAAATATTTGTATTAATTCTGGTGCAAAAAAATGTCATTTTCAATTGTGCAAACGGTTCATGATTAGTACATAAAGGAGAGGTTCAAGAGACTGATAGCTGTTGGAAAGAAACTCTCTTTGACCTTAAGATAGAGGTTGTGACCAGGGTGGCGGGGGTCCTTCATGATGCTGGATGACTTCTTGAAGCAGGGTCTCACACTGATATCTGCAATGGATGGGAGGTCAGAACCCATGATGGGCCTGGCTCTGTTTCTGTGTTTACTACCTTCTGAATTCCTGGGCAGTCAAATTCCTAAACCAGGCTGTGATGCAACCAGCCTGTATACTTTCCACAGTGCATCTGTAGAATTTTGATAGAGAGTATTCAATGACATGCCAAATCTCCTCACACTGAGAGAACTCAAAATAATCCCCTTTATTGCTGGAGTTAATTTTTTTAAATGGTCTGTAACAATAATTACATTTATCATGCAGAAATGTGTGAGGTCTTTGCCTGTGGATCTTTACAAAATTTGGTGTCAATAGTGGAAACCTGCACACATATGAAATTTTAGGTTGTTAATGATTTCCAGAACAATTGATATAATTTAAGAGTACATTTTCTTTTTATTTTTCCATGACATTGGTGACTAATGCTGGGGTTATCTGTTGGTATGGTACATAGTTTGTGTGAGGAATAGAGGTACTGCAACTATAATTGAGTTATGAGCTGGACAAACAATGAATTGAGTAGAAGTCTGGTAGAGCTGCACATTCCCTCTCTTTCTTTCACAGTCAGCTAGTTTGACATCATTAAAACAACTCTCCCGCAGATGTGTTCCAAAAAATATGAGACCCCACATTTTATGCGCCAAGACTTCTTATATATTTTTTTTCCAAGCCTATATAGTTTGCTTCTCTGTTAATGACACAAGCCCTGGTCAACTGTGGAGAACGATAAGATTTGCATGTTGGTGGCAATTTTGTATTTCTGCTTCTTATCTCGTTTCCTGATTGATGGGAACTAACTGTACAGAACTTGTCAGACTTCCAGACCTCACAACTCATTACTGCCACTGGCCGCATGAATCATTTGACCTAACAAATGAGACAGATCCTTTGGTTCTATTTAATTAATGTCCAGTTATTTGTATTTCACCATCATAGTGAAGACCTTTCCTTAAGAATTATTTGAATTGTTCCAGTTTGCTGTGGATTTCTTTATGTTATGTTTACTAGACTGAACCAAAATCCAGACTGCAGCTGTCTTAATATTCTAGATGTAAAGTGAGCAATATATACAGTTTTATATTATGCAACTGCAATACCATAAAATAAAACTCTATTCCCTCATTGTGGAAATTAAAAGGCAAAATTCCAGTGGTTTAACTCAATTTCTCTGAATTTTTTTTTTGTTTTCCCTTTTCCTGTATTCTGATAGAAATGACAGGAGGCGGCTGTGCATGTGGCTTGCCTCGCAAACTTCTTGTGTGGTCTGGAAACTTTATGATTTATTCAACTAATGGGAGAAGAGCACAACCCCCTATGACCACAGAAAGAAAACTGCACGTGGGTTTAATGCATTCACCACAAAAATGTCTGCTATGGCCAAGCTGTGGCCGAAAACATTGCATGTGTGGGGACTAAATAGGAACCCAAGGATTATTTACTAGTGATCAGTCCTTAAGATGTTTCAGATATCACATCACATAATGAAAGGCATTGCCAGGACAAGGCTATTGTCGCTCAATACTCAACGCTGTCATCAAAATGAAACAAATTCAAGAGAGCCATGTTTCAGAGTTGATATGTTAATACATTCATTTTAAAGGATTATGAAGAAATGAATGGAGGTATCTAGTTTTAGTTTAGAGGAATAATCAGTAGCAGGTACTTGCCAAAAGTAATGGTGGGTATTCAAAATCTGCCCTCATCTTGAATTTCTCCTGTAATAGCACTGATTTAACCCATTATTTTTAAGCAGTTCTGAGACAAACTGTTTACTGGGACATTAAAAAAAAATATAGAGTTGTCCAATAATTACCACACAAGAAGGAGGTCAGTTGACTTATCCATGACTGGATCCAGACAAAAATTAAAATCCCCTCCAAACAAAATATTTTCGCACCCATCACTTACTTTTAAAAATATCTCCTGTACAAATTTTCATTAACAAAATTTGGGGTATAAATATTCATGTGTCCAGGATTCTATCTGGCAGGCATCATCACAAACCTTTTGTTTGGGCTGGCAACCACATCTCAGACCACAACTGGAACATTTTTCTTTATCAGAATAGCTACTCCCCTTGCTCTAGAACTAAAGCAGGACGATGCCACTTGACCCACCCATCCTCTCTTTAGTTTTGTATGTTCATGTTGGGTGAGGTGGATCTGCTGTAAAAACACTATATCATATTGCATTTTCTTAAGGTGTTTCAAAATTTTCTTTCTTCTTACTGGCCTGTTAATCCTGTTAACATTAAAACTTATGAATTTAATTGTTTTATCCATTACCCCAGAGCTTTTTTTTATTATCCTTACCCCTCTCTTACATCTTTATTGATCTTTCCTTGGTACAGATATCTGTGATAAAATAAAAATAAAACAAAACAAAGAAAGTAACCAGGGCCAGGACGGCTGAATCTACCCTAGCCTTTATGAAAGATCTAAACCTTATTGACGACTGGAGAAGACTAAATCTAAAAGAAAGACATCATTCATTTTACTCTAGACAATATGATTCCTACACTAGAATTAATTTATTTTTGGCATCAGCTTAATTGGAGGGTAGGATAGTGAAAACTGAATATATAGTTCATCAACTGTCAGATCATGCACCCTTGACATTATCCATTATAATGCCAGACAAACAAACTGTGATGTATAGATGGTGCTTAAATATACTACTGTTGGGAAAACCTGAATGTTGTAGTTTTGTTAGAACTCAAATTAAGTTGTTCTGTGAGATGAACTGACCCTCTACCGGGGAAAACTTCCTAATTTGAGATGTTTTGAAAGCTTATCTAAGGGGCCAAATAATTGTGGATATACGAAGAGTATAAAAAAGAGACATATGAAGGAAGTTAGTGCTTTAGATCAAGAGATAGCTCCATTGGAAAAAGATTACCAAAGAAAGGGTATGGAAGAGAAATATAGAAATCTGATGAACAAGAAACTCAAATACAACACATTACAAATATACAAGACGAAAAATCTGATTTTAAGATTGAGACAGCAATTTTATGAACTGAGGGAAAAAGCCCATAAAATCTTGTCCTGGTAAGATCTCATATAAACCAAAAGAAATAAATGAAACATTTGAAAGATTCTATAAAGAATTATATAAATCTGAATATGTGGTAGGTAAATTAATGGAGAAAATTCTTAGAGATAGTACTTATAAACATCTGGATAGACAGGGTCTGATCAGGAGCACTCAACATGGATTTGTGGGAGGAAGGTCATGTTTGACCAATCTGATTGAATTTTTTGAAGAGGTGACTAGGAATGTGGATGAGGGTAGCGCAGTGGATGTTGTCTATATGGACTTCAGTAAGGCCTTCGATAAGGTACCACATGGAAGGTTAGTTAGGAAGGTGCAGTCTTTAGGTATAAATTTTGAGATAGTCAAATGGATTGAACATTGGCTGAAAGGGAGAGGCCAGAGAGAGGTAGTGGATAATTGTCTGTCAGGTTGGAGGCCGGTGACCAGTGGTGTGCCTCAAGGATCTGTATTGGGCCCATTGTTGTTCGTTATATACATTAATGATCTAGATGATGGGGTGGTGAATTGGATTAGTAAATATGCAGACGATACTAAGATAGGTGGAATAGTGGATAATGAAGAAGGTTTTCAAGGATTGCAGAGGGATTTGGGCTGCTTTGAAAAGTGGGCTGAAAAATGGCAGATGGAATTTAATGCTGATAAGTGTGAGGTGCTTCATTTTGGTAAGAAGAATCAGAATAGGACATATGTGGTAAATGGGAGAGCATTGATGAATACAGAAGAGCAGAAAGATTTAGGAGTAACGGTACATCGTTCCCTGAAGGTAGAAACTCATGTGAATAGGGTGGTGAAGAAGACTTTTAATATGCTGGCCTTTATCAATCATTGCATGGAATATAGGAGTTGGGAGGTGATGTTGAGATTGTATAAGACGTTGGTGTGGCCTAATTTGGAGTTCTGTGTGCAGTTCTGGTCGCCTAATTATAGGAAGGATATAAACAGAGTGGAGAGAGTGCAGAGAAGGTTTACCAGAATGTTACCTGGGTTTAAGCATCTAGAGTTTAGGGAGATATTGGACAGATTAGGTCTTTATTCTTTGGAGCGTAGAAGGTTGAGAGGGGATTTGATAGAAGTATTTAAGATTATGAAAGGGATAGACAGAGTGGATGTGGATAGACTATTTCCGTTAAGAGGAGGAAAGATTAAAACAAGAGGACATGAGTTAAGAATTAAGGGGCAGAGGTTTAGAGGTAACATGAGGGGGAACTTCTTTACTCAGAGAGTGGTAGCCGTGTGGAATGAGCTTCCGGGAGAAATAGTGGCGGCGGAGTCAATTGTATTATTTAAGAAAAGGTTGGACAGGTATATGGATGAGAAGAAGATGGAGGGTTATGGGCATTGTGCAGGGAGGTGGGACTAGAGAGGGGTGTTTGGTTCGGTGTGGACTAGAAGGGCCTAATGGGCTGTTTCCGTGCTGTAATTGTTATGTTATGTTATGTTATGGAAATATCATACAAAAATAGATGAGTTCTTGTGTCCATTAGAGCTACCAAATTTAGATCAAGAAGAGAGAGAAGGGCTAAATGCCCCTTTCTCAAATGAAGAGATTACACAGACTTTAAGCTCTTTACAAACTGGAAAATTACTGGGAGAAGATGGTTTCCCCACTGAATACAATAAAGAATTTAAAGATCTTTTAATGACCCTTCTTATGAAGGGGGTGGATCAAATGGCGGAAACATATACTCTCCCAGAATCTTTCTCAAGAGCTATCATGAGAGTAATCCTAAAAAATGCAGGGATCCCTTCAACCCTGCTCCCTCTTGACCAATTTCTTTACTGAAAACAGATTATAAAATTATTGCTAAAACATTAGCTAATAAATTGGCAAAATATCTACAGAAGTTAGCACATCAAGATCAAAATGGATTGTTGAAAGAAGACAATCAACAAACAACATAACTAGATCACTTTCTATAATAAATTTAGCACAGTTGGGACTGGATCTGGGTGTGGATGTGGCTCTAGTTGCAGGGAAGGCCTTTGACAGATTGGAATGGGACTTCCTTTTCAAGGTACTAGAGAAATTTGGATTGGGACAAACATTTAATAATTAGGTGAAGACATTTTACCATAAACTCCAAGCTAAAATTATTACAAATGGACATTTGTCTCCAATGTTTCCATTGAATAGGTCCAGTAGCCATGGCATCCGATTATCCCCAGCGCAGTTTATACTGGCAAGAGAACCACTGGCAGAAATCATTTGACAGGATCCAGACATAAATGGGTTCAAGGTGGGCCAGGTGGATCAATCTTTTAGCTGATAATATGTTACTATATTTGGCAGACCTGGGGAAGTCGCTGACTAAGTTAACAAGCACA
Source organism: Narcine bancroftii (assembly GCF_036971445.1). Lineage (NCBI taxonomy): Eukaryota > Metazoa > Chordata > Chondrichthyes > Torpediniformes > Narcinidae > Narcine > Narcine bancroftii. The sequence goes on along the minus strand of NC_091471.1, from coordinate 202,374,168 downwards.
CTGGAAGATTATGGGAAAGTTTCAGGTCATAAGGTGAATTTGGATAAGAGTGAAATTATGCCTTTAACAAATGGGGATTATAGACAATATCAACAAGGAAGTCAGTTCAGGTGACCTGAAGAAGGCATAAAATATTTAGGAATAAAAGTAGATAAAAATTTATGTAATTTCCACAAACTTAATTACCTCCCCTTGCTCTGGAAGATTGAGGAGGACCTAGCTAGATGGAGAGTTCTGCCTATAACATTGATAGGTAGGGTTAACTGTATCCAAATGAAGGCGATGCCAAGACTTTAATATTTTTATCAATCATTGTCCATTTTGTTACCCCAGAGCTGTTTTAAGGTATTTAACGAAGAGGCTGGGTGGCTAGAATCTCCATGAAGAAATTAACATGAGGTTATAACTTAGGGGATTTTAAATTACCTGATTTTTAAAAAGATGTTATTGGGCAACTCAGGAAAAGTTTATTGCATAATTTTTTGATTGAGAGAATATTCCATCCTGGGCACAAATTGGGCTATATTTGATAGATAAAAAGAGAGTAGAAGAATTTATTTACAAATGGATTACTAAATTAATTTCAAATACATCAAATAACCCAATACTAAAACATATATCTGCACTGCAAATTTGGAAAAAAAAATTAATGCATTGGATTAAAAATTGGGATATCTCCAAAAACGCCTTTGTCCCAAAATAATTTAATACCTTTGACTACGGGTAATGAGATTCTGGACATCTGGTACCAGAAAGGAATTAGATATATCGAGGATTGTTATATACAAAGGCAGTTCATGACATTTGAACAATTAAGAAATAAATATGATTTGTCTACTAGAACATTTTTCTGCTATCTACAACTAAAATCTTTCTTTTTGGGAAAATTAGGACTAAATATGATTTTCCCTAGATGCAACAATGTGGAGATTCTAATTTGAAGGGGGAATGTATATAAATTTATATCTAGAATATATTACATATTCCAAAGTGAGAGTTAAAAACCGAATTTTCTAGGGAGAGATGGGAGTCAGACCTAGATACAGACATTAACGAAGACTGGTGTCAAGACCTATATATGAACAATATGACTGGAATCATTAATACCAGATATAAATTGGTGCAATATAATTTCTTGCATCATTGATACCACACACCATAAAAATTACATAAATCAAAATCTGATTTTCAGAAATGTGCTTTAGATGTGGTGTACTGACAAAAGGCAAAGGAGGAAAAACCCAACACCCAACCCCAACCAACCAATTTTCCCCTGCAACCGCTGCAACCGTGTCTGCCTGTCCCGCATCGGACTTGTCAGCCACAAACGAGCCTGCAGCTGACGTGGACATTTACCCCCTTCATAAATCTTCGTCCGCGAAGCCAAGCCAAAGAAGAAGAAGAGAAGTTGGAACTTTCATCCACTCTACCTAACTATGTACAAAGGTATGGCCTTTTTGAGTGAATTTTGGGGGCATTCTTAAGAAAATTACAAAAGTGGATTTTCCAGAAGATCCGGAAGTATTTCTTTTTGGGAGACATTGGGTTTTAAGATATCAAAACACCAATTTCTTTTGTGAAGCTCACCTTAGCTGTAGCTAGGAAGTGTATAGCGGTTTCATGGAAGTCCAACTCCCAGTTAACCATGGAACATGGAAATGCAGAGTTGCATTCCCCTAGAGAAGATCACTTACAATATAAAGAAAATTATGACATATTTGTCAAAATATGGAAACCTTATTTGAATTATATTGACACCCAGTTTGGTTAATTCCCCCTACTTGCACAGACACGGTTTATGTCTTTGTTTATGAATAAAAGTATTTAAACTGATTCTGTATTAATATAAGTTTATTGATTGCTTCATTAATTATATAAGGGAGGAAGGTAGGGAGGGAAGTAAGAGGATGGGATTAACACATACCCTATATACGCTGCTGAAGATCCAGCTGCGCTGGGTGGGTCACGTCTCCAGAATGGAGGACCATCGCCTTCCCAAGATCGTGTTATATGGCGAGCTCTCAACTGGCCACCGTGACAGAGGTGCACCAAAGAAAAGGTACAAGGACTGCCTAAAGAAATCTCTTGGTGCCTGCCACATTGACCACCGCCAGTGGGCTGATAACGCCTCAAACCGTGCATCTTGGCGCCTCACAGTTTGGCGGGCAGCAACCTCCTTTGAAGAAGACCGCAGAGCCCACCTCACTGACAAAAGGCAAAGGAGGAAAAACCCAACACCCAACCCCAACCCACCAATTTTCCCCTGCAGCCGCTGCAACCGTGTCTGCCTGTCCCGCATCGGACTTGTCAGCCACCAACGGGCCTGCAGCTGACGTGGACTTTTACCCCCTCCATAAATCTTCGTCCGCGAAGCCAAGCCAAAGAAAGATATATATAGTTGATTTGTTTATGGTTTGTTGAGTCTATAAAAATCAAAATAAAATATTCCAAAGAAAGGTCAGTTGGCCCATTGAGTCTGAGGCAGCACTTTGTGGAACAATCTACTTTGTCCTATTCCTTGCCGATCCTTAGTAAGTTCTCTATTGTTAAAGAATGTTTGTTGCCTTTTTGTTTAAAAGCTTAAGTCAGGTTTATTACTCTTGAGAGGAACTTGATATTAATATTTCATGTTTTATTTCTCCCCAGAAGATTCAAATTTATAAAATCATATGGACATTTAAAAATTTTAATGATATGAAAACTTTCAGATCAATATGCACCATATCTCTCAATTATGATATCCTTTGTCTGAAAGGAAAAAAAAATCTCTGCTGTTACCTGCTTGATTTAAGACTGTTGATCTTATATAAGAAGCACTCCCAGATGAATCATGAATAAGGGTTAGAAAAGTAATTAATCTACATCCAGATAAGTGATTAATAATGTAGTGGAAGTTATAAGGCTGTGGTTGAGTTGGGTTAATTTTAACAACTAATAAACCTTAACAACTTTTTTTAAATTATGCAGCTATTTTAACCTTTCTCAGTGGAAAGTTATTGCATAATGTAAACATCAAAAAAATGTTCATGATTTTTTTAAAAATACTCACTAAAGTCATGGTGTTTAGGAAGAATAAGATTGAAAGTCTGGAAATGCAATAAATGTTAATCAGAAGCAGTCCTTGGGATATCGCAGGTCAATCCATGACAACTAGAGGGGAATATTACCATCTGAAGATGATATTGCACATGCAGTTTTGGACCCCAGAATGATATGATTGACCTGGAACAAAGGTTTGCTTTATTTCAGGTGTTTGAGGCTGATTCTGGGAAATATTAATCCTGTATTCTGTGCCTTGAAGAATAAGATCTAATTTAAATGTATGATATTGTGAAAAGATCTTGATGAAGCAGGAAATTATAGAATGCAGTACCAAGGAGCATAGTCTCAGGATTAGTTGTTTTGCCCTGCAGTTGAAAGAAATTTACTCAAAGGACAGAAATTTTTGGAATTATCCATCCAGGTGGCTATTGATGCAAAGATACTAAGTATTTTCAATGTTTGACTCAATAGATGCCCAGAATCCAAGAGAATAAAATGATACAGGAATCAAATGTAAAAGAGGAGTTAGTGTAGAAAATCAAATTTAGGCTCTTAGTACATTGGGGCTGCTAAACCCCTGCCCCTCCCTCCCCCACCATTTTGTTTGGGTTCCTGCCTAACTTTTGTTTAAACCTTCATAAAGGGCTCAAGTCCGAAACATTGGTTATGTATGATTAGTGCAACACCTTTGTAGTGCCAGTGATCAGGACTAGGGTGACCATTCCAAAGGAGAGCATAGTCATCATACATATATATAGTAACCTATGACCCAGGTTCAAATCCCTCACTGTCTGTAAGGAGTTCGTACGTTCTCCCGGTGTCTGCGTGGGTTTTCACCGGGGCCTCTGGTTTCGTCCCACTGTTCACAAAGTACTGGGGGTGTAGGTTAATTAGGTGTAAATTGAGCAGCACAGACTTGTGGGCTGAAATGGCCTGTTACTGTGTTGTATGTCTACATTTAAAATTTATATAAAGTACACTGTTTGACCTGCTAAGTTTCTCAGCACTGTGTTTTTACTCTAAGAACCATGAGCTGACCTCTATTCCCTTGCTAAACTGAGTTAGCAATTCAATTGGAATATGATCACAATTGACCATGCTTGATAGAAGACAAACTATTCTTCAGACTTATATATATTTAACTATTTAAGATTAACCATAATGACCAGGGGTAATTGCACAGCTGATTGAAAAGAATCAAAATTTGGAGCTTGTACTCGAACTCAGATGATCCTTCCAATGTAACTGGATTATTTGTTAACCAGCCTCAGAAATAACAGGGGGGGAAATAAATCTAATTTTAGAGAAAATTTAACAGCAGGCATAAGTAACAGTAACAGCAGAAGTGCTCCCTCCTCTCAAAAATCAAGAATATGATAAAGAGCATCAAAATAGGGAAGAGATTAAGGGGTTTAAAGGAGGTTTTTTTTAGATTTAAAATATGGATTTATTTTAAGTTGAAGGTTTTTCCACAGTAATGTTTGCATCAGGAAACCATTGAAGTCTGCTTTTAACTTTGTTCATAAAGGTCAATAGGGATGTTTTTCTTGTTTAGCTTTTATTTTTCAGTGGTTTATGGAATGAAGTTCTTGGTGTTATATTTATTCTTTAAACAATATGTGATAGGTCTTGTTTTTATTCATCCTATCAGCCTTAAATAACATTTACAATTAGATTAGTAAAATTGGGTAATTAGGAAAGAAAGATAATAAAGTGTAAAAGAACAAAATGCAATTACTTGTCTTTTCTCTTGAATTACTAATGTACATTTTTATCATTTATTATTTTTATTTTTGTTCAGTAATGTTGCTTTCATTTATTATTCTTACATTAATTTACCTTACTTTCACCCTAATATTATGACAAAATTATGCCTTGCATTGTAAAGCCTTGTTTACTCTTCTGTGGCATCATTCACCTCTTACTCGTCTTATCCTATCTACTGTGGGCACCCTCGTACAGGCCTTTGTCACCATTTGAACATACTGTTCCAGGACCTTCTAACTTTACATCTTCCATTCTCTAAAATAAACATAGAAAAGCTTTCTACCACATGCTAACTTGCATTGTCTTAATTCCCCTCTCTCCCTTGCCCTTGTTGCACTACATTAGATCCTAGTGTAGGATCCAATAAAGTTGTCTTTGGGTCTATCCTTATGATTTCCTCTAACCCTGAAACCCTCTGAGATTTCCATACTCCTCCAGTTTTGTCCTGTGGCATCTTGATTTTAATTATTCTACCATTTCTGTCTGTGCCTTCTCCTACCTGGAAGCCTAGCTATTGATTTATTTTGTAAGCATCTCTTCTTCAGCCTCAGAAGCTTCAATTTTCTTTTTAACTCTTCCTCTTTCATTTTTTTTAATGACCTCTGTAACAAAACAGAAGTCTGGGACTGCAGAATGGAGAAATCACTATTTATTACAAATCTAAAATTCTTCACTATAAAAATCTTTATGTGGATTGTAGCAGTACTTGGACGTAGTGTGGTGAACTGCAGAAGTGTATTTTATTCCTGATTTCCTGATTACCTGGCTCCGCCCCATCCTGTGATTGTACCTGCAGCCCCTCCCTCATTCGATCTTGTATAAAATCTCCATCACCCTGATCCTTCTGCAGAAAGCCCTTGTCCATTGTGGATAAAAGTCTGTAGATCAGTGACTCAGCCTCTCAAGTTATTTACTGTGTGCCCCATAGAGATCGCTAAGTTGAATAATGCCTTCTATTTTTGGATGCTCAGGTCTAGAAAGTGCAAGGTACTTGTTTAGGGATGCTAAGCCCTTTAGGGTGCAGAGGAGATTTACCAGGATGTTGCCTGGATTGGAGGGTATTTCGTCCCAGACAAAGTTGGCAAAGCTGGGACTTTTCTCTTTGGAGCGTAGAAGGATGAGAGGGGGACTTGATTGAGACCTACAAAATTATCAGAGGCGTATATATGTTGGCTTAAAGAAACCTCTTGGTGCCTGCCACATTGACCACCGCCAGTGGGCTGATCTCGTCTCCTACCGTGCATCTTGGCGCCTCACAGTTCGGCGGGCAGCAACCTCCTTTGAAGAAGACCGCAGAGCCCACCTCACTGACAAAAGACAAAGGAGGAAAAACTCAACACCCAACCCCCAACCCACCAATTTTCCCTTGCAACCGCTGGAACCATGCCTGCCTGTCCCGCATCGGACTTGACAGTCACCAACGAGCCTGCAGCTGACGTGGACATTACCCCTCCATAAATCTTCGTCCGCGAAGCCAAGCCAAAGAAGAAGAAAGATATAGGTTGGCCAGCTAATAACTGTTTCCTAGGGTGGGAATAACACTGACGAGAGGACATATGTATAAGATTAAGGGAGGGAAGTATAGGGGAGACATCAGGGGTAAGTTTTTTTTTAACACAGAGAGTTGTTGAGGCCTGGAATGCCTTGCCAGGAGTGGTGGTAGAGGCTGAAACATAAGGGGCCTTAAAAAGACTATTAGATAGGCACGTGGACGAAAGGAGAAGGTTATAGGGTAGGGAGGGTTTAGCACTTTTATATGATTCGGCACAACATGGAGGGCCAAAGGGCCTGTACAGTGATGTAATGTTTTAATGTTTAGTGTTTTTAATGTTTATTTCTTGTGTACAACAGAACAGGCCTTTTGTCAAGAAAACCCTTTCATTCAAGTACTCATCATCGGTTAAATCCAAGGCCCAGATCAAAGGAGTATGGAAAAAAATATAATGGAGGTAGAGAATAAGGGGAAAGGTTAGATATCGTAAGGATAGGAATTGTCAATGATCAAGAAAAGGGCATGGTTAGCCTGTGGGATATCAGTGGTGCTGAGCATCAATAATAAAAAGAAGCTTTGTGGCTGGGGTCAGCAAAGTCAGGCAGGAGTGGAAAGAATAAATTTGTGGTCTGGTGGAGAACAGTTGTTGGGGGGTAACTGGCAAGAGGTTGAGAGGATTGAGAGTTAGGGATTGGCAATTTGGGAATGTCTAAAGTCGAGGTAATCAGGGTGGTTTGTATCGGCAGATCAATGGTCAGAGTGAGTCAAAGATAAAAGGAATGGGGGAGAGGAGTTAGGCCCCCATGGTGGTTGGAGAGATGTTATGAAGCTAGATAAATATATTACTTCATAAGGACCTACCTTTAATGAGCTCCCACTACCAGGTTACCTCTTTAAAAACACACTGATCTAGATATTACAAAGGTCCATGAAAATTATGCAGACAATGTCATGGTCACATGGTGCACTTTATTTGATCCTACTGGGTGCATGTGTGACTGTTTCATGTTGAAGATCCAGAATACCAAGAGGGAATTGATCCTTACCAATGCATGCCACTATTTTCGAGCATTTCACTGCACTTTATTTTTTATTGAAATTGAATTGGGTTGCACACAAAAATATTGTGCTTTACAATCTAATTTCCCAGCTACTGAATTTTATGATTCTGTAACAATTAAGCTTCTAAACCAGGGGTAGCTTATAAAAGGCAAAATGATGCAAATTAAAGCACAACATTTGGGAAATATTTAACAGGTCAAGCGACATCTGTGGAGAGAGGAAGAGAGTTGATGTTTCAAAGCAATACAATTGTTTAATACCTGATGAATAGACATTATTGATTTGAATTGTCCAACAACAACTTTATGCCTATTGATAGAAAATTTGTGGCACAGAATATTATGTGAAACCATTGTGTGGTAAAATGGCAATTGTGGTGAATAATCCTAATGGCAAGCAGCCTTTCTTGTGGAAATGCCTTCATTAATCCGAAAACTCTCAAAAACCATGTGACATTATTTTATAAAAATGTCAACTATCCAAAAGATCTTAGAACTGGTTGATTATTTAGCTCAACAGTCTGACCTCCGAAATAACTACATTACATCATCACTACAGAGGTCCCCATCAACTCATTCTGGTGAAATAAATAATGTCTGGTGCCTGCCTTACTTAGGAATAAATTATATCAGCTCAGTAATGTCAACAATGTCTTCTCTAATGTGCATGCCAAAATACTTAGTAAAGTTTTCTAATTCCTCAAATAAGACAGCCAGCGTAATTGTTTGCAGTGCCTGAAGTAAATCAATTAATAAATCTTTCTCTGTTTTCCCTCATTGCTTTTGTAAAAACATTTGCGTGTCTGGATGGTTCAAAAACCAATGCTGAACAGCCATGCTGAAGCATGGTGTGTACGACAAATTGACAGAAAGAACCACTGAAGGAATGGAGCCTTGCTAATATAAAGGGAATCAGTGGAATTTGTGACCCTTAGTTTATGAAGTACTTTGGGATTTGGTGAGGTTGCAATTCAGCGATCTTTCTGTGCATGTGAGCAAATGGTTAATTGTATAAAGTATTTTCATGGCTAATTTAACATGCAAGCTATACAAATTTTTGCTGCAGATGGTTCAAGGCACTTGTTTATAAGAAAAAGTATTTCCTCCTAATCTATGACATGCCTTTATTATCTAAATCCCCTGTGAGAACTATCACTGTGCGGTCTCATGTCCCCTGATGATTCTCTTTTGTCCGTATCCAAGGATGATGTGTGGGATGCCTTCAGGAGTGTGAATCTGAGGAAAGCATCCAGTCCAGATAGAATAACTGGCCAAGTATTAAAAATCTCTGCTCACCAACATATTCACGGATATCTTCAAAATCTCACTCCAACAGGACATGGTATCCACCTGTTTCATGTCAATTGTAATGGGCATGGTATCCACCTGTTTCATGTCAATTGTATTGGTGTCCAAGAAGGCCTAAATGATTATCGACTGGTGGCACTCACATCAACAGTGATGAAGTGTTTTCAAAGGCTGGTGTTTAAGCATATCAGCTCCTGTCTGAGTGGCAACATAGATCCATTCCAATTTGTCTATTGTAGGAACAGGTCTATGCCAGATGCCATCTCACTGGCTCTACACGAAGCCCTAGAACACCTGGACAGCAAAGATGCATACATCAGAATGCTCTTTGTTGACTACAGTTTGGCATTTACACCATCTTCCACAAAAAACTTATCAGTAAACTCCAAGATCTGGGTCTCAACACCCCACTGTGCAATTGAATTCTTGATTTCCTCACCTACAGACCACAATCAGTGAGGATTGGTAAGAGCATCTTCTCCACAATCTCCATTAGTGCCGGAGCACCACAGTGCTGTGTTCTCAGCCCCCTGCTCTACTCGCTGTACTCCTATGACTATGTGAATTGGTATGACAACAGCACCATCCACAAATTCAGTAGTTGGTTGTATAAAAAGGAAGGAGATTGAAAACTTGGCTGAATGGTGCATCAACAACAACCTCGCACTCAATGTCACCAAAACTAAGGACTTAAATGTTGACTTCAGGAAGAGAAAGCTAGAGGTGTAAAATCCAGTGATCATTGGGAGGATCAGAGGTGGAGAAGGTGAGCAAATTTAAGATCATAGGAGCCACTTTCTTGGAGGATCTTTCCTGGACCCAACACACTAATGACATCATGATAAAACATGTCAGCACCTCTACTTTTTCAGGAGTTTGTGGAGGTTTGGTATGACATCGTGAACCCTGGCAAATTTTGACAGATGTATGGGGGAAAGTGTGCTGACTGGCTACATCATGGTCTGATATAGGGATACCAAAAGCCTCCAAGTGTAAAGCCCTTTCAAAAGGTAGTGGACACAGCCCAGGACATCAAAGGCAAAACTCTCCCCACCATTGGGAACATCTACAGAGAACACTGCTCTCAGAGAACAGCAGCAATCAGCAAAGTCCCATACCACCCGGCACACATTTCTGTTCTCGCTACTGTCATCAGGAAAGAAGTATAGGTACAACCAGGTTCAGGAGTAGCTGCTACCCCTCCATCATCAGATTCCTCAACAACAAACTCAGTCAGGGACTCATTTAAGGACTCCTACTTTTGCACGTTATTGTGTTTTTTCCCCCTCTCTGTACTGCACAGTGAGTTGTTTACACTTTTGTATTTGTTTACAAGTGTATGGTTATGGGTCCAGAGGACCCCAAAACCCAGCAGCATCAGAAATTCACCAAGACAAGTGGTTACTTAAATAAAAGTTGCTTTTAATTATCTTTAAACATGAAAACAGGATCAAACTTCAACTTATTACTATTAACTTAATGTAACTTAACCCCCTTCAAATTCTAAGCGTATGTGTATGTAATATGTGTACAAGTTCAGAAAAGTTCTTTGATTCACAGTCCAATCTCACTTCTCACTCCTCCAGACAATTCTTATACTCTGCACAGAATTTAACATTTATGAATTTCAGCAGGAACCAGGAAGGTTCTTGTCAGTTTTCAGAGAAAGATTTGTTGCTTGTTGGACACAGAAAAACTGATCCCTTTCTGATCAGCCACTTCAGTGTCTTGCCGAAGAAACTTACCACATCAGGTTTTCCAGATGATAACCTCTTTCTTTCAGGTCATCACAGAGTTCCTTTTTGTTTCCCTTATTCTAAGTGAAACATTATACAGCCAGCTATCTCTTCTTGTATGGATCACAAGGGTTTTGAACCGGCTGAATTAAGAACTCACAACCCATCTTCAAAATAGGGGTTTTCCACAAGCTTGCCAGCTTGTTCTGTTCCATTCCTAGCTGCTGCTGAACTGTAGAACTGAATTCTCTCTCTCTCTCTCTCTCTCTCTCTCTCTCTCTCTCTCTCTTTCTCTCAGAGAAAAGCCTGCTTGACTCTCTCTGCTTGCAAAACCACATGACCTTCCTAGAACAGTAAACTGCATTCAGATCGACTACGACCTAATATTCCGAGTCCATTCATCTGTTGCTTTCCAAAATAATAATCTATTACTTGACAGCATGTCCAATTAACACCTACTTGTGAAGCCTTTATACGCATTCTTCAAAGCTTTTGCAAAGGCACACTGAACCGAAATATCTGGCTTGAGTAGAGCTCTGGCATTTTAAATGCAATCTGTTTTGAAGTGTTTGTATGTGACCTAGACTAAAAAACTTGCCGCAATTTATCTCCTTTAAAACATATCTATATAAAATATGACATAATCCATCATAGTATATTGTGCACAGTTTTTTATTTGCACTACCAATAAATGGCAATTCTGCCTTGCCCACAGGAAAATGAATCTCAAGGTTGTACATGCTGTCATGTATGCACTCTGACAATAAATCTGAAATCTTGGGATATGATTTGCTTCTCCTCTGGGTCTGAATTCATTGTTTCCAGTTTTGTGATCCCTCTCCATCTATTTTACTGTCTCCTTCCTTCTGCTGCCACTTATGTAACATATACAATTTTAATTGCCATCCAAAAAGGCTTTCACTTCTTTAGTGATTGCATTATGGAACTAACTGGACCAGACCAATGTATACATAAATTTTCAGATGGATTTTTGTGACGTGTTCTTCATTAAACGACACATGCCTTATGTTGTCCATTAAAACTGAAATCATCAAATCCATAGACTTATTCAGGGTTTAAGAACTCACTGAGTTCACATACACTGGGAATGAAGATGGGATGGTGAAAAATCACAGCCTTTAAAAGGGCCAAAGTCATTGAGGATATAATAGACTTCATTGTTAGGCTGAGTCTGTGTGGCTCATAATTAATATTGACAAGTGTAAGGAGCAGACTTGAGTACATACAAGAAAACAGCTCAGCAAACTCCATGTGAATAAAAAAGGGGAAGTCTAGTAACTGCATTAAATAGCAAATATCAGCAAATGTAGCAGGGTATGGGAACCCTTTTATTTATTTGGAGCATAACATGTGTGAAATAGAATGATGCATAAAGGAATTCAAGAGGGTGATTGTGTCCGTAAAAATAGGGTCCAGTACCAATGTGTAGAGAACGTCTAAAGAACCAAAGACTTGTCGATCCAAACCAAGGTTTTTATTAACTAAAAGACTGGAGCATATCACAAGTAGGTCGACCAGTCCTGAATGACCTGGTCTGGCTAGGAGCAACCCCTTAAGACCTGCCAGTAGGTGTGGCTACACTCTCAGCCAATCACAGTCATCCTACACTACCATCTGTACATATGTACATATACACATTGGTGATAGAATCTGTACTATCAGGAGGCTTCCGTGGTTACAGACAGAGAGTGGAGCGTGAGGCCCCCCAAAGTGCAAGGAAATGGTTTGAAACTGGCACTGAAAATCTAGTCCCAGCAGTGCAGGGGCACACAATTGAGGAAGGACTAATAGTTTGAAGTCTGTGAACGTGATGCCACGCAGTACCCCTTTATCCCAGTCAAGTGCGATCTGGTCGCCAATGAAATTCTCTGTGCAGTGGGGAAAATAGCCATTCCGCAACGGTGGGCCAGGTCTGGGCGGATAAAACTGTCAGTTTACCCCAAGTCAAATAAACAATTGGTATAGTGTCCATGCACTTTAATCAGTTCCATAGATTTTGTGAGGGGTTGGGGAAGTCCTGGCCAAGGGTTATTGATGCAGAGACTTGTAATGTAGACATTGGAGACCTACGTGATGACATCACACAACGAGTGCGTGATGATGTCACGCAAACAGTTGGGCCATAAGAGACAGCATCGAGGAGTTGGTGTTGCTGCCTTCAGCCTGCTAGGGGTGTCAGCCAGCCAACGGTAAGTGTTGGGGGTCGCTGCTTGCTGTCGGCAGTGGGGCGATCAGTCGGGCGGTCGGCAGTGGCGAGTCCCTGGTCGGCAGTGTCGGGTCCCGGGTTGGCAGCGTCGGTGGGTTCCTGGTCGGCAGCGTCGGTCGCAGTTGCAGGTACCTGATCAGCTGCCTCGGTGGTGGCAGGTCCCCAGTCGGTAGCGGCGGCGGGTCCATGGTCGGCAGCAGCAGGTCCATGGTCGGCAGCGGCAGGATGTCTCTGGTCGGTGGCAGTGGCGGCGGGTCCCTGGTCGGCGATGGCGACGGTGAGTCCTTGTGCGGCGGCAGTGGCGGCGGGTCTCTGGTCAGCAGCGGGGGCGGCCGTTGAGGTCGGGGCTGGGGCGTGTTTGGACGTTGCTTCGTGAGGTAGGGTGAACATCATTGCGGCGAGGGTAGGTTGTACCATCCATGCTCGGTGTCTGCTTCGTGACGTCAGGCGCTGCCGCGCAGTGGAGCCCTCTTTCATTGGACGAGTGCTCTGAGGAAGAAGTGTTTGAAATGGAGAGTGGCGATTGGGCTTCACATGAGGCACTGTGTTTGACGGGAGCCATTTTGCAGTGACAGACTACAGCAAAGTGCCCGTGTTTAAGGCACTTCTGACACCTGGCTTTTCTTGCCAGGCACTGGGACCTGCTGTGCTTGTTCCTCCTGCAGAAATAACACTTTGGGGTTGCATCGGGCAGCGTAGTGGCAGTAGTAGGGTAGAGGGAGGGCATCCTACTCACATCAGAGTGTTGGGTTCAGCCCAGAGAGACCGTAGCCTCCATCGTCTCTGTGATCTGGATCACGTCCTCTAGGTTTTCTCCCCCATGCTCTAGCAGGCATTGCCTCACCTCATCGATTGAACCCCAGCCACATAGGCATCCCGAATGAGATCATCTGTGGTCTCCGCAGCAGTTCTGTCTGTGCAGGCACAGTCCCTGCCCATTGCCCTTAGTACCTGAATATAAGCTCTACAGAGCTCACTGGGCTGTGGCCTCCTTGTAACAAGTTTGTACCGAGCATAGACCCTGTTCACTGGTTGCTCGTAGAGGCTTTTCAGCACCTTCGTGGCTGCGGCGTAAGTGGTCGCGTCCTGGACACTCTGATAGACTCTCGGGGACATCATAGTCATCAATATTAGTAGTCGATGGTTGTCCTCTATCACTGCAGGGTCAGAGAGCTGTAAGTATGTTTCGAAGCATCTCACCCAGTGCTTAAAGTTATTCGAGGCTGTAGATGACTGTGGGTTGATGTTGAAGCATTTCAGCCGTAGCATATAGTCCATCCCTTCAAAACCTTTTAGTTAATAAAATTGTAGAGCGCGTCGAAAGAACCAAAAACTTGTTGATCCAAACCAAGGCTTTTATTAACTAAAAGACTGGAGCATATCAAAAGTTGGTCGACCAGTCCAGAATGACCTGGTCTGGCTAGGAGCAATCCTTTAAGGCCCACCAGTAGGTGTGGGTACACTCTCAGCCAATCACAGTCATCCTACACTACCATCTGTACATATACACATTGGTGATAGAATCTGTACTATCACACAATGCACTATTGTCGAACTTATGTATCTTTAGGTAATTAATGTACCATTTAGCAATGGAATTTAACAAAAGCTGCAAACCATCATCCATCATCATCAAATACTATGGAAAGATATAAATTTGGAATATGTGGTCATAGTTTAGGAGCGATAATTAGCAGTTATATTGTAATTCTAAAGTAAATGCAGCATTGTAACTGGAATGTGTTCTTGGATCGTGTACACCAGATAAGTTTGTGTGTGTGTGTGTGTGTGTGTGAACCTTTGAGTAAATGCTCAGATTACTAATCATAGAAGATCTAACTTCTGAATGGCCATGTAACAATAGAAATTACCTCAGAAAATCTAACAGAATATCAGAGGATTGAATGTTGGTGAAAATGTGGGCCAATGACAAGAGCAATGTCAAATCAATTTCATGTGAGCATGTGCAATGCAAAGAAAGTGAATCTGGCAGTGATCCATGCCTTTACAATGGGAATCATTCAGTTTATCTGGGTCATTTCAGGGCAACAAGGTCATATAGCCACTGCATGAAAGACTAAGTAAAGGTAACAAATGGAAGTAATGTCAATGGAACAGTATCTCAATGGAAAAGAAATACCTGCAGTGGAAAACCACCCAGAGAAGTTCACACAAATATTAAAAAGGATGGACAATATATAGAACACATTTTACTGAGCAGACTCATCATAAATAGTGAAAAATGCAAACAGTAATTACATTAATTAAAGATTCATAAACAAGACCATTAGAAATATTGACACAGTCATTGATTGCTCCAACAAATCCACGGATGCCTTTGGGAAGAAGAACATTAATACTGAGAAAATATTCACGTTGATCCCTGGGATGAAGGGGTTGACTTATGATGAAAGATTAAATCGTCTAGGATTGTATTCGCTCGAGTTCAGAAGAATGAGAGGAGATCTTATAGAAACATATAGGATTATGAAGGGTATGGATAGGATAGATGTAGGAAGGTTTTTTGAGCTGGCCTGGGAAACTAAAATGAGAGGACACAGTCTCAAGATTCGGGGGAGTAGATTTAGGACAGAGATGAGGAAAAATAGTTTTTCCCAGAGAGTAGTGAATGTTTGGAATTCTCTAACCAGGGAAGTGGTTGAGGCTGCCTCATTAAACATATTTAAAATTCGGTTAGATAAATTTTTACATGATAGAGGAATTAGGGGATATGGGGAGAAGGCAGGTAGGTGGAGTTAGGTCATAAATTAGATCAGCCATGATCGTATTGAATGGTGGAGCAGGCTCGATGGGCCATTTTTGGCCTACTCCTGTTCCTACTTCCTATGTTCCTATGTAAGACCCAAAGAATTAGTGGATAAAAGAAAAGTCTCGTCCTCTGTAATGGACAAAGTACAAGGCTATTCATTTAAAGAGGTCAATAAGGCAAGCTAATCAGCTTTGCGTGGGAGACATTGGGTGATAGCCTTGAGAATAGGTTGGAAGAACAGAGTGAACACATGAGATGACATTTAAAGAGGGTACTGGAATAACATGAATAATGCAAAGGTATGTTTTAGACTCAAGCATTGGCTTTAGATGACATCAAGATCACAGAAAAATCAAATCAAATGCCAACCTAACCTATTGTAAAACCAGGCTTGTTTACATAAGCACTGAAAGCTCAGGGTGATAAGGAACTTAGAAAATAGGAAAGTACCAAGGTATTTGTGGAAGTACCTTGATGTTCTGACAGTAACCATCTCTGCAGAAAATGACTCATCTGCTGAGTTTTTCTCTCATTTTCTGTTTTCCTCACACTTTAGATAATTACAGTTTGACTAACTTATGAAGAACAATGCAAGGTTAGTTTGAATGGTAAAGGAGGTATTGAAGAAACGTCATGGAAATTCAATGAAAGAAATCACAATAACTTGCTGCAATTATTCCAATTATAGAAAGGCACCAGACTTTGCAAGCAGGACATACTCCTGTGGAAATACTAATACACAGACTCAGGGTGTGGATTAGTTTTGTTCAGCCCAATTTGGAATGCAAAGTGGAGGAAAAGCATTTCAAACAGACTAAACAACGAGACATAAGCAGCATGGGGAAGAGGTTCATTCCATTTGATAGTGTTTATGTACTGAGACCTCCCAGCAGGTTGGAAATAAGAGATTAGGAAATAAATTTTCAGAGACATCCTGAGAGGAGCTTCAAATAAACTGCAGGCACCTTCTTTGAGTTCTTCATTTCTCAAATGTACCTATCTGTACCCTCTATAACAGGCCTTATTATAGATTAAGAACTGACTAAATATACTTATTTTATATTTATATAACTTCCTCTTTCATTTCTAGTGTCAAGATTTGCCTCTCTAATCGTTGCCCTAATTATCTTTTATTTTCTTTTTCCAAAGTCCCAGGGGTCGATCTTATTTCACTGGGGATTTGCACTATTATCTATCCCATTGTTTACTCTATTGGGCTCAGCAACCAGTGCAATCATATTGATATATTTACATTCTGGCTTTGGTTGAAACCAAGTGCATATCCTTGGAACATTTTGCTACTTTCCAATACCTGTCTACTTAATTGAACTTCTCTCCTTGTTCCTCTCGCATCTTTTCCTCCATTGAACTTTGCACTCATATTTCTCTTTTATTATCTTCATTACTTACCAGTATCGGAAATCCACCATATTTCTCTGAATGCTATCCTCCTTGAGCTCCTGTACTGGGCCAATCTTCAATCTCCATCAATGCTTCCCTGTTGACCTGCTGAAGCTCCTCCTCCATACAAACTCTCCTATCTTCCTTTCTGCCTTGTCATTAACCATAGCACACAACTGCCATGGCTTTGGTCACTTCCAGAAACACACATGACCACATCCTCCATTTCCATTAATGCTGTAATCACCTATTCACTTTCAACTTTATTTGCTTTTGTCTGGTGATTGGAAAGAATCATTTTCAATCTCCTAAATGTCTAGCCTTTGTCATCATATTGTTCGATGTTTTTTTTTCTCTGGCTGACAATATGCTCGTCCATTACTCATTATCTGTTATTGATGCACCTGTCTCCAACAAAATATTTACTTTCACATATTATAGGTGTCCTTCAATGTGGATTTCCTTCCTCACTCCCTCAAGTCTAATGGTTGTGCACTTAGCTACCTATCCACATCCAATGATCTCGGGATCTTCTGCCAACATCATTCATTACTGCAGGAATTTCAGTAGGAATGGAAAGATAAACACTTAGTATTTTCTTAAATTCCCTTCTCCTGTCCATCCTTCTTTATCTTCCAATAACATGAGAATAGTGCATTGAGAAAATGAGAAATTTAATCAGCTTGACAACTTAGGCCCATTCTTCTCAATTATCAGTGAATCAGTCCCAGGGTCCTCTCTCTCCTCCACACCTCCCAATCTTGTGTCTGAACCTATATCTCACTACAGTTTCTTTCTCAATTTTTCTCATGACCTCTATGTTTTCTATTCCATGGGACACACATTATGTTCATTCCCCCCCCCCCCCCCCGCCTCCACCCCCCAATTGCTCTGATTTACCTGAGTTATGTAAATCTAATGATTTACAGGGAGCAAGGATGGATAGGAGGCAGTCATGCAATGAGCCTCCTGAAAGAGTTCAAAGACTTGTTCCATAAACCCATCATTCAATTAGTGAAAAAGGGGCCCCTCACATCCCTGCTTAACCTTTCCCCTCGCACATTACATGTAGGCCTTCTAGTATTAGGCCCTGTGAAAAGCCAGTGGCCATTCACCTTATCTATTGTTCTTATTACATACCTCCAGAAGTTCACTCCTCAGCCTCCTACGTTCCAGGGAAAAAAAAATTCCATCCTATACAGTCTCTTCATAGAACTCATCTTCCAATCCAAGCAACATCCTTGATTCTTTTCTGCACCTTCACCAACTTCATAACATCCTTCCCATTGCAAGGCAACCAGGACTGCACACAATATTCCAAATGCAGCCACACCAATATATTTCTTTAAATGTAAACATATAGCACAGTAACAGGCTCTTCCAGCCCACAAGCCCATGCAGACCAAAGACACCAATTAACCTACAAAGTTTGTACATTTTTGGAGGGTTGGAGGAAATCAGAGCACCCAGGGTAAATCCACGTGGTCATGGAAAGAACATACAAACTCCTTACAGACAGTGCCAGATTTGAAACCAGGTCACTGGTGCTGTGATAATGTTGTGTGACTGCTATGCTAACTGTGCCACCCTTCTTGAATATCTTGAACAATAGAAATATGCCATTCTGATTTTTATACTGCACCTTACAAATGCTACCTTGAAGGATCAGTGTACAGTATATCTCATGTGCCTGCTCAGACTCACACATACCCAAATAAATAACATATCCATACATGCACACAAATAAGTGCACGAATACACACACATGCACGCACACACACACACACACACACACACACACACACACACACACACACACACACACACACACACACACACACACACACACACACACACACACACACACACACACACACAGAGATGCCTTAACCCTTCTTAGAGAATCACACACCTCATGCTTCTATCAACCTCTGCCACATGATTTGAGTTTTGCCAATTATTCAACCATACCACTTGGTCAAATCTCTTTCTTCTTGCAGCAAAAGATTGTCAGAACTGATGCCAGCCCCAGAGTACAGGAGGGAATCCTTACAGCCCCATGTCCTTCTTCTACTGTTAACCAGAGCACAAACCCAGTTGGAGATGAGGATGTGACGGATACAGAATGTATGTCAGTCTCTACATTCCAGCTCCCTCACAGCTAAAACAATTTCTCCTTGGCACATATGTCAGGCACACTACCTACCAGAGCCAAGCACTCCCCATCATCAAACCAGCGTGGAATATCAGGAATTACTGCCTACTAGAAACTCACCAAATCCCATCCAGACCTGCAACAATTCATGGAGCAGGGTGAGAAAGATAGATGAGGAATGAAACAGGCAGAATGAAATTGGCTATGATCTATGAAATGGCACAGCAGTGGGCTGATTGGTATGCTATCTCAGCAAATACTCTCTCATGTTAATGGTATTTCCATGCAGCTTTCTCAAATCACCACATTTTATTTAAAGTGACTCCTAATTTTGTCCTTCATATATGTTTTAAAACTTTTCTGACCAGCAATGTTGAACTATTTTGTGTGTGTATATTTGGAGTGACTTGTGTACCCATGCATCCCTTTTTGAACATGGTGGATTTTTTAAACAATTTTTCAATTCCAAAACATTTGTATCTATAGATGTTTGGAAATGATGACCAGCACCTCTGCAATTACTTCCCATACTTCCCTTTGCAGCTTTATGTACTTCTTAACTGAATCAACCAATTGGTCCACTCTAAGTACAGCAGCCTTTCTTTTACCTCTGTAATATCAATTTTGGTCCTTCCAGGAGGTCAACTGCATTTTCTCTTGCTGAGACTCCAGCGCAATATTCTTTCTCATTTACTCTCTCAGCCATAGCATCTACCACCATGAGAAGATTTCCTTTTTGGTCATATTGGTCTCACCACTCTCTTGGAGTCCTTTTCTTGTATACCTGGCTTTGGACTAGTATTCCCTTCTCTTTTATTTGCTGCCAGTCTTTTTTCATGTTCATTCCTTGTCTCATTTCCTTTGTAACTTATTCTCTGAACTTTCTGTAATCAGTCTGGTTCTGACTTGCACTAACAGCCAACTATTTGCCACATCCTCTTTTATTTTTCTCTATTTTAGTCTGTATCTTTTTGGCCACCCAGAGACCTCTGGCTTTAATTTTCCTCATCAGAACATACATAATCCACAGCGGAAGCACCTCCACCTTAAAGGCTTCCTATTGTTGTTCAATTACAGTTGTGCTTGCCAAGCTTTGATTTCAAGTTACTTGGGAAGATCTGTTCTCATTCCATTGAAATATGCTGATTTTGACTAGTTTTACCGTGGTAATTTATTATCCTTTCCCATAATAACATTAAATCTTATAATATCATAACTACTGTTTCCTGATGTTTTCCCACTGATGCTTACTTAATTTGACCTGATTTATTTCCCAGAAACTGACTGAGCAATGACAGACTCCAATTGGTCCAGATACACACACACACACACACACACACACACACACACACACACACACACACACACACACACACACACACACACACACACACACACACACACACACACACACACACACACACACACACACACACACACACACACACACACACAATAAGGTACTCCTGAACAAACCTCTTTCTTTTAAAAATATTTTTATTAATTTTAATGCGAAACATAGAGATGGTATAATTCAATTAAATATGGATAATTATATGGAATTAATAAAACATTCAATGGAACAAAAAGATACATAAATTATCATAAATCATATCCATAATTCATATTCAAAGTACTATATATATATATATATATATGTATAATAAAGAAAAAAAGGAGAAAGAAAGAAAATAATAAAAAGAAGAAAACTCAAGCCCCTGCCTTACAGCATTGCCAGATTCTATATGTGATTAATATTAAAAGAAAAACAAAGGTAGAAAATAAAATAGAGACTGTTCATGGATGGACATTTTGCATCAGTTGAGCAGCTTTCTGTTAAATTTAACCTGCCCAAATTTCATTTTTTTTAAGGTATTTACATTTTCTTGGATCACAACGATCTGAGAGTCAGATATCAAGAGAGTCTGAATCAAATTTTGTAGATGAGTTTTTTAGTTTAATGCCTTCTCATGAAGGTTTAATATCTATTATTTATGAGAAACTGTTATGTTTAAATCAGACTTCGTTAGTTAGAAATAAAAATGCTTGGGAACAGAATTTATATTTGACTATATTGGATGTGGATTGGGATACAATTCTTAAGTTGGTTAATAGCTCTTCATTATGTTCTCATCATTGCTTATTACAATTTAAAGTGGTACACAGGTCACACATCTCTAAAGCTAAATTATCTCATTTCTATTCAGATATGAGTTCTTACTATGACAGATATAAGAGCGGAGAAGTGTCATTAATTCATATGTTCTGGACTTGTCCTAGTCTAGAAAAATATTGGAGAGAGGATTTCCATACTTTGTCAAAAGAATTTAATATAGATTTCAGCCATTATGGGGGTCATTCACTTTCTTACTTTATAATTTAATCTCAATGTAATGAAGTTGTCTGGACAACCCTCTGAAGCAATTCCCTCTCTTTGCTGCTTTCAGTCAGTAAGATTCTCTAATGAGTGAAATATTCCTCATTCCCCTCAAAACTATAAATAATTACTTTAAATCTATGCCCCCTGGTTTCTAATTCTTCAGTGTAACTTGAATGACCCTGGGTTCTATCCTGGGCTCAGGTGCTGCTTGTGTGGAGTTTGCATTATCTTACTGTGACCGGGTGCTTCTGTTTCCTCTCACATCCCAAACATATGGTATTAACTAAATTGGCTACTGTAAATTTCCTCTGGTGTAAGACGGTGGCAGGAGCACCTGCAGGGAGATGATGAACATCTAAGCGTGAATAGGTAACAGGGAAATAGAAGTGATGGAATTGCTCAAAGAATTGAAAGGTGAAGTGACTTTAAATCATAAGAAAGTACGAGAAATAAATTCCCAATTTTCTCTATGTAGGCCATTCATGACTTTATAATCTTCATACAGTCCCCCTTTCTATCTATCCCATCCTCATAACTGCAGTTTTCCAACCTAACAATTGTAACGTAGATAAAAGCTCACACTCGAATGGAGAGAGAACAAAGTCTTTTATTAGCTTTCAACACAGGTAGGGTTCACAGATAGGCTTCAGAGGGGTTCTGGGTTTAGGCGGGAAACCAGGGTTATATACAGGCCCCAGGGGGAGGACCCACGAGGCAGGACCAGTCATCAGTACAGGACACTTCTAGTGAATCCCAGTTCACTACAACAATATATTTGTAAATCTCTTCTGCACCCTCTCCAGGGAACTCATTTTTCCTGCAATGTAGTGACCAGAATTGAACATAGTGCTCTCTTTGAAGGATAATTAGGTTTTTTTTTGATACCTTAAATTGGGGTTTTATGCATTAGCTGATGAGACATATCATCCTGTGTCCCTTCTTAATCATTTTAAGAGCCTGCAATGGTAGGTTTAATAATCTAAGTTACTAAATTCCTCTATTCCTGCACACATCTTAGTATCCTACTATTTAATACATATTCCCTTTCCTTGTTCTCTTATCTCATACTTTTTTTTGATTGAATTCCATTTACCATTTTTAGCTCAACTGTCCACATCATCTGCATTTTCCTGTAGATTAAGGCTTCTCACCTCACTGCCAATTATTTGTAATATCCTCCATTTTTATCATGATTTGTACACTACATTCTGAGCCCTGGTTCAGCGCAGTCCTCCAGCCACAACATTATCCATTAACCCATGCATCTTGCCACTGATCCAGATTTGGATCAAATTTGCCACCCTTGGGTTACTAAAGTGTTTTATTTGTTGATCATCCACCAGTCAAAATCCTTCTAAAAATGATCGACATACTGCCTCATCAACCCTCCTTTCTTTTTTTTTCTTTGGCTTGGCTTCACGGACGAAGATTTATGGAGGGATAAAGTCCACGTCAGCTGCAGGCTCGTTTGTGGCTGACAAGTCCGATGTTAGACAGGCAGACACGGTTGCAGCGGTTGCAAGGGAAAATTGGTTGGTTGGAGTTGGGTGTTGGGTTTTTCCTCCTTTGTCTTTTGTCAGTGAGGTGGGCTCTGCGGTCTTCTTCAAAGGAGGTTGCTGCCCGCTGAACTGTGAGGCGCCAAGATGCATGGTTTGAGGCGATATCAGCCCACTGGCGGTGGTCAATGTGGCAGGCACCAAGAGCTTTCTTTAGGCAGTCCTTGTACCTCTTCTTTGCTGCACCTTTGTCTCGGTGACCAGTGGAGAGCTCGCCATATAACACAATCTTGGGAAGGCGATGGTCCTCCATTCTGGAGACGTGACCTACCCAGCGCAGTTTGATCTTCAGCAGCGTGGATATGATGCTGTCGGCCTCTGCCATCTCAAGTACTTCGATGTTGGAGATGAAGTCGCTCCAATGAATATTGAGGATGGAGCAGAGACAACGCTGGTGGAAGCGTTCTAGGAGCTGTAGGTGATGCCGGTAAAGGATCCATGATTCGGAGCCGAACAGGAGTGTGGTTATGACAACGGCTCTGTATACGCTAATCTTTGTGAGGTTTTTCAGTTGGTTGTTTTTCCAGACTCTTTTGTGTAGTCTTCCAAAGGCGCTATTTGCCTTGGCGAGTCTGTTGTCTATCTCATTGTTGATCCTTGCATCCGATGAAATGGTGCAGCCGAGATAGGTAAACTGGTTGACCGTTTTGAGTTTTGTGTACCCGGTGGAGATGTGGGGGGGCTGGTAGTCATGGTGGGGAGCTGGCTGATGGAGGACCTCAGTTTTCTTCAGGCTGACTTCCAGACCAAACATTTTGGCAGTTTCCGCAAAACAGGACATCAAGCGCTGAAGAGCTGGCTCTGAATGGGCAACTACAGCGGCATTGTCTGCAAAGAGTAGTTCACAGACAAGTTGCTCTTGTGTCTTGGTGTGAGCTTGCAGGCACCTCAGATTGAAGAGACTGCCATCCGAGCAGTACCGGATGTAAACAGCGTCATCATTGTTGAGGTATTTCATGGCTTGTTTCAGCATCATGCTGAAGAAGATTGAAAAGAGGGTTGGTGCGAGAACGCAGCCTTGCTTCACGCCATTGTTAATGGAGAAGGGTTCAGAGAGCTTATTGCTGTATCTGACCCGACCTTGTTGGTTTTCGTGCAGTTGGATAACCATGTTGAGGAACTTTGGGTGGCATCCAAGGTGCTCAAGTATTTGCCAAAGCCCTTTCCTACTCACGGTGTCGAAGGCTTTGGTGAGGTCAACAAAGGTGATGTAGAGTCCTTTGTTTTGTTCTCTGCACTTTTCTTGGAGCTGTCTGAGGGCAAAGACCATGTCAGTAGTTCCTCTGTTTGCGCGAAAGCCACACTGTGATTCTGGGAGAACATTTTCGGTGACACTAGGTATTATTCTATTTAGGAGAATCCTAGTGAAGATTTTGCTTGCAATGGAGAGCAGCGTGATTCCCCTGTAGTTTGAGCAGTCTGATTTATCGCCTTTGTTTTTGTACTGGGTGATGATGATGGCATCACGAAGGTCCTGAGGCAGCTTTCCTTTGTCCCAGCAGAGCTTGAAAACCCTCCTTTCTACCCCCTCATAAAATTCATTCATTCCCACAATGCATTCCCCGAACTATTGCATGCTAACTATCTTTGATTATCTGTGACTTTGTGTAACCGAGCATTTGCACTATTAGCTCAGAATCGTTTGGAATAGTTTATTACTGAAATTAAATTAATCAGAAATGAAAGTAATAGATTATTCCTTCCACCCTTTTTAAACAAATGTCCATATGAGAGATAGGATTCAAAAGGCTGAACAAATAAATGTTGGAACATAATCAAAAAGGTACCTGTTTGGCCTTGACAATAGATATCTAACATGGATGTGTGGTAAACTGCTGTTATGCTTTGATTGGCTGCTGCTGGCTGGACACGCCTCCCAAGACCGATCCTAGTCATGCCCTTTGCATGCTCCCCATTCCACTCTGCCTTGATCAGTCAATGAGGTTGACAGCTGTTCCAGTCTATAGTTAATAAAAGCCTATCAGTTTCACAACTCGTCTTTTGTGACTATTGATAGTGTATCAATTTTATTAACTATAATTTTCAAAGAAAGATGGAACAGTTCCTGAAACCTGAGAAGCTCAACATCAACCCTTGATCGCCTGATGCCGCAAACATGTTTGAACTCTAGCAACACTGTTTTGAGGCTTCTTGGTGGCAGCTGTGAATGTTATCACCATGGATGCTAACCGACTGAGATTATTCTTCTCGTGAGTCAGACCCCAAGTATTCCCAATGATCAGTGACGCCAGCTCGTACCTGGCAGCCCTGGAGATTCTGAAGGCCCAGTATCACAAGAAGATAAATGAATCTAGATCAGGCCATCAGAAAGCAGAGACCTTGGAAGTCAAGCACTGAGTACCTGTGGGCCCTCCGGAATCTATGTAGAGTGTGCGACTGTAAGACCATGATGGCCAACCAGAATGTTGGGGACCGCATCCGGGATGCTTACATGGTCGGTATCAACTCTGGGTAAATAAGGCAGAGACTCCTAGAACTAAAGGTACTTGATCTACAGAAGATGATTGAGCTGAGAGTGACCCTAGAATAATGACTTGGATTATTCCTTCCATCCTTTTTAAACAATTGTCCATATGAAAGGTAGGATTCAGAAGGCTGAACAAATAAATGTCAGAACATAATCAAAAAGTACCTGTCTGGCCTTGAGAATAGATAACTAGCATGGAGATAAAGCAGTTTTGGTGGGAAGTGTGATCTATTTCCAAAAGTTAGGTGGGAGATGTGGGCCAATAATCTGGAGGGGTTATGTGGCGAGAGGAGTCAGTAATCAAAAGAGGTGTGGCCAATTGTTGGGAGAGGTCAATCTGATGGAGTTCTTGGTCATTGGGAGCACTCTTTTCCCACTGATGCTGCATGTCCCACTGAATTCCTTCAATGCTCTATGTTTAGCTTCAGATTCCAGCATTTGCAGACTCCTGATATTGCATAGATGTGCAGATCTATATCTTTAAAGCAGGGGCCATGCTCCCTCCCTTCAATCCCCTGCCTGACAGCCACTTCAGCAGGGAACAGCTCCACGTACTTTCCGGTAGTACAGTGGCTAAGTGGAGAGACTGCTTCAATAGCTGGAGTCATGGCATCAGTGATCACTGGAAGCAGATGATGTGGACAGATGGGTGTTATTGAACTGCTAATGGTTGTGAACTGAGAATTAATAACATCAAAGCTGTATTGCATACTCAAAAATGGCATAGACATTATTCTGGAGATTGCAGTAAAAAGTTGCTTTTAACCTGTCCTGCTTGAATATATACCGGTCATGTGGGAAAATGGCTTTGGAGAGATCTAAGATATTTTTTAAAGCACCTTCTGATTGAAAACAATGTGGAAACAAATTATAGAGTGGATCCAATTAACGTCTCCATGAGGAGAATGGGAAAATTCAGAGAATCATCATGGCCCTTTTTCTAACGATTTAGTTACAAACTTAGCAATGGTATTGATAAAAAAACACATTGCCTTCTCTCAGTTGAGCATTGGAATGCATTGACTGGATGAACCAATTTGTAGAAAATGCCTTATTGTTAGTGAATTGGGAGAAATAAACTTTTGCAGTACCTCACAAGTTGACTTTAAGCTAATTGTTTATTTGCACTTCTTTCTTTTTTAATTGGCATGACTTTCCAAATGGTAAGGTTTTACTCCACGTCAATTGACAGATGCATACACTGGCACATGATCACAAACAATGACGCCAGTCTTTCAACCACGGCATGCTCAGGATAAACAAATAATACAATCACAGAAATCTGTTTCTCATCACCATAGCAACACAAAGCCAGAAGCATTGAAAATATCGCAGCTCTGTTGCAAGCTAACAATGCGATATGATGTTTCCAAATTGCAAGTGATACTCAGTAGGATTCAGCCAGAGCTTGATTTGTTAAAACCCATCAGGTTAGAGACAAGTTGGGGGCTATGTGGTTCCTGTCTAAGGGCCTTCGGTCTTCTAAAACTTGTAAAAAGAGTCCAAAATACACCTACACTTTTTTGCAGTGTGTAGTTTGTGAGCGCAATACACAAAAATGCTAGAGAAGCTCAGCCTGTCATACAGCATCTATGGGAAGCAAAGGAATATAACCAAAAATTCAGACGTCAGCTGTTTTTCATGAAGAATGGCTTTCAACTTAATGCAAATCAGTATAAACTGCTGATTTGGCATGAACACCATCATTTTTGAATCTCTCAGCTCCATTGTGTTAAATGAAATGGAAGCCAACCCAGCTCCACTCTCCAGAGAAGTGCTATTGATGGCACTGTGACCCTTTGCAAGTTGATGGGTGGGGATATTCCATCTGCTTGTGGCTAAGGATTTCAGGGGCACATCGTCTAAGGCAAGTCTAAGCACTCGGCCTCTTGGACCTGCTCTGCCCTTCAATATCAAAGTCAAAGTTCAAATTTATTATCAGAGTACATACATGCCATGACATGCAACACTGAGATCCTTTTTTCCTGTTGACCAGGCAGAATTTCTAATTCTGTAAGTGTAAACTGTACTCAAGAATAAAGAGATATATATACAAAAGAAATACATGTAAAAAAAGAAAGAAATGTAAACAAACTGAATGCAAATACTGAAATAAATATTCAGTTAAAATATTGAGTAAAGGAAGTCCTTAAATAATTTCTGAATGAGTCTGTTTTTCAGGATTCTGATGGTTGAGGCGTAGCAGCTACTCCTGAACCTGGAGGTAGGAGTCTTTTGGCCCCTATACATCTTTTCTGATGGCAGAAATGAAAACAGAACATGTCCTGGGTGGTGAGGAACTTTGATGATTGCTGCTGCTCTCCTATGGCAGCATTCCATGCAGATGTTCTCAATGGTGGGGAGAGTTGTACCTGTAATGTACTGGGCTGTGTCCACTACCTTTTGCAGGGCTTTCCATTCAGAGGTATTGGTTTTCCCCTTCTAAGCCATTGGTTTAGCCACTCAGCACACTTTCTGTAGAGATTTACCAAGATTTCTGATGACATATGTACCTCCTTGGTCTTGGTGACATTGAGTGCGAGAGTGTTGCTCATCTACCATAACATCATTTTCAATCTCCCTCTCCCTCATTACTCTGTTTTATACAGCCTACTATGGTGGCATTGTCTGCAAACATGTATAGTACATGGTGTTATAGTCAAACTGGGCCACACAGATATAGATGTAGAGCAAGTAGAGCAGGGGCCTAAGTACTCAACCCTGTGGTGTCCCAGTGCTGATGGAGATTGTGAAGGATCATGTCCCAGGTTTGTTTTCCTATTTTGTGCCAAGAGCCCTCAATTCCTTGATCTTTCAAAAATATACCCATTTCCCCTTTAAGTACCTCCAGTGATCTAGCCTCTACAGGGCAGAGAATTCAAGTGATTCGCTATCCTTTGTGAGAATGTTCCTGAGTTTTAAATAATTGCCCCATACCTTGTAATTACAGTACGTCCCGTCCTGAAAGATTCTCACATTAGAAGAAAGATCTTAACATCTACTATGTCAAACATTCTAAGGTACTTTTTGTTTAAAACAAATCCCTTCCGACTCTACTGAATTCCAAAGAACATAGAGATATTTGGATTTGATGGTTAGGAAATTAGTTTTATTGGGAGGACTGAAGATGATTGCATTGTTCTTCCTCACAGTTGGAGGGAGTTTCTGCATGTAATGAACTGAATGTCAGACCAGTACTCTAAAATTTTAGAGGAATGGAAGAGTCAAGAGTGATCAGGCTAAGTGTTTCCAATGTACGTTTTTGGATTATATTGTGGAGGGCAAGATATTGGTGAGAAATAACAACGTAGATCCTTATAGTTGTGTTGCACAAGAAGCAAAGGATCGGAACAGTGCTCTGTGTCTAAGATCTTTCTGAACTGCATCCACAAGTTCCTTGCTCTAAATTTACCTGAATTTCTTTCTGGAGGAATTCCTGACACCATAGAATGTTTCTCCTTTACACCCACTCTCAGCTTCTTGTCTCTGAAAAGATTAGCGTTTACTCTTTCATATGTCAACATATTTCTCTAAGTACCACAGAGCAGACAAGTTTTCGGATGGCATGGTTAGCATGGAGGTTACCATACCAGCAACCCTGGTTCCACCACTGTCTGTACATTCTCCCCCTGACTGCGTGAGTTTCCTCTGGATTCTCTGATTTCTTGTCATGTTCCAAGAAGTACGGGGTTAGTAGAATAATTGGTCACAAGGGTGTATTTATGCTATGTGGAATCGTGGCCAGAAGAGTCTGCATATCTAAATTAAAAGTTAAGTAAAACACTATAACTTCTTGCAGTCATAGTACATCTCCCTTTTAAGAAAACGTGGTTTGCCTTTAAGTGATGCTTGGATTTCCTGTTAATGTTGAAGCTAACAACCAGCGAAGGTTGTGTTGCTTGCACTTAGCAATCATGTGATGTTACAAGCAGCAATTCAATGTGATGCCTGAGCACCATGGCTGGGCATGGGTTAATAGCGTACCATATTCTTTGCTTCTATTTTTCAAGGTTTTCCCATTAGCTGGGTGTTTGGAGATTAGGTCTCATGCATTTTTCTGCTGCCTGTTCAGGTTCCTTGGCATAGTTTACCCTCTGATTTTAATCTCTTTAACTCTGGACTTTTTCATTTTGTCTCTAATTCTCACCTTTTGTTCTTTGGCCTATGTGTTCTCAGCTTATCCCAGCTGCTTTTAATCCTAGTCCATTACTTATTCATTTGCTTCCTCTAGATTCTCGTTCAGATCAGCTCATCCACCTGCACATTAGTGCAGTTAAAGTTTGATAATTATTCCTATGAATACATCAATAACTCTGTAGTAGATAGAGAACACAAAGTCCACTTAAGTAGTGATCGATCCTGGACACACGACATCTCCTCACTTGTCAGGACATAACAGTGACTGCGCTTCCTGTGAAGACTGTGGTGGGCAAGGCTACTGGCCTCCATCGTGTCAACTTTCTACAGAAGCCCTATCGAGAGCACCCTGGTTGGCTGCATCACAGTGTGGTATGGTTGCTGTAGAGCATTGGATCAGAGGTCAATCCATAGAACCATCAGAGAGAATCACTGGAATCTCCTTCCCTTCTCCCCCCTGCCCCCGCCACCGATCAACACGATCTGCCAGGATTATTGTCTGAAGAGGGCTTGCAAAATCTACAAGGACCTCCACCACCCCGTGCAGAGCATCTTCCCACTACTCTCATCGGGAAGGAGATAGAGAAGTATCAGAGCTGGAACCACCAGGCTGAGAAACAGCTTCTTCCCATGGGCAGGGAGACTGCAGAATGACTGATTACTCTTACTGATCATACAATCCCTCCGAGAATCTACTATTATTTAACAATATTTCTTTCTTTGGCTTGGCTTCACGGACGAAGATTTATGGAGGGGTATGTCCACGTCTGCTGCAGGCTCGTTGGTGACTGACAAGTCCGATGCGGGACAGGCAGACACGTTTGCAGCGGTTGTGAGGGAAAATTGGTTGGTTGGGGTTGGGTTTTGGGTTTTTCCTCCTTTGTCTTTTGTCAATATTTATTTAGCTTTATGTATGTACTGCATATAAATCACTTGTAAATGTGTGTGTTATGTCATTAGATGTGTTTGCATGTTTTTATACTGAGGACCAAAGAATGTCATTTCATCCAGTTGTACTTTACAATTACAGCATCGAGTCCACGCTGCTGAAGATCCAGCTGCGCTGGGTGGGTCACGTCTCCAGAATGGAGGACCATCGCCTTCCTAAGATCGTGTTATATGGCGAGCTCGCCACTGGCCACCGTGACAGAGGTGCACCAAAGAAAAGGTACAAGGACTGCCTAAAGAAATCTCTTGGTGCCTGCCACATTGACCACCGCCAGTGGGCTGATATCGCCTCAAACCGTGCATCTTGGCGCCTCACAGTTTGGCGGGCAGCAACCTCCTTTGAAGAAGACCGCAGAGCCCACCTCACTGACAAAAGGCAAAGGAGGAAAAACCCAACACCCAACCCCAACCCACCAATTTTCCCCTGCAGCCGCTGCAACCGTGTCTGCCTGTCCCGCATCGGACTTGTCAGCTACAAACGAGCCTGCAGCTGACGTGGACTTTTACCCCCTCCATAAATCTTCATCCGCGAAGCCAAGCCAAAGAAAGAGACTTTACAATTGTATGATATTGAAGTGTGCTTGTACATTTTACTACAGTCAAAGTACTTTATAAATACAAGTACTATTGATTATTTTCTTATGAAGAATATTTTAGTCCACAAATCTGATTCTCAATAGATTTCTATCCAATTTGAATTTCATTGGGAGATAGATTAGGTTTTAGTGCTACATTCGACATTTTAAAGGGGGAAATGTTCTATTGTTAGGAAGATAGGATTTGCAGCTGACAAAGGCTTGGCTTGAACCTTGCTGGTTCTCAAAGCCTTTTTGGGTGTTTTGGGGGCTAGGGCCTCCACATTACTCCACTGGAGACTCTATTGCTACTCCTCTCCTGGACTTCAAGATATGACCCCAGTTAGTTAGGCCTTATGCATCCTGCAGGTAGATCCAGGTGCCTAAAGTTAGAGTGAGCAGGCAAACTCTATACCAAGTTTGGTGAAGGTGGATATGTCAATCAGGAACATAGGGAAGTTATCCTTAGCTTAGCTTCCTTTATCTGTGATCTGATTCCCAGGGCCAGCAGCAGCCAGCTTTTCCTGTACTGAAGGGTCACCCAGTATACTTCCTCACGCTCAATGTGATACACATGGTGCTGATGCCTGAGGGATGTAGCCTGCTGCTAATTGCTTAGCTACTTATCATTTCATTTTGCTTTTGTTTTTTTTTCTGATACTGAAACAAAAAGGGAAACAACATTTCCAACATCTCTGCAGCACAACTTGATAACCAGCTGCTTTTTGCCAACTGATGTGGAACGAAACCGTTTTTCAGTGTGTGCTTTGGTTTTAGTGAGGTTTTGACTGAATACAATGGAGAGTGCAAGCCATTTCTGAAATTGAACTATCATCTCACTGGATATCATGCATTTGTACCTTCTGGATCAGCCTATCATGAGGGTCCTTGTCAAATGAGTTACTGAAACCAATGTAGACAGCACCCACTGCCCCACCCTCATCATCACCTTTGTTATCTCCTCAAAAGCTGAATCAAATTTATAACACATGACCTGCCCTGCAAAAAGCCATCCTGACTGTCACTAATCTCACCAAACCCTTCCAAATGTTTGGAAATCCTATCCCTGAGTATCATTTCCAATATTTTCCCTGCCACTAATTTGAGGCTCACCAGTCTATAATTTCCTGGATCAGTCCTATTTCCCTTCTTGAATAAAGTAACAACTTTGGCTACTCTCCAATCTTCTGGGACCTCACCTGTTGCAAGTGAGGACACAAAGATCTTTGTCAGTGCCTCCACAATCTACTCACTTGCCTCTTTCAATAACTTGGGAAATATCCCATCAGGCCTTGGATATTTATCCACTTTAATGCTCTTCAAAATACCCAGTACCACCTCTTTTTAAATGATAAAAAGTCTGTGATTTCGAGGGGGACATGGGGATGATGATTTTTGTCTCTGTTGCTTTGTTTTAAATCAAAATGTGGACTTTTTTTTTTTAGCTTGCAACACCATGGAAGTATTCTTCCTTGTTCTGAATACAGACAAAATAAAATTTAAAAAAAATCAATATTTCTGGCTCAGGCTGAGAGCAATGAGGTTAGTGGGAAATTTATTCCAATAGGAAAATAAATCAATATAACAGACTCTAACCCTTAAATGGGATAATTGACAATAACTCATTGAGATTTTAAATTATTAAATGACTACCGAAAATGACAAGCATGCAGAATGTTAATATTTCACAGGATGGCAACTTAGCATTAATAATATGCCAACATCTTACACTGTCAGTATTGTTTCCTGGGCTATTATCTCATTTAATGTAAGCTCACTTGGCAGGATCAGAGAAAATATATGATACAACATGTCTATGCCAGTTGACAAAGAGCCTCCTTCCAGTTTCTGGTATTGGATCCATAGTTCCACCGGTCACAGCTCTTGAAGTTTGTGTCTGGGCACTTTTTAAAGTGTGATGGAAATTTATGCCTCTAACCATTTTTCAGGCAGTGAGTCTCAGACCTCAACCACCTCTGGATGAAAAAGCCTCCTCTCCCCTCTCATCTTTCTTCTAATTGCTTTAATTTTTTTTGTCCCTAGTTTTGAACTGTTAGCAATTCCTCTTTTCAAAACTTACATTTTTTTAATGCTTCAGAAAATACAAAATACAGCAGCAAAAGCTACAGGATTGAATGCAGATAAAATTATGGAAAATGTGCAAAAAATGTTGCATGAGAAGACAAAAGGAAATAAACAAGCATAAAATGAGTCCAAAATCAGATAACAAGCAAACAGTGTTTCAGGATTGTGAAAAAAAAGACACCACACAGTAAAAGAACACAAAAATAATCCAAGGAAGAAACTAATTTATCTTAGAAAAAGGAATTAGAGCACATAAACAGACGTAATCTGAGATAGCATGCCATAACAATATTTACAAAGTTTGTTGTTCCATTTTCCAGATCAATTGATAAAATAGTACAAATATAATTTTGCAAACTTATTGAAAAATGGGAGGGAGAATTTCACTGAATATACCACAGAGTATATGTAGCCAAATGCATGTGAGAGTAAGTGACACTGGTTGATTCCCTATTGTTACAAGCCCAGAGGACCCCAAAACCCAGCAGCAACAGAATTTCACCAAGACAAATAGTTACTTAAACAAAAGTTGCTTTTAATTATCTTTAAACATGAAAACAGGATCAAACTTTAACTTATTACTATTAACTTAACTCGTTTAACTTAACCCCCTTCTAATTCTTTCTTTTTCTTCTTCTTCTTTGGCTTGGCTTCGCGGACGAAGATTTATGGAGGGGATAAAAAGTCCACGTCAGCTGCAGGCTCGTTTGTGGCTGACAAGTCTGATGCGGGACAGGCAGACACGGTTGCAGCGGTTGCAGGGGAAAATTGGTGGGTTGGGGTTGGGTGTTGGGTTTTTCCTCCTTTGCCTTTTGTCAGTGAGGTGGGCTCTGCGGTCTTCTTCAAAGGAGGTTGCTGCCCGCCAAACTGTGAGGCGCCAAGATGCACGGTTTGAGGCGTTATCAGCCCACTGGCGGTGGTCAATGTGGCAGGCACCAAGAGATTTCTTTAGGCAGTCCTTGTACCTTTTCTTTGGTGCACCTCTGTCACGGTGGCCAGTGGAGAGCTCGCCATATAACATTGTCTTGGGAAGGCGATGGTCCTCCATTCTGGAGACGTGACCCATCCAGCGCAGCTGGATCTTCAGCAGCGTGGACTCGATGCTGTCGACCTCTGCCATCTCGAGTACTTCGACGTTAGGGATGTAAGCGCTCCAATGGATGTTGAGGATGGAGCGGAGACAACGCTGGTGGAAGCGTTCTAGGAGCCGTAGGTGGTGCCGGTAGAGGACCCATGATTCGGAGCCGAACAGGAGTGTGGGTATGACAACGGCTCTGTATACGCTTATCTTTGTGAGGTTTTTCAGTTGGTTGTTTTTCCAGACTCTTTTGTGTAGTCTTCCAAAGGCGCTATTTGCCTTGGCGAGTCTGTTGTCTATCTCATTGTCGATCCTTGCATCTGATGAAATGGTGCAGCCGAGATAGGTAAACTGGTTGACCGTTTTGAGTTTTGTGTGCCCGATGAAGATGTGGGGGGGCTGGTAGTCATGGTGGGGAGCTGGGTGATGGAGGACCTCAGTTTTCTTCAGGCTGACTTCCAGGCCAAACATTTTGGCAGTTTCCGCAAAGCAGGACGTCAAGCGCTGAAGAGCTGGCTCTGAATGGGCAACTAAAGCGGCATCGTCTGGAAAGAGTAGTTCACGGACAAGTTTCTCTTGTGTCTTGGTGTGAGCTTGCAGGCGCCTCAGATTGAAGAGACTGCCATCTGTGCGGTACCGGATGTAAACAGCGTCTTCATTGTTGGGGTCTTTCATGGCTTGGTTCAGCATCATGCTGAAGAAGATTGAAAAGAGGGTTGGTGCGAGAACACAGCCTTGCTTCACGCCATTGTTAATGGAGAAGGGTTCAGAGAGCTCATTGCTGTATCTGACCCGACCTTGTTGGTTTTCGTGCAGTTGGATAATCATGTTGAAGAGGTACTGGGCTTCTCCTCCAGGAAAAACAAGGACTGGTTTGACGAAAACAGCCAGGAAATCCAGGAGCTGCTGGCAAAGAAGCAAGCTGCCCACCAGGCTCACCTTACAAAGCCGTCCTGTCCAGAGAAGAAACAAGCCTTCCGTCGCGCATGCAGCCATCTTCAGCGCAAACTCCGGGAGATCCAAAATGAGTGGTGGACTAGCCTCGCCAAGCGAACCCAGCTCAGCGCGGACATTGGCGACTTCAGGGGTTTCTACGAGGCTCTAAAGGCTGTGTACGGCCCCTCACCCCAAGTCCAAAGCCCGCTGCGCAGCTCAGATGGCAAAGTCCTCCTCAGCGACAAGATCTCCATCCTCAACCGATGGTCAGAACACTTCCAATCTCTTTTCAGTGCCAACCGCTCAGTCCAAGATTCCGCCCTGCTCCAGCTCCCTCAACAGCCACTAAGGCTAGAGCTGGATGAGGTTCCCACCCTTGATGAGACATATAAGGCAATCGAACAACTGAAAAGTGGCAAAGCAGCAGGTATGGATGGAATCCCCCCAGAAGTCTGGAAGGCTGGCGGCAAAACTCTGCATGCCAAACTGCATGAGTTTTTCCAGCTTTGTTGGGACCAAGGTAAACTGCCTCAGGATCTTCGTGATGCCACCATCATCACCCTGTACAAAAACAAAGGCGAGAAATCAGACTGCTCAAACTACAGGGGAATCACGTTGCTCTCCATTGCAGGCAAAATCTTCGCTAGGATTCTACTAAATAGAATAATACCTAGTGTCGCCGAGAATATTCTCCCAGAATCACAGTGCGGCTTTCGCGCAAACAGAGGAACTACTGACATGGTCTTTGCCCTCAGACAGCTCCAAGAAAAGTGCAGAGAACAAAACAAAGGACTCTACATCACCTTTGTTGACCTCACCAAAGCCTTCGACACCGTGAGCAGGAAAGGGCTTTGGCAAATACTAGAGCGCATCGGATGTCCCCCAAAGTTCCTCAACATGATTATCCTTCTAATTCTAAGCGCATGTGTATGTAATGTGTGTGTCTGTAAGTTCAGAAAAGTTCTTTGATTCACAGTCCAATCTTACTTCTCATTCCTCCAAGTTCACTGGTTTCAGGCAATTCTTTTACTTTGTACAGAATTTAACATTTATGAATTTCCCCAGGCTTTGGTGCTTAAAAGGTAAATGGTTACCGCACAGGAGGGTTCTTGTCAGTATTCAGAGAGAGATTTGTTGTTCGCTGGACACAAACTGATTCTTCTAATCAGCCGCATTAGCGTATTGCCGAAGAAATTGCCCCATCAGGATTTTCCAGATGATAACCTCTTTCTTTCAGGTTACCACAAAGATCCTTTTTGTTTCCCTTATTTCAAGTGAAACATTAGTCCTCTTGTATGGAGCCACAAGGGCTTTGACCAGACTGAACTAAGAACTTGCAACCCATCCTCAAAATGGTTTTGCCAGCTTGTCCTGTTCCAGTCCCAGCTGCTGCTGCTGAACTGAATGCTCTCTCCCTTCCTCGGAGAAAAGTCTGTTGGACCCCCTCTCTGCTTGCAAAACCTCATTTTCAGACATTACCAATATTCATCCCTCAAACATTTTTTCAAGAATTAAATAAACAAATAAGGAAATTTCTTTGGAAAGGTAAAATGGCAAGAGTTCCTGTAGCAGTGGTATTAAACCTTTTTCTTTCCACTCACATACCACCTTAAGTATTCCCTATGCCATAGGAGCTCTGTGATTAGTAAGGGATTGCTTAAGGTGGTACGTGGGTGGAAAGAAAAATTTTGAAAACCACTGTTTTAATTGTACCTAATTGACTCGTTATGTGCACACATTCCCTTGCTGACATGTCTGTCCATTGTCTCATGTACTGCTTCTTCTGATTTTACCTTGAAGAAGGACTCAGGCCTGAAACATCGGCGATATATCTTTGTCTCTTTTAAATGTGGAAAAGATCAGCTGAGTTCCTCCAGCATTTCGGTACAGCATCTGCAGCCTATCGTGTTTCACCTTGTCTGTCCTGTCCTTCAACAATTAAATTTCAGCCATATCTTGCTGTGATCTCAAATAACTTACTTCATTGTCCACTATACACCAATGTTGGTGTCACCTCCAAAAGATGGCAACCAGTGATGAAGTTACCATCATATAAATCAATGAAATCTGAAGCACAGGAGTTTTCCACCAACCAATCTGATGAGTTCCTAGTTTTTTGTGAGTGTTTAACAAGAATTCCAATTATGCTTACAATGGAGAAAATATTTGTGATGAGTGAACTGCCACATCGTTAGGTGAGCAACCGATGTTGAGAAGATGTCAACTATGGAGATGTAGATTGCGTACAAGAATGCTTGTGCAAAATTTCAAATGATCTGTATGTCAGTTTCAATCTCAGTTTTGATGATATAGGACTTTAAAATACCAACTACAGTGGCAGCTTTATTTGGGTTGCAGGATTTCTTAGTGGGTTCCTTTCAAATTTACTGTTGCCACACAAGAGAAAGCAAAAAGTGAAAGCTGGCCCCTTCTGCAAGGCAGATGTATGACCTGTTACAACAATTTTGCAGAAAATCCTCACCACCCTCTTTGCAAAGGAAACAAAATTACCATCAGTCACTGCATTCCAAGTCCAGGAGGAACAAGGCCAAGGGACATCTACCAGCACTAAATTTTTGGAAAGGTGCATGATCCATACAACCATCGATTCCACCCACATACCACCTTAAGTAATCCCTTTTTAATCATAGAACACCTATGGCATAGGGATTACTTAGCGTGGTATCTGAGTGGAAAGAAAAAGTTTGAAAATCACTGAGTAGATGGTTTCAATGGCAATAAATTAGTGGAAACCATGGGCATAAATAACCAAGAGTGAATGTTCCCAAGCTGCCTTTCCAGAGGTTTGTAGATCTCTGACTGAACAGGAGAAGCTTGTGCAAACCAGGACCAAACTATATCGTAATGGTTTTAAATTTAGACTATTTTAGAGACAAAGTCGATTATTCCTTAAAGTTGATGTCCTTGCCCATTGTGTTGGTCTCCTGCATTTAAGGCTTCCAAAATCAAATTTGGTGAACACATGCAGGAATTTAAAATAACTTTCAGATTTCATGTCCTTTTAGATGGTCTGTCAACAAGATGGTGTAACTCATAGTCTGAATAGACTAAGATGATATTTTTAACTCCAATTAAGTGGTTCTGTACTTTTATCACACATGAAATTTGACTTAATGTAACGTGATGTGGCTGTATCGGTTACCAGAAAATGAGTATGAAGTGAAAGAAGATGCTTAAAAAAAGATAAGAAAAGAATTTAAACAAATCAGTCATTGATTGAATTGTTTTTAAATCTCCACTCATGGATGTGATGAGTTTCTGATCTCAATAATACTATTGGGGATGGAATTCATAAATCACTGCATGATTCTTTGAAAGGAATTTGTCATGATAAATCAGAGACCAATTCTTCCCAGATTCCTTTCACACACCTTTCAAGCAACTGCTTAATGCCATTGGGAAGAACAACCTGGATTACATGGCAACGCAAGGTCGTTTGATTACTTGAACAGAATCTCCGAACATTGCTTGTCATACCATTTACCACAGCAAATTCCGAGCCCTCTGCACAATTTCAAACATTAATAGGATCCCCTCCAATTTTATATCCCCTTTTACAACCTTCCCCCTCCACCTCCTATCCCACCAACCCCTCCCCCCCCAGATTATTCTCAGCAACAAGAGGCTTCTGCAAATAATTCAGGGCTAGATGTGTCCCACAGCTATAAGTAGTATTTGAGTGAGATAATGAGTCAGAGGAATCTGCAGAGGATGAAATACACTGCTCTCGTGGCCAACAGCAGGTTCTAATGGCAGATACAATGAGGAGCACAGCTCAAGAATGGGTGAGCTTGTTCCTTAGCCCTGCCCAGAAAGAAATAAATGAGGTCTGCAAGCAGCTTACAATGGAAATAAAGCCAACTATTCCATCTCAGCCATGAAATATTATGCACCTTGTTTGAATGAGATAGGGTCCTGTTTCCAGAGGTACCATGCAGTTTCAACGTAATAGTACAGGGCTATAAGAAGGCATTTAAGAAAACTTGCTGGATGAAAGACATGGTGATTAAAGTAAATAGTAAGGTAAATAAAGAAACCCTGGATTGGGGGAGATCAGAACAAAGCAGCAAGTTCTTAAAAGTGCAACCATTAAGAATTTCAAGGCAATAGGATTAGACCAGTAGGAGGAAATAATGAAAGTATCAGGACTCATTAAGTTTCCAAACAGAATAGGTTTAACCTTGAACACTTTTTTTTAAGAAGTTTTGAGTTCAAAGAAGCAGTTGATAAGTTATCACAAGTAAGTGTGTAGCTTGAGAAGCACATAGGATCAAAGGGTTGTGAACATACAATATGTTTTTAGTGAAGTGGTAACAGGGCCAGTGAAAGTCAAAGCAAGTGTTACACCTTCCTGACCTCAATACCAGGTGAGTGCAACACCAAGAGCTTGTTCACAGTCAGTGAGAAACAACAAATGGTAGGCATCAGTAAAATATTTAATAGTCAACAGGAGGTTGTTTTGAGAGTCTCATAATGAGGGAGAGCAGGCAACAGGAGCCCGGGATTGGTTAGGTCTAAATTTCCTGTAAGGACTGCAAGGACACTTCTTGTTCACCCATTGAATCTCTTTCAGCCGTCTCTAAAGTGGCACTATTATAATCAGGCAGGATATACCATGAGATGATGGTGGATGAACAGGCCAGAAGGCCAAATGCTGAATTTTACAACTTCCTGTCTTTCATTAACTCATTAAGCAAAGTATTTTTGAGATTGCTTCTCCATATTTGTCATAAAGATCCAACGTTTCCCTCTTAGTCAACACCATTTGGCTGATTGGATCATTATCTGACATGGAGGTGCCAACTGTTAGGACAAGAATAAACTCCAGAGGATTGTTAGTTCGGCCTCTGACATCACGGGCACCAGGCTTCACTCCATTGAGGGTATCTACAGGAGGTGGTGTCTTAAGAAAGCAGCCTCTATACTTAAAGACCCCCACCACCCAGGCCATGCCCTCTTTGGTCTGCTACCATGGGGAAAAAGGTACAGGAGACTGAAGATGAGCACTCAATGGGACAAGGACACTTCTTCTCTTCTGTCACCAGATTCCTGAATGAACAATTAACCAGTGTCCCTGCCTTACTTTGACATTTTCTTGTGCTACTTTTATTATTTTGTAAGATGGTTTACATAAATGTTTGTACTGTGATACTGCCTCAGAATAATGAATTTTGTGACATACTCAAGACTATAAATTCTGATTCTGAACACCTATTAAGCCAATTTTTTTTTACCAGAAACATTACATATAAAATAACTTCCTCACAGTTCGGCGGGCAGCAACCTCCTTTGAAGAAGACCGCAGAGCCCACCTCACTGACAAAAGACAAAGGAGGAAAAACCCAACACCCAACCCCAACCAACCAATTTTCCCCTGCAACCGCTGCAACCGTGTCTGCCTGTCCCTCGTCGGACTTGTCAGCCACAAACGAGCCTGTAGCTGACGTGGATATTTACCCCTCCATAAATCTTCATCTGCGAAGCCAAGCCAAAGAAAGAAAGAAGACATGTACAGCATTTTACAAAAGAAATACAATAGTCACAATTTTTCTGCCAACACAAATGTGATTTTTGTTTTATTGAGATGTTAGTTAAGTAATAGAACATTGGCCAGAACATCAGGTTACAAACTCCTCTGCTCTTTGAAATAAAGCTAAGGACCTTTTCAGTCCTCCAGAAGAACAGGCCCAGAAGGAACTGTAAAGACCATGACTCTGACAGTATGGAATTTCACCACTATTACATTGAACTGTCAGCATTGTCAGACTTACATTTAACAGGTTATCATAATGAGGAAGAAGAATGATTAATATGCATTGGTTAATATAGTGACAGCATCTGCAGTTGGATACCAATTAGTTCTACAAGAGGAAATTACAGTAACCTCTATCAAATGTGGAACCATAATAGCTTTCAAATTTTAATCCATGTTAGGAGTCAGTGGTTCAGTCTTGAGTGAGCAAGTTTGTCAATCAGACACGAAGAATTCAGTAACAACTTTTGCTGACATGAGGTGATCAGGATTAGGTGGGTGCAGAGGTGATTTATGAGGATAATGCTAAATCTGGTTTGTTGCAAGACAAACCATAGAATCATGGAGAACCAACAGCATAAAAGGAAGAGATTTAACCCCTCATGCCCATGCTCGTCAATAAAGATTGACCAACCTAACTTCACCTTGCAATACTTAATGCATGGCCCCTTCAAGTACACCATCTGCCTACTTTTTAATATGCCAAGGGCTGCTGTATTTACATCATTTCCTACCCCCTCTGTGACCTTTTAACCTTCTTTCCTTTATAATCTTTATATTAAAAACAATATGACCATTACATACAAGAGCAGAAGTAAGCCTTTTGGTCCTTCAAGTCCACTCCGCCATTCCATAATGAGCGGATCTATTCTCTCACTCAGCCCCACTGCTCTGCCTTCTCCCCATAACCCTTGACTATTCAGATAGCTATCAGTCTCTGCCTTAAATACACCCAACTTGGCCTCCACAGCTGCCCCGGTAACAAATTCTAGATGTTCACCGCTCTCTGGCTAAAGAAATTCCTCCACATCTCTGTTTTAAATGGGTCCCCTTCAATCCTGAAGATGTGGCCTCTTGTCTTAGTCTCTCAACCATAGGAAACAACATTGCTACATCTACTCTGTTCAAACCCTTCAACATCCAGAATGCTTCTATGAGGTCCTCTCTCATTCTTCTGAATGTCAAGGAGTACAGTCAAACATTCCTCTTATGCTCATCCCTTCATTTCAGGAATCATTCTTGTGAACCTTATCTGAACCCTCCCCAATGCCAGCACATCTTTTTTTAAAATAAGAAGCCCTGCACTCCAAGAGAAGCCTCATCAGTGCCTTATAAAGCCTCAACATCACATCCCTGCTCTTATATCTTATTCCTCGAGATATGAATGTCAACGTTTCATTCACCTTCTTCACCAAGGATTCCACCTGGAGGTTAACCTTTAGGGTATCATTTGCACCACTGAACTTTGAATTTTCTCCTCATCCAAATAATCGTCTGCCCTTTTCTTCCTTCAACCAAAGTCATGAGCCTACATTTTCCAACATTGCATTTCATTGGGGGCCACTTCTTTTCTCACTCTCCTAATCCATATAAGTCTCACTGTCGCCTTTCTGTTTGCTCATCACTACCTTCTTCTCTAACTAGCTTTGAATCATCTTCAAATAGCCACAAAGCCATTTATTCTGCTCCCCAAATCATTAATATACAATTTAAAAACCAATGGCCCCAGCCCAACTCCGGCCCCTGCAGCGTATCACTGGCAATTGGTAGCCTACCAGAATAGCATCCCTTTATTCCCACTCTCTGCTTCCTGTCAATTAGCCAATGCCATCCCCATGCTCGCATCTTTCCTGCAATTCCATGGGCTCTTACCTTGTAATGCAGTGTCATGTGCAGCACCTTGACATCTCCTTGTCTCCTATTACAATTTCTCCAGCAACATTTTCTCTATCTACTCTTGCCTCTTTTTTTACTCTTAATATTCTTAAAAAAAAGCTTTTAGTAGTCTCCGATACTATCTGTTAACTTCCTTTCAAAGTTCATTTTTTTCCTTCCTAATGATCTTCTTTAGTTTC
Organism: Narcine bancroftii; assembly: GCF_036971445.1. NCBI lineage: Eukaryota > Metazoa > Chordata > Chondrichthyes > Torpediniformes > Narcinidae > Narcine > Narcine bancroftii. Next base: position 202,331,397 of record NC_091471.1, on the reverse strand, counting down.
TTTCTGTAAACTTTTAAAGTCTTCCTAATCCTCTCTCTTCTCAGTAATGTTTGCCACCTTTTTTACCCTTTCTCTTCCTTTTACTTTGGCTTTGACTTCTCTTGTCAGCCACCGCTGTTTCATTTTTCCGTTCAAATATTTCTTCTTTTTTTGCACTTACCTGTCCTGAACATTCCTTTTTTTTTGCATAAACTCCTACCGTTTCTGCTCTGCCGTCCTCCCTGCTAGTGTGGCTTTCCAATGAACATTGTCCAGTTCCTCTCTCATACCTCTGAGTATTTTGTTGGGTTTTTTTAAATCCTAGAGCTAAGGGCAATACACCCTTCCTATTCGCTCCATCAATGTCCCTCATAATACATACCCAATGAAATGTCCTCTTAGTTTCAACAATCTTAAAGAAAACATGTCTAGATTATCCAATCCTTCCTCTTGGTTGACCTAAGCAAGACCTGCCAACATCTTTGTCAGTCTCCTAACCACCATTTCCTGCAGTGTGATGACTAAATTTCAGCATTAACCAAGTTGTAATTGAACAAAAACTGTAACCTCTTCATTTTCTATTTTACATCTTGGCTAATTTGCCATTGCACCACTTTATCCATCCACTTTGCTACCTTTAAAGATCTGTGCACATACATTTAAGGGTCCTGCTGGTTTTTTTTTTCCATACTTCTCAATATCCAGGTATTGTGTATTCTCCTGTAGCGACTCATCAACTGCATTACTTCGCTTTTCACTGAATAAATTCTGTCTACACTTATCTGCCTAACTGACCAAGCTATTTATATCTCCCTGCATAAAAGCTTCCCAACAGCCAATTTTTAGCATGCTCCCTATATTTGAGTCTAAATACTTAATAGAAACTACATGCAGCAAGGAATCAAATACTGACCATCAAGATTTTGAAAATCCTAAAAAAAACCCCAGAAAATTCTGGAAACACTCAGCAGGTCAGGCAACATCTGAGGAGAGGATAACAGTTTTTTTTAAAGTTGGAGATCCTCCACTTGGGGAACAAAAAGTTAATTTTAAATTGCAGAGAAGGTGAAGCATAGGGATGCATAGGACAAGGAAATATTAACTCAATTTTTTTATTGTCATGTGTACCAAGGTATATTAAGAAAGTTCATTTTGTGAGCTGTCCAGCTAGTCAACCCATACATAGCACAGCAGTGAAAAAACACGGTACAGAGTGTGGAGTTACAGAGAGCGATCAGTTGGAACAGGGCAAAGGCAACATTATTTGTGTAGTGTTCATTTAGGAGTCTGATAACAGTGAGCAAAAAATCTATTCTTTCATCTGGTGATGCATGATCTCACTTTTTTGAAATTTATTCCTCTTGGAAGGAGGGAGAGGAGAGCATGGGCAGAGTGGGGACGAGTCTTTTAAGACATTGGGAATTATCACATACTCCTGTTCAGAACTATTAAAACTCAAATTTTTGAAGCCTCACTGATTTATATGTTTTGGCAATGTCCTAAATTAGGAATATATTGGCAGAATATTTTACACGCTTTGTTAATGATTATTAAGATTAAATTAGATCCCTGTCCTTTAACCGCCCTATTTGGTTTTTTACATGAAGTGGATACACTTTTATGGGCATCTCAAGAGAAAGTTTTAGCATTTAGCACGTTGATAGCCCGGCGAGCAGTTTTAATGAAATAGAAAGATGAACTCTCACCAACCCATCCACAATGGTTACATGGATGCAATCTAAGCTTAGAGAAAATTAGGTATAATATTAAAGGTAAAAAGTTACAGTTTGTAAAGGTGTGGGATCCATTTATAGAATCCTATCATAATTGGGAGTTTTAGAAGATTTAGATGCTCTCGTGCTGATCTGTCTGTCTTCTGGAGATCGCAACTTGATCCATCTTTCTATTTTTCTTGTAACCTTGATTAGAGGGAGGGGTTAGATCAGTATTAGTTGAAGGGTTTTTTTCTTTTTCTTTCTTTTAGATAAGTGGATTTATGGGGTTTAATTATGATTATCCTGGATAATATCCTTTCTTTTAGATTTTATTAAGATATAATGTGATTTGTTTTAATATTATTTAACTGATTTATATGCATAATCATTTTAATAGACCATTATATTTAATAATAAGTGAAATTTAAAATTTGTTATATTATGTTTACTTTAATTTTATGTTATGTATATGTTATTATTTTGCCTTGCATTATTAACCACAACCACAGAAAATAACTTTCCTGTAAATAATTATGTCCTAAGAATGCTAGCAGTCCTTGCGATTGTCAGGGATGGCAGACTCCCACGGACTGTAGCAGTTTCAAAAAGCCAAAGCACAGGTCAGTTAAACACTGCGGGAGTTTCAGACAACCAGCACGCAGACAATTTAAAGAAGACCTGACCACGAGGACACCGAGGGGGGGCGGGGGGAGGGAGGTGAGGGGGGTTTGCTGCAGGTTAAGCCAAGGCACCAGGTCCGCAGGCCTCCACTTCGATCATCTTCCTGGACGTTGCACATCTTTGGAAAACAAAAGAGATGAACTCTGAGCCAGATTACAACATCAGAGAGACACCAGGGAGCGTTGTGTGATGTGCTTCACAGAAGCACGACGGCATTAGCATTGACCTCTCCGATTTCGTTGAAACCCCACACACCCATCCCATCTTCTTCCCCTGTCTCCTTTCCTCTCTCTCTCTCTCTTCCACCTTTTCACTCTTCCCTTTTCGCTCTCTCCTTTTACAGAGCCAATATTTCTTATGATATCCAATTAACACCTTTTGTCTGATGGGTCTGTACTCCTTCCCCTCCCATTCCTCCCACTTTCTTTCCCCAGCCTTTAATTCAGGTGCTTGTATATTTTCATTCACACCTTGAGCAAGGGCTCAAGCCTGAAATCCCAATAATATATCCTTACCTCCTATGGACAGTCCGAGACCACCTGAGCTCCTCCAGCACATCTGTGTGTTTTGACTACAATCACAGCTTCTGCAGACTTTCATGTTTCATGTCATTTGAATTGTTCCTAGCCATACAGTCATGGGTGTGGAAAGAAGAGACCAGTGGGTTAAGCAGAAATCCTTGAGGTTGGACAGTTTTAAAAAATATTTTATTTAATATTCCATACATGCAGTATCTACAATTATTATAATAGCACAAATATGAAAAAAAGATTGCCAAAAAAAATTATAGGTCTAAAAAGATAAGAAGAAAGAAAAGAGAAAATAAACAAGAATCTTTGAATTGCAGAGAGAGATGTGCAGTACAATTCATCATTTCTAACATAAGCATACAGAGGAGAATTCTGCAGTGCTAGAGGGATAAAAGGAACATCACTACAAATTTAATCTCATTATTTGAGTGTACAACATCAGATTTGTAAAAACATAGAATATTCATTTTTAAAATTCTAAGTCATTTTTTTCCAAAGGAATACAACTTTGAATTTCAGCATCCCACCTTGGCATAGTTAAAGATTTATCCAATTTTCAAGTAATTGAAATACATTTTCTCGCTACTGCTAATGCTAATTTGACAAATTTCAACTGATTAATTGATAGTTTCAATTTAGGATTTGTACCTTCATTATTTCCTAATTAAAAACAGATCGGGATTTAACAGAAAAACAGCTCTGTAACTTATTCTGCAAAATTAGTTATAGACTCCCAAAAGGGTCTCACATTGGACAAGACCATGTTGAATGTATGAAAGATCCTACATCCTCACCACATTTGAAACATTGATCTGATAAATCTGATTTCAATCTATTCAATTTCTGTGGTGTCAGATATAATTGATGTAAAAAATTACATTGAACTAATCTATACTGTGCTCGCTTCGCCAACACATATGCTAAAATTGGAACGATACAGAGAAGATGAACTAATCTATGTCTTACATTAATAGTATTAGTCATAGAATCTCTACATAAATTTTCTCAAATTGGTTGATCTATCATAATATTCAAACCTGTTTCCCATCTCCACCTAGATCTATACAATCCTAATTGAGGAGTTCTTACTTGTAATAATAAATATATCAAATAAATTTTTTTTTTGACAATCCCACTCCTAATAAGAACTTAGTCAATGTTTTTCATTTATCTCTCAGATATGCCCTTAATTGAAAATAACAAAAAGAATATTACGTGATATTTGTTCTTCAATTGTTCAAACAACATTTATTGTCCTCTTTCATATCAGCCTTCCACATTAACAATCTCTTTACGATACCATATATTTAAGAACTGATTATCTCTTGAAAAGACCAAAAGGGGATTAATCAATGGCATTTTAGGTGATATAGATCCTCCACCAATATCTTGATTTATTTTATTCAAGCATTAAGTAAATGTTTCAACAATGGTGTCTCTATCAGCAATCAACAATTTCAAATCACTCATTCATAAATTCTTCTGATTTCTTTTCTCCAACTTTGCTCATTTTTATATTAACCCATGCCAGTTTTATATTTTCAGAAAAAAGAAGCAAGGAATCTCATCTGTGCCGCTCAATAATAATTATTAAAATTAGGAAGCTGAACTCCTTTTAATTCATATTTTCACATTAACTTCTCAATAGGACAGTGGATCTCAACCTTTTTCTTTCCACTTGCATACCACTTTAAGTAATCCCTCTGCCATCAGTGCTCTGTGATTAGTAAGGGATTGCTTAAGGTGGTATGTGAGTGGGAAGGGAAGGTTGAGAATCACAGCTCTAGACTCAATTGTTACTGAAATATTTATCTCAAGAAAAATTGTCATTGGCCCATTTCCTTTGGAGTTATGAATTGAAGTGGGTGACTACTTGGAGATCCACGCTATTGTGGTGGACAGAGCTGAGGTGTGTCCAGTCTCTCTGATGTAGAGGAGACTACAGTGGGAGCACTGGAAGCAGTAGATGACCCCTGCACATTCACAAGTGAAATGTTGCTTCACTTGGAAGGACTGTTTGGGGACCTGAATGATGCTGAGGAAAGAGGTGTGGGTGCAAGTGGAACATCTTCTGCAGTCACAAGGGTAGGTCCCAAGGGGATGATTGGTGGGGAGGGAGAGTGGACATGGGAATCACAGGGAGAACTGTCCCTACAGAAGGCTGAGAGTGGGAGGAGAGGGAAGTATATGTCTAGTGGTGGGATCACGTAGTAGGTGGCGAAAATGGTGTTGGATGTGGAGGCTTGTGGGGTAGTAGGTGAGGATGGGGAATCCTGTCCTTTTTGCAAGTGGGTTGGGAGGGGGCCAAGGTAGATGTGCAGGTAATAGAGGATATGCGGGTGAATGCTGAGTTGATGGTGGCAGAGGGAAAGCCACATTGTTTGAAGAAGGAGGACCTCTCTGATGATCTGGCATGGAAGTCCTCGACCTGGGTCCAGATGTGACAGAGAAGGATGAATTTAGAGAATGGAATACAATCCTTATGGGGGACAGAGGTGTGGGAGTTGGTGGGTTTATAGAACATGTCTATCGAGAGTTTGTCTCCTGAGATGGAGTCAGAGAGATCGAGGAAAGGAAGAGTGTTGCTAGACATGGACCAAGTGAATTTGAGGTCAGGGTGGAACTTGGCAGCAAAGTGGATGAAATCAACGAACTCATCATGGGTACAAGAGGCAGCACCAAAGTAGTCATTGATGTAGTGGAGGAAGAGTTGAGGGGCCTTGCCTATGTAGGCTTGTAGCCAATAAAAAGGTGTGCCCATGGCTACCCCTTTAACCTGGAGAAAGTGGGATGAGCCAAAGGAGAAATTATTGAGGTTGAGGACAAGTTCTGCCAGCCGGAGAAGGATGGTGGAGCATAGCATAGAGTCTTAGGAGTACAAGGACATAGTTCCATGAAAGTGGTGACAGAGGTGGACAAGGCAGAGAAGAAGACATTTGGTATGCTTGCCTTCATTGGTCAGGATGTTTAATACAAGACCAGGGGCATCATGTTACAAATGAATTTGACATAGGTAAGAACACATTCAAGGGTACAGAAAAGATTTTCAAGAAGTGAAAACACTATGCTGGAGAAACTCAGTAGGACAAACAGCAAAGATAAAGATACAAAATACACGTTTTGGGGTTGATCCCTTCATCAAGGTTAGGGGTGATGTGTTCTCAGTGCTACCATCAGGAAAAGGGTATAGGTGCCCAAAGACATGCACCACCAGGTTCAGAAACAGCTGCTCCCCTTCCACCATCAGACTCCTCAACAACAAACTCAATCAGGGACTCATTTAAGGACTCTTACTTGTGCTCTTTATTGATTTTTTAAATTCTCTCTGAATTGAACAGTCAGTTTGCTTACATTTGTTAACTGTTTACAGTTCTTTATTTGTTTGCATGTTTACGCTGTGTACAGTTTCTTTTTTGCACTACCAATAAGTGGCAATTCTGCCTCACCTGCAGAAAAGAATCTCAGGGTTGTATGTGAAATCATTTATGTACTCTGACAATAAATCTGAAATCTAAAATACACTGTTTCTCCAGCATAGTGTTTTTACTTCAATCTCAGTGTCTGCAGACATTCGGGTTTTACTCAAGATTCTCAAGAATGCCACCAAGACTGACAGGCTTGAATTAAAAGGAGTGACTGGATAGACTTGCAACTGTATAAGGTACTGGTGAGACTGCACCTGGAGTACTGTGTCCAGTTCTGGTCTCCATATTTAAGAAAGGATATACTGGCTTTGGAGACGGTCCAGAGGAGGTTTACTAGGTTGATCCCTGGGATGAAGGGGTTGACTTATGATGAAAGATTAAATCGTCTAGGATTGTATTTGCTCGAGTTCAGAAGAATGAGAGGAGATTTTATAGAAACATATAGGATTATGAAGGGGATAGATGTAGGAAGATTTTTTGAGCTGGCCAGGGAAACTAAAACGAGAGGACACAGTCTCAAGATTCAGGGGAGTAGATTTAGGACAGAGATGAGGAAAAATAGTTTTTCCCAGAGAGTAGTGTATGTTTGGAATTCTCTAACCAGGGAAGTGGTTGAGGCTGCCTCATTAAACATATTTAAAATTCAGTTAGATAAATTTTTACATGATTCAGGAATTAAGGGATATGGGGAGAAGGCAGTTAGGTGGAGTTAGGTCATAAATTAGATCAGCCATGATCGTATTGAATGGCGGAGCAGGCTCGATGGGCCATTTTTGGCCTACTCCTGTTCCTACTTCCTATGTTCCTATGTTCCTATGTTCCTATGTTCTCACACTGGTGTATGGGTGTTGGGTTGGGAAGAGTATTCGGATCAGCAGGTTCACATAGAGACGAGTCTGGACACATATGTTACAATCACATGTAACTTTAATTAATACACAGGAGAGGGGAAAGCATTAAATGGTACTCAATTACTATTTCACAAGCAATGATACAGGCATTCACCTAGGACCTAGGGTGAACTCTGACAATAGTGAAACTGTATTCGACACACTCACACATTTGAGTACACACACTACAAACAGGGACTCTTACACACACCTAGTTTCTTGAACTAACGTGAGTGTGGCTAGTTGCATGTATTGATTTATCACAATACTATGGCTCAGCTTCAGTATAGTGCACACCTTTCCCATGACTCTTCTAGTGATGTCCACAGTAGCAACATGGTGTGGAGCGATGTCTTGGGGCTTGGACCATGAGGCAGAAAGAAAGAATGTGCTGTGCATTGGTGTTATATATAGTGCTAATATGTGCTTCTGGCCAATAATGACCCTAGGTGATTTAAATTAGCCAACGGTAAGGTTTGCACTGATGGGTGGCTGGAGTGCAACCTTGATTGACAGGTGATGTGACTTCCGAATAAGTTTCAGACAGGGAGGACTAGTTCCACCTCCAATACATACATTCCAGACAGGCAGGGAGGCCATGGTTCATTTACTCACAACAATGGTGGCTGAGGGTGGGGTGGGGATGGGGACAGGGGGGACCCAAGGGAATATATAAAGTTATGAGGATAATAGAAAAGTTAAATAGTCATAATCTTTTCCCCAGAAAAGGGGAATCTAACACGAGTTTTAAGGAGCAAGGGGAAAAACTTGAATGGGCAAGAAGACACCATTTTCTCACAGAGTGGTGGGTAAATGGAATAAGCTGCCAGAGGAAGTGGTAGAGGTGGGTACAATTATAACATCTAAAATACATTTTGAGAGGTACATGAATAGGAATGCAGGGCTTGCTTAGACAATATAGTTGGAATGGATAAGTTGGGTCAAAGGGCCTGTTTCTGTGTTGTAAAACTTTCACCACGACTTTTTGTGGGTTTCTTTCCCCATGATTAATGATCAAGGATGTACAGCGTGATCTCTGCTCCCTTTTATGGCTGCCACAGAATAAACATATCAACCGAGAGGTCACTCGTCCAGAGAAAATTTAAGGTTCAAGGTTCCTTGATCGTCATGTACATAAATACACAAAATTTGTTGACTTTCATTAACCCACAAAGGCACACAAAGTGGTACCTAGTCCCCCAAGCAAAAGAGAGACCCTTCAAATATTAAGTGCTCATGGATCCCACCATTGCCTCCTGCAATGTGACCTTCTGTAAAAACATGTCCCTGTTTCCTTGCAAATTTTTCTCCCTCATATGTGAAAGAGCTGCATTTGAATCTTTTCAGCCATTCACCTAACATTAAGACAGCAGCCAATTAATCTTGCAACATCTCCTAAGGAAGAAACTCCACACCTGAGGTCAGAATGAAACACAACTGCTGCACAACTGGTGACATTTTGTCACCATCAAAACTTTTGAAATAATAAGCTTTCCAACTGAAATGTTTAACTGTCCCCAGTGACTTGCTTTTAAAGCAGGACTGCACATAAACAACATTTACCATACAGATTGGTGACCATTTTGCATCTCTCTTCAGTCTGTCAAGCTCTCAAGTAGCTTTAAATTTCCATCACATTTCACTCTGACTTCTCTTTTCTGGGCCACCAACCCTGTCCCAGAAGATTAATCATAGCCACAAGGGCAGCACCTCATTTTCTGATGATATGTTATGGCCTTCAGGACAACAAATAATTCAACTAGTAAAACGCAAAAAATCTGTAGACACTGGTTGAAGTGAAAATGCAATGTTGGTAAACTCAGCTGGTCAAAGAGTGTCCTTTAGATAGCAAAGGTAAAAATATATAACTGACGTTTCAGACTTCAGCCCTTCATCAAGATATAGAGAAATGTCGGCAGGCATCCAAACAAAAGAAAAGGGGAGGAAATTCAACTATTTAAGATATTAGTAGATATTCCAGTCTGGGGTTTCCTATTTTCTGTATTCTCTTTTTTCAGATGCCATGCCTCTCCTCCTATTTACATGCTTTGCATAATTATCGTCATTCCCCTTTTTTAGCTAGCACCATCACCATTGCCATCTTCTGTGGCTTTCCTTCATCTCACGAATATTCGTTTTGCTTTTCTAACGTGTCAGGGCTGCATTTCCCAAGCACTTTGCACCTGGTTCTGGATGACCAGCTGTGATAGAGTCCGGTCACATGATCAACTTTCCCTCAACATGAGCTTTGCCATCCTCTGTGTTGGGATCCAGCCGATACTGCGTGTGATCAATTTTTCACATAAATTTAACACAGCCACAAATAAATCCATTCAGAAATCAGGACAATTCTCCTTATTCCAAGAATGGTCAGAAAGATAAGGATCGTGCATCGATTGGCCTAGATTAGTATGTGTGCAGTTAAATGAAAGCTAAGGTACATGTAAGCAGTTTCGAGTATACTTCCTGTGATAGAGTCCAAGCGGCACTGTGCTTCATCAATCACTTGTGTCGGGCTATGAGCTTAGGTTACATGGTGTGGCGCTTGCAAAGTCTGGTGTGGATGCCCCTGGGGAGAGTTCAAATCCTGTGGCACAAATGAAAACAACAACAGTGTCAACCCCCTCACACGTCAAATCCTTCAGCATGCTGATTGTCTCCTGAGCTGCTACAATCTAGTATTGCAAGGCTTTGCAAAAATACCTCACCTGGCAATGGTTCATGGCATAATTTTGCACCACTGGTAAGCAATGCATTTCACTTACCATTTCCAAGTTTTTTTTATCATAATCAGTGGACTAATTCTTAAAGCCATTGTGAATTTTCCAATATTTTTTGCTGACGATAAATTCCTGTTAAATTCAACTGCAAATCGGATCTATATTGATCTGTTGTTGCCTCATAATGAAGGACATTATCTTTTATTTCAAAACTGTCCTTAATTCAATCAATGGATATGGAAATTCACGTGGCCTAGATCATGACCAACTATTTATACTGCAATTTATGCTCTAAATGAAATTAGAATGGACTGACAATCTGGCATCTTAAATCCTAATGGGTTAGCATCTTACTCACGCGTACTGAGCAATACTCTGTGGAAAGTTTTACTTTCTCAGCACTCCTCAAGTACATATTTGAATCTTGCCCTTCATTTATCGTTGATTGTCTTTACTAATGACCCACAATGTTGGTTTCCTTTTCAAATGGAAGCATGTCCTTTAGAACTACTCTAAGAAATCATTTTCCAACTTTAAGTTGCTTTCCTTGGTTGCCCCTCAAGCCATTTTCTTGAAGGAAGATCAAGAGTTTCCACATCAACATGTCCTCACAATTTCAATATCATGCTTCTTGATGTTATTTTCTCACTATTTTGTACTCCAGAGTTTATTAATTTGGATGTATTCCACTTTTGAGATTGTGGGTTTGAGTGACAAGAGAAGGCATCTTCTCTTACACTTCAAATTTGTATGATATTGAGTGGGTCACTGAACGACAACAGGCAGTGAGTGACTGAGGCAGCTGTGAATTGTTAGCTCTTACAACAGGGTTCAATAAGATCATGAGGGCATGCTGAGACTGGATGGCTCACATAGCAGCTGTGACCAGGCCTCCAACCTCTACCCATCTGAATGATAGCCTCTTGCCTTTGTCACTCACACAACCTGCTGGATTTCTGCTCAAACCTCTTCAGGGACCCACATGACCAAACATTGATGCAGAAGACCACATTGCCAGTATCCTTTCCACATGAATCTGAGAAAGCTGCCTCTTCATCTCAGGTGCTATCTTCTTTCACTACCAATATTGCTATGGATCTCTGTAGATTAAACTGCTTTACCTGCATTTTCTCTGATAGAACTGTCCTTCAAGATATCACTATATCCCCTTACTATGCCTCAACGGTAATTTGTGATGTCAACAGATTGGCCAGTTTTTCTTGTTTCCAACCCCAATGCCAGCAGCAGCGTCATTCATCTCTTCATGTGCCTGAAATGAAAACTCAACACATTCCCAATCTAAAGTCAATAGCTGAGTGCACTTGGGCTTCTCAAACTCCTCGATGTGTCTATGCTCTCTTTTGTCTTTCATCTTCACTGCTCTGTAACTACCTAGAGATCATCGTCATTCAACACGGAAATAGGCCCCACCGTCCACACTGTGCACTGATCATCAAGCACCCATTGACTACTAACTCCGAACTTATCCAATTTTATTCCCCCGACATTCCCATCAATCTTACTACTCACTTGCTCACTAACGAGTAATTTAAAGTGGCCAATTAACCAAATGTTCTGCATGTCTTTGGGGTATGGGAGAACACTAAAGAAAACCCACACAGTCATGGTGAGCACAGATTGCACCAAGGTCAGGACTGAACCTGGGTTGCTGGAGCTGTGAGGCTGCAACTCTACTGTCAGCACCACTGTACAACCCTGCTCCTTATTTCCATGCCCGAGGTCACTATTCTTCTACATAAGCAGCATTCCATGTTCAGTGTTGATGTTGTGTCTATGGTGTTCTTTTTATTTTCAGCATGTTATTCCAAGGTTTAAATGAGAGAGAAAGATGATGATCTTGTAACTATAGTTCGCCGAAAATAAGATTCATTTTAAAATGCTATAGACTTTAGCTGCCAAGTGGGGGAATGGTGTTTGGATCTTGTACATGCAGTGTGGTGACTGGGTGAGATGAAAGGTTGTTGCAAGCTTTCCACATGTGATACTTCACTCATGGAATGGTGAAGAGGGGAGATCCAAGTGCTTCCCACAGGAAGCAAGATCACAGGGGTAAGTTACTCTGGGAAAGGGAGACAGCGAAGTGTAGAAAAGAGGCCCCTCTGCTGTGGACAGTGTCTGTTTGCTAAGAACTTGAAACAGAAGGGGAGAGAATATGAAACAAAAACTCGTCTGGACCAGATGTTTGTCACTGGGATGTTCTTGCTTGTAAGCAAAAGATTCCTTGTAACCCCCAAGGCTTTAAATTATGGTCTCAAGGCGGGTCTCTTTGCCATTATCATAGACTTTGTGAGAATGTCAGAAACATTGCAATATGGTATGTGTTAGCAGGCTCACTTTCGGATTATTTTAGTATGTATTGCAGATTAATCAGTGTATTTTTCTTCTTCCCCGTGGATAATTTCCTAGCCACGTGAATAAACATTATAATGAAGTAACACTCAACAGCTTTAACCCTCAGAGAGGAGAAGTTTGATGGAAGTTTTAGCATTGTACCTGTAAGAATTTGCAAAGTATCAACCTTAAAAATGGCTGCATGAATTTTTAATTTTGATAATTCAGGCAATCATTTGATAAGCAAGTACGATATTCCAATTAATAAAACACTTAATTTTACTTCCATAAATTAATTTTGTTGGCATGGTTAACTGTTTCATGTTTGAAACTGAAGTAGCTTTATCCAGTTTATGATTATGATACCGTCGAATGGAAACGTGTGTGAGCAATTGATTGCAATTAATTTTGTAAATGGGATTGTACCTTTCTCACCCATTCACATTCTTAGTTGAATTCATGCTAAATATTTTACATCATTGAGTCATTTGCCGGAAAGTGAAAGAATGGTCTGCTGATTTCATATGCTGTAGTTTAATCAGAAAGTACTATTTTAATATTATCTTATTCATTTCGCAAGTTTTTCAACAATGGATATTTATTACAGTCAAATCCTCTTGTCATGAAAGTTAATATGCAGTTTTTCTCTTCCACATTGATTGGCCAAGCAAGTTAATAAAAATCATACTGAGTCAGGTCGAATAACTTGTATCATTGGGTCTTGTTTGTTCACAGGGATGTGCCAAATCAGTCTTAATATGACTACCCATGATGGGTGTTTGTATTTGGAAATCACAAAGAGAGACTCAGACAGGAATCACGATGGGAGATCACTCCCTTGAGCACCTTGGTTCTGTCTGCCGTAATAGCGTGGATCTTCCAGTGGCCACCCATCTCAATTCCTCATTCCATTCCCTTGCTGACATGTCTGTCCAGGGGCTCATGCACTGCTAGACTGAGACCACCTGCAAATTAGAGGAACAACACCTCATTTTCCATCGGAACACCCTCCAACCGGATGGCATTAACATTGACCTCTCTGGTTTTCATTAGACACCTCCCCCCCTCCCCCACCCAGTCTCCTGTCCTGTAGCTCTGTTCCTCTCTCTTCCCTGTTCCCTCTGTCTCCTTTTCCTCAGCTTTGCAGTCATAGAGCCAGCCCCTCCTCTCCCTATCAATTCTCACTTTCCCTCTCTCCGGGCCTCTTCTCCATAATCAATGATCACCATTTGTGTGTTGATTTGTACTCCTCCCCCTGCCATTTCTTTTATTCAGGCACTGCCTGCTTTTTCTCATACAGTGAAGAAGGGGGTCAGGGCTGAAGCATTGGTATAGTAATATGTGGATGCTGTGAGTCCTGCTGAGTTCCTCCAGCATTTATGTGTTTTTACTACAATCACAGTATCAGCAGACATTCATGTTTCATTCCCTTCATTTACTGTTATCCAAATTGAACAGTCTTGTCAGAGTTCAAAGTTCAGATATATTGTCAGCATACATACATGACATCACATACACCCTTATATTTTCCTGTGAACTAGGCAGAATTTCTACTTGTTTAATAGTGCAAAAAATGTACTGAAGAAAAGATATGTAATCAAAAGAGAGAAATCTAAACAAAGAAACAAATGTAAACAACTGACTGTGCAATATAGAGAAAAATAATTATTCAGTAATAAATAATGTACCAATTAAATGAGCCTCTAATTAAGTTTGTGGTTGAGGAGTTTGATAGTTGTTGGAACCAAGGGGTTAAGTAATCATAGAAAATATGCCTATGTACTGTTCATTATGTATTCATTAATCCAGTACTATGTAACAATTTACTATTTATTTCAATTATACTGTTTAAAGGAAATAGGAATGCAATTAAGTAACAGCCACAGTATGTAGTAAAGTTGGCTGATTATAGTAAGTGTAGAATTTGCTGCCTCCAAATACAAAAGAGAGAAAATGTATGAACCAATTTAGTAGGAATGCTAAGTCATGAGGAGGTGTTGAGTAGAACAGAAGACTATAGCCAGATGAGAACAAAGAAATAATTAGAAATATCTGGGGTATGAATTGATTTTTGATCAAGACAACAGGATGCTCTGGCCTTGAGGATTAAGATGGGAGGTCTACACCCTAGATAATTGCAGAGCAGGAAATTGCTTGAGATAAATCTTATGCAAGGAATCTAGCAAAGAAAGCCAACTTTTGTTCAGTGTAATAATGTTGATCTATATAAACAGAAGAGACTGGACAGTAGGAGTCAGTCTTGGGGAATAGCTCACTGAGCAGGTGACCTATGAACTAACGACTGAACCTGAGCTCTGTTAAGCTTTATTCTTGTGCTGTGTAATAAACTGATTGTTGAACCGATACATTCTCCTATCACTTCATTCAACGAGCACGCTGGACTCAGATGACACATAGACTAAATTGAGGGTAGGGTAAAGCCAGAGTCCGACAATTTGGTGACCCCGACGTGATGAAGATGGAGAAGTGACGGAAGACAAAGAGACGAAACAACGGTCGATTGTGGTGTGGTGATAACAACAAGTGGCCACTCAACAAAAGGAGGTAAGCAGACGCCTGTTTAAATGAAGTTCTGCTATTGGCAACAATAAAATTGTGTGTTGTCACCACTCTGCAAAAGTCCTAGTAGAAGTCAATGAATAAAGCTTAAAAAATCTGGGGGTTAGAGTCCCCTGGAGAAAACCCGGGGGTTAGAGTCCCCTGGAAAAAGAAAAACGGGGGTTAGAGTCCCCCTAGAGTAATAGGGGTTAGAGTCCTCTAGTAGAGACATAGACATAAAAGTTAAAGGTCTTGGCCATTTAGTTAACATATTGTATAAGAGTTATTTGTTTCAGTATTGCATAAGAATTATTTGTTTTCATATTGCATAAGAATTATTTGTTTTCATATTGCATAAGAGTTATTTGGTTGAGTATTTGTTAAGTTTTTCTTTTGTGGTTGCAAGAAAGCGTTAAGGTTCACAGTAGATTGAAGGGCGGAAAAATTCTACCAGGTGAGAGACTCATTGAATTATGAGGTCCGAAGGAAAAAAGATAGGAACGAAAGATGGAAGGAGAATTAGGGGAATGTCGGGAGTATGGGGGATGTGTATGGATTCCTCCATCTGTGAACCAGCAGTGGGAAAAAACAAGGAGTCAATTAATGGGAGGACTACCGAAGGGAGAGGAAGTAAAGGCTATGAAACGGTACGATCAGATATGGAAAGAGCTGCAGAGTCAGGGGAAGGTGCCGCTAGGATTAGAAAAAATCAGGCTTGTATGGTATCTAGGAGAAGCCGAAAGGGAGGCGACAAAGGAGGTACAGGAACATGAGAAAAAGGGAAAAGGATCTATCTTGAATAGAAGAAAATTTAAACAACAGAAAGAAGCAAAGGAACAAAGAAGGACAAATTTACATAATATGACATTGGCTTGCATGGCTGTGGAAACAAACCTCCACCATTCTATTAAAAAGGCATCCCCTATCACAAAGGAGGAAAAGGGGAAGGAGGTGACGGGGAGGTTAAACCATCAGCCCCGCTCTATCCAAAGTTACCAGAGACGTTGCCACCACCTTATCCGATTCCCCAGATGCCAGTGATGCAGATAAATGAGGGAATAGTGAATGTCACTGAATTAACAGGACAAGAACTCCAGGAGGTGAAAGAGAGACTTAAAGTAGTTGTGCAGGAAAGTGTGGAGACAATAAAGGAATTGACGAAGGGAATACAGAACGATGTATGTAAAGTAAGGGAAACTAGTATGCGACTGGAAAAGACAAATGAGAGAGAGCAAGAACAGACACTTGAGAATGCCTTCTCGTTAGGAATGTCAGAGGATCACTCCACCCCCACTCCTCACAATAGACAACAGGAAGAAGAGGAGGCAATGAGGGGAGGTGACCCAGTGAATGTATGATGGCAGCGGGAGAGAGTTCGGGATGAGGAAAGTGAGATAGCGAGTGTAAGTGTGGAGAGCGAGGATGAGGAACAGCCGGTCACTATTAGGGGAAGAATAATCACACACAAAAGACAGGGTCAGGGAAGTGCTTGCTCCCCCTTCAGGATATGAGTTATGAGGCTGGGAGGAATTATGTCTCTCGGAAAGATATAGACAGATTCCGCTAATTTATAAGGGACCACAAGTTGGGGAAATGTATCAACCCTTCTCGTTCAACGATATGAATTGTGTTTTGGATAAAATGCCACCTCCTACTGAGGGAGGCGGAGCGTGGATGGGAAAGTTCTGCCAACGTACGATGGGACATAAGATAGCAATGGGAGACTGGAGGGCATTATTAGGCAAACAGCTTGGGCTGTGGGAAATACAGCAGGTAGAAATGGTCACAGGAACCACTGTGTGCCCTGATGCCGAACCATTTGCAAAACATGCTACGGCACTAGGAGGTGCAAAGCGGGATAAGTTTCCCGTTCGCCCCAGTGTCATGTAGTCCCTGACATCTTCCATTAAGGAGAATGAGGAGATCTCGACCTTTTTGTGTCAGTGTTAAGAGATTTGGACAGATAAAGCCGGAGTACACCCAGCCACAGGACCCTTGCAAACTACACTATTTAGGTCTGCCGAAACGAACGGGTTGCCAGCTGTAGTCAGGGAGGCATTAGAGAATAACCCTGATATTCCTGGTTGCTCGACTGAGCAATGGGAAAAACATTTGACCCATCACATGAAGCGTTATAGGGCTAAGCAAGAGGAGGACAAACAAATTACGGAGTCTGCACAAGTGCAACTCCTTAAGCTCCAATTGGAAGAGGCTAGGAAAAAGGCCAATGAGGCAAAAAAGAATCCCTCAAAGTGTGCAAACCAGATGATTCAGCAGCCACCGCAGCCACCACAAGGGAATAATACGAATTGGCACCCAGCCCCAAATTTGGCACCGGGTCCCACCAATGGGCGCAGGACTGGAGGTCCAATGGGGGGATTCCGAGTAAGAGGGAGAGGTCGGGGTGTTCCACAAATGCCGCCATCCGTATGTTTTGGATGTGGTCAACCAGGACACTGGAAGAGAGAATTCCCCCTAGCATGGGGTCCTCAGGGCACTGGGGGAAGGGGATATGGACCACCACAATATGAGCCTTGGGTCCAGCCCCAGAGATCGTCAGTGCCACCCCCGGTACATCAGGCACCCCATGCGGCTCTCGCTCCAACGGGACAATTCCCATTGCTGACAGAGGAGGAGCAATGTTACCAGCAGTGACGGGGCCCGAGCACCCAAAAGCAGGCTGGGTTGGCAGACCCCTTCCTGCAGATAAAAGTGATGGACATTGAAGTATCCTTTTTAGTAGATACGGGTGCCAGATTTTCAACACTTACCGGAGCTGAATTTTAATCTAAAAATTCATCCTTTCGCGTCCAGTTGATAGGGTTCTCGGGTACACCAGAAAATCTGTCGTTTTCTACACCACTAGTCATTTCTGTGGCAGGACAGACTTTCACACATCAATATATTCTGTCGGCAATGTGCCCTACTAATATTTTGGGCAGAGATCTGCTGGTCAGGTGTGGAGCATCGATCCTTTCCGGACCTAACGGAATAGAGGTCACCTTTCCAAATGGATATTCAATGAACTGTTCATTAACTACGCTTTGTTCCAGTTCTCAGATGTTGTTGTCAGCCGCTGGAGGATCCGCGTCTGAGGGACTATGGGCTGACATTTACTGGGGACTGCTGGACAATAGACAATAGACAATAGGAGCTGGAGTAGGCCCTTCGGCCCGTCGAGCCAGCACCGCCATTTTACAGATCATGGCTGATCACTACTATCAGTACCCCTTTCCAGCCTTATCCCCATAACCCTTAACTCATTTGCCCACTAGAGTCTTATCTAACTCTCTTTTGAACATAATCAGCGAATCTGCCTCTACCACCCTCTGTGGCAGAGCATTCCACAGATTCACACTTCTCTGGGTAAAAAAATGTTTTCTCATCTCCGTCCTAAAGGGTCTACCCTGTATTCTTAAACTATGCCCTCTAGTCCTCGTCTCCCCCATCATTGGGAACAAGTAATCCGACTTCACCCTGTCTATCCCCTTGATAATTTTGTATACCTCAATCATGTCCCCCCTCATCCTTCTAAACTCCATCGTATACAAGTCCATTTTTTCTAGCCTTTCAGCATATGTCAACCCCGCCAACCCTGGAACTAACCTTATAAATCTGCGCTGCACAGCCCCTATAGCTAGTATGTCCTTCCTCAAAATTGGAGACCAGAACTGGACCCAATACTCCAGGTTAGGTCTCACCAGGGCCCTGTACAACTGCAGAAGGGCGTCTCTGTTCCTATACTCCAATCCCCTCTTTATGAAGGCCAACATGCCATTTTCCTTCTTCACAGCTTTCTGAACCTGCATGTTAGCCTTCAGTGACCCGTGAACAAGTACACCCAGATCCATTTGCACCTCCCCACTCCCTAGCTTGTCTCCATTTAAATAATACTCAGCTTTCCTATTATTGCCCCCAAAATGGATAACCTCACATTTGCTCACATTGAACGTCATCTTCCATTCAGCAGCCCACTCCCCCAACCTGTCCAAGTCCCTCTGCATTTTCCTGACATCCTCCTCACAC
The DNA here is from genome assembly GCF_036971445.1 of Narcine bancroftii. Taxonomy (NCBI): domain Eukaryota; kingdom Metazoa; phylum Chordata; class Chondrichthyes; order Torpediniformes; family Narcinidae; genus Narcine; species Narcine bancroftii. The sequence continues at coordinate 202,312,520 of NC_091471.1, read as the reverse complement.
CCCACACTGCCACCCAGTTTAGTGTCATCTGCAAATTTGCTCATGTTATTAATAATCCCCTCATCCAAATCATTTACATAAATTACAAACAACTGAGGACCCAATACCGATCCCTGTGGCTCTCCACTCATCACATCTTGCCATCCTGAAAAAGACCCACTTACTCCAACCCTTTGTTTCCTATTTCTTAACCAATTTCCTATCCATGTCAGCACCTTACCTCCAATACCATGCTCCCTGATCTTTCCCACTAGTCTCCCGTGCGGTACCTTATCAAAGGCCTTCTGGAAGTCCAAATACACCACATCCACTGGCTCTCCCAAGTCCACCCTCTTTGTCACATCCTCGAAAAATTCCAGAAAGTTAGTCAAGCATGACTTACCCTTAAGGAATCCATGCTGACTAGCCCTTATACTATTATTTCTGCCTAAGTGTTCTGCTATTACTCCTTTTATGATAGACTCCAATATCTTCCCCACCACTGACTTCAGGCTGACCGGTCTATAATTTCCCGTTTTCTCCCTCTGATGCTCTTTGAATGTTTCCCAATCCTCTAACTTCCCACTCCGCTTCGCTATCTTATACTTACTCCCTTTGGATTTGATATTGCACTTGATTTCATTAGTTAGCCACGGCTGCCATTTGCATCTCCTAGAGCCTTTCCTCCACTTTGGAATAAACTTGTCCTGAATCCTGTGAAAAATGTCCAAAAATACCTGCCATTTTTCCCCAGTTGTCCTCCCAGCTAGGGTATCTTTCCATTTTATTTTGGCTAGCTCCTCCCTCATAGCTGCATAATCCCCTTTATTTAACTGCAGTACAGATGCTTCCGACTTCCTTTCTTTTTCCCTTTCTAATTGCAGTTCAAAAGTAACCATATCATGGTTACTATTCCCTAAAGGCTCCCCTACATCGAGGTCACTTATTAACTCTGCGTCGCTGCACAGCACCAAGTCCAGAATCGACTTCCTCCTGGTAGGTTCCTCCACTAGCTGCTCCAAGAAAGTATCTCGTAGACATTCAATAAACTCACTCTCTTGTGTTCCTGCCCTCGTCTGATTATCCCAGTCCACCTTCATGTTGAAGTCTCCCATAACTACCGTATTGCTACCACTTTGACATGCTACTCTTAATTCCTGATTTATACTTCTACCGATATCTGAGCTACTTTTCGGAGGCCTGTAAATGACCCCCATTATGGTCCTCATGCCTTTACAATTTCTTAATTCTATCCAAACAGACTCTACCCCATCTGTTTCAATGTCTTTCCTTTCAAACGTCTGAATTTCATTTCTTACCAATAGAGCTACCCCACCTCCTCTTCCTAACTTTCTGTCTTTTCTATAGGATGTGTACCCGGGAACATTTATTTCCCAATCCTGCCCTTCCCGCAGTCATGTCTCCGTTACTCCGACAATGGCATAACCTCCCATTGCCATTTGCGCCTCAAGCTCATCCATTTTATTCCTTACACTCCGTGCATTCATACACAATACCTTGATACCATATCTCCTTTCTCCCTCCACCTTTGTTCTCGATGCACTTGCCCCTACTCTCCTATCACTTTTAGTTCCCTTTTCCCTTATTGTTTCACCGTCTAACGGAATCACCCCTATATTCACTCTCCTATCTGCTTCCCTATCAGTCCTGTTCCCCTCCCCCTGCCAAATTAGTTTAAATCAAATCCGACAGCATTATTAAACCTAACTGCCAGTATATTGGCCCCCGTTGCATTCAGGTGTAAACCATCCCTCCTGTAGAGGTCCTGTCTTCCCCAGAAGAGATCCCAATGATCAATGAACCTGAATCCCTGCACTCTGCACCATTCCTCCAGCCACACATTTAACCTCCTGATTTTATTATTTTTGCCCCCACCCACGCACAGCACAGGTAGCAGCCCCGAGATTACAATCCTGGAGGTCCTGCTTCTTAACCTCCTTCCGAGCTCACGGTAGTCCCTCTTCAGGATCTCCTCCTTCATCTTATCCACGTCATTTGTACCCACATGTATCAGGACTTCTGGCCGTTCACCTTCCCCCCCCCGAGGATACTCTGAACCCTATCCGATACGTCTCGCACCCTGGCTCCTGGGAGGCAACACACCATACGGGAACACTTGTCAGGTTTGCAGAATCTTTTGTCTGTTCCCCTGACGATGGAGTCCCCAATGACCACCTTGTTCCCCTTCCTTCCTTTCCGCACCACCGGTTCCCTTGGTGCAACCTCTGGCAGGTTATCTTCCCCAACTACATCCAATACACTATATTTGTTGCTAAGAGCAATAGCCACCAGGGTGCTCACCACAGAGCTAGCAACTTTCCCCCCTCCCCTGACAGTAGTCTACTTACCTGACCCCCCCAATCCAGGAGTAAGCACTTCCCTGAGCGTTGTATCTATAAATTCTTCACTCTCCCTGATAAGCCTCAGATCATCAAGCTGCAACTCCATTTCTTTAATTTTATTCTTTAATACTTGTGTCTCGTTACATCCCTTGCAGGTATGTCCTGTGGGAAGATTTAAGGTCCTGTCACTTACCTCCTCAATCTCTCTTGTGAGCCTAAGGTCATCAAGCTGGAGCTCCAGTTCATCAACTCGGCCCCTAAGGAACCCCACCTCTTCACACCTGGCACAGATATGGTCATTTGGGAGGATGGAGGTCACCCATGGCTCCCACATCTGGCAACTTGAGCAGAGCACTAACCCCATAGGCATGGCTCAGCCTTTTAATGTAATGGAAAGTACAGTGCACTCACCTAGGAAGGGCTAATAAAAACAGCCAACCTTTCTCTCCGCCTGCTTTCGCCGAAGCCTGATGAGCCAAAGCCTAGAAGTCCCACTCGCTCGCTGGGCCACTCGCTCGCTGGGCCACTCGCTCACTGGGCCACTCGCTCGCTGTCCCTCTTATTTATTGGCCTTTTACCAATTAACCCCTACACGCTCTCCTGTACGCCCGCCCGACCAATGGCCGCCTCCGACGCCGACTCCTCTCCGCAGGCCCCGGTAAGAGACTTTTAAAAAAGCTTTCTTACCTGCCTCCGACTCTTTTCTTCTCTGTCCTTTTCCTCTCTCCTCTCCTCTCCCAACTGCTAGGCTCTGTCCCCAGTAAGAGCCCTTAAAAAGACCTTACCTTCCCGACATGCTCTCCTGTACGCCCGCCCGACCAATGGCCGCCTCCGACGCCGACTCCTCTCCGCAGGCCCCGGTAAGAGACTTTTAAAAAAGCTTTCTTACCTGCCCCCGACACTTTTCTTCTCAGTCCTTTTCCTCTCTCCTCTCCTCTCCTCTCCTCTCTCGACTGCTGGAACCAGAGAACCCACAGAAGGGAGGGCTGCTAAAGATTTATAATCAATGGAAGCCGTGGATCCAGACGTTACACCCGTATACCCCTTCCTCAGACCCCCCTCCATGTACCCTCTTTTACGATAGAGATGGGGATGAAATTTATCAGCATGCCTTTTATGAAGAGGTAGAGGGCATGTACCCGAGGCTGAGGTGGGTCTAGCAGATACCATTGATGGCCTAATGTATTCAGGGGTGTTGGAGCATTCGTGTTCGAGTTGGAATACACCCATCTTACCTGTTCCAAAACAGGAAACGGGCAAATATCGGATGGCCCATGAGTTAAGGCGTATCAATGGTATTGTACGAATACCCACAGTTCCAGTACCAAACCCATATATTGCCATGACTGCTTTAACTCCAGACCACAAGTGGTTCTCTTGAATAGATTTAGCAAATGCTTTCTTTTGTTTGCTGCTGGCAGAACAGTTTAGAGATGTGTTTTCCTTTACGTATAGAGGTTTAAAGTTACGTTATACTCGACTCCTGCAGGGCTTTATCTTATCCCCAGGGATTTTCAATCAGGTTTTGAAAGAACAGCTAGCGGGGCTAGTACTGCCAGATGGGGTAGTTCTGATTCAGTACGTAGATGACATCTTATTGGCAGCACCTGATCATGTCTCCTGTTTGGAGGCTACAAGGCTCCTGCTAATGCAGCTGTTCAAGGCAGGTTTTAAAGTCTCTCATTTAAAGTTGCAATGTTGCAGACAATGGTCTCCTTTTTAGGAAGAATGGTCTCAGCGAAAGTTACAGGGATATCCCCTGTGCATCGAACAGCGATACTACATCATCCAAAACCAAAGACATTTAAGGATATGCTTTCATTTTTGGGCTTGACGGGTTATAGTAGGCAGTTTATCCCATCGTATGGTGAGTTGACACATCCACTGCGAACTTTAGTGAATGAGCAAGCTCTTACAACCTCTATAGATTTAGCGATTCCAAATTATAGAGACCCTTTCTTTTTGGATGTTTCTGAAAAAGCACACACAATTAATGGTGTCCTTTTTCAGAAAAAAGGGGGTGGAAGATGTGTGCTCATGTATGTGAGTATCACACTGGATCCGACTGAAGGCAGACACCCACCATGTACGAGACATGCAGCGGGGATAGCAAAAATTTTACAAAAGGTGGCACACATAGTGATGGGACATGCCCTGACGGTATTAACAACACACAGTATTGTAGCATTTGTGAGCTCGACAGTGTTTACAATGACGTCACTGAGGCAGACGAGACTGGAAAAGATCCTGAATGCTCCAAATATTACGTTTACCCATGAAGGCATTAATATGGCAGACAATATGGGAGAGGGAGAGCCACACTGTTGTGAAAAGAGGGTTCTAAGGGATATTAAAATAAGACCTGATTTACAGGCTACACCCTTGAGAGAACCAGATGAAACCTTATTTACAGTTAGTTGTTGTTACAGATACCCCAAGGACGGATTAAAAGCCGCCTATGCGGTAGTACGGAAAACTACAGAAGGATTTGAAGAAATTATTACAGGGACAGTGAGAGGAAAGGAGTCAGCACAACTGGCCGAACTACAGGGAATGATAGCAGCATTAGAATGGGTAGAAGGAAAGGAGGTAAATATATATACAGATTTGGAATATGTGGTAGGGACAATACAGGTTGAGCTTAGTCAATGGATTAGAAGTGGGTTTTTAACAGCAGCAAGGACCCCAATTAAATACGAGAGGGATGTTAGGAAATTGGCTGAGGCCCTCCTGAAACCAAGAACATTAGCAGTTATTAAATGTAAGGGCCATGATAAAACAGATACAATGGTAGCTCGGGGAAATCAGGAAGTTGACACGGCCGCAAAAAGGGCAGCAGGACATGGCCCTCAGTTTATATGATGCAGGCAGGTAGAACGGCACATGATTTATTGCCACCTTGTGAGGTAGGAGTAATAATTCAGGAACAAGCGAAGGCATCACCTCAGGAAATGATGGTATGGAAAGAAAGGGGGGCAACCGAAGATCAAGGACTGTGGAGATCAATGGACGGTAGGCCAGTATTACAATCTGGACTCATGAAACCCCTCCTGGAGGAGGCGCATGGGTTAACCCACTGTGGGAAGAAACAGATGATAAGGTATTTGATACATTGGTGGCACCCCTTCCTGCCGGCGATGTTGGAGAATCATATCAAAGAGTGTAAGGTATGTATAACATATAATGTCAAGGCGACTGTGAAACCTCACGAAGGACAGTATCCGTTGCCTAAGTTACCAGGGCAGGAAATTGTAATTGATTACACAGACATGATAGAGAGGGCAAGGGGATATCGATACCTCTTAGTAACAGTAGATGTGTACACAGGTTGGCTGGAGGCAATCCCTGCCAAAAGAGAAGATGCAAAGACGGTAATTAAGTTCCTAATCAACCACTATACACGGATTTCCTACAAAGATCAGGCCAGATAATGGGACACATTTTAAGAGTAAAGATTTACAGGAAGTAGAAGCGATGTTGGGGTTGAAACATGCCTTTGGAATGGAGTATCATCCACAATCCCAAGGAAAAGTGGAGAGAATGAACCAAGCAATAAAAGGTATGATCGGGAAAGTACAGTCATGGACCAAATTGGGTGGATGTGCTGCCCCTGGCATTGATGTCAATAAGGAGTTCAGTAAGTTATGTGACAGGATTTACTCCTTATGAACTGCAAACGGGGCACCAGTTTCCGGGACCTGGAGCCGGGTTTCAGACCACGAAGGAAGAGGTTAGTCCAATGAGATTTAAGCTTTATTATGATAAACTAACGGCTCTGGTATCAGCTTTTTCACAACAGGTTACAAGTACCGAACGAAAAGGTGAAACCCCGATACCATCCGTTGTGGAGTGGGTTCTGCTAAAGGTGATCAAGAGAAAGTGGTCGGAGCCCAGGTGGACAGGGCCCTACAGAGTGGTGGAAAGAACGTTCCATGCGGTTCGACTACAGGGAAAAGGCGAGACGTGGTATCATTGGAGTCAGTGAACAGCAACGGACCCACCGACACGGACACTGGAACAGATTCGAACGGAGGTTACTGAGATCCTGTGAAGAAACTACGGACTAAGAATTTTTAGTGGGTCCCTTTAAAGAGACTATTGGATTACAGTGACTGTATATCAGTATTTGAAGTGATACATCTATATCGAAGTCAACAGAATTTAGGGAGCTGTGACGAACACTATGTGGGGACTATTGGTGATGTTGTTCCTAGCCCTTGAAGGGTCTGGAGAAGGAAACAACTGTACAAAGTGTTTGCGGTCAGCCTGGGGGGCCATAACGAACCGGAACAGTACTTTGCGGATTGGACTGACTTTCCCGAACACTGTGTTGGGGCCCCCACTGGACTGAAGTGTGTTCATAATGGCCAAGTTTATGAGGTTAAGTTTAATAAGGGGTCGGGGATGCCGGTCTTTGCCAAAACTCCTGAGGTCCCGGTCCCGTAAGTTAACGGGTGGTTGGTCTCATTTTCATGAGACCAAAAGGGGGACTGTTGGAACCAAGGGGTTAAGTAATTATAGAAAATATGCCTATGTACTATTCATTATGTATTCATTAATCCAGTACTATGCAACAATTTACTATTTACTTCAATTATACTGTTTAAGGGAAATAGGAATGCAATTAAGTAACAGCCACAGTATGTAGCAAAGTTGGCTGATTATAGTACGTGTAGAATTTGCTGCCTCCAAATACAAAAGAGAGAAAATGTATGAACCAATTTGTAGGAATGCTAAGTCATGAGGAGGCATTGAGTAGAACAGAAGACTATGGCCAGATGAGAACAAAGAAATAATTAGAAATATCTGGGGTATGAATTGATTTCTGATCAAGACAACAGGATGCTCTGGCCTTGAGGATTAAGATGGGAGGTCTACACCCTAGATAACTGCAGAGCAGGAAATTGCTTGAGATAAATCTTATGCAAAGAATCTAGCAAAGAAAGCCAACTTTTGTTCAGTGTAATAATGTTGATCTATATAAACAGAAGAGACTGGACAGTAGGAGTCAGTCTTGGGGAATAGCTCGCTGAGCAGGTGAACTATGAATCTGAGCTTTGTTAAGCTTTATTCTTGTGCTGTGTAATAAACTGATTGTTGAACCGAATACCTTCTCCTATCACTTCATTCAATGAGAACGCTGGACTCAGACGACACGTAGACTAAATTGAGGGTAGGGTAAAGCCAGAGTCCGACATAGTGGAGGGGTAGCAACTGTTCCTGAACCTGGTGGTGCGAGTCTTGTGGCACCTGTACCTCTTCCCTGATTGTAGCAGTGAGAACAGAGAATGTTTTGTAGCTGGAGGAGGAGCACAAGCCCACAGATATCCTCATATGACCTCTTGCCTGTGAGCCTGTGCTCTTCCTCCTGCTCGTCCCCCACATTTCCTTCAGGCGCCTGACTGCTTTTTTGCTCATATCTTGACAAAGGGTGACACACCATAAGGAATGCTGCATGACTTGCTGGGTTTCTCAGCACTTTTGTGCATTGAAGCAGAGGTATTTGCAAGTTTCCAATAAACACTGTTAGTCATTGACAGAATGCATTTAGTACCATGCATTTATTATTAGCTAATATCTTATCTTCAGCAGGGAAATTTGCTACTCCACGAGAAAGCAGATGCTTGTGGATCATCTGAAGATTTTCCTGATCATGAGTGGCATAAATATATATGGTACCTTCACGAGCAAGGAGACCAAATCACTAGGCACTTTCTGTAGGTAAACAGGAAAATTGATAGATACTGGGGTCTTGTGCAGTGGGCAAAAGTACTGGAAAGTGTAACATTCATAAGAAGCAGAAGACAGTTGTGTTTCGGGTCTGAGCCCTTCTTCAGGAGTGCTGAAAATCAGACAGATCCCTGAATAAGAAGATGGTGGGAGGTTGGAGGAAGGGGAAGGGGAGGAACACAGAGAGGTGGGTGCAGGTGGAAGGATAGATGTAGGCATTTTCTGTGGTCAGCACAGCTTGGAGGAAAGGATCCTGAGGGGCAAGGGATACAAGTCACAGAGAAAGCACCACTGCAGATGGCCAATGTAATGCTCTGCAAGCATTGGAATTGTCATAGAAAATAGTCGAGAGAAAATGGGTCTATGATAGTGTGTTCTGATAGTACTGTGATGAAATATTTGGAGATGTTTTTGGGTGATAAATTGTTAAAATTAGAGTAGGTTACATAAATGCATATTTTAAAACAGAAAGTTTTGAAATACTGAAGAATTCATATTCAGTGACTTTATAGAAACTATGGAGAATGCTATGCACATTTCACAGGTAGATGAAATGAATGGACTATGTTCTTTAAAAGCCACAGCAAGTGACAGGCTGACTCCTAATACCTCTTTACAGTAAGGTCTTTGAAAGGTTTGTTTACCTAAAACAACAGATGGAGTCGAAGACTGACTCCTATTGTTTGCTGGAGAAGGAGGGGATTTTGCAAGTGAGAGAGAGAAGGACATGTGGCTGGCAGTTGGAATCTCAGAGATAGAGAGAGACACTCACAGCTGAAACAAGCAGGGGAAGCTTGTTGGAACTGAAACAGAAGTTCCAGAGTAGCGGATGGCTGGAAGTGCTATCTGTCTGATGTTTCTCTTGGAATAAGTGGAACAGAAAGGAACTCTGTGGTAGCCTGAAAGAAAGAGGTTATCAAATGGAGAAACCTGATGGGGCAAGTTTCATCAGCAAGACATTGAGGTGACTAATGGTGGTACCTCAGTTGTGGAAATCCTGAAACAACACATCTCTCTCTGCAAACCTACAAGAACCTTCCTGTGTGGTAAACATTTACCTTTTGAGCTCCAAAGCCTGGTGAACTTTATACATGTTAAATTCTGTGCACAGTATAAGAATTGCCTGCATCCAGAGAACTTGGAAGAATGAGAAGTGAGATTGAACTGTGAACCAAAGAACTTTTCTTAACTTTACATACACATTACATATATGTGTGCTTAGAATTAGAAGGGGGTTAAGTTGGGTAGTTAAGTTAATAGTGATAAGTTAAAGTTTGATTCTGTTTTCATGTTTAAAGATCATTAAAAACAACTTTTGTTTAAGTAACTACTTGTCATGGTGAATATCTATTGTTGCTGGGTTTGGGGGTCCTTTGGGCTCATGACAGTATGTTGCAGTATATTCCACCCCAAGAGTTCTCATCATTGCACAACATATTCTGTATGACCGAGGACAACAGTTGGTGCCAGAGAAAGGACAGTGCTCACTCTGGAGAATGAGGGATGAGAGACAGAGAACAAAGAGAAGGAGGGGGAAAAGAGCCCTTTGGGTCTAGAATGTGAAGCTTTGCACTTAGAATCTACTGCCTGCAAGTGAGAGTATGCCTCATCTCCATGAGCTTTCTCTTCACACAGCAGCCTTCATGTGTCTGGCTTGTGAGACAGATAGAAGTACTGTACTGAAAATTGTTGGACCTTTCATTTAATTAAGCTGCGCCATCACGAGTGGTGCGAGTCTTATTTTAGCTCACAACTCTGCACATGCACCACCCCAATGCTCTTTCTGATATCTTTTGTTTTGCTCATTTCAGACTCTTCAGTGAAAGATCTGTATCATTATTGATGAAATATGCAGTCCAAGTTTAGTGCATTAGTAAAAGGCTGAAATCCAATCTTCGTGCCACGTTTCATTGAACTAGATTCTCCTCCAAGCCATGTGGGAATATTTTTTTTCTAAAATAGGGATTCAAGCTATACAATTAGAGGTTAAGACTTAATGTTTGATTATGTTGGGAAATATTTTTTTTATGTTGATAGTTGCATCGTCATCCAGTGACAGGCTGAGAATCAAAGGCACCATGGAGGTAAAAATTCTGGTGGCATTTTGGGGAAAGGGAGAGGGGTATAGTGTTTAATGTATCACCATCGCACGGGTGATAGACTTATATGGTCCAGAAACTCACAAAGTAGTTTCATGCTTCAAATAAAACACCAAATGTTGTCAATTTTGTGTGTATGGGATCTGCACTAGTGCTATTTGTGTTGTTGCATGCTCGTGAGCCTGACTGTGATTAGCTGAGGCTGGCAGCTAAATGATTACATACCATATTTACTCCTCTGCGGTAGACCAAGTCCTTTCTGCTTGGTTGTTTTTTGCCCTCTGGGTCCTTTGATGCTGTTGATTATTTTGGACGCTGTGCCTTTGACACACATATGGTTAAGTATTTTACAGTAGCCTGCGCTGAGGAAAAGAGCATACAGTCCTTATAGATAAAAGAATAACAGATTTTGTTACTCTCACTACAAATGAGGTATTTTCATTATGTAATTTATATCTCACTCTTCAAAATGTATCAATTACCTCTGACATTTTGCATTTGTTTATTTCGACTGGAAAGGTGAATGTAATATAAACCGCGACACATATAAACCTATAAATTGCCTGGTGTCATTGGAAAGTGAACATTCAGTGACTTTTGATATGTTGTTTTTTCCACCATCTTATTGCAGCAATAATACATCTGTCTTATTCTTGCCATTAAAACAGGGATTTTGCCAATTTTGCACAGTCAGCCTTGGCTTCGAAGTCAATGAGGCCTTGCTGCCTTCTTGGGAGGCCACACACCAACTTCTAGATTGGTTTCCATCTCATGCAGCGACTTCTCTTTTTTTTGCCATTTCTCCTACAGCAAGCAAAGAAAAATAAGTTGTTCTTCAGCGATTGACAAAGCCACTGTGAGTCACCACAAGCCATGCACGACCACTCCACCAGAAGTAGTTTCCAATTTTTCAGCCCTTTCGCTGTAAGATGCCAGACCTCGACTTTCCAAGCCAGGGGTGGCTGACTTGAGAGCACAGTACAAAGACTAATTCAGTCGTTATTTACACTCCAACACTGCGTGTTTGTGCTCCAACATGAGTGCCACTGTGACACTTTGCAAACAAAGACTGCATTATTCAGATATGGTTTTATTTTGGCTTGGTAAATAGTTAAGCTGTGGAGAGGAAAGCTGACTTTCCTGTCTTGTGTGTTCTGCTCACCTTGAATGCTCATTTTGTTCCTTACTAGCCCATTGTAACCACATGAGCAGTCAACATCCATGCTTCTTAAACCCTTCTGTTGCTTCTATGAAGTGACTGAAGCCCTAAAATCGGTGGCTCTTGCTTTAGGTGCTTTGGGTCTTCATTCTGTCAAGCTGGTTACTCCATAGGATGTGATTTAGCAATTCTTTACCTCGGCCATTGACTCCATGACTCTCTGGTAGTCTGAAATTTACCTGCATTTGAATGATTCGGACTCTACATCTTTGTTCCAATTTCCAAGTGGGGAGAGCCCATCTTCCTGTTTTGGGGGTTGGGGGGGGGGTTGTTGGAATGTCACTCTACTGTCAGCTGAGTGCAGGACGAGAGGTTCAAGTTACCAGGGGTCCGAAGCTATGGAAGAATGAGTTACTCAACTGAGGAACTGTAAAGGTGGAATAAACCTTTCTTTATCTGTAAAGAACTTCAAGAATGATATAGCTATTATTCTCGTGATGAATAATTGCCTGACCTGATGGTGCATAAACATGAAATAAATATTTTATGTAAAACAGACTGCAGATATGAAATAGATATGATAGTCATTCGGGTTACAAAGATTCATCCTTATGGCATTCACAAATCATTACCCAAAAATCTGATAAACAGAATAAAATTAGATCTTATGGAATCTGTGTAGGATAAAAAAAATAACTATATAAACACAAAATGTGAAAAAAACAGCTAACGTCTATTTTCATATCCTTCACTGCATTTCTTCACAAATGTACGGATGATGTGGCAGATATTTTATGTTGTCTTACAGTTTTTGTTCAAGAATATGCTGTCTTATTTACCCTCAATTCATCAGAAAAATGGCCAATAACTTTAAATGCAGGTTGTGAATCTAAATGACCACCGTTATGACCAATGTTATTTGTTAAGAGTTCTTTCATTAAACCAACTAACCTGTATTTGACATGCATTAAAACGTGTGTCCTCTAAGAGGCAGGAAGATGATAATGTGACAATTGGCCACTTTCGAAAATTGCTTCGGAAACTCAAAGGGTATCTCTTAAGGGTTCACTTCCAGTTCCACTCAACCCTGCTCTGTGAACCAGCAGCTACAGTATTATCATTTCTGTTGAGAGAAAAACATCCCACAAACGTGCACCCCTCCAATCTAACATGGGATTTGATGGGAAATGGGATTTCTCGTGACAGAAAGTTGCAATATGGATAGTTTACTTGGAACACAACACCTCTGCAATATTCCGCTCAGGGATATCTGAAAAGAAATAGATATGTGGGGTGGACAAGAGTTACATGGAAAGAGCAGAAGCTGCAATGAAATAAACTTTTAATCAGGAATTAAATTGTCCAGTTGTAGCAAACTTTTTGTGCCAATAGCGATGAGGGACGTTTTGTGCACATCCTGGGAGTGTTTAAGCTGAGGCCTGTTCCATAAGTTCTCTTTTCTTTTACAAGGATAACTTTATTAGAAGGAGGGGGTAGATTAGATTTAGTTTTCAGGTTTTTTTTTGTTTTTTTATTTTCATCAACTTTTTATTTGGATTAATTTGATAAATATGGGTTTAACATGGTTATCATAGATTAGTTCATAACTTGATTCACATGTGGATTAAGGAATTGTTTAATGTAGTTCTTTTCTTTTTTTGTGTATTTGTATCTATATGAGGTGACATTTTTTTTTAAATTTTGTATGTAAGTTTATACATTAAACTCAATAAAAATATTTTAAAAAGAAAAAGGTGAGGCTTTGGTGGAAAAGGTGAAAGTATGAATTAGAATCAGATGCACTTAAGTGGCAATGATAAAAAATAAATCAATAAATGATCTTGATGAATAAATAAAATTAAAATACAATTGCGTGTTACTATACCCACAAATTAAACCATCAAACCTATAAGATCTGACAGTTGCAGCAGTCCTTGTGGTACAAGGCAACCACCACACCAACTGCTTCCCTTTTCTGCCTCAAACGAACACTTCCCTATAGAAAATGACTCAAAGCGGTTTTCAAATATTAACAAAGACTAGCAATTGCACAAACATTGTAATATTTGGAGAAAATGGCACTAATCCCAGTTTGTAAAAGACTAATCATTCAAGTAATTTGTTTTAATATAACTGCCATCAGTTTTTTCTAAAATGTTATTAAAATTGACCCATTTGCCCAACGTCTTTCTCATCCTCAATCTCCATTCTCCCCCACCCAGTCCCATCTTAGTACCCCCAAGATCACCTCCTCCAGGTGTCCCTCAGAGAAACAAAGAAGCTCCATGTCCCTCTGATGAATGGGCTCTCTACATAGCTGTGACCAAGGCAAGGAGAACCCTATCCAAGGTGAACTCACACAAGGCAGTTGCTCCAGACAACATACCTGGTCTGGTACTGAAGGACTGTGCACACCAACTGACGTAAGTCATTTTGGACAGCTTCAACACTTCACTAGGTTTCAAAACAGCCACCATTTTCTCAGTACACAAGAGAGTGATGGTAACAGGCTTCAATGACTACCCCTCTAGGGCAGTGACCTCCACCATTATGAAATGCTTCAAGCGTCCGATGATGGAACGCATCAAAGGGCACCTCCCATAGACAACGGATCCATTTCAATTTGCTTAACAGATGGAGCCATTCCATTGATGATCCTAAAACATTATCACTCCATTCTGTTCTGACCAACCTGGAGAACAGTACATCTTATGCCAGGCTGCTGTTCATTGACTTCAGCTTGGTGTTTACTGCCATCATTCCCCAGAAGCTGGTGGATAAGGTGACCTTGCTGAGACTCAACACCCCTCTCTGTACCTGGATTCTGGACTTCCTAAAGGAAAGCCCACAGCCTGTCCAGTTCACTAGTGGAACGTCGAGAAGTCACACTGAGCACTTGCACACTTGTGTGCTCAGCCCACACCTCCTCACGCTAATGACCCACGATGGCATCACTAGATCCAGCTTCAGCAATCAAGTTTGCAGATAATACAAAGGTTGTTGGCCTCATCGGCAACAACGATAAGTCACTCTACACAGAAGAGCTTGAAGATCTCATGATGTGGTGCGAGAATAATATCCTGAGTCTCAACATGGACATGATGAAGGAGATCATTGTTGATTTCAGGAGGACCAGGAATGATCACCCTTCTCTATACATTAATAGCTTGGTCGTGCCGAGAGTAGAGAGCACCAAGTTTCTCAGAGTCAACTTAAGGAGTGGCCTATCCTGAACACGCAACATCTCCACATTTGTCAGGAACAGGCCATCATCCTGTTAACTTTCTACAGGAGCAAGTAACAGGCCACCATCCTGTTAACTTTCTACAGGAGCAATTTCAAGAGTGTCCTCGCCAGATGCATTATAGTGTGATACAATTGCTGCAGAGAGGATTACTGGGGTCATGTCCTTTGATGTGATCTACCAGGAATATTGTTTGAAGAGAGTTTGCAAAATTATTGAGGACCCCTTCCACCCTGCACACAGCATCATTCAGCTATTCCTATCAGGAAAGAGATACAGGAGTATTAGGATTAGAACCACCAGGCTTCTTCCCACAGACAGTGAGACTGCTGAATGACTGAAATTTCTGCTCATGCAAACCCTCTGAGACTCTACTATTTATTGAACAATATTTATTTTACATACATATATAATTACTCTATATGTATCATTTGTCTCTGTGACTGTAATGTCTGGATTGTATTTGCATGTTTTTGCACTGATGACTGGAGAATGTTGCTTTGGTTGTATTTGTACAATCAGATGATAATAAACGAACTTGCATCACAGCGTGATCTGGGAGCTGCTCTGCTCAAGAATAAAAGAAGGTAGAATATGTTGTGGATGCTGCTCAGAACATAAGGAAAACTTCCCTCCCCATCATAGATACCCAATTACATCTCCCAACGAAAGGCAGCCAACATGTAGAAAGACCCATCCCATCGTACACATACTCTCTTCTCCCTCCTCCCATCAAGGATCCATTAAGATTGTGAAAACATACAACAACAGGCTGAAAGACAGTTTTCCTGGAACCTTCAGGCTCCTGAATAAACATTGTAACAATTCTTGGAGTTAAATGGGAAAGTCTGCAGATGCTGGGATTGTAGTGGAATACAAAAGGGCTGGAGAAACTCAGTAGGTCATGCAGTATCTCAGGAAGTGAAGAGTAACCAACATTTCGGGGCTGAGCCCTTCATCAAGGTATGAAGGAAAATCAGACAGGACAGCAAGCAGCAACAGTTCACTTGTGAATGTGCAGGGGTTATCTACTGCATCTGGTGCTCCCGATTTTGCATTGTCTATATTGGAGAGACCATTTCATTGATCACCTTCACTCTAACCACTGCAATAACAGGGACCTCCCAATGACCCATCATTTTAATTCTACACACCGATTCCACACTAACATGTATATCAATGGCCTCATTGCTATCGCAGTTTGGAGGAACAACATTTAATATTCTGTCTGGGCAACCTCCATACAGATGGCATTAACGTCCACTTCTCCAGTTTGTGTTAAACCCCTCCCCTGAGTTTTTCTCTTTCCCTATCCCTCTGTCTTCATTCCTTCAATCCCCACTCCCTACCCTATCCATTCAGAGAGCTACCCCTTCCTCATCACCTCAGTTTTTTTCTCTTCTGTCCTCCCACCCATATCGACTTATGACTCTTACCTGTTAACCTGTATTCCACTTCTTTCCCCTTCCTCCCTCCTCTCCTCTCCTCCCCTAATGCTTTCTGCTCATTGCTTGATGAAGTTCAGGCTCAAAAATATGGTTACCCTTGAGTTCCAATAGATGCAAGATGGCCTGTTTAGTTTCTCCAGCACTTTTGTGTATTGCAATGACCTCCTTATCTCTGCTCACTCACTCATCAATTCTCTATCCATGCAAATATATTACTCCAACTCTGTGAGCTTTTATCTTGTGCACTAACGTTTTGAAACACACATTGTCAGAAATTTCAAATAAATTCCTTCTACTCCTCCCTCTCGATCTACTCTGGATGAAAGTCCTCAAAGCACTTGCATTTATTTGCCAGATGCGACTTTCCTTTTCAGGAAGCAATGCTGACTATATGATCAGATTATGTTCTAAATGTTTTATTATTGCAGACTTAATTTATTGTAACATTTTTCCAATATATGTTAGACTAACTCATCCAAAGATACCCAATTTTAAATTCCCTCCTCTTTTGATTAAAGGTATCATGTAGATGCTGAATCAAAAGAAGCTGCAGGCTACTGGTGCCTTGTGGTTGAAGGACCCAACCAGGGTGCGGACTTCTGGAGACTGGTTCATGGGTGCCAGGTATTGGAACTGGGAGTTGAGAATATGCTGAGGGCAAGAAGGGCTCCTGAAGGCTCAAGGCTTCCTGATTGCATTAGAGGTTTGGACCTGGAGCTCGGGCTGCCAATAATTTGAATAGGAGTCTGGGTGGCTGCAGTGGCTGCGGGAGTGCTGGAGACGAATCCACAGACACTCGGTGCCTTTGAAGGGACTCTTATTTGCTTCACTTTCTCTTATTGTTAGGGGCTTATGGCAGACAAAAGTTAAATCTTATCAAGTATATTACATTTTTTGTATTATTATGTGACAATAAAAGGAACTGTGAACTTTGAACCTTGAGCCTTAACAGTGATATCTTCCAGCATCTGATCCTTGAATGATTGCAACCAATGCATCTACTCCTTATCTAAGGATTCACTATCTCTGAAGCCCCTCTTGGATCCTGCGATACAAAGCACCTGGTCCAGGGGATTTATCCAGTTATAAGTCCTATTAGTTTACTTAATACTAATTCTTTATTGATTATCAATCATCGTTAAATTTTCTCTCTATTTTTGAGTATTTATGAGATGTGTGCAATATTTTTTGCAATAGAGCCTGATTTGTTTACCACCTTTGCCACTTCAAAGTTCCTCACAAACTCAGATTCATTTATTAAGGTATTTATGTTCACTTTTTTCTCTTAACCTTTCAATGATTTTTTTTTGTTTCATTTAATACCAATTCATGATTGTACCCATTTTGCTGACACCAGGGAACTTTGATGGATCAACTGTGATTCTGCACTTGAAAGGTCGCTTTATTTGAGAAATTGCTAAGAGAATTGCATCAAGCTATTTCGACTCTGTTGGGGGGGGGGGGGCGGCCTTTAATTTGAGGTAAATTATAAAATAAAAGGATATTTATGATCAGCATTTTTTGGCTAAATTTCCAAAATATCCAATATAGCACAATGAAAAATATTTCCACTATGTACTTTGTTGAACTGCCATGGAAGAATTAAAGAAAGAATTGTATTTATGGATCATCTTTCATAGTTGTAAGAAACATTCACAAGTGTTTTTCCATTCAATGACGTATCCTAGGCTCTGTTGTCGATGTTGCAATACGACCAAGAATCCACAAACAGTGGTATGATAAAGAACAGACAATCTGCTTCTGTGATGCCGAGAGAGGAGTGAACATTGACCAGGACATTGGGGGAAACTCAAATGCTCTTTTTTTAAAACTAGAATCTAAGAATTCAGCCTGAATGTTGGCCACCATTTCACTCAGCCTGGTGCATACAGCAGTTTGCAACATTTGGTCATATAAAGGAAATTACACTCACTCTCCATTCTAAGAGAGATGAATATATTTAATAACAATTATATGGATTGATTTGATTGTCATACATTAAAGTACAATGTACATGTGCACCAAAATTATTACATGCTGTAGCTAATCAAGTACCTTTGTAAAGTAGTAACTAAACAGCATACATTGAATTACCAAGTATGGAAAGAGATAATAAATGTAAAAGAACAATAAAAGTGTACTGTTAGTGCAAGAAAAAAAAATCAGTAAACAAAAGAGTGCTATAGTATCTACAAGTCCTTTCAGGGTCCTGAGCTAGTTTATGGTTAGAGTCAATGTAGTAAAGGGAGATTCAAGACCCTGATAGCTGTTGGGAAAAAAAAAACTGTTTTAGAACCAAGCATTGCTGGGCTTCAGGTTTCTGTGCCATTTTCTCGTTGGTTGCCATAATGTTGTGGCAGTGTCTCACATGGATGTCTTCAATGGATGGGATGTTGGAGCCTGTGATGGACATGGCTATATTTGCTGCTTTCTAAAGCCTTCCCTGTTTCTCTTCCATCCTCTACCAGAGAGCAAAGGTTGAATTGAATAAGCAGTCTCACAAGAATTACAGGCATCCCCAGCATCCCATTGATGGTGCACAATGCATTGAGAGCATCATCTGTCAGTTCAGAGATGACCTTATTCTGAAGAGATCTCTTATTCAATATCCCCTTGGTGTTCCATCAGGCATAATGCCTCATGCTGACCATTACCCAGAATACTGGCAGCAGCCATAACAACTTCTTTCTGCATTACTCCTTCAAAATTTGTGCCTCACTATAAAATAACATTGTGCCTCCTGGGCAGAAGAAGCCACAGGATAATGAACATTTACCAAATTTTGCACTGTCACACTCTGACTGGCATTTGCCTGAATAGAGGCCTGCAGCAGTCATCAGGACAGGGCTCAACTTATAATCATAGATTCATATAGTGTGAAACCAGGCCCTTCAGCCTAACTTGCCTACACAGATGAAATATCCCACCTCCACTAGTCCCACATGCCTGCATATCCCTCTAAACCTATTCTATCTATGTAAATGCCCAATATTTATTTTAAACATTGCAATAGAGTCTACCTGAACCTCCCCCTCCACTAGCCTAATATACCCATCGCCCTCTGTGAAAAAATGTTATCCCTCAGATTCCTGTTGAATCTCTCTTCCCTCAACTTAAACCTATGTGCTCTGGTTGCTGATTCTGGGCAAAATACTCTCTGCATTAATTCAATCTATTCCTCTCAAGATTTTGCACACCTCGATGAGATCATTCCCTACCTTCCTGCACTTCAAGCAATAAAGCCCCTGTGTAGGTCTGCTGTGTATTTCATGGCCTCTCAATGTTGGGACTGGTTAAATGGTGACTGGCCACAGACCTGAACAAGAATAAGGCATGGAGAGACCAACTTTGATAGTCCATTTGTATTCTTGTTGCTAGTGACCAGCTCATCAAACCAGCATCCCAATAATTTCTCATTCATATGTTATCTTCTTTTTCTTATCATTTATCACACAAAGCATAAACAATATTGACAAAATGAACAGTGGAATAAAAATATAAAAGATCCACATTTCTAAATCATGTGATTTTAAATACAGTAAAGCCCCTGGTATCTGACATCTGTGGGGATTGGTAGATGCCGATAAGTGTACTTTCCAGTTGCTTGAGACTTACTCTTACAATAGCTAATTAATACACCTGAATAAACAGTTTAAAATACGAAAATACTATATCGTACTTACACTGAACGGACTTCACTTGCATGAATATATAAACCTTAAACCATTTTATTTTATTTTTAGTCACATTCTTTGAAAACATTTAACCATCTGTCCGAAAGACGAACAATAGCATTATAGATAATTAACCTCCCTCCCCCAAGTTTAGAGATGAAGCCTCTGACTGGCGTGTGATAGTATAGAATACTATCACCAATGTATATATTTGTATATATTTACATGTAGTAGTAGAGATTTCCTGAGAACCGTAGCCATGCCTACTGGCAGGTCATAAAGGGCTGCTCTTAACCAGACCCAGGTCAGTCTGGACTGGTCGACCTCGATGTAATACGCTCCGGTCTTTTGCTAGTAAAAGCCTTGGTTTGAGTCAATAAGTCTTTGAGTCATTCAACACGCTACACGGGGCATCTTTTACCAAGCAGGGATAAGGAGACACTTTAAGACAGTCACCGCAATGGCAAGCACCATTACTGTTTCACACTATTTTATTCAAATAGCTGCTATAAGCAAAGCATGACCAAGGCACTCCGGTGGCTGAATATTTGCTCCCATCTTCACCAAAGGTCTATGTGTTAATTGAGAGAACTTGTACTTTTACAATTTTAAACATATGTGTTTTTTTAACCTATTATTTTATTCTTATTTATTTCAATTTTTCAAATTTATCTTCCTCAATTTATTTGCCGGTTTCTTGAAATCCAGATACATGGTTTTTACTGCACTAATTAACTGCCAACCAATGTTCCCAACAAGGCAAAACTTTTATTCCACAATTAGTCTACATTTTGTGTGAAAGTTTTGATAGATTGTATACTACCCTGGTTCACTAGTCCATCCATAAAACGAAATGTTTCAGAAAAGAAACTGATTCCTTTATGTTCACAACTGTCCTGCCTGTTGCCATTTTTAGATCCACTTCTTAGTGTTGAGCTAGAAGAAAATATTTCATAAAATGGAAAGACTTAACCCAGCAAAATTGAAGTATGTTTCCCTTTAAAGATAAATTGATTGGCAATCTTTCTTTCTTTGGCTTGGCTTCGCAGACGAAGATTTATGGAGGGTTATGTCCACGTCTGCTGCAGGCTCTTTGGTGACTGACCAAGTCTGATGCGGGACAGGCAGACATGGTTGCAGCAGTTGCAAGGGAAAATTGGTTCGTTGGGGTTGGGTGTTGGGTTTTACCTCCTTTGTCTTTTGTCAGTGAGGTGGGCTCTGCGGTCTTCTTCAAAGGAGGTTGCTGCCCGCCGAACTGTGAGGTGCCAAGATGCACGGTTGGAGGTGATATCTGCTCATTGGCAGTGGTCAATGTGGCAGGCACCAAGAGATTTCTTTAAGCAGTCCTTGTACCTCTTCTTTGGTGCACCTCTGTCTCGGTGGCCAGTGGAGAGCTCGCCATAGAACATGATCTTGGTAAGGAGATGGTCCTCCACTCTGGAGACGTGACCTACCTAGCGCAGTTGGGTCTTCAGCAACATGGATTTGATGCTTGCGGACTCTGCCAGCTCGAGTACTTCGATGTTGGTGATGAAGTCATTCCAATGAATGTTGAAGATGGAGCGGAGACAGCGCTGATGGAAGCATTCTAGGAGCCGTAGGTGATGCCGGTAGAGGACCCATGATTCGGAGCCGAACAGGAGCGTGGGTATGACAACGGCTCTGTAAATGTTGATCTTTGTGTGTTTCTTCAGGTGGTTGGTTTTCCAGACTCTTTTGTGTAGTCTTCCAAAGGCGCTATTTGCCTTGGCAAGTCTGTTGTCTATCTCTTTGTCGATCCTTGCATCAGATGAAATGGTGCAGCCGAGGTAGGTAAACTGGTTGACCGTTTTGAGTTCTGTGTGCCCGATGGAGATGTCGGGGGGCTGGTAGTCATGATGGGCAGCTGGCTGATGGAGGACCTCAGTTTTCTTCAGGCTGACTTCCAGGCCAAACATTTTGGCAGTTTCCGCAAAACAGGACGTCATGCGCTGGAGAGCTGGCTCTGAATGGGCAACTAAAGTGGCATTGTCTGCAAAGAGTAGTTCACGGACAAGTTGCTCTTGTGTCTTGGTGTGAACTTGCAGGTGCCTCAGATTGAAGAGACTGCCATCCGTGCAGTGGTGGATAGTAAAGAGGATTGGTGCGAGGACGCAGCCTTGCTTCACGCCGTTGTCAATGGAGAAGGGTTCGGGGAGCTCATTGCTGTATTTGACCCGACCTTGTTGGTTTTCGTGCAGTTGGATAACCATGTTGAGGAACTTGTGGGAGGCATCCGAGTTGCTCTAGTATTTGCCAAAGCCCCTTCCTGCTCATGGTGTCAAAGGCTTTGGTTCGGTCAACAAAGGTGATGTAGAGTCCTTTGTTTTGTTCTCTGCACTTTTCTTGGAGCTGTCTAAGGGCAAAGACCATGTCAGTAGTTCCTCTGTTTGCTCAAAAGCCATACTGTGATTCTGGGAGGACATTTTCGGCGACACTAGGTATTAGTCTATTAAGGAGAATCCTAGCGAAGATTTTGCCTGCAATGGAGAGCAGCGTGATTCCCCTGTAGTTTGAGCAATCTGATTTCTCGTCTTTGTTTTTGTACAGGGTAATGATGATGGCATCACAAAGGTCCTGAGGCAGCTTTCCTTGGTCCCAGCAGAGCATGAAAAACTCATGCAGTTTGGTATGCAGAGCTTTGCCGCCAGCCTTCCAGACCTCTGGGGGGATTCCATCCATACCTGCTGCTTTACCACTTTTCAGTTGTTCAATTGCCTTATATGTCTCTTCCTGGGAAAGGACCTCATCCAGCTCTAGCCTCAAGGGTGGTTGAGGGAGCTGGAGCAGGGCGGATTCTTGGACTGAGCGGTTGGCACTGAAAAGGGATTGGAAGTGTTCTGACCATCGATTGAGGATGGAGATCTTGTCGCTGAGGAGGACTTCGCCATCTGAGCTGCACAGAGGGCTTTGGACTTGGGGTGAGGGGCCGTACACCCCCTTTAGTGTCTCATAAAAACCCCTGAAGTTGCCAATGTCAGTGCTAAGCTGAGTTCGTTTGGCGAGGCTAGTCCACCACTCATTTTGGATCTCCCGGAGTTTGCGCTGAAGATGGCTACATGCGAGACGGAAGGCTCGTTTTTTTCTCTGGCCAGGAAGGCTTTGCAAGGTGAGCCTGGTGGGCAGATCGCTTCTTTGCCAGCAGCTCCTGGATTTACTGTGGTATTAAATAAATGTATAGAGCCAGCTGAGCTCTGCATCAGCTCAGCAGGGGCATTGGAAAAAGAGTGACAATACTACTGATTCTATCAAAGTTCAGAGACAAACTCTGGTGCCTTCTGTTATCTTTAATTGTTAAAACCATAATACACTCAAGCAGTAAGTATTAACTTTGTTGTGGTGCCAGGAAACTCTGCTGTGTGGGTGCATGTGGAATCATGTTGACAGGGCTTAGATCTCCAAGACTTTCAATAGAGGTCATGCTCACTGCTCATAAGATAAAATTAAAACCAATACTGCTTCCTGCAGGATGATGATGGCAATGAAAATGCCCTTTTCTCCATTTCTTTTTTCTTGTTTTTGTTATTTTTTTATTTCAGAGTTATTAAATGTCATATTTGGTCCTCAAGTACAAATTACCAATCTTGTCAAGAACAATGAACCCAAAGTGCAAACGGGGTCTGCTAACATGATAAACAATGGTATAAAAAAATTCAAAAGCTGAAAATTGATGTACTACAATTAAATTTCAACTTAAATTTGGACACTACATTTTGCTTCTTGATGTTGATGTTTATTTATAATAAATAAAGTTGATTACGATGTTTGAGACATTCTCTCCCTTTTGTTAAACATACTGCTGTGTTCCTCAATTAGGACCCACTAATAGTAAGTTTGTTAGTGAATTTTCTGTGGTTCCAGGAACAGGCCATGCTAGTTGTGCCCTGAAGCTTATGGAAAATTCTCATCAATAGATGGGAAACAGAATTACCCAATTAAACAAACCCTCAACACCATCTCAACTCACATGGTTTTGAGTTTTTGTGTATCATCTACTCACTCACCTCCTTCAGAACTCTCACAAACTTTTCTAAACCTACAATTAGACATGATGATTTACATCAGAAACTCACACATGTCTGATCAAATAAATTTATCCACAAAGCACATTAGGGGCCATAACGTGGGTAGCAGAATTAAATCATTCAGTCCATTGAGTCTGCTCCATCATGAGAATCATTGCTGATGTACTTTTCCTTACAACCCCATTCTCTTGCTTTCTTCCTATAACCTTTGACATCCTCACTAATCAAGAACTTACTAGCGTGTCCTTTAAACATACCCAATGGCTTGGCAAGTCATCTGTTGCAACGTCTTCCCCAGATTCACTACCTTCCAGTTGGAGAAACTTTTCCTCATCTCCATTCTAAAGGGATGCCCTTTGCTCTGAGCCTAAGCCCTCTGGTCCTGAACTCGCCCACTACTAAAACTATCTTCTCCATGATGACTCTCTCCAGCTCTTTTGAAATTCGGTATGTTCCAATAATAACCCCTTCACCCCTTCAAAACTCCAAAAAGTTCAGGCCCAGACCATCAAATATTTCTCATGTGTTAATCCTGGGATCATTCGCATAAATGACCCCTGGACTTTTACCAGTGCCAATACATTCTGCCTTTGATATCGAGTCCCAAACTGCTCACAGTACTCCAAAGATGGTCCGATCAGCACCTTATAAAGCCTCAACATTTTATCCTTGCTTTCATATTTTTGTCCTCTCAAAATTATTATTAATATTGCTTTTGCCTTCCATGCTCTTGTTTCAACCTGCAAGTTTACCCTTATTGAAATTTGAACTAGGATTCGTAAGAGCCTTTAGACTAGTGGTTCTCAACCTTTTTCTTCCCACCCACATAGCACCTTAAGCAATTCTTTATTCATCACAGAGCACCTATGGCATAGGGAATACTTAAAGTGGTATGGGAGTGGAAAGAAAATAGGTTGAGAACCACTGCTTTAGACCTTTGCTTTCTGAATTCTCTCCTCATTTAGAAAATACCCATGAACATACATTTCTCTGCGCTGCATTCTATCTTCCACTTCTATGCCCATTCTCCCAACCTTGTCTAAATTGCTCTGCAGACTCATTGCTTCCTCATCTCTACTTGGCTCTCCATCTATTTTATATCATCCACAAACTTAGCCACAATGCCCACAATTTCATCATGCAAATCATTAATATGTAACGTGAAAATTAGTAGACCCAACAATGCCCCTGCGGAACACCACTAGACACCAGCAGCCAGCCAGAAAATAAAAAGCCCCCTTTATCCCCACTCTTCACTTTCTGGCAGTCAGCCAATCTTCTATCCATGCCAGTACCTTTCCCATAATGCCATGGGCACCTATCTCATTTTGCAGCCTCATGGGCAGCACCTTGACAAAAGCCTCCTGAAAATCCAAGTAAGCAACACTAGCTTTCTTTTGTCTGTCCTGCTCATTATTCCAACAGATTTATCAGGCAAGATCTCCACTGAAGTGAACTATGTTGACTTTGGCCTATTGTTTTCATGTGCTTTCACGTCTCCAGAAAATCATCCTTGATCATTTCCTCTAGAATCTTACCAACCACTGAAGTCAGGCTAACCAGCCTATAATTTTCTGTCTTTTGCATCTCTCCCTTCTGAAAGAGCTGAGTCGCATTTATGATTTTTCAGTTCTCTTTTCACCTACCTCTTTCAGAACCCTGCCCTGTAGGTCATCTGAAACTATCTATCTTCAAGCTTTTCAGCTTCCAAAGCACCTCCTCCTTAGGAATAGCAATAGCGACTACACTCATTCTCTAGAATTTCCAAAACGTCACTGGTGCTTTTCACAGTGAAAACTGGTGCCAAATCCCTAGCCAGTTTATTTGCCATTTCCTTGTTCTCCATTATTTCTTCTCTATTGTCATTTGCCAGCAGTCCAATGTCTGCTCTTGCCTCTCTTTTACTCTTTATATGTCCAAAATATATTGGTGTCCTCTTTTATATTATAGGCAAGCTTATCTTCATATTTTACCTTTACTCCCTATATTTTTTTGTTGTTGTTGCCTGCTGTTTCTTAAAAGCTTCCCAATCCTTCATCTTCCTGCTAAATTTGACAATGTTGTATGCTCTCTCTTTTGCTTTTCTGCAGTCTTTGACTTCCCTTGCCAGTCACATTTGCCTCATCTTCCCTTTGGCTAGGGATTTGGTGCCAGTTTTCACTGTGGAAAGCACCAGTGACGTTTTGGAAATTCTAGTGAGTGAGTGTAGTCGCTATTGCTATTCCTAAGGAGGAGGTGTTTTGGAAGCTGAAAAGCTTGAAGTTCGATAGTTTCAGATGGCCTACAGAGCAGGGTTCTGAAAGAGGTAGGTGAAAAGAGAACTGAAAAATCACAAATGCGACTCAGCTCTTTCAGAAGGGAGAGATGCAAAAGACAGAAAATTATAGGCTGATTAGCCTGACTTCAGTGGTTGGTAAGATTCTAGAGGAAATGATCAAGGATGATTTTCTGGAGACGTGAAAGTACATGAAAAAAATACTTCTTTGTCAGGAAGTAATCCAGCAAAGACATTTTGGTGAGGAGTCAACCTCAATCTTTTGTCTTTTTGAGAGTAGGATTTTGTTGCCCATTCTTGGGCACACTATTAATCATCTGTGAGATGGGTTTAGCTGCATCTTCAAAGAGGCGAATAATTTATTGGCAATACTGATTCAAGTGATGATGTAATACTGCTTTCAATATTAATACTTCATCATGCATGCCTTCATTTCAATTTTCTTTTTTTTCTGAAGATTAAACAAGCACATTTTTCAGGCCTTTCCAAGCCTCTCAATCCTGGTCAACCTTCAAATCCTGACTCAGGGCTCAGGCCCAAAAGATTGATTGGCTTTTACTTTCTATGGATGCTGCATGACCTGCTAGTTTCTCCAGGGCTCTTCTCATCTCTCTGATACATCTTTCCAAACACATTCAGGGCACTCTATTTTGACCAAGCTCTTTACATTTATCCTACCATATTCTAATTTTACTCAGTATCACTCGTGGAATGACTTGGGATGTTCTACTCTATTAAAGGTTAAACATTGCTGATGTTGCCTTACAGGTTTTACAGGCAATGATATTGATATCATTAATGTTCTTGTGGTCCCATGGAAAGAGGAAGATTCTTGTAGAAAACCCTCCCATGGAAATCATCCTAAATTGAGGAGGAAATGGAGGGGTGGTGCAGGGAAAGAAATTTGAAGCGTAAATCAGGAAATTAACCCCTCAATGTTCAGTACTTCAGTGAGCAATTCTTCACATGTCAAGGCTTCTGACCACAATCCTTCATTCTTAGCTTGCCTCTTGTTAAACAAAGTATCATATTTTCCTGAAGAAATAAGCCTCTTAGGAACGATATGTTTCAAGTGCTCTGTGCAACCCAGATGTTTCCTTCTATCTTTGCATGCTTACACAAATTCAAATCATTGCAGATTTATGTGTGCCTTGATTCATTTATAAGTTGAAGGTTCAAGTGTTACCAAGTGTGTTCATCTGTGATGTTGTTGTTGCCAGCAGCTTGTCCCTTTTATATCTCTTCAAATTTATTTATTTTTGATGATACAGTACAAGAAATTGATCACTGGTTCTAGCTTGAACAGTCCCCCTGAGCTTTTCAAGACTTGTTCCTGGAAATTATTGAATTTCTTTCCAGTTACCTTTCTCTAAGATTTTTCTAAAATATGGTTTATATGGAACATAGCTTTATTCGTTCACTTTTTATGATCTAGACTTGTTAATAAGATCCTCATTTATTGCTTATCCCTAGTTTCCACTGAGAAAATACTGGTAAGTCACTTTTTTGAGCCTTCTCGTCAAGAAATTCCACTGAAGGAATTCCAGGTCTGACACCCAAGTGAAAATGAAGAAAGAGCTCCCTATGCCCTTGCCACTTGCCCATCCGAGCTGCCAACACCCTTACCATATGCCCATCTGAGCACCTTACACCCCGAATGGCTGCCCACCTGAATTCCCAGCACTCTGTCCACCTGCCCATCCAAGCTCCTGATGCCCCAGTCACAGACTTTCTTTTAGGCCCTGGCCGCCTATCCAACCTCCCAATGCCCCGAACATGGACTCACCACCTGGTCCTGACTAGCTGAGCTCCCGATGCCTTGAATGACACAGGTGGTCAAGAGTATGACCCATGTAAAAGTCGACCCCTCCTACCCCAAAATTTGACCCAAAATATTGGTCCAAAAATACTATAAACATATATATATATATGGTATTTTGATGTCAGGATGGTCTGCAACTTGCAGAATAGCATGAAGATGGTGGTGTCCCCACTCACTTGAAGTCCTTGTTCAGCAAAATGTTGTCGGCATAGTCTAGGTTAGTTAGAACAATGTGTCTCACTCATAGAGGGTACACATTGCAACTACAATACATTGATAATGGAGAGACTAAATGTGGTGAGTGAAGCATAAAAAATAACCTGCTGCTAATTTTATTGTAACAATTTGAAGTAAAAAATTGTGGAAAGGGAAACACTTCAGGTTAAAATAATTTTTGTCAGAGATTTAAATGGGAATTCTATTTCAATTTGCACAGAGGCATCCAGCCCTGTTTTAAAATGCAACTACCTCTCTATAGTATCTATTCTGCTTAACATATTTTCCTGAATGAGGCACGATCAATGGCCACCTACAGACACGAAGCAAGTAGTCAAAGGCTTTATTAACCAGAAAACCTTGGCATGCCAACTGGTCACTGACAGGGGCTACTGGGTGCACTTGCTGTGCCGGGGCCCCATCTTGAGCAAGGTTCCAGATGGACACTGTATTGTCCTGTCCGTCTGGGTACCTTACCAGAGCATACTGTGGGTTAGTATGCAGGAGGTGCACTTCCTCGACCAGGGGTCTGCCTTGTGGGTCCTAATGTGCTTTTGTGGTGCTCTGTGCAGCTGAAGAAAGCACAGCCACCACGGTTAGGGACGTTTACGACTGTTTATTTGAATTTAGCCTCTTTAAGGGTAGCACTGGCATAATCGCAGGTCCTCCTTGGGTGCCGTCCTGATCCCAAGGAGGACCCAAGGCAGTTCGCCTGCCCAGTCCAGGCTGGTGAGTCAAGCCATGAGGGTGGACTTTAGGTGCCAGTGAAACCTCTCCACCAAACAGTTGGATTGTGGTTGGTAGGCCGTGGTGTGGTGGAGTTTAACCCCCAAGAGTCTCGCCAGCTGGGCCCATAGCGCAGAGGTAAACTGTCGCTGGTGATGTGCGCCGACACGCCAAAACAGGTGATCCACTGACTGACCAGGATCCTAGCACACGTCTCCGCCGAAGCTTCTCTGATCAGGATGGCTTTGGCCCATCTCGTGGCTCGGTCCACTACCGTAGAGGTAGCGCACCTCCCTGGAAATCGTCAATGGGCCGACGACATCAACGTGGATGTGCTAGAACTTCCGCGCTGACGAGTCGAAAGGTTGGATTGGGGCCTGCATGTGTCTGTGGATTTTGGAGGCCTGACATCTGGCGCAGTTCGTAGCCAACTCCACCATCTCCTTCTTGAGCCCGTGCCACACGAATCGCTCCACAACCATTCACATGGTCATCTTCACCGAGGGATTAATGAGGTCATGGATTAGGCTAAAGACTCTCGCCCTCACTGCAGCGGAACTACCGGGTGCAGTAGGCCTGTGGAGACGTCACAGAGCAGTGAGTCTGGGCTGTTGGGCAACTGGATATCATTGAGGTCAAGGCCCGAGAAAGCTGTTCAGAGGGCTTGCGTCATGCTGTTGGACCTGGGCTAGCTGTGTATAGTCAAGGCCGGGGGCTAGCGTGTTGATGGATGGGCATGAGAGTTCATCCGCTACCACGTTGTCCTTGCCTGCCCTGTGCCGGATGTCAGTAGTAAATTCCAGCACGTAAGAGAGGTGGCGCTGTTGTTTAGCTGACCACGGGTCCTTGGCCATGGCAAGTGCCTGGGTGAGGGGCTTGTGGTCTGTGAAGACCATGAAGGATCTGCCCTCCAGGAAATAGTGGAAATGGCGGATGACCAAGTACATTGCCAGGAGCTCCCGATCGAACACGATGTATTTGAGCTCCGGTGGGCTCAGCTGTTTACTGAAAAAGGCTTCTGGGTGCCATTGTCCATTGAGCCATTGCTCCAGAGCTCCCCTGACCACCGTAGCTGAGGTGTCCACCGAGAGCGCTGTATGTGCTTCCGGGCATGGGTGCACCAGCAACATCACACAGGCAAGGGCTTCTTTCATTGCCATAAAAACCTTGTCCTCCTCTTCTGACCAAGATAAGGTCTTTTCCTTCGCAGCGATAAGTGCGAACAGTGGACGCATGGTATGGGCGGCACTGGGAATGAACAAATGATAAAAGTTCACCATCCCCACGAACTCTTGCAGGCCTTTGAGGGTGGAAGGTTTGGGGAAATGTTGGACGGTTGCCACGTTCTTCGGTGGCGGAGTGGCCCCAGCTGCTGAGATGGTGTGTCCCAGGAACTGCAGCAACCGCTTCCAAAACTGGCATTTGGCTGTGTTGATTGTGAGGCCATACTCCACCAGCCAGGCAAACAGGGTGCGGAGATGGCCCTTGTGTTCTTCATGGTTATGACTGGCGATAAAAATATCATCTAAGTAGATGAACACAAAGTCCAAGTCCCTACCCACTGTGTCCATGAGGCACTGGAACGTCTGGGCCACATTCTTTAATCCGAAAGGCATCCAGAGGAACTCGAAAAGACTGAACGGGGTGATGATCACAGTCTTTCCCACATTGTCAGGGTGCACTTGGATCTGGTGATATCCCCGCACTAGGTCGACTTTGGAAAAGAGCTGTGCGTCGTGGAGGTTGGCCGAGAAATCTTGTATGTGGGGGACTGGGTACCTTTTGGGGGTTGTGGCATTGTTCAGCCATTGGTAGTCCCTGCAGGGTCTCCAGCTACCAGGCGACATGGGAACCATGTGGAGCAGTGATGCCCAGACACTGTCTGAACGCCGGACGATCCCAAACTCCTCCTTCACCTGCTGTAGCTTTTCGGGCGGCAGCCATCTAGGCTTAGCGTGCAACAGGGGGCCTTGCATGGTGATGTGGTGGAAAACTCCGTGACGGAGGAAAGTGACATTGAAACATTGTTCTAAGATGGCGGAAAATTCGTGGAGTATATCAGCGTACTCATCCCTGGTGTTGGCCATGGTGGCGATCTCAGGTGTGACATCATACGTGGTGTCCAAAAGCACAGAGTGGAAAGTGCGGGCATTGACTAGCCTCTTGCTCTTCATGTCAACCAGCAACTCGTGAGCCCTCAGGAAGTCAACCCCCAACAGCGCGTTGTCCACCGAGGCCAACACGAACCTCCAGTGGAACTTTTCTTTGATGAACTGGATCTATGCCCTGCAGGTGCTATAGGACTTGATGATGAAACAGATGGCCGCCCACAGGGTTGGACCAGGAGATTGGGTGTGAGTCTCCAGCCCTGTAAGGGGTAGGATGCTCAGCTCAGCCCATGTCCACCAGGAAATTCCCCCCGGTGGATTTATCGGTGACATAAAGGAGGCAGTTCATGTGGCCAGCCGTCGCAGCCATCAACGGTGGCTGGCCTGGTCGTTTCCCTGTAAGCTGCAGGGTTGGCGGCACTTACGGGCTTGCGCTCCCCAGTACTGGTGATAAAAGCACCAGGTTGAATGGCTCTCTTCTGGCTTGTGCTTGGGGACAGCTTGCAGTTGACTGGCTCCTGGACTTGAAACCTGGTTGAGGGCTGCCTCATGCACCCTCTTCGTGCGCCAGAGGATATCCGCTCGGGCTATGACCTTATTTGGGTCCGTGAAATCCTCGTCTGCTAGAAGCAGCTAGATATCCTCTGGCATTTGTTCAAGGAAAATCTGGTGGAATAGGAAACAAGGCCTACGATCCTCTGCGAGAGTCAGCATTTCGTTCATTAACATTGATGGCTGTGGTCCCCAAGCACGTCCATGTGCAAGGGCCTGGAAGCCCATTGCTGGGGGTGAGGCCAAAAGTCCCCAGGAGCAAGTTCTTGAGGGCGGTATATTTACCCTCATCTGGAGGATGATGGGAGAGGTCATCCATCCTGGCTGCTGTGTCTTGATTCAGTGAGCTCACGACGTAGTAGAACATTGTGGCGTCCACTGAGATGTTTCTAAGGTGGAATTGCCCAAACCATGTCCACGGCTGATGGGTCCAGAAGTGGGGAAGTTTGATTGCCACAGTGTTAACCTCAGCCAAATCCATGTCTTTGAGTCCAGAAAGGTGTCTGGGCTCGTTGGGGTCACCATTGTGGCGCTCTGCGCAGCTGAAGAAAGCACAGCCACCATGTTTAGGGTCCTTAATGACTATTTATTTGAATTTAGCATGCGCCCCTTTAAGGGAAGTACTGGCTCAGTCATCATGTGCGTGGTGACGTCATAATCACTCCCCGAGGTGCACGCTGAGAGGGAGATTTGAGTCAGGAAGAACCCCTGACTGTGCCATCTTCCCATGGCTGCCCTGCCACATGGCATTACATGTGGAGCCGGTTTTCCATGAGAGAGTGCACTGCCACACTTTCAGAGATGCATCGACCCTGGCAGCGTGGTTCTTGACACTGACCTCCTAGGGAAGGAGAACAATTTTTCATGTGGCATTGCATTAGTTGCTGTGCAAAGTAGGGACCTAGTGGCATGCAGTGCTTCTGGAAGGACTTGTCACTGGGAGATGGGAATCATTTTTGACTTGAGGACCAAAAGGACTGCCTTCCAGATCATACCATTCTCCCTCCCCACCTGCCCATTCCCATGTGGGTTGTAGCTGGTGGTTCTACTTGTGGCTATGCCTTTGGAATGGAAGTATTGCCGCAATTCCTCATTCATGAATGAGGATCTTTGGTCTCTGTGAACGTAACTGGGGTATCTGAACAGGGTGAAGATGGTGCGGAGTGCTTTAATGATCGTGGATGTGGCCATGTTGGGGCAAGGGGTGGCGAATGGGAAACATGAGTACTCATCCACAATATTCAGGAAGTTGATGTTCCGCTTCATGGACAGGAGTGACCCTTTGAAGTCCATGCTGAGATGTTCGAAGGGGAGAGTGGTCTTGATGAACTGGGTTCTCTCCTGTTGGTAAAAGTACGGTTTGCATTCACACAAACCGAGCAAATGCAAGTCTGCTCCCTGACTTCCTCCACTGAGTAGGGGAGATTACAGGCCTTCACAAAATGGTATAGCCTTGTGACCCCAGCGTGGCAGAGGGTATCATGAAGGGCTTGAAGGCAATCTACTTGCACTCTGGCCCAGGTTCCCCTGGACAGGGCATCGGGTGGCTCATTGAAATTACCCGGCTGGTACAAAATCTCATAATTGTAGGTGGACAGCTTAATTCTCCACCTCATAATCTTGTCATTTTTGATTTTACCATGGTGTTTATTGTTAAACATAAAAGCAATGACTCTCTGGTCCATCAGCAGGTTGAATGGTCTGCTGGCCAAGAGGTGGCTCTAGTAACACACAGCCCCTGCTATAGCCTGAACCTCCTTCTCGATGGCAGAATGCCAGCGTTTGGGGACTTGGAGAGTGCAGGAGAAAAATGCCACTGGCTTGCCTACTTGGTTCAGAGTGGTAGCCAGGGCGAAGTCGAAGGCATCGCTCTCTACTTGGAATGGGTCGGATTCATCAATGGCATGCATTGCCACCTTGGCAATCTCATCCTTGATGCCATTGAAAGTGTTATGGGCCTCCGCCGACAGGGGAAAGATGGTGGTTTTCACCAGGGTTTGGGTCTTGTCAGAATAGTTGGGGATCCATTGGGATCCATTGGGCATAATTCAAGAAGAACCTCTGGCACCTTTTTAAAGCCTTGGAGTTCTGGGGCAGAGGCAGTCAGGGGCCCCGAGTCCCAAGATGGCATCACCCATTCTCCCCACCTGGAAGCTGTGTGACCTGCTGAGTAGGCTTCCATGTTCTTTTGGGCAGCCTCCAGGGATCAGGCCATCTGCACAACTTCCTGAAGGGACCGGACCCCTTCTCCTGGAGTTGTTCCCTTATGTGATGGGAGCAGAAGCCCGTGACTAGCCCATTGTGAATGAGTTCTTCCTGGTAGGTCACTGCAGTCACATCCTGGCACCTGCAGGCTCGCTCCAGCTCCCCCATGGCCCTTATGAAATCATTGACTGGCTCACCAGGACCCTGGTGTTGGGTGCCCAGTTGGTAGCGAGCATACATAGCATTCATCAGGGCTCCTTATTGCTGTCACAGAAGGGCCATTGTTGCGTCATACCCATTACAGTCATAGATTATTTGCTACATTCAGTGGCCCACCACTGCGAAAGCAGGTCACATTGATTGCTGTTGGCTGTGATCTAGTGATGCTTCATGTCGGCCTTCAAGCAATGTAGCCACATGTCAAACCTGAAGGAGGCCTCTAGTTCCTTTGAATCAGTTTCCAGCTTCTCCAGTCTAATCGCCTTGTCCATGGCAATTAAAATTCTGATTAACAAATTGTGGCACAATCAATGACTACCCACAGACACTAAGCAAGTAGTCAAAGGCTTTATTAATCAGAAAACCTTGGCATGCCTCTACATGCAGCTGGCTCATGTCCAATGCAGGTATGAGGGAGAAGACTAGGGCTCTCGACCTTTATTAGGGATCTTATGGGGAAAAGCTACAGAAGGTGGGCCAGCCTGCCCAGTTCAGCGAGGTCATGCCTACAGTACCGCATTCCACCACACCAATTGTGCTATGTGCCATTGTATTTATGATATGCCAAGATACTGATCCCAGCCTGGTTTAAAATGGCCTGTTCAATTGGATTAGTTATCTCTTACCCCTGGTATGAGTGTAACATAAACTGAACATCCGTTGTACCATAACATTTCTGTACTTTTGTCTTCAATCTGTTCAAAATTATATAATACAGTGGTCTGGGACATGAGCCATGAGAACATTGTGTGAGCCAGACAGGTATGGAGACCATGGATGCAGAATCCTCAGCCTTTTTCAATGTCCAACAGGGATGAGTTTCTTATGAACTGGAAGGGGGAGAACAATGACTGCCAGGAGGATGGACAATCTGTCCGTGGTCCTGTAGTCCAGAGAACTATTCAAGTCAGAGAAATGAAAGGAATGCAACAGGGTGGGGGAAATCTTAATGGGGAGGGGGTCAGGGTAACAGGCCAAGATGATTATCTTTGGTTTTGCATGTTAATTAGGAATTACTTTGATAACTTGCTAATATTGTCTCAAAACTATTTTCTGAGCAAAGTGTCAGAAATTAAATCACTGAAAGAAGCAATTTGACTGACTGCCTGTGGCGAAAGATTGAGTTATTTAGTTATTTGAGTTATTTAGATTACTTTCACTTCTTAATGTTAACCCATAGCCAAGTCATCTCCAGCTTTGCAAGGGCTCATCCTGATACCTTCAACTGTGATAAAGAGTTCTGCCTCCATTACAATACACAAATGTGCTGGAGAGACTCAGCAGGTCATCCATTGGAAATAAAGAGTAACCAATGTTTTGGTCTGGGCCCTTCATCAAGTAGTATCTCCAGCATGTTGGCATATTGAACTTGACCCCAACAGGCCATGGGAGAATGTACAAACTTCTTGTAGACAGTCTGGAATTCATACCCATGTTGCTGGTCAGTAATAGAATAGTATTACTGCATCCCATATGTATTAGCCCCATCGGCCAAGGGAAATTGATCCTTCTTGTTCACCCTATCTCTCAGACATATTGTTCAGCACAATTAAATTTTCAACAAGGCTCCCTTGTTTCAATGGAAAGAACCCCAGCTTTGCTAGTCTTCTTTTATTTGTATATTTCTTCGGTCCGGGCCACATCCTCATAAATGATCTCTGCAAGCTCTCTCTCTCTCTCTCTCTCTCTCTCTCTCTCTCTTGAGTTCTCATATCCTTCCTGAAATGTGGTGACCAGAGTTTTAAATATTATTCTCATTATCTGTGGCCTAACAGGTATTGAATATAGTTTAGCCTGATATCCTTGTTCACATATCAAAAGCCTTGGCTGAGAAAATTAGTATCTTCTTTGCTTTCTTCATCACCGACTTTCCTACCCCATTCAAAGAACTCATCTGAATCATTTATGTGCTCCATCCTTCGGCTAACTGTGCCATGTATATTTTCCTCTCTCCCTGTTCGGTCCTGTATGCTTTTCATGCTTCCATGCCTCACTACATGTATATCTATCATTCATTTTATTCTCTAGTCAGCATCAGAGTGAGTTGTTGTTGCCATCAAAACACGCTTGTTTCCTGACATGAGAGTCATGAGAGTCATTGATAGGGTGAACAGTCAGAATCTTTTCCCTAAGTAAGTGTCACACACTAGAGGACACCTGTTTAAAGTGAGGAAGAGGAAGTTTTAAGGGAGATGTGTAGGGCAAATATTTTACACAGTGATATGATAACAGCATTTAAAAGGCTTCTAGATAAACTCATGAATATGAAGGGGATTGAGGGACATATATCAAATGCAAGGAGCAAAGTTTGAGTTTGATGGACCATTTGTTCAGAGCCAAAGGGCCTGTACTTTTGTCTTCAATCTGTTCAGAATTATATAATACAGTGGTCTATACTATTCCATGGTCTATACAATATAGCTTTACTCTCTCTATTACCTTGCTATTTCTCCAATGATCCGTCTTCGGTATTTGAAAGTAAAAGAATGACTTTTGCAGAGGGAGGTAATGTCAGAAATACTAGCTTATCCAATTGGCCACCTCACTGTTACATTCATTTGGAGGTAGAAGTGGGATAAGAAAAGGCAGGTTTGGTACTTACTGCTGCATTAATTGCAATAGGTGCCAACTGACCTCGCTGCATTGAGTTTCATGTCATTTTGCAGGAGACATGAAGTATGACTTCTGTGTGATCTACTTGGCTGAGAAGGCTATCACAATCGAAAATTTGGCACTGTGAACGGCTGTGTACTGTATCTGAGATCTATAATGGTCCAAGGGTCGTTAAAAATTAGAATGTCAAATTCGAGCCCTCATGGAGATCATAGGCAGGTGAGCTTTCAGATGGCTTATCAATGTCTAAGGTTAATGGTGAAGTTAAAAGCAAATGGCATTTCAAAATGAATTGTGTACTCATAACCACTGGTGCAAAGATTTAACACTAAATTGAATTAAATTGTTTTATTGTTATGTGTACCAAAAGTTTGTTTTGGTGTGCTATCTAGGCAAGTTAATTCATACAGCAGGAATATATACACAGAGAAATACATCAATTCATTTTGTTCTAACTATTCACTTAAAGATTAATTTCCTTTGCTATCACTTGCACAACTTCCAAAATTATTTTTTAATTTTTAATTTTGAGATTCAGCATGGTAACAGGCCCAGCACATGAGCCCGTGCTACCCAAATACACCCACATGAATAGTGACTCGACTGGTATGTGGGTGTAAACTGGGGCACCCAGAGGAAACCCATGCAGACATGGGAAGATGTCCAAACAGACAGCGCCGGATTTTAATCCAGGTTGATAGCCCATTATGTTAACCCAATATGCCAAAAGGAACTTTCACCCTGTAGAGCATGGGAAGAAACTCTTCCAATACTGCTCTGCCGTCAAGTTGTCAAGAGTAATCACATGAGCAACTCCCTTAGTTAGCTATGCACTACACCCTATCCTCGATGCTGTCGACCTCTGCCATCTCGAGTACTTCGAATATGGGATGAAAGCGCTCCAATGGATGTTGAGGATGGAGCGGAGACAACGCTGGTGGAAGCGTTCTAGGAGCCGTAGGTGGTGCCGGTAGAGGACCCATGATTCGGAGCCGAACAGGAGTGTGGGTATGACAACGGCTCTGTATACGCTTATCTTTGTGAGGTTTTTCAGTTGGTTGTTTTTCCAGACTCTTTTGTGTTGCGCTGGATGGGTCACGTCTCCTGAATGGAGGACCATCGCCTTCCCAAGATCGTGTTATATGGCGAGCTCTCCACTGGCCACCGTGACAGAGGTGCACCAAAGAAAAGGTACAAGGACTGCCTAAAGAAATCTCTTGGTGCCTGCCACATTGACCACCGCCAGTGGGCTGATATCGCCTCAAACCGTGCATCTTGGCGCCTCACAGTTTGGCGGGCAGCAACCTCCTTTGAAGAAGACCGCAGAGCCCACCTCACTGACAAAAGACAAAGGAGGAAAAACCCAACACCCAACCCCAACCAACCAATTTTCCCCTGCAACCGCTGCAACCGTGTCTGCCTGTCCCGCATCGGACTTGTCAGCCACAAACGAGCCTGCAGCTGACGTGGACTTTTTAACCCCCTCCATAAATCTTCGTCCGCGAAGCCAAGCCAAAGAAAGAGACACCCTATCCATAGAAAGTTCATTTCCTTCATGAAGTGGCAGCAAGCTTGAAGCGGCCATAAGCAGGAATAGATCAGAATGGATCTGAGATAGAGAATTAAAGTGAATTGCATCTGGTTAAGTACATGATTCCCCAAAGGATTGAATGTGTGCTGCAAAGGAGCCATCCAATCTGTGTATAATTTTTTTTTCTGATGGAGAGGACACACATCACACAAATGAAGAACACTCAATGGAAGACGTTGAATCACTGCTTCATCTGGAGGCTACACTCAGGATCCACGAATGGTGGAAAGGGACAAGGTCAAGAACATCTCCTGCAGTTGCACAAAGAACTACCAAGAAAAGATTTGTGGAGATGGGAGAATTGACAAGGAAGCTGAATGCTCTCTTCAGAATGCTAACAATAGTGGGGAAGGTGGGAGGTGGGGAGGAGAGTGACGGTTGATGGAATCTCATTGAAGGCAGTAGAAATTGTGAAGAGTGTGCTGTTAAATAAGGAAGTTTCTGAGGTAGAAAGTCAGGATGAGGGGAGCCTAGAACTCTATCCACTGGGATACCTGTCTGTGTCCTCCTTCCATAGACACCTTATCTTCCATCTGTGCACATTGCAATAACTGCAGGGTGTTTGGTTACTGTACATGTATCAGACTGATCAGTTCCCCATGCATAGCTATCTGTCTCTAATATTAACTTAATTCTTTTCTCTCCACAGATACCATGGGATCAGCTAGGGAATTCCAAAGTTATTGTTTGGTTTCGGTTCTCTGCAACAACTATGACCTGCATTCAACACATGCCCGTTTATTTGCTTTCTCTTTGGCTTCTTTAGATAATCTATCAACCAGGATGCTTTGCTACCAATATATCGCTAAGGCAAGACAAAGAATTGCTGGAGGAACTCACCAGGTCAGACAACATCCATGGGTATAATTTCTACCCATGGAAAGAATGGTTATTTCTACCCATGGATGCTGTCTGACCTGATGAGTCCACCAATTCTTTGCTCAAGATTCCAGCATCTTCAGCTTTTGTGTTTCTCTGGCTTCACCCAAGTTGTGATAGTTTCTTTGCCCCATCCAAACTTTCTCCATTCTTTCTGCAATGTAAAACTTATTGCTTTCTCACTTTTCAAGCTGGGATGAGAGATTTTTGATCCAAAACATTAACTCTTCTTTTCCGCAGATGCTATCTGACTTTACAGAGAGTTTCCAGTGTTGTCATTTCCATTTTGGTCTTCCAGTAACTGGAGTTTTATTTTGATTTACAGTCATGCAAGACTGATCCAATTCTCCCAAACACCAGCATGGTGAACTCCCTCTTGTAGCTCACTTCCCCCCCCCCCCCACATCATACATGAACTCAACCACGCCAACATTATGTCACAGCAGTTTCCCACCTGCACAGTACCACAATTCAGAACCATCATCCATCAGCTCATTGCTGCAAGAGATCCACAACCTTTGCTGAATCTTCTGCCTTTTGTCATTTCCTGGCATCACGAACAGAGAGGAGAGCAAGAACCCAGGGTGGAAACTAAGATCACCACCCCTTCTACTTGGGAAAACAGACTGCCGTAGACTGCAACTAACTGATCCAGCCTGAAACTTGGCAATTATTGCTGGATTGTGCCACCTTTGAGAGTGTGAATGTCTGTAATTTCCATCTCCCCTTAGCTGTTTAATTGCCCATTCATTTGTGGCAGGTTGCAAAAGGTTGATATGATTCATTTTTGGTGGGATTGCTCATTGCATGTGTATTTTACTGCTTACAATACTTGCACACCTGTGATACAGCTCTGCTGAGTGGGAACCCATTGATATTCACGATGGTACTTTTCCAGCCTCTCTCTGTTCCTCATCGGACTCTGTTTAGTCCCCTGGTCTGACAGTCATCTGTCATAATCATAAACTTAGACTCCATGATAAAAGGCCCTTCTGCCTGATTCATCGACAGTGACCAAAGTTCTTTCCTGAGCTAGTCCCATTTCTCTCCATTGAGCCCATATCCCCTCAAACCCTTAAATGTCCACAAATCTATCAAAGTGTCCTTTTAACGTGGTAGCTGTGTCCGCATCTTGCCTTTCCTCACTCCACACATCCACCTCTGTTTGAAACACTTGCTTGTCAGGTCTCCTTTAAATCTTTACCCTCCCACCCTCTCACCTTAAGCCTATGCCCTCTCCCTAGACTCCCCAACCTTACAAAATGATGGCGACCATCCACCTTATAGATGCTTCTCACGATGTCATAAACATTTATATATGTCCCCTCTTTCTCCTTTGCTCCAGGGAAATCCGTCCCAGCTTATTCAATCTCTTCCTCTAACTCAGGCCTTCTAGTCCAGGCCACAACCTTGTGAACCATTTCAGTACCCTCTCTAGCTTTATCATACTCATCCCATCGAATAAGGTCAAGTGAGGACAAAGTCAGAACATATGGTCACACATTGTAGTAGTGTTTGATTCTCCCATTGCCAATGGTCCTTGGTGTCTCTGTTTTGATCTGCAAGATGTTTTCTTTATCAGTGTCATTTAGCACAGCGGTAATGCATACAACTTTGATGTAAGGATAGGAACCAGACTTATGAAAGATTGTACAGTAGGTACTCCTACCAACATCAGTCTAGACAGATGCACCTGCAAAATTCCAACTGCTCTCTCTGAAAACCTGGGTGAGGATGAAATCCAATTTTGGAACAATTTTGTCCATTGCCCCAAAATGGTTGCAAAGTGTATTCTCTCAGTGGGTCCTTGGCTTCTAATGCAGTCAGTTACGAAGTTAACAGGCTAAAACGTATGACAGGAAGACTTCAAACCAGGTGTCAGCAATTTAATCAAGGGCTTCTCACAGTCTCCTTCTGGAATTTTCCAGGCACACTGTTGCAGTCCAGAGTGTAGTGATGGGACAATCTTTTGAAGGGATGAAAGCCTTAAAACGATAACCATTACACACAGCCAATATTACATATATTGCTACTTTCTTAAGTGCTGAGCGTGTGATCCTCAGAACAAGAGTGTGAAAGCAAAACTACAGCTTCCAACAGAGTAACGTTGTAAGTTTATCTCAGCATTCATATAGGAGGACCTATATTAAATCACTGCTCCATGGAATAGTGCTAAGGTGGGTACCACTCTATAGTAAAACAAATTTCAACTAAGTTTATCCCAGTATGTATTCAAAAAGCCTTAAAATAAGCTTGATCAATAATTTCCTCTGTAAAATTTGATCTGGTTTTGATGATTTGCCAGGCCTATCATCGGCACCTCATTTATAAATGCTCATCTACTTACGATGGTTAAACGTACGAATTTTCAAAGTTACGATGGTATGAAAGTGATACGCATTCCGTAGAATTCCTACTTAGAATTTTGATTTCTGATCTGTTCCTGCGCACGCGATAGGCGGAATGATACTCTCTCTCGTGATGCTGGGCGTTGGCAGCGAGCTGCAGCATCCACTCAACCATGCGCGCAATCTCTGTAGCGATCACACAAATGAGTGTAAACAACCACCACTGTGATGACAGCATTTTCTTTTTAAATTTTGCGCTTTCAAATCCCATCATGTCTACTAATTGCCCATATTTGTCTCCTGCTTCTGGGGAGAAGAAAAAGAGGAAAGCAATTACTCTGGAGACGAAACTCATGATACTTGCTCAGCATGAAGGCGGCAAGTCTGCAGTGGATATAGCATGTGAGTTCTGACTTTCCAATCACCGATCTTGACCGTCTTAAAGGATAAGAATCGAATCAGTGATGCAATGAAATCATCAGGCATTGGTGAATTCCACTATCATCAAGAAGAAAAGAGCTGTGCCTATTGATGATGTGGAAACATTACTTGTCACGTGGATGGACGATCAAATAGAAAAACGGACACCACATAGCCTACTGATGATACAGGCTAAGGCAGGAAGTCTTTTTGAAACACTTAAAGAGCGTACTGCTGATCCTACGTATACGCAAACATTTACAGCAAGTCAAAGGTGGTTCCAAAGCTTCAAAAGGCGCATCAATCTTCATTATGTGAAGATAAGTGGCGATAATGAAGCTGTCAAAGCTTTTAAGGGAGCAGTTGCACAGAATAATTGGCGAAGAAAAATATTTGCCAGAACAAATATTTAATATTGATGAAATGAGTTTGTTCTGGAAGCATATGCTGGAGTGTAACTATGTTCATCAAGAGGCCAAGACAATGCCAGGATTCAAGGCATTCAAAGACCTTGTAACGCTGCTTTTGGGTGTTCAAGTTGAAGCCTTTCCTAATCTACCACTTTGAGAACACTAGAGCATTCAAGAATGTGAGCAAGTATAAGCTTCCTGTTTATTATCACCATAACAAGAATGCCTGGATGATATTAGCATTATTTGAAGAGTGGGTTTTGAACTGTTTTATTCCCCAGGCAAAAGAATATTGTTGTCAAGGCAACATCCCATTCAAGATTCTACTGATTTTAGACCAAACTCCAGGGCATCCACAGCATCTCGGCAACATGCATCCTGATGCAAAGGTTGTGTTTTTGGCACCTCACTCATTCAAGACTTTGATGAAATAAATAACGAGTTATTAGTGCTTGGGAAACAGCTAGAATTAGAAATGGATGAAGAGGATATTCATGAGCTTGTTGGCATTGAGGCTGAAGAACTTTCCAATGAGGAGCTGATCAAAATGGAGGAAGCAAGAAATAAATAAACTGTGGCAGAGGCAGCAGAAGTTATACCCGAGGCACCAATAAAGTTCACAGCAAAGAGACTGGTTGAGGCACTCACTACTATCGATAGGAGTGTATGGATGTTAGAAGAAATGGAAGTCAACTACAAGAGATTTGCAAGAGCTGACAGGCAGATACAGGATTCTCTTGCTTGCTACTAAGAAATTTACATTGAAAAGAAGAAACAAACTTTCGAGTCA
This sequence comes from Narcine bancroftii, assembly GCF_036971445.1. NCBI lineage: Eukaryota > Metazoa > Chordata > Chondrichthyes > Torpediniformes > Narcinidae > Narcine > Narcine bancroftii. The sequence continues at coordinate 202,269,607 of NC_091471.1, read as the reverse complement.
AAAAATGATATCTTCCTGAAGAAGGCTACATCTGTTAAACCATCAACAAGTGTCAATATCCCAGTGCCTTCAATAAGTGTCGACGTCTCAGTCCCTTCCACAAATATCAATGATGCAGTGCATTCTATGAGCTGTTCTCGAACATCATCGGAAGAAAGTGAAATTGATGACCCTGTTGCTTTAGCATCCCCACTATCCTCACCATCCAGCAATTAATTTTAGTTCAATGCTTCAAATGTTCTTGAGCCCCAGTGACTTTCAGCTGTGTATGTTAATGGTGAGTATCCGTAAAACTTAACACTTGTCAATCCACAGCAGCACTTCCAAAACCAGGTACTGGACAGCAACTATTCTATTTTAACATGTGACTTTTTTCCACTTACGAGAGGTTTTTTGGAACATAATGCCATTGTAAGTAGAGGAGTAAAGAGGTAAATATCTTCCCCATTACCTCAGAATTGGGCCCGGAGGAGCCGATTCCAATGCTGTAGAACGACATTGGGGTGAGGAATAGGGGATGAAATTGGTGCAGGGAGTGTAACTGAGGCACAGGAGAATGGGAGGGGGAAGGATATTTCTGTGAGTAGTGGGGGAATATTATAGTAGCTGGGGAACAGGGAAATATTGGTGCAGGGAGCATAGCTGGGGAATGAAGGGACTGATATAGTGAAGGGTATAGCTGAGAAAGAGAGGGGATATTGGTGCATGGAGTGTCCCTGGGGAACAGTGGGGAGGGGCAATATTGGTGTTGGGAGGGTAGCTGGGGAACAGGGGAGAATATTGGAGCAGGAAGTGTACCTGGAGAATGGGGAAGAATATTAGTGCAGGGAGTGTACATGGGGAATGTAAGAACATGAGAAATAGGAACAGGAGCAGGCCTTTCAGTCCATCGAGCTTGCACAACCATTCAATGATTGCCTCATCCATGGGGGAGGATATTGTAGTGGGGAATGCATCTACACCTCCTTGCTGCAAAGGCAACTTTGCTCTTGAAAGAATAAATGCAAAGCAAATATATTGCTGGCTGGAACATTCTCTAAAAATGTCCTAAATCATCTACTCCAATTACCAAGTCATATAAGAGGTGTCTAATAGGTAGTCTGAGAAGTAGCTCAACTCAATAACAAAAGAATTATTTGGAAATTTAGTCCTTGGGGCCATTTATGACCTTAATTTTCTACTCATGGAAGTTTACTGATATTCAAGCCTTATTTCCATACTCCCGATTCTGGGCAACCCATCATGTCCCTTGACACTTTTGTCACCCTCTCCCATGGAAATGACAAAAACAAACATTTGACTGTAGATGTTAAATCAACATGTAATCCTTGAAGTTATCAAGATTATAGTGTCTTTGTCAGACCATTTTTGGAGTTTTGAGCGTAGTCTTGATCCCCTTACCCAAGAAAGGAAATACCTGCTATTGAATGAGTGAAACAAGGTTCATCCACGTAATTCTTGAGATTGTTGGGCTCTTTGGTAAAGGGATTAATTCACTCGAATTTAAAAGAATGAGAGAGGACTTCATTAAAACATACCAAATTTTGATTGGGCTCCCCTATCTGAGAGATTCTAAAACAAGTAGTTACAGTTTTATGATACTGGGGAAGATATTTATGAATAGGTTGGTGAACCTGGGACTGTTTCTCTATTGCAGGTGGTGGAAGCCATTTACTGGATATATTTAAAAAAGAGGTAGATAGATTTCTACACACAAATACCATCATGGTATGGAGATAGCTGATGAGCCATGCCCATATCAAATGAACTCCTATTTTCTAAAATGTATTTTTATGTTTTATTGTGAATAATGTTGCCTTGGTAACATTCAACTGCAGGTGTTTTATTAAACAATGTATAATCTATTAATTGGTTTTGGTTTATCTCCCATCTGGGCTGTTCCCCTTTTGGAAAAGGGAGGTTATTTTATTTAGATCAAATTTGTTGCATTTTGTCATGCATTTGCTATATCATTAAACAACTTCTGAGATTTCCAATTAAAGGAGTTTTATCTTATTCTTCTAATAATGAATCATGCCAACTTTGCAAAGTTGGATCACCCTTTCAGACAGTTCTGTATTTACATTTTGCTCCCTTCAATGCCGATGCGGGAGGACTTGCTGCAGTGGTGGCCTAAGGTATAAATTTCAAGGAATGGTTTCTTTTCACACCACTTTTAGTTATGAGCTCTGTTGTCAGCTGTGATTATCTTTTGGTAGCTATTTAAATTATATATCCACATGTTTAACAGGAGAACATTACACATGGATTTCTCCAGATTTAACACTTTGTAAAATAATGCCCATACCTTTATGCAATGGTTTGACCATTTTTGCATATATAGCGCCTGTGGGCTTCCCATCTGTAGTTCAGGTATCTTTATTTCCATTCATATTAGCTTTTTTTATTTAAAATATTTTTAATTGAGTTTAACATATAAAATTTTAAGGAAAACACACAAGTCATCTCATATACATACAAGTACAAAAAAAATGAATAGAACTATATTAGGGAGTCCTTAATCTACAAGGGAAATAAGGTCTTGAATTAATCTAAGATAACCATGTTGAAACTCATATTTACCACATTAATCCAAATAAAAATTGATAAAAAGAAAAAAAATCAAACAAAAAAACCCTTAAATCTAAATGTAATCTAACCCTTCCCTTTAATCAAGGTTACCTTTGTAAAAGAAAATGGAAATTGTGGATCGGATAGTGACCTCCAGACATTGGACAGAGAATCTCCGGAACATTCAAAATTCTTAAATCTTCCAATTACAACAGTATTCTCTGAATGGTTCCCACATCTGCACAAATTGAAACCTTCTATCTTTAATGTTGTATCAAATTTTCTTCAAGCTTCAATAGGACATTACATCATGTAACCACTGTGTATGGGTAGGAGAAGGGTCATCTTTCCATTTCAATAAAATTGCTCATCTGGCTATCAGCTTGATAAAAGCTAAAATTTTCTCCTGAGTTGCAGACGGAAGTATATCTGGTTCACATGAAAAACCAAGCAAAGCAATTAATGGCCATGGTTCTATTTTGATCTTAAAAATTGTTGATAAAGTTTGGAAAATGTCTTTCCAAAATTTCTCTAAATTGGGCACAAATATATGGATCAGTGAAGCTTCAAAAATTTTACACATAGTGGATCAATATCTACCTAAAAATGAAATAATTTAAGTTTGGACCTATGTGATCTATGCACCACCTTAAATTGTAATAAGCAATATCTTGCACAGAATGAGGAATCATTAATCAAGCTGAGAGTATTATATTCAAATCTCATTTTCATCTGAAAGAGTTATATTCAAATCTCGTTCCCAATCGTTCTTAATCCCAGCATTGAGACTGATCTTAAATCCAATAAATCATTATAAATAGATGATATTAACTCACCATGAAAAAATGAAACAAGAATATTAGTATTTGAAATTTGAGGAAAATCAGAAAGCTTAGACTGAAAAAATGTCTAACTTGTAAATATCTAAAAAAATTCTCTATTAGAAAGATTAAATTTGACTGATAATTGTTCAAAAGAGGCTGTTATCTCAAATAAAAAGATCCTTATAACTTTGCATACCTAATCTATACCATTCCTTGAAACCTATGTCTACCAGAGACACCTTTCAGACTTGTTTTTGATCACTTGGAAATGTGACTGCTTTTTGTGACAACTCTCCCTCACAAATTAAAATTTGCATAATGTAAAAATAGAAGCAAGATTTGCATGATATGTCAACACCAGAACATCACTGTTGAAGTGCTTGGAACTGGAAGAAAGCATCTGGTATTGCTAACAACATTTTAACGGGGTTTGATTTAGTTCAAAGATCCAAGACACTGTTCTGTAAATTATGTTTATGTAATGCATTTTATTTAAACATTGAACTTTTAGATATAAGAAAGTTGTAAACACAAAAATAAATTCACTTGAGTTAAATCAGTATTTGTTATTTGCATTTATCAATATTTATAATGGATTCTCTCTTTACTGTAAATAATTCTGTTTCAAAACAGATCTAAAATATTGTTTTGCTGTAATGCTCATTAACATAAAAAATAGTTTGAATCTTCAATTAAAAGTATTTAGTTAGTAAACTAATGCCCAATCATTCCAATCTGTTTACAAGTTTGCTAAATAAAGTTGTAACAACAAATACTATTACATTTTATGTTAACAAAATCAAATGATCAAACTTTAATATGGCACATAAACGTAACCAAACAGTCAGCTAAATTTGAACTTTTTAACATATTCCTTAAACTCAAATGATTATAATTTGTTGAACAGTGGAAGACCAGACATTTCCATTTTATATCCAGAAACAATCCTTATCCAAACATGATGTGGCTCCAGTAAAACTAAATACATTAAGTTATTTAACAGCAAATAATGCATCACAGAGAATAAGCTTGTGTTTTTGTTTTCAGAGAAATTGTACATCGTAAGTTAAATGTTCCCTGTATTGTATGCATTTACTCCCCATATTCATTGAGACTCCTTAATTTTTATTTTAAAATAAAATGCAGAAGTAGAAATCTGACTGTTGCATTGTATGGCTGAAATTTTAAATTAAATCCAGCATGACTGATATCAATTTAAGGGTGATTGCTACTGTTCATTTAAACCTTGTTTAATGGTAAACAGATACCTGCAAGCAGTAGAGAAACATCAGCAAAAAGCAGCAAGTAATGTTAACTTGAACAAGAATGGAAAAGTCCCTGAAACCTAAGGAAAAGTGGCATCTGATATTGGAAATGAGCTCAGTGGGTAATGGTCAAAGGTCCTTCAGTGACTGAAGTGGCGTGCGCAATGGAATAAAACACAAAAGTCTGTCGATGTGTGACTGTAGTAAAAACACAGAGAAAATAAATGCTGGAGGAACTCAGCCTGTTATATATTACCGGCATTTTGGAACTGAGCCTTCCTTCAAGGTAAAAGCAAAAAAACAGGAAGGCAGCTTCATCTCCAAATGATCAGATGCTGTATCTTGGCCAATGTGAAGAGAGAGTTTGGCAAGGTCAACCCGTGGAAAGTTTCTGGACCAGATAACATTCCCGGCAGAGTGCTCAGGGGATGTATGGCTCAGCTAGCAGATGTTCTCACCGACATCTTTATCATCACCCTGAGAAGCGTCATGGACCCAATGTGCTTCAAAGCCACCACCATTGTCCCCGTGTTGAAGAAGTCATCTGTGACCTGCCTCAATGACAACCGCCTTTTCACACTCACATCCATCGTCATGAAATGCTTCGAGAATCTTGACATGGGGCACATCAAGCTCCTGCTGCCCCCCCTCACTGGATCCCCTGCAGTTCGCATATAGATCCAACTGCTCTATGGACAGTGCCATCACCATCACCCTCCATCTAGAACTCACCCACCTGTAAAATAAGGACACGTATGTTTGAATGCTGTTTATTGACTCAAGTTCAGCATTCAACACAATCATACCTCAGTCCTTGATAGGGAAGATGAGCCTCCTGAATCTAAACACCTCTCTCTGCAATTGGATACTTGACTTCCTGTCAGGAAGACCTCAAGCAGTCTGGATCGGAAACAGCACTTCCAAGATCATCACACTAAACATGCCCCCCCACCCCCAGGGTTGCATGCTTAGTCCACTGCTGTTCAGTCTGCTGGCCCAATTGTGCAGCTAAACACAGTTCAAACCACATCATCAAGTTCATTGACGACATGACCGTGATGGGCCTTATTACTAAGAATGAGGAGCCAGCCATACAGAGACAAGGTGCAGTCACTAACAGACTGGTGCAGAGCCAACAACCTGTATCTGAATGTTAATAAAACAAAGGAGAATGTTGTCGACTTCAGGAGGGTCTGGGGAGAACCACACACCACTGACCATTGGTGGCTCGACCATTGATGTCATAAAGAGAATCAAGTTCCTTGGAGTTCACTTGGTAGAGAATTTCACCTGGTCCCTTAACACCAGCTCCATAGCCAAGAAAGCCCAGTAGAGCCTCTACTTACTGTGAAGGCTGAGGAAAGTTCATCTCCCACCCTCCATCCTCACTACATTCTACAGAGGATGTACTGGGAGCATCTTGTGCATCTGCATCACTGCCTGGTTTGGAAGCTGAACCACCTACGATCACAAGACTCTGCAGAGGATAGTGAAATCAGCGAAAAAGATCATTGGGGGCTTTCCTTCTACCATGAAGGATATCTTCAGGAGGAAGGCAATAAACATTGTGAAGGGCGACACCCCTCATGTAAACTGTTCTCCCTTCTGCCATCTGGTAGGAGGTACGGTAGCACTCGGGCCATTACTTCCAGATTGAACAACAGATTTTTTTCCCCCCAAGCCACAGGCTCCTGAATTCCCAAAACATATGTGGATAATGTACCATGGATGTTTACTGTATATATGTTAATATTTTAATATTGTGTGTTTAACTATTCTAATCTATATTAATGTAAATATGCTCCGTTGTCCTGGAGAAACACTATCTCGTCTTTACTATGCAAGCATGGTATGAACGATAAATAAAGGTGACTTGACTTGACATGATCTAAATGAAGAAGGAAGAATGGCAAGGGGAGGAGTCCAGACCAACAAAAGGCATTAATTGGATATGATAAGAGGAAAGGTGAGAATTGATTTTGACTCTGTGAAAGGGGACAGAGGGAAAAGGGAAGAGAAAGAGAGAGAGACAGACAGACAGAAAGACAGACAGAGAGAGATAGAGAGAGACAGAGCTGGGGGAAGGTGAAAGGGGAAAGAAGAAAGGGTTGGTAATATATCTTTCCTCCTAAAAATACTATGAGACTGGCTGAGTCCCCCCAGCATTTCTGTGTGTGTTTTGGCAATGGAACTACCTAGGTCTCAGTGTGAGTTTTTGTGACTTAGGTAGTGTGATGGTGAGAACAAGTTTGGAGGTTCCAAGAAGTGACAAGTTTGAACATAGTTTAACCACAACAAGGATCTTTATTTTCATGTCAGGGAAGTCACAAAGGGATCACATTCATGCACACAAACAGACACAACACACAATTCATGTGCATTGGATGCTGGTTAATCACTAATAATTGCAACTCCCAATAAATCACTCATATTTGCAACCACCATTTGTGAAAAGAAGGGTAAACAAACCGTACAGACATGGTATCCCACTTAATTAAATGAAGGTTAAGCAAACTGTACCAACCTCCCACAAGCACAACAGTCCTTTCTAGGTATGGATCACAGTAGCCTCCCACCCTGTACAGGTGCACACTTTACTGTTGCCTCTGCAGCATCGCCTACAGCTTGCAACTTGCAGTAGAGCTAGGGTTCATCCTCAAATGAAAAATGGTGGACTTCATGCACCAGCCGACTGGAGAGGCCAGATTAGCTATGCCCAAAATTGGGAAGGTGGTTAAGGAAGCCCATGGTGAGGTATGTATAAATTCAAAGGAGCCAATAGCAATGTGCGCCTATCTGTGGATGGACTAAACTTGATTGATATGGAAAATTATTTTAATCCTGCCCAGTCAGATGTCCCTCTAGGAGCAAGCACATGGATTACCTTTTGTTTGGATCAGTTTCCTGTCTGAATGTTGGATAATCCTCTGAATAACAATCCACACTTCGAAAGTCACTGTACCATATCATTCTATCCACAAACTAATGCATACTCAAGGCATTCATTAAACCATAAGAGAGGACAGAATTATTGTGGTCCACCACCAACCTTTTACTGCCCCAAAAGGTCACCAGCTTCCCCATGGAGTGTTCCATTCAAGGAACTGGTCCCTGGCTCTTTAATTTGTTCACTAACTCTCGTGTAGTGAGTGAGTGATATTTCCTGATTGATTTGGAATGCAAGTGCAGCACTTTACTGACAACAGCACTAGTACCTCCTTTGTGGGCAAGCAGGTAGTCCAGGCCTATCCAATCCCTCTGTATGCCATGTCATAGCTGTCTTGTTGGCTAGCGTTTCCATCATGCAGACCATTTGTCTGAGTGCTCCCTCAGATTCTCGAGGTGTGTGGTGGTAAGCATCCTGGATAGCAGCAGCTGTACCATCCCATGGGGAACCATGGATCAGCCCGGCAGCTGCATATCCAGGGCATACCATTTATTGACCAGTGAGCACCCACCTTTGCTGGGTCATCAGTTGTGGACACTGTCGCACCTGGGTGCTATTCCTGCTCGTACTCCCATCGGTTGAGTGGACCATTGCTAGTTCTATTGACCGCACAAACATTCCTGGGCCCTGCTCACCGGCTGGGGACTCACTCTGAGAGTCAGGACTTTGTAAGGGCAAAGTTGTGTACAGGGAAAGACCAGTTCTTTAAATGCCAACCCCACCAAAGATCGCTAGTTGTCAGGCTGTTACAGGTGTGGGGCAAAGTTGGTTGGGGACTATGACCTCCCAACTCCCCCCAAAACAGGACATAAAAATCCATGGAGCTGGACAGTTTCCCCCCCATAGTCTCTTTACTGGGCATCAGGAGGGATCTGTTTTGGCAGTATTCTTTCGGCAGCATCTGGTTTGTTGACTCTCCTGGTGTATCTGGGAGCTACTCAGCAGATTCTGCAGATCACCATCACTGCTTTCATCATCCACTGACATGTCATCCTGTGATTGAGAGATCCTCACTCTCTCTGGATAAGTCATGGTGTCTGAAGTGTGGTCATTCCTAGTTCCTCCGGCAATGCAACCCACCACATGCTCCCCGGATCGCACACTACTGCCTCACCCTTTCTTGTTAGCCTCTGGGGCTGTTGCAACCACACTTTGTCAGTGCTCCGCGAGCATCACCTCCTTGTACATTGATCGGTCCAACACTGCTAGGAGCCGTGACAATCGGGACATTCCCTGATCAGTTGGCACAGAGTTCAGGTGGTCACCCATGGATCTCCCACCCCAGCTCTTGTCACCAAGAATTGTGGCTTGGACCTTGACTGGGTCTGGCTGATAAATGGCTTGGCAAGCTGCTCCCAGCTGCTGCCTGTTCACTAGCCTGCACACCAGTTGAGTGCCCTTTACATTCATGCATACGGGCCATGGTTTGCATTACATGGACCACATCTCCTATGGTGGAGCAACACTACTGCATCATTCCACCTGCCTCTTTAAATGGGCTATTTCCTGCCTTTGTCAGGACTCACACTGGCAGCTTAGAAGGATTGCCAGTAGCTAGAAAGCACTTCTCTATCATCTCCTTACTGCCAAGGAACCCCAATTTCTTGAGGAGGGACACCAAGTGGTGTTTAATTTTCTCCCCACGGGAGTCTAAACAATCTGACAAATCTGGTCAGTCAGTAGCTTCACTAGACTATCAAATGCTGCACTGTCATTAGTCCACCTCAGGACCATATCCTCACAGAGTGTGGACCCCATTTTGTTGTTGCAATTCCAAAACATTTTCCACGTGCTCAGCCGAGACTCCTCGGACCCTGCTCACAGCGCCACTTGTGATGGGGAGAACAAGTTTGAAGTGTCCAAGAAGTGATAAGACTGAACACAGTTTAACAACACACAAGGATCTTTATTTTCAGGACTGACACAACAAATGGAAGGGCCTTGGAAGTCATAACAGGACACACACACACACACACACACACACACACACACACACACACACACACACACACACACACACACACACACACACACACACACACACACACACACACACACACACACACATTGATTGCTGATAATCATACCACCCAAAGATATCAGATAAGCACAACACCCAACTGTGAAATGAAGGTTAAACATAGAGTGTTCATCACCCACAGGCACAGTATCCCATTTAACTGATCTACGATGAAACGAAATGTACCCCCACCCAGTGGGACAACAGTCCTTTCAGGTATGTATCATCAAAGCACCGCAACCTGTACTGATGCACACCTTACGATTGACTCTCCAGCGTCACCCACAGTTTTCATCCTGGAGTTGAGCTAGGGATAATCTTCAAGGGAAAAACGAGAACTGTTCCATGTGGTGGACTTCATGCAGCAGTCAACTGGAGGTGCCAGTTCAGGTATGCCCAAATAGGGAAGGTGATTAAGGAAGCCAATGGCGAAGTGGGTGTATTTTCAACGGAGCTAAATAGCAAGGTGGAACCTACCTGTGGGTGGGCTAACCTTGATTGACATGGGACTTTGGATCTGTCTGGTCAGATGACCCTCCATGAGCAACCATATGAACTATCCTTTGTTCAAAGCTGGTTCCTGTCTGACCTGCTAGATAGACTCCAGATAGCAATTAACTTCCAAGGTCTCAGTGCACATTTCTTTGCTTTTGGTGGCATAACATGATTGGATTTACTTCAAGAACATTGATTTTGTCAATTATAGCCTTGGTAGTAGTGCTAAACATAATCTGCTGAATGAACTCAGTGGGTCAAGCAATATTGGTGGGAGAAAAAGAATGGTTGACATTTTGAGCCAAAGCCCTTTATGGAGCCTGGAGAAATATGGAAGATAGGCCAGTGTAAGGAGGACACTTCCTCTTCACCTTATCTATGTCCCTCATGATTTTATAAACTACTAGAAGGTCACCTTTCATCTATGGTCCAGGGAGAAAAGACCCAGCTTGTACAGTCTCTTCAGTCTCAGTACCATTCTTATGAATCTTTTCTTCACCCTTCGCGATAATGACACCCTTCCCATGGATAGATAAATACAACTGTACACAATACTCCATGTGTGTCACACCAACTTTTGCAGTTGCAATAATGATGTCCTAACCTCTGTACTAATTGCCCTGACCAGTGAAGGCAAGTATGTCAGATGTCTTCTTCACTATGTCTCTGTAGCCTGAGGTCTCTCTGTTCTACAACACCATCCAAGGCTCTACCATTTATTTGACTTGTGCAGCACTTCACATTTGTTAAATTCCATTTGATTTTCCTTAGCCCACTTTCCCAGTTTTACTAGATCCTGTTGTAATCTTAGATAACCTTCATCACTCTCCATTCTATCACCAGTTTTGGTGTCATTCAAAAACTATCTAACCATAATAACTCCATTGTCATCCAAATCTTTAACATGGATGACAAACAGCAATGGACCCAGCAGTAATCCCTGTGGTACACCACTGGTCACAGGGCTCCTGCCTGGGAAAAGAAAGCCTCACTAACACCCTCTGACACCTCCCCTAAGCTAACCAGGCTAAACAAATTCCTTGGAATATTTGATGATGTAATTAATGGAGTGGAAGGAAGAAAATCGATGAATGTGGGACATTTTGACTTTCCAAAGCTTTCTTCAATATGCTTCTTAAGAGATTCATGTGCAAAATCAAACCATTAGTGAGTGTGGGTAATGAGCTGACATGAAAAGGATCTGGTTGACAAACCCAACTATTTACAATATATGCTAAAGATCTTGAGAAGAGAATTCAATGTAATATCTCCAAGTTTAAGCATGGCATGAAGCTGATTGGGAATGGGAGCCATGAGGGGATGCAGTCACTCCATGGTGAGTAGGTCAGGATGTGGGACTAGACATGCCAGATACAGTATAAAGTGAGGAGGATTCTATCCTGGGTGAACCCACACAAATCAGCAGGACCCAACAACATAACTGGTAGGATGGTGAACGTATGTGTGGCCCAGCTGATGGAGGTCCCAAGAGGGTGACAGTAACTGGTCTAAATGACTATGCCCAATGGTACTAGCCTCGATGGTCATGAAGTGCTTTGAGCAAGCGATAATTTAACATATCAAATCACACCTTCCAGCAACATTGGACCCATTCCATTTTGCCTACCATCAAAACCAGTCTATGGATGATACCACAGCCTTGACTCTTAATTCCGTCCTGACCCATCTGCAGAACAATTCCCCATACAATGGTCTGCCTTTTGACTTCAGTGCTCAACACAATAATACCTCAGAAATTGGTGGATAAACTGTACTCGCTGGGACTCAGCACCCCTCTTCACAAATGGATTCTGGACATCTTGATTGAAAGGCAGATTGGCAGCAAAACCTCAAGTCCCATCATGTTGACCACTGGCACTGCTCAGGGCTGTGTATTCAGTGTCTTTACACTACTCACTCACAATGTAGTCCCAACAGAATCATCGAGTCTGTCAATTATACAACTGGAGTTGCCTCATTGGCAACAATAATGAGTCCGCTTACAGAGAGGAGGTTAGGAGGCTCATAAAATGGTGTGAGAACGACAATGTGGAAAAAACAAAAGAAATTATTGTTGACTTCAGGAAGATGAAGGTCAACTATTCTCCAGTACATGTCAATGGTTGCATCATAGAGAGAATGGAAAGCACAAAGCTCCTTGGTGTGGATATAAAGCATGAACTATCCTGGACCCACAATACCTCCATGTTAGTCAGGATGGTGCAGCAGCACATACACATCCAATTGAGAGTGTTCACTCTCGCTGAATCATTGTGTGGAAACCAATAGAAAGGATCATCAAAATGGCTGAGATCATTGGGGTCTCCTTTACCTCTATTGATGACATTTACCAGCATCATTGCTTAAATAAGGCTCAAAAAATTGTAGAATACTTTTTCTATAGAGCACACAGTGTCTTGGACTCACTACCATCAAGAAGGAGGGAGCAGAGGATCAAAATTAGGACAGCCAGGCTGGGGAATAGCTTCTTCTCACAGGCTGTGAGATTGGTGAACAAGATCCTGTAAATCATCCCAAAATATTTATAGATTTATTTATCTTTATGTACATTTATATGATTATTATGTGTGCGTGCACACCATGGTCTTGAGAAATGCTCTTTTACAGGTTGTATATGTACAGTCAGATGATAATGAACTGGACCTTGAACTTGAACATATAAAGCATTGTATTGTAATGGAATATATGTTTGGGAGAAATTGGTAAAATTAGAGTAGGTTACATACATACACACATTTTAAAACAGATCTTACTTGTAATACTGAAGAATTCATATTCAATGGACTTTACAGAAACTATGGAGAATGCTATGCACATTTCACAAGTAGGTGCTAATTGAAATGACCATTGTTTTGGAATGGAGACACTCTGGCTGTTTGCAAGTATCTTTAGTGCTCACAGAAAGGTCACTCCTAGGTTTTGTTTACTTAAAGCAACAGATGGGAGCAGAACAATAACTCCCGTGGTTTGCTGAAGAAGGTCGGGGCTTTGTGGCAAATAAGAAAGTCACATGGGCTTTCTAGCTGTCTCGGTTGGAGAGAAAGAGAGAGAGAGAGAGAGAGAGAAAGAGAGAGAGAGAGAGAGAGAGAGAGAGAGAGAGAGAGAGAGAGAGAGAGAGAGAGGTGAAACAAGCTCTCTCAGCTAGTGTGTGTGACACTGAAAGCAGCTGAACAGTGCAAGCCAGGAAGCTTGTTGGACTTGAAGAAAAGTTCCAGAGTGGTGGATGGCTAGAAGTGCTATCTGTCTGATGTTTCTTTTGGAATAAAAGGAACAGAAAGGAACTCTGTAGTAGCCTGAAAGAAAGAGGTTATCATCTGGAGAACCCTGATGGGGCAGTTTCATCAGCAAGACATTGAAGTGACTATTGGTAGTACCTCAGTTGTGGAAATCCTGGAACAACAAATCTCTCTCTGCAAACCCTATGAGAACCTTCCTAAGAGGTAAACATTTACCTTTCAAGCATCAAAGCCTGGTGAACTTTATACATGTTAAATTCTGTGCACAGTATAAGAATTGCATGCAACCAGTGAAGTTGGAAGAATGAGAAGTGAGATTGAACCAAATAACTTTTCTTAAATTTACACACACATCACATACATGTGTGCTTAGAATTAGAAGGGGGTTAAGTTGGGTTTAGTTAAGTTAATAGAGATAAGTTAAACTTCGATTCTGTTTTCATGTTTAAAGATAATTAAAAACAATTTTTGTTTAAATAACTACTTGTCTTGGTGGATGTCTATTGCTGCTGGGTTTTGGTGTCCTTTGGACTTGTAACAGTATGCACCTTGATGGCAAAAACAAGAAGGAAAATTATAATGTGAACAGCGATCTGTTATTGCACCCTACCTGGAAATAGGATATTTTAGATTTGGTCAAGTACAATGAAGTATAAGTGATCCTGTATTTAAGGTTAAGATCCCCTGGCAAATAGTGATCTCAGAATGGTGGAATTTCTGATATGTTTTGAGAGTGAACACCTTGGGTCTAAAATCAAAGTCATCAACTTAACTAAATGTAATTAAATAGTAATATCAGGGAACTGTTTTTTCCAGTAACTAGCAGCAAGAGACCAAAAATTGCTTGTGAGAGAAACTAGCAAATAATATCAAAACAACCAGCAGGAGCATCTATGGATATATAAAAATGAAGCAGGTAGCTCAGGTAAGTGTTGGACCCCTCAATGTGAGATGAGGTATTAATAATAAGAAAGAAAGGAATTAGCAGATTATAACACCAAGATTTGCATCAATCTTCACAGTGGAGGATGCTCCAAATATAGCAGAATGGGAAGCTTCAAAGAGCAATGAACTTGTAACAATCCCTAAAATGAGGAACGAGTTGTATAAAATACTAATGGATCTTAAACTTTTAAAGAATGGGGCTACTAAGTTAATGGCTGAAGATGTCAAAACTTATTGAGTTCTATGAGGGCACCAGTGGATTGGAAAGCTACACGTGTGATTCCCTTGTTCAAGAAGGGAGAGAAACAAAAAAAAACCGGAAACAATAGGCCGGTTGGAGTTAAATCTGCTGTTGCCAAGGTGTTGGGTCTATAATGAAAGAAGAAATAACTGATCATTTAGCAAAGCTGAATGTAATTAAACTCAATCAAGTTGGCTTTATGAAAGGAAGCTCATGTTTGAAAAATATGTCAGAGCTATTTGAAGATGTAACAAATAGGATCAATCGAGAGTCATCTCCAGAGGTAGCATTGAAGACAATTCACAAGAGATCTAATTCCTGAGATAAGAGGGCTGTCCTTTCAAGAATAGTTAAAAAAAATATTTCTTTATTTGGAGTATTTAGAAGATGGAATAATGATCTTATTGAAGCATAGGTTTCTAAGGGGTCATTTCAAAGTAGAGTTGAGGGCTATGAACTGCCACAAAGAAGAGTTGAGGCCTTGGGAGGACTTTGAATTATTGAGGATTCATATGGCCTGCTCTTCCACCTATTTTCTTGTATTCTGTATGAGATTAAGAAGCAGAGACTTAAGTGTCCTTGAGTAGTAGTTGATGGAATTAAGCATGGAGATGCAAAACCCTTTGACAGCAACAAAGTTTGAGCAGGAATATCTTCCTAAAATTGTACAGGACAGTGAGATCTACCTTGAATGACATGTGCAATTTTGGTCTTCTAACTGGAGAAGACAACTGATGGAGCAACTACAGCAAAGATCCACCAGATCATAATTAGTTTATGAAGACTAATTCAAACCATTGAGCTTATATTTTCCATAAATGAATGAAACTTAAAATCCTGTTGGGACTGGAGAGATTGGACAGACAGGTCAAAAATATCTCTGTATGGTGGAGATGTTTGGAACCAGATAACCTAAGGATAAGGAATAAACCATTTAGGACTGAGAAGAATAAAGATTGCTTCACTCAGAGCATGGTGAACCGGTGGAATTATCCACCACAGAGGGAAGCTGAGGCTAAATCAGTAAACTCAAGAAGGTATTGTTCCGATGGCTAAAGAGATCAAGTGATAATGGGAAGAAAGCAGGAACAGAATATTGAGTTTTGATGAGCAATGAACGCATTGAATCTGGCAGGGCAGGATCAAAGGACCAAATAACATTTTCCTATTTTTCTAAGACAAAGGATAGGAGATGATAGCCAAAGATATGCAGAAGAACTTCTTTTTAAAAAATATTGTTGTATGAATAGTGAACCATTTAGCTCAACAACTATTACAATGACAACAACATGGGTCCAAATCCAATATGGAGTTTGTACGTTCTCCTCATGACCCTACGGGTCACCTTCAGGTGCTCTGGTTTCTTCTCACATTCCAAAGACTTGCAGGTTAATTGGGTATAACTGTGCAGTGCAAGCTCATGGGCTGTAAAGGTCTGTTACTGTGTTGTATCTCTGAGTGAAAATAACTGGTAAGAAAAGAATTCAAAGGAGCAATTGGGCTGATAAGCAACACAAAATGAAACCTTTTTGTGGAAGCACTGAATAAATGCTTTCCATCTCTCTGCACACATGAGATGGGCACAGTGTCCATCTGTGTGGGTAGATATTCAAAATCTGTTTGAGTACTGCATAATAAATATATTTGCAAAATTGTATTCCATAGGGTTAAAGAGTCAGTAACTGTATGGCTATAAATTTAGTAAAGGACAAAAAGCAGAGAGTCGTGGTAAATGTATTTTTTTCCGATTGGCAGGAAGTATGCAATGGTGTCTTCCAAGGATTGAAGTTGAGACCATTGCTCTCTGATGAATATTGGTGACTTGAGTCATCATTTCGGGTATTGCTTATAAGTCATCAAGTGAATTAGAAATATAGTAAACTGTAAAGAGGTTAGCTACAGAAAGGATGTGGACAGATATAGGACACAAGCTCAAGATAACTGCAGTATGAACCAGAGGGGTCATTCAATTATATTTAAACAGTAATTTACTACGATGTGGATTACATGGTCTGAAAGAGTGTTGGACAAGGTTGAATAACAATTTTGCAGACGGAATTTAATATAATGAAGGAGAAAATTGCAGGTTTATAGCAACAGAAGAAAAAGAAACTGATTGTGATGGATATAAAATGTGTTAATGACTAATCCTGAACTTTGGATTTACTTTTGCACTAAATCCTCCTATTTCATGATTCCCATAATATATGTACATTAATTTATATTATATACTCTGGCTGGGCATTCTTAGTCATCCATTTCTGAGACTTCTAAATATTTTAAGCCTTCTGTCATAAGAAATTTAAATGGCTCAACCCTTTTGAAATTTCAGTTCCATACAATTGACCCCCTTAAATTTATGAATATGGTGATAATTTCCAGGTTTTCCAGCATGAGGGAACGTCTATTCCATTATCCTTCTCAATGTCTATTATATCTCAGTGAGATTCCTTCTTGTCCTTCTAAACTCCAGGCCATGTTTACTTTTTTTCTTGCTAAACATCTCTCCTTAACTTGACATGAGCAAGTACATCTCCACTGCATGGCTGGCATGGAGGATACTCCAGGTGTTATCTCACCATGGCCCTGTAACACTTCCTAACTTCTAATCCTCTTCCAATAAGGTCGATATGCCAATTTCTGTCCTTAATGTGTTGTATTTACATAATTATCATAACACCTCAAGACCTGTCTTCACACCTTCATTTACTAACTTGTCAATGTTATTTCTATAATTCTCTTCTTGCATTTTTTTTGTATCCTAGTTCATCTCTTCAAATTTTCAGCATTAGCCTCTATTTCATCCCCCTTTGAGGTCTCTTGGCATCCACTTTATAGATTTCCCCCCTCTAGTTTTATATCACCAATAAGCTAGTGCAGGTTCTTCTCTGTCCTTTTCATCTAAATCACTGTAATAAATTACAAATAGATGAGGATTCAAAAATGATCTTTGTGGTTCACAACATCACAATCTGGCAACCCGAAAAGAGCAGTTCATTCCTATTCTTGGCCAGCTGTTCTTAATTCCTTTTCTTTCCTCTCACCATTCCACTATCAGGAATGGAGTAAATTTCAAAGCTCTTTCAAAGTATCAAGTTTATTGTCATCTGATTGTACAAATACTATAGATATACAACCCGAATTAACAGCGTACACAAATAATGGATGATATTGCCTTCTTCCATGCTGTATATTGTCATGAATAGATAATACATGCTGTTGCTTTTGTTTATCTTCATATCTAAATATGGCAAAACTAGGTATTCCAATATTTTACCACAGATAGACTAAATTTATCTTCAAAACTAGACAGGAAAGTTCCTACTGAGAGACCTGCAAAATTTTTATGATCTGTTCTTCACTAAAATATAGTGCGGATTTTTTACAGGTAATACCAATAAGGTTTATGGTGTTCAGTACTATATAAAGTTACTCTCTGGCAACTTCTAGTATCTGTGTATATATTGTTAACTGTGATAATGAAGCAATGCATTGGGACAAAATCTGCTCCACCTGGCACCTGACAGAGGAACCTTCTATTGAAACCAATGCAATGGCTTGAAATTGAAGTTCTTACCTTAATGGTTACTCTCTGATGTGCAAGGACAAGTGAGGAGTAGGTGAATTTTTAACCAATAATAACTGATAAGTACTACTCGATAATATCACTGGTTTCAAAAATGGAATTTTAATTCCACAAAGTCCTGTTCTTTCAGAATTCAATCAGGATAGAACTGTTTAAAAAAAAAGTACTTATTTTTTTCATCTAAATTCATCCATTTTCACTTCAGAGCCTTCTCATTGCCTCTTTTATGAAATTTAAATTTATTTTTGTGTCTTGCTTTATATTTCTTGGATTACAAGCAGTGGTGGGGGGGGGGGAGAATTTGTCTTTGTCCAACAGTTCATACATTCATAGATATTGCCCACTGATGTCCTCACCTTCTGCACATCTGCAATCAAATATGACAGAAGATATTTTGTGCACATGTTAGCTTCAGTGCCAGACACGTTTCTCCTGTGTTTCTGCCAGGATTGTTCATTCTGAGAAAAGAATCTCAGTGGATCTCCACACAGGTGATACAAATGCCCTGTAGAGGGCACAATGCTGAATCAGACTTCAAGTACAGCAAAGTACCTTCAAATCTCTTGGGGAAGCTGTCAACGAGATACACAGCAAGTGGCAAGATGCAGGCGGAAATCTCACACATCTGGTTGCTTGTGGGTATGCTGTTATGAATTCTTGGAAATTCCCTCAAACACCCACCAGAAAGCACAGCAGCACGTATAAGATTTTCAAACTTCAGATTCCTGGTTTAAACTTATTGTGGCACAACCATAATCTACCACCTTTCGGTCACAGGATATGGGGATCCAGGGCAAAGATGTGCCCACATCAGGAAGAAATGCCACGTGGTGGGATATTGGTAGAAGGTGCCAGCCCCTCGCATCTCCTGCCCTTGTCTTTTGAAGTGTTTTTCGAAGATGCTTCTCCATTCTTGCTGCAGTGCATTTTGTGGCTGACACAGCTTACAACTGTGTTATACTAGTGATGGAGGAAATCAATGTTTAAAACTTTAGGTGGGTTGCCAATGAAGCAAGTGATTTGAACCTGAACAATAATACGTTTCTTGATTGCTGGAGCTCCAATTTGATGAGGATGGCTAGAGTATTTTATTATTGCTCCTGACATGTATTGTAGATGTTTGAAGCTCTATGGGACATAGGGAAGAGGGTTACCTGTCACAAAATATTTATCCTTTGACCCACTCTTGTATCATGTTATTTATCGAGCTGATCCTGTTATGTTTTTGATCAGTGGTGAATTCCCTCCTCCTCCAGAGTACCTCACCTCTCCTGGCAATATCGTGGTGGGAAGAATGGTGCTAAATGTCATGACATTGTAAATATGTGTTTGCCTCAACATTATCAAAATTGCAGTATTTTTACAACAATGTAAAATAGGATTCCAGTTGATTGCACAAGGGAATGATGGTAATTCTACTGATTATAAATAAGCCATCCTACAGAATTTGAACAGTTATTGAAAGCTGGCAGGAAGGTTTCATTTATATCTGGGGCAATCCCTCACTGGTTGAAGTACTTTGTATTCTAAGAGAGTGGTTTGGAGCTTTCCCTTTATTGATTCCAAATGATGAAATACTGCAGATGCTAGAATTATGTAACACAGCAGATAATGCCTGAAATGTTCAGCAGGTCAGGCAGCTTAGGTGCAAGGAGAAGTGGAGTTAACATGCTGGGTGGATAATTTAGCAGAGATCATGCAATCAGACTGTTGAAACTGGCATTGAACCTTACCACTATTATAATTAGTTATCATTTACCTCATCATTAAAGACTGTGTTTTCCATGCTATTTTAAGTGCCAAAATTAGTGTCCAAAAATAAGTATCCCCATGTGTATTGCCCAAGGCATAATGCAGAAAGTTGATTATTAAGGGATGGTTCTGAGAATGATCTAATCTTTTGAGGAGAATGGCATTGTGAAAAGTCATCAGGTTCATATTTCATCCAGAAGACTTTGGAAGAAAAGTTGTTGAAAGAGGTTTGCCAGGGATTTTAACAAGGATTTTTTTTAGTTGTCACGTATTGACATTATTCTAATATACAGATTGGAATACGCGAATTAATGAAATGCAGGTCAGTTGTATCATGTCAGAGATCTGTTAAAAAAAAAATAATTTCACCGCTCCTTTTCAGTTTGTTTTGAGAGAATAAAAACCCTCGCGACGAAAGACAAGTTGGCTCGCTTGTTGTCTCTCCTGGTAGCGTGCAGGATGAACAGTCATAAGAAAGAAGGCAGCATGATGGAAGCAATTTCTTCGGTATTTTAGGGTATATTGAATTTCAAAGCTGCAGAGAATCTGTTTCACTTTGAGTCTTATCTCATCATTGATGGTTAATTTATTTGGCACGCACAGCACAGTAGGGGTTCAGTGATTAGTTTGATCCATTCCATTTACAATGCATGAGAGCGGTAAGCCTCTAAAAACTTGGATTAAGCATTCATTGCAATAAATAAACCTTATTTATTATGATATGTCATACATTTAGTAGAAAAGCGTGTTGGAGTTTGTTTGTCAGCCAGTCAGTCACTGGATATTGCTTCATGAAATCTACTCATGCTGAAGTGAAACCCTACTGTTTCACATACACGACGGTTTGTGGTTATGGCACAACTCAAACTAGTTTTCAATGGAAAGCCACACACATGGTGGTCTACAGAGTCATCAGTAGTGCTAGATTTCAATGTGTATGCCACTTTGTGGCTTGGTGATTTATAGTGCTGTTGACATAGAGTTAGGCACTTTTATTTTAACCCTTTCACCAACTGATTCCAGAATCTGTAGAGTGATGATGTCTGTACTAACCTTAGGCAAACATGTATTTTGTATGACTGCCCATTCAACTCAAAAAATTTTACATTAGCTGGTGACACATGAGAGTCTGCAGATGCTAAAATCTGGAATGAAAACCCATTTGCTGGAGAAAATCAGCAGGTTTGAGCAGCATCAGTGGAAGAAAAAATATCATCAATGTTTTGTGCTGAAACCTTTCATCAAGACTATTGGGTTCATGTCTCAATGGAGGATTCCAGCCCCAAATGTTGATGGTTCTTTTCATCCCATTGATGCTGTTCAGCCTCCTGAGTTCTTGTAGCATGTTGCGTTTTTATTTACAATGTTTTCTTCTTCTTCACTTTAGCCTGCAAAGCATACAAATTTCTAGCACACTGGCAGTGAAATAGTTCATATTTGGAAACCATCTGTCACATTTGTGGCCCGAAATGTGAAGTTAATAAAACATCAAACACAAGTTTTATCAGGTAAACTTCTCAGTGTCTTTATTTTCCCGTTTCCTTTGTTCTCCTGCTTGTGCTCTTATCTCTCTCTCATTCCACGTGACTTCCGGTACATCTCATACATATTCATTATCATGACATCCCTCTTTTAATCAGAAATAAACTTTACCTTCACTTACCAATATCCCTCGGAAACCTACAAAATCGTAACTAATGGTAATACTATAACTCAACTACATAAAATTTACTTCCTACAGCACTCATACATGCACTTTATGATATAAGATTAAAATACTGTCCCAAAGTTCTTATTAAAACTATGGCACAAAGTCTTCGTATCGTTTGGGCACTTTCCGGTTTCATTTCGGCCTGCCTGCGATATTGTCATCGCTTCTCGGTTGTTCACTCTCGGCGTCGGAAATACTGCTCGCCTCGGCTTCGGGTGTTTCGGGCGCTCTAGTCACTTCATCAGGAGTGCTGGTAACTGCCTCTGGAACATCATCAGGTCTCTCAGTTTCAGCATCTCGTATTGGCCTTTCAACCTCTTCGCTAGATGTATCTCTGGACTGGTACCTTTTTACACCTGATACATTTCTCTTATACAGGACTCCAGTCGGAGACTTGACTGTCACCATACTGCCACTTCTGGATACAACAGTATAGGGTTGATGGTAATAAGGTGTGTTTAGCTTACAACCAGTTTCATGCCTCACTAGAACATTATCTCCTGGCATGATGTCTGAGTACTTGGCTCTACGTTTCGAATCTGTGTACAGCTTTGCTGCACCTTTCTTTTCAACATTGTGGTCCCTCATCTCCTGGTCGTCTCGGATTTCCTTTATTTCTGGCATTTTTGTGCGGATTTTTCTCCCAAAAAATGCTTCTGCAGGACTTTTTCCAGTGGTTGCATGAGGCGTTGCTCGATAGACAGCCACATAAGATAGCAATGCTTCTCGCCAATTTTGTCCTTCTGCGTGTGCAATCCTCAATCCTTTTTCAATGGACTGATTTTGTCTCTCTACTTCTCCGTTGGCTTGCGGCCATTTCGGAGTTACTTTATGATGGTGGATACCTGTGGTCCTCATGTATTCTGCAAATGTCTCTGAAATGAATTGTGGACCATTGTCAGAGTATAATGTAACAGGTAATCCATATCTTGCGAATATCTCTGCTAACGATTGTATTGTTTTTTCAGTGGTTGTGGACTTCAACACCACATACTCATAGTATCTGCTGTAGTAATCTATCACTACCATAATTGATTCACCCGTTGGTAAAGGTCCAAGAAAATCAACAGCTACGTCGATCCATGGTACTGTCGGGAGTTGCGTACTCTGGATCGGTTCTGGCGGATTACTCCTACTTGTGATTTGACATCCGTGACAAGTTTTAACACATTTCTCTGCGTCCTTATCACAACCTGGCCACCATACCTTGGTCCTGAGGTTTCGCTAAGGATATGATCTTCGGTCTCAATCTTTGCGGTATCACCAATCTGCAACTTCTCAATACACACTGTCCGATGCAACAAAGTTCGTCTCTAATGGGAATGTAAGCCTTGTGAGTACACTTGTCCCATTGTCTACTCTGTATGCATTCTCTTAATTCCCTAAGTTCTGGATCACGTTCGGATTCTCTCTCGACTTCCTTCGTAGTCACAGCTTTCGGTGTCGACTGAATAGCTACGAAGTGTACAAAGCTCTCTGTTTCTGTTCCCAATTCTGACTTGGATTGTGGACCACCATCCTTCACCAATCTGGACAGCGGATCTGCAGTGTTTGCTTTCCCTGCAATGTGGATTACTTTATATTTGTAGGGTTGTAGTCTGAGTACCCATCTCTCTATTCTGGCACATGGTTTAGATCTAGGTGCATAGATCACCTCGAATGGCTTATGATCTGTGATGAGTTCAAATTCAATGCCGTATAAATATGCATGGAACCTCTCACAGGCCCATACAAGTCCAAGTGCTTCTTTCTCTGTCTGAGAGTATCTTCTTTCCACATCTGATAACGATCTGCTGGCATAGGCAATGATTCTTGGTCCTCCATCATGCATCTGGACCAACACGGCTCCTAAACCAACCGAGCTGGCATCCGCTATGACTTTGGTTGATGCCGCCAGATCGTAATATCCAAGAGTTTTTGCATCTGTCAGGCTTTGCTTCAGCGCTGTGAACGCTTTCTTCTGCTCAGATCCAAAATGAAATGGTACACCTTTCCTGGTTAGTTTCCTTAGTGGTTCTGCCACTGTAGCGAAAGTAGGAATGAACTTTGCACAAAAATTGACCAATCCCAGGAAACTCCTCACCTCTGTTGCGTTCTGAGGTGCACGTGCCTCTTCAATAGCTTTCACCTTGGCCTCTGCAGGGTTTAGTCCTTCCCGTGTAAGTCTGTGTCCCATGAAGTCCATTTCTGACACACCAAACTGGCACTTGTTTCCATTTACGGTAAGGCCTGCCTCCTGTAGTCTAGATAGTATACGCCTCAACCGTTTGTCATGCTCTTCCTTCGTTGGTGCATGGACTATGATGTCGTCAGAAATGTTGGCAACTCCAGGAATGCCTTGAATCACTCGATGGATTTCATACTGGTAGATCTCCGAAGCTGCATTAATTCCAAATGATAGTCTCTTGTAATGATACAATCCACAGTGAGTCACAAATGTCGTTACATCTCGGGAACTTGGATCCAGCTCTAATTGATGATAGCCCCGTTTCAGATCAATTTTTGAGAATACCTTGCTGGTAGTTAGTTCTTGAAGTATTTCCTCCACTGTTGGTATAGGGTGTCGTTCTCTAATTATAGCTTCATTGGCCATTCTCATGTCAACACATAGTCTTATGTCACCCTTTGGTTTGGGCACAATCACTACGGGACTGACCCATTGTGTCGAATGTTCCACCGGTTCAATAATGTCTTGTTCGATCAATTCTTTAATTTTGGCTTCGACTTTCCCACGAAGTCCAAACGGAGTTTGGCGCATTGGTTGTGCCTTAGGTTTGACCGTTTCATCTACCGCTAGCTTCAATTGTCGACCTTTCAGCTTTCCTACTCCTTGAAAACCTGTGGGGAATTCTTGCTTCATATCCTCGTATGACTGAATTGAATTGATACAAGCTCCAATATGAAGTATTGCCAGGTCTTGCGCTGTGCTTCTACTCAGCAATGGTTCTCCCCTCTCTTCTATGACCATAAACTCTGCTTCGGTGTACTTATCTCCAGCTTCAACAGTTGCAGTAAAACATCCAATGGTCTGCAATGGCTTGGTTGCTGTGTATGGATACAGTTTCTTGGAACACTTCTTTGAGGTACAGATGATCTTTTTCCTTTTCAACTTCTCCCATAAATGTCGATCAATCACATTACTGTCACTGCCTGAGTCTACAATGACCTGCACTGTCACTCCACCAATGATCACTGGGACCTTCTCATGATGTCCTTCATTCAACGTAAATTGGTAACAACTCTGTTCCTCCTGGGTATCATCATCGTCACCGTCTATCTGGCGAATGGTATCTTTCTTTCCAGGATACTTTCCTTTCCCCCGGGCTTTGCCTATGGAAGTTGTACTCTTCCTCTTCTGGTCTGCATTGGACTTGCTTTTGCACTTCTTTGCAAAGTGGTCCTTACCTCCACACCTTCTGCAAACTTTGCCTTTGGCCGGGCAATATGGGTCTTTTCCAAAGTGACCTCGGTTTCCACATCGATAACACTCCACGTCCTGTGTCGACGTATATCTTGGCTGGTTATGGCGATGTGAGAGCCTCTTAATTTGCTGGCTTGAGTTGTCTTTCAGGGTCATAGTATGAAATTGCCCTTCAACAGCCTCTAATGCAGCAGCAATGGTTAAAGCATTGGCGAGTTCCAACTCATTCCCTCTTTCCAGTAGACGTCTTCTGAGTTTATCTGATCTGCAGTGCTGTATGACTTGATCCAACAATTGGCTGTCCAAATCAGCTGGCATGTAATTGCATCCAACAGCTAGCTGGCGTAGTCTCATCACATACTGAGCAATAGTCTGTCCATCTTCTTGTCTCGTTCTCCGAAACAAATGGCGTTGAAATGTAGCATTCGGTGTCACTACATAGTGTGCATTTAATGCATCTACCGCTTTCCGGTACTCATCCTTTCTTCCGGTATTCAAAAGTGTCTTAAATGTTTCCCGAACTGCGGGTCCTGCGGTGAAAAGAAGTAACGCCCTTCTCTGCGCTTTTTGTTCAACTGTACCGGTATCTAGAAATAGGCCACGACTGTCAGCGTAGGATTCAAATTCTTCCAGCCATGCCTTCCACTTCACACTTACAGTGCTTGCATCACCCGTTGGGTCAAAATGAGCAATTCCACTATGCGTCAGAAAGTCACCGTCTGCCCCAGCCATGAGGAAATATTCCAGCCCCAAAAGTACTGAGTCAAAGAGAAAATTCTTATCACCTTGAAGTTGTCTGTAATCCTCTGTAATCTTCTTTAGTCTTTAATTTTCTTCAAGCTTCTTTCATCCCATTCTTGTCGCCAATGTCACATTTGTGGCCCGAAATGTGAAGTTAATAAAACATCAAACACAAGTTTTATCAGGTAAACTTCTCAGTGTCTTTATTTTCCCGTTTCCTTTGTTCTCCTGCTTGTGCTCTTATCTCTCTCTCATACCACGTGACTTCCAGTACATCTCATACATATTCATTATCATGACACCATCCACTCCTCTTTAAATTTAATTTAATACATTTATTCCAAATATATGTCAAAGGAAAGATATCTAGAATTATTCTCCATTGGATGTGGCTATTATTGGGAAAGCCAGCATTTATTTCCTACACCAATAATTCCTAAACCAAATGGTTTGCCAGTCACTTCAGAGAACAGTTGAAAGTCAACCATGTGTGAAATCTTGGATTGGTTACAGCACAGCGATAGGCTATATGGCTCATCATGTCCATGCCAGCTCTCTACCCAGAGCAACGCTCTAGTTTCACCTAAGGGCCTCTCTATGGCCTTCCTCATTTTTCCTCACCAGACATTAAAAGCTTCTTGGTGGTCAGATGGAATCTGATGCTCCACATCTGCAGGTAAGATGCATTATTTCTCATGGAATCCTCTTTTTGGATGTTGATGGTGAATTTTACTACTACCATTTGAGTGCTTGAATAGCCTTTGGGTGGTGAAGAAGGCATTTAGTATGTTGGCTTTCATAAATCAGAATATAGAATACAAGAGTTGGGGTGTTACATTGAAATTGTATAAGGCATTGGTGAGGCCAAATTTAGAATACTGTGTGCAATTCTGGTTGCCGAATTACAGGGAGGATATAAACTGCATAGAGAGTGCAGAGGATGTTTACGAGAATGCTGTCAGGCTTTCAGGGTTTGAGTTACAAGGTTGAGCAGGCTGGGACTTTATTCCCTTGAATGTAGAAGGTTGAGGGGTGATTTGATAGAGGTATTAAAAATTATAAGGGGGACAAACGGAGTCAATGTGGATAGGCTTTTTTCTACTGAGAGTGGGGAGATTCAAACAAGAGGGAATGGATTGAGAGTAAAAGGGGAAAAGTTTAAGGTAAACATAAGGGGAAATTTCATCACACAGAGGGTGGTGGGGGTATGGAATGAACTTCTGGCAGTGGTGGGAGAAACGATGTTAATATTCAATATTCAATATGGACGGAAGAGGTGTGGAGGGTTATGGGACAAATGTGGGCCAGTGGAACTAGGTGGGGAAAAATGTTTGGCATGGACTATTAGGGCCAAACTGGCCTGTTTCTGTGCTGTAAATGGTTATATGGTTAAGCAAAAGGATATTTGAAGCTCAAGACCTCAGACTTGCAACAAAACTCGTTCTAATAGGTTACATGATACCTGGCCTTCTATATGCTTCTGATATCTGTCCACTTCCAGCAGGCGTCTTAAGGCACTGTAAAAATGCAACCAATTTACTGCCTATCTCCAGCACTTTCTCCCAGCCCGCATTCTGAGCATTGAGGCCCAGAACACTCAGTGAGGCAACGCCATTCTCATGTTCAACACAAGACTCCCAAAGCACTCTATTCTGAGCTCTCCACTAACTCTTGCCAACATTAGGAATGTGACAACACAAAGTAGAATAGGAGGTTTCCAGATACAATTTACACCCTCAAGACCAGGTATCAGGAGCTCACAGAAGCCTTGCACAGACAGTGTAAATAATACATTACCTTACAAATTGTCTACACCCTCCTTTATTCAGTCAGCCTCCTCCTTGCCCACCTGCAGAAGTATTTGCTATTCCCAATATATGATGTTGTTGTGACCTAGACCAGCAACAATAGAAATTCACCAAGACAATAGTATCTTCAAAACAATATTTTTTATTAATATCTATTAATAATATAAATCTTACTTAATTTTAAATTTAACCCTACTATGCACAAATGTATTTATGTGTGTGTGTGTGGAAAATCCTAAAACGATTACAGTTTAGGCATAATTCTGAAGAGATGATTTTAACTTCAGTCTCCGACAACTTTTCTGTTGAAACTCAGAGTCTTTAAAAATGCCATTCAATAATTCTCAAACACACAAATTCTTTGCAGATTTGTATTCAGAGATTTGTTTCTTCATATGAATGATTTCCCTCTCTTGCATAGAGGTTCTAGAACTTGTTTTACACATTGATTTTAACAAACCCAGGCAAGGGTGACATGAAGTGACCTTTTAAAAATGGTCATGAGAGAACTCCCCTCTTTTGACAAAGAGTCAGTGAAGCGGCTCTTTCACTGCCACTGATTTTGTGCATCTCCCATGAGAAGGAGAAAACCTGTGGAGACCTTCTCCTGAGTATGTCTCTGCAGTTGGTGACTGGTGCTATATTAAAGATGTCTCCTTGAGGTGTCTGTAATCACATGACATGACATCATTGCTGGTTTTGTTTGAAGTTCTTCTCTTCCAAAACCATTTACGAACCAATACTTCCAATCTGTCTGTACGGATTATTGAAGCAAAAACCTGTTTGTTTGAACAGATAATTTAGGTGTTTCTCTGAGTAAATAGCATTGTCTTCTTTAATGGACAATTACTTAATGATTTATGGTTGTTTCCAAAGCTTTAACCAACAATGAACCAGTAGACATTTCATCTCTCAAAATGGTTTCTGCATATAAGTGTCTGTGTCCCTGAATCCAGCCCACAAAATAACTTTACTAAGAAATATATATAATAACTAAAAATTAGTAATAACACAATTCCATCATCAGCCACCTCAGAACCCACATGTAAGCCAGTCATCCTCAAACCTAGAGGTTAAAAAGAAGTTTGAGATTGACTGAGTATGACATCAAGGAGCTCTGGTAAAACAAAGGAAAATGTGCAACAAAGAAAAACCATTCTTATGGTTGGAGTCATACCTTATACAAAGAGAGGAGGTTCTGGGTGTTGGAAGTCAATCAACACAGCTCCATTCATCACTGAGGGAGTTCCTTGGGTCTGTGAACTGGGCACTAATGATCTGCTTCATCAATAACCTTCCTTCAGACATAATTTCAGATGTGGGATTGTTCACAACTCCTCAGCAAATTACATGCAGCAAAACCTTAGGACATTCAGGTATGTGCTGAGATGGAAAAGGGCTTTTCCGCTAAGAATGCACCCGAAGAAGCAGAAGCAGCCCTTAAAATTGCCATTCAGGTGGTGTCGCCGATTTCTTCGGGACTCTATAATTATTTAAATAGAAAACACAGCCCGGGAGATCATTTCAGAAGAGTTTATTGACAAGGTTAACCTTGGAGAATCCACAACAGAGACTCTGCCTGTATCAGGCAGAGAACAAGCTTTTATAACCTGAAACAAACAAGTCTTCAATCAATTGCTACAGGATATGTACTCCCTCTCACACAGTATGGTTACAAGACAGATTGAAAAGCAGGAAACAGATAAGGATGGAACCTTATCACATTCCAACAACTTCGTGTGAGTTACTCCCTCACCCTCTTCTGTCTTGGCATCTACTTGATTAAAGTCATATTTCCTTCCACAGTTCCCTCCTTGTAGATCAAAGATCTACACCACTAAGGGAGCATCCTCTTTGTCCTGACTATTGGTGATGGCCTCTTGATATACTCGCCGCTGTACCCTATTTATTGTCTCGTTAGCCTGTCCCACAATTGTGCGCACTCTAACCCACATGCAAATGATCACCATAAGTAAGGCCACTAGGGCCGTGAACATAATCACAACAGGGTGCCATGCAAGGTGTAGGGTGGACGAGGCTCTGGGTGACCATCCCTTAAAAATGCCCCACCAGTGATGGACACTAAGTTGTGTGACCTGGTCGGCTATTCGCACCAGTTGTCCCTCCCTGTAAGTCAGGTCAACCTTAGCTTGGCTTAAGGTGCGGCCTAGCTTCTGGAGCATTACGGTGATTTGTTCAATTTATTTTAGCATCTGCTGCAACTGGCTATAATTCCCTGTCGGCCCGAGTAAGGGGTTGAGATGGGCAGTTCTATCTTCACTAACCTGTGTCATAGAACCTATGTGAAAAAAAATGATTCTCCCTAGGGATATGGATTGTGTAGACCTTTTCTAAACAACCATGAACAGGGGGAGAGAGTGTCTTTTGGCCATTCATGATTATCTCCGAATGCCCATACGTACATACTTCATGGGATTGGACCTCCACTACAACAATCCGGTTTACGGCCACTAGCAGCCAAGTGCACGTGCCTTCTGCACGGGTCATACAGAGCAGAATGTAGCGGACATAGCATCCCATCAGACCATTGGGCACAAGGCTGTTCGGTGTGTGTGCAACCGTCTTCATCTACCCAGGTTCCTTGGAATATCAGCTCCCAGAATTGGGGTCCAAACAGTTGGGGGATTGGCACAGACTGGCACCAGGTGGATGTGTTCTGTCCCTTCACCAGCTGCATGGTGACATTGCATCCCTGACGGTCACAGCGTGTACGCTGCGGGTCTGGGTGGAGCCAATACTGCGTCAGGTTAAACATAACTTTCCAAGATGCCGTATGGTGAGACAATACCTTTCTTTCTAATTCTGCCCATAGTAACTGAATCAAGATCTCTAAGAGCACACATCTAGTATAGTTGTGCACCACCCTGGTTTCCCCAAAGACGTTTCCTATCTCAGCCATCAGTCACACAGTATGGGTCCATGTTCGCATTTGAGCCCGATATCCCAATTCTATCTCCTCCTGCACCGTGTTTCCCCATGCATTTCTGATTCTGATTCCTTCCCCAACCTTAGTCCCTACCTTCTGTATCTTATTCTGTAGTGTCTCAATATCTGCAGCATTCAATATTCTCATTCCAGTCCCTACGCCTCCAAGGATTCCTTCTACTAGTCCCAGTTTACCACGGAGTTTAGGCACCTTTAGACGAGGGTAGACATTCTGGCAGGCTCTAGTATTGTCTGAGGTATCATACCATATATGGAGGGTGAGGTTTATAAGCAGGGATGTGATACTACAGATTCTATCACCAATGTGAATATGTACATATGTACAGATGGTAGTGTAGGATGACTGTGATTGACTGAGAGTGCAGCACACCTACCGGCAGGTCTTAAAGGATTGCTCCTAGCCAGACCAGGTCATTCTGGACTGGTCGACCTACTTGTGATATGCTCCAGTCTTTTAGTTAATAAAAGCCTTGGTTTGGATCAACAAGTCTTTGGTTCTTTCGACACGCACTATAGGGGATGACTGCAGCACCTTCTGGCAAGTCTCAAAGAGGCAATGTAAGTGTCCGCCCTGGGTATCTATGGGCATGGGGAGTGTTGGTGTCTGCAGGGGGGCTAGCGGCTGTCCTTGTGGATAGGAGGTTTATGGTTACTCCTGTGGGGCCTGCCGTTGTTGGTACTGGGGCTAAGTCCTCGTCTTGTGGGTAAAAGGCATAAGCATAATTTGCATTGAGCGCTCCCTTTTTGCTTTCCCCAATCCATCGGAATAGGTTGGGGAAAGCATTTCTCCCTCGCCACGCTTTGCGCCAATAGGGATCTGCTCGCTGTCATTGCCACCATTCATTCAGCTCCGGGAGGCTCAGGGGTCTAAAGGTCATTGTAAGGTTCCCGGTTTTGTATTGGAGAGGTCTTATTGTTAGTTCTGGTGATGCCCCGCACCCCAGGAACCCTGACTGATCCCAATTCCAGATGATTCTACAATGCATAGTGGAGTTGTCCCAGTACCCCTTAGCATCGGGGTTCTCCTTGGGAAAGATCTCGGCTGTCTCCTCTGTGGTTACTTCCGTCAACCCCCCCATTAACAGCCCCAATATCTTGATTGTTGTCCATGCAAGCATCACCTTTCTCTGTATTATCCTCCGGGAATGGCTTACACCAGGTTGCATGGATCCAGTCGTCCAGTGCATCTAACTTTAAGGCGGTTCCTGTGACTAGGAGGACTTGGTAGGGTCCTTTCCACCTAGGGGAGAAAGGAACAGTCGTGAGCACTTTCACTATGACCTGATCTCCCAGTAAAAATGGGTGGGTGTTTTCCTCCAGCCATGGTCCCTGGGCGGCTTTCATCTTATCATACATTCAAAGGGCAGCATCACACAACCCCTGGGCATATGCTAGGGTGCTTTCCTGTATCCAAACCTTGGTAACCTCTTCCGCCATCATAGGGGGTCTTATTCTGTGCTCATAGGGCACCCCATCAGAGCCTTGTGTGGTGTCAATTTTGTTTTCTGATTTACCTGATTGTGTAGGGCGTATAATACTATAGACAAGGCTTCTGGCTAAGGTAGTCCTGTCTCGCCACACGTTCTTTCCAATCCCCTTTTTACTTCTCCATTTAATTTCTCCACCATACTAGAAGATTGAGGCTGATAAGGGATGTGGAATTTCCAATCTATGCCTATTATTTCACTTACTGCAGTCACTATCTTCCACATGAAGTGGGAGCCTCGGTCACTATTTATTCCCCGTGGGATCCCATACCGGAGAATCAATCCTTTAATCAGAATCTTAGCTACTGTCCGAGCGTCATCCCGTTTTGTCGGGTACACTTCTATCCATCGTGTGAACATGTCAACGATCATTAATAGATATTTAAACCCTCTACAAGCTGGCATGTGGGCAAAGTCAATCTGCAAATTCTCGAAAGGGGCGTGAGCAGGAGGAATTTTATCAAATTTGGCAGGCGAGCACCCCCGAATGTTTTGCTGACAGATCAGACAGTTTCTCACCTGTCGTTCTATGTTGGTAGAGATTCCAGGTGCAAACCAAATTTGCTTTATGTTATGTAGCATTCTTGCCTTTCCCAAATGGGCTTGTCCATGTGCTAACTACACTATAGGCCGGTACAGGCTTCTTGGACACACCACTCGACAATCGTTGCTTTTCCATATGCCTTTGACCATCTGGTATCTGTGGGTTTCCCACGTATGCCATTCTTGGGCAGAAACCCCCTCCTGTGCAGTTTTCGTTTCTAATTCCTGTATCATTTGGTATTGCTCGAGAGTGTTGACCTCTCGCTTGAGGGTCATGGATAATATGGGGTTCTGTTGGCTGGTGACTAGTTTAGCCGCCATGTCGCCCACTCATTTCCCCTTGACACAGGATCATTCCGATTGGTGTGAGCCTGACATTTAACAATGGCCAACTCTGCCGGGAGTTGGATGGTTTCTAATAGCCCCTCTATCATTTCTATATGCCTTATCCCCTTCCCACTGGCTGTTATGAACCCTCTATTTTTCCATATCTTGCCGAAATTGTGGGTCACTTCAAAAGCATACTGAGAATCAGTATAGATATTTGCTCTTTTTCCGTCTGCCAATACACACGCTTTAGTTAAGGCGAACAGTTCCACCATTTGTGCAGTGGTGCCTTCCGGTAGGGCGTATACTTTGATAGTTTCATCATCATTCACTATGGCATACTCCGCATATAGCACCTCGTCCCGGGCCAGTGTGAAGACCCGTCAACGCATAAGGTGATATCTGCTTCTATTGGGTCAGTCTTTAGGTCAGGTCTTGGGCTGGTCACAAGCTCGGTCAGTGCCACGCAATCGTGTCCTTTGTGGTCTTCCTCTTCTGTTTTAGGCAATAGATGGGCAGGGTTGTAAGAGCCCAATCTTTTGTAAGTGTTAATGGGTTGGGATAACTACTACCTCATATCCTGTCCTTCAGGCTGTGGTGAAATGCAGTGTCGATGTCGAATTGAGCAGCAGTAGTACGGCATGATCCGTGACCACCGTACATGGCCGATCCTGCACCAGAGATAACGATTTTTCTACTATCTCTGCCATGGCGGCCACCGCCCACAGATATGGGGACATCCCTATTACCGTTAACGGGAGTTTGGTGGAGTAGTAGGCTACAGGCCTCTTCCCTCCTCCGTGCTGTTGCACCAGCACTCCACAAGCAAATCCATTCTTCTCTGCTACGTATAGCATGAAGGGTTTCTCATAATTAGGGAGGCCCAGAGCAGGGCCTTGAGTCAGAGCCTGCTTAAGATTCAGAAAGGCTTGTTCTCTTTCCTTCGTCCACTGCACTTCCTCCGGTTCTCCCTTCACAGTAGCTGCTCTTTGTGCTGCGTCCATTTCTCGATATTCTGGTATCCACTGTCTGCAGTATCCCACCATGCCCAGGAAATCCAGGATTCCCTTTTTTGTTGTTGGTTTGCTTATCTGACATACAGCTGCTATTCTTTCTGGGCCCACTCTTCGCTCTCCCTCCTGTAAAATATATCCCAAATATTTTACTTCCTTCTGGCAGAATTGCATTTTCTGCATGGAGACACGGTGGGCCCGGCAGGCGAGGAGTTGTAGCAAAGCGACAGTATCTTAAACGCATGCAGCATCATCAGGGGATGCTACTAGCAGGTCGTCCGCATATTGCAAAAGGGTTGAAACCCCAGGTAGGGCGAGGTCGTCAGGTCTCTTTGCACAGCGGCTGCGTATACGGTTGGGCTTTCGGTATAGCCCTGGGGAAGGCGTGTCTATGTATACTGTTGGCCTTTATAGGTAAAAGCGAAGAGGTATTGGCTCTCTTTTGCGAATGGTATGGAGAAGAAAGCAGAACACAAGTCAATGACAGAGAAAGTTGTGGTGGTGGGAGGTATGGCGCACAGGATGGTCTGGGACCACTGGTGCAGTTGGCACCACAATGTCATTTATGGCCCTGAGGTCCTGAACAAATCTCCAGACGTTCTTGTCCTTCTTTGGTATGGGCAAAATCGGCGCATTGCAGGGGCTTTGTGTTTGAACAAGCACTCCCTGTCGTTCCAGGTCCTCTATGATGCTTCGTATGCCTTCAACAGCGGCCGGAGAAAGGCGATATTGTTTTATCGCTGGCAGGGGTGCTCTCTCCTTCACTGTAACCTTATGCAGCAGGGCAGTATGTACAAACCCCACATGTGTATTTGACTGTGCCCACTCTTTCATGGAGACCTGCGCTAGGGCAGCCGGCCATCTATAGTGGATTAACTTTGGCAGACAGGTTCGGCAGAAGGATGCCAGCACTATTTTTCTTCCCATCTGAATGCTACCAGTGTCAGGGCAGTGAAAGAGGATGTCTACACTAAAATCCCCTTCTTTCAACTGTAAATCAGCATATGCCTCGCAAGCCCTTTCTGCCCGGTGTTGGGGTTCTTGCAGTCAGTGATCGTGCTTCTGCAAAGTTGTGACCATCTGTCCCACGTCTTTCAGCTGATGAGGCCGACACACCGCCAAGGTGACATGTGGGGCTGTGTGTGTGGCAGTTGGAAATGAGATGTCTGGTCCAGTCTTAATTCGGCCTGTGCCCCTATCTCCTCTGGTCTGAAAAACAGTTGCGATCCCACAGTTACCTCCGCAAAGTCCTCTTGTTCCGTTATATGTGGGACCTTCTCTCCGGGTGCAAAATACCCAGATGTCACATGGAGGTCCTTTACCTCGGCCACAATTTGCTGGACAGCACCCAGTTGCTGCAGGGCCGAAAATTCCTGTGGCCTTTGTAATAACCTCATTACTTCTTCCAATTGTTTGAGAAAGGGTTAGTCTCTAGCCACCAGCCAAAGTGAGTTGGATTTCTGTTCATATTGAGATCATCGTCTGCCGTTGTGCGGATAAGCTGATATGCGTGAGAGGTGGGCAAATCCATAAATATTCCCTCCTCTGTGCAGTACAATGTCGCGTTCATTTTGCACAGAGCCTGTCTCCCTAATATGGGGACAGGGGTAGCGGCCAAAACAATAAGCTCTTCTTGTATCTTGGTCTCTCCAACCATTAGGGTCATTGGTTGTGAAATTGGATCTATCATGGGACTACCGGTTACCCAATGCTGCCAATTGTCTTATAACTAAGGGGCACTCCTGAGGATGGCAGTACAGAGGACATGGTGGCTCCAGTATCAACCAACATTAAACTCTTGCTCTCTCTCAATTTTACACTGATCATGGGTTGGGACTCTCGGCTGGAGGACAAATGGATGAGGGGAGCCTGCACCACCGGTTCCTCTGGGCACCCCTATGGGTTCGGTTGTCGAAAAGAGAATTGGCGTCACTGGCCATAGGCATCACAGTTCTGGCTCAGGTTAGAGTATAAACCTGTCTGGGTTCTGAATTCCTCTAGGCATCAGGTACCCTCCTTTTGCCTGCCTCTCCCTCAGGATTTACTTCTACACTACCAGGCCCAATGGCCCCTTTTTTCGCAGTTGCGGCACTGATCGTTACCCTTATCTCTGGATCTACCTCGTCCTCTCTCTTCTCCCTTCATCTGCATATAAAACTGTCCGGCTCGCTTTTCCTTTTGCTTAAACAGTCCTTCCCTATCCATATTAGCCAATACCGTGATAGTATCCACCCAGTTCTTTCCTTGCCAATCCAATTGCTTCATCTTATACATTTTTGCATTTTGGGGCAGCATACAATTCAGCAAGGTTTGTACTGCCAAGGTCTGGTTATCATGTAGGGGCAACCCAGCATTTTCCAACCAGGTGTTTTTAAATCGAATTACGAATTCCATCATTTTGTCTCCCGTTTTCTGGAGACAGTGGATGACCTCTCCAATATCCCCGTGTCTTTTGGCACTCTGCATGATAGCTTCTCTTCCCCTGTTTTGCAACCAGTGGACCATGGACTCATTCCCATTATCTGCCATAGTGTCATCTGTTCTCCAATCCCCATTCACTCCAGGCAGTACAGTGAATGATTCTTTCACTGCCTGCCAATGAGAGCCGTAAGCGGCCTGAAGTAATGACCGGATTTCTCATGGTAGGGGATGGTAAAGGTGGCAGGTCTGGTCCAGCCAGTGGTGAAATCTAGTTGGGGCCTTAACAGGGTCAGGGGCATTAGTGATCATATCCCACACCTCAGCTGGCGTCCAGGGTTTCAAGATTGGGGTGTTGCCTATCATAACTCGAGGGTATTGAGTAGTAGAATCAGGTAGACCAGCTTTGGTCTGACTCTGGGTATGGACCTGTGTCCTGGGATCCCCTACCTCTTCCTCAGCACCTTCCTCCATCCTTGGGATGGTGCCCTCTCACTGGGGATCCCTGGGCGGCGTGGCCTCATCCATGGGTGTGGGCGGAACACTTGCGGGAGTGGGTACAGGTGGAGGTATTGGACCAGCTGCCGCCCCCACTGGCAAGGCAGGTCCTGGCACTTGTTGGTGGCCATAGGCAGCGGCAGTCTGAATTAGATCATCCCATCCTTTCCTGTCATAGTTTGTGGGCAATCATGGATACAGCGGGACAGGTTGGGGGGCCCTCATGTTCGGATCAGGATATGGAGGCAGTTGGTTCGTGGGGCTTGAAGGCGATTTATTCTGCAGCGATTTAGGCCATGTTTGGTGGCGCCCTGCCACCTTGGTCCAGGTTATAAAACAGTCTCTAAAATAATTAACATCCCACATCAGATCCGTTCCTCCTGACTGATCATCATCTTTGAAGTAGGATATTACTTTTAAATCAAGTATTCCCCCATATGGCCAGTCTCCCTGGTACCATCTATAGAGATGGTTACTGAACAGCATGGCATTGTCCCAGTTACCCATCTAGTTCATTTCGATGTCCACTGGCGAGCCCGAAGGTGGCAGCTGGTCTCCTACCAGTTCCTTTCGTTTGCGTTGTTGTTTCGATCTCGACTTCGTAGACTTTCCCATGGCAGGCTTAGGCTTTATCCCGGGAACGGAACCAGCCACTCGACTGGGCTCTGTCTCTTTAGTCTGGCAGTTTCCCATCTGTCTGCGGACTTAACAGAATTAGGATACACAAAATAGCAAAGCGACAACAGTTTTCTTCTACCTTTATGCGCGTCACTGGTGTCTCTTCCTTCCACGTAGTCGCCCTGGGCTGCTTTAGAGTTCAATTTACCTAAGTCCTATCAGCATCTCACTCAGTCCTTGCAGCGGTCTCGATGTTCACTTCACCCTTCTATACAGGGGTCTTGGTGTGTGAGCCTGCCTCAGCCCCTTTCAGCTAGGTTCTTGGACAGGGCCGTTGCCCTCTCACTTCTGTCCATGATCCTGCAAACGAGGATCCTGCTCGCAGCACCAGAATTTGCTGTGGTTCAGCTGCTGGTTCCCTTGCGTGAAAGGCTATGCCTCTGGTGGCTAAGGGGAGGTTAGTAGAACTGTGGGGTGGCTCGGTCTGGGGTTGGGGCACTGCATCAGGTGCAATTAGTGGGGCTGTTTGCCCGGGAGTTACGGTGAGAGGATATTGATTGGTTTGTCGAGGGGTCCCCTGCATGCCCCAGGTCCTGGATGGAAATTGGGTCCTACTGCCCATCCTACTCCACATAAGCTTATTGGGGGTTAGTGCAGAGGAGGTGGACATCTCAACCAGAGGGTCAGTCTTGTGGCATCTGATATGCCTCTGGAGCAGTACTGGCCCAGGAATCGTCAGCCAGGATGACAAAGTGTTCCTGATGCCAACCTCCTGAGGAAGGAAAAGAGTCTTTCATGCGGTGTCGCGTTAATAGCGGTACAGAGGAGGGACCAGATGGCATGGAGCGCGTCAGGGAGGACATCTTGCCACTGGGAGATGGGTAGGCCTTTCGACCTGAGGGCTAGGAGGACTGCCTTCCAGACTGTAGTATTCTCCCTTTCTATCTGGCTTTTCCCCGGGGGTTATAACCCATGGCTATGCCCGTGGCTATGCCCGTGGCTAGTAGGTACTGGCACAGCTCCTCACTCATAAACGGTCGCTATTGATATAGCAGGGGTTTCCAAACAGAGCGAATATGCTGCGCAATGCCTTTATGGCTGTGGCCGTGATCATGTCTGGGCAGGGGATGGCAAAAGTGAACGAGAGTATTTATCAATGATATTTAAGAAGTATACGATCCTGTTGATGGAAGGGAGAGGGCCCTTGAAGTCCATACTCAGACATTCTAAACGGCAGGAGGATTTGATGAGGTGGGTTTTGTCTGGCCGATAGAATTGGGGTTTACATTCAG
This sequence comes from Narcine bancroftii, assembly GCF_036971445.1. NCBI lineage: Eukaryota > Metazoa > Chordata > Chondrichthyes > Torpediniformes > Narcinidae > Narcine > Narcine bancroftii. Next base: position 202,230,860 of record NC_091471.1, on the reverse strand, counting down.
CACAGGCTGAGCAGCTCCCTGATATCCTCAACTGATTAGGGGAGGTTATGGGCTCCAACAAAGTGGTAGAGCCTGGTGACTCCAGGATGGCAGAGGTTGTTGTGGAGGACTTGGAGGTGGTTCAACTGTGTTGGTGCATGTCCCCCGGGACAGGGCATCAGGAGGCTCGTTGAGCTTCCCAGGCTGGTACAAGATCTCGTAGTTGTAGGTGGATAGCTCAAATCTCCACCTCAGGATCTTGTCATTCTTCATTTTTTTCCCACTCTTTATTGTGGAACATAAGGCAACTGCTTGTTGGTCAGTCAGCAGGGTGAATGATTTTATGGCCAGGTCGTGTCTCCAGTGGCCCACAGCTTCCATTATGGCCTGTGCCTCCTTCTCGATGGCTGAGTGCAGAAGTTCAGAGCCGTGGAGGGTTCGGGAGAAGAATGCCATGGGCCTGTCCATCTAGTTGAGCGTTGCAGCCAGGGCAAAGTCGGACGCATCACTCTCCACCTGGAAGGGGATGGATTCATCCACAGCATGCATCACCGCCTTGGCAATGTCGCCCTTGATGCATGTGAATGCTGCTTGGGCTTCTGCCGACAGGAAAATGGTAGTAGATTTCACCAGGGGTGGACTTTGTCTGCGTAATTCAGGACCCACTGGGCGTAATAAGTAAAGAAGCCCAAGCACCTTTTAAGGGCCTTGAGGGTATGGGACAATGGGAGTTCCAACAGGGGTCGCGTGTGGTCAGGGTTGGGCCCAATGACACCATTCTCCACTGCGCAACCAATGATGGGCAATCATGAAATTCTGAACACGCACTTCTTTTAGCTAGGTTAAGGCTTTTGGCCATCTGGAGAAATTTCTGCAGGTTAGCGTTACAATCCTGCTGGTCATGGCCACAGATGGTCACATTGTCTAGGTACGAAATGTGGCCTTTAGTCCATAGTCATCCACTATCTGTTCCATCTCTATCTGGAAGGCAGAAACCCCATTGGTGACCAAGAAGAGGACCTGGAGGAAATGGTTGAGGCAGCTGTCTGCCTTGAAGGTGGTGTATGGGCTGTCCTCTGGGTGGTTGGGAGTTGGTGGTAGGCCGACCTTAGGTCAGTGGTTGAGAAGACCTGGTACTATGCGATCTCGTTCACCTTGTCAGCGATGCAGAAGAATGGATAGGCATCCAGCTGGGTGAAATGGTTTATGATCTGACTGTAGTCGATGACCATGCAGTGTTTCTCTCTGCATTTAACAACCAACACCTCTGCCAGTAGTGTTTAACCTGCTTTAACCTGCTCTGTCTCCAAGGCTGTATCACTTGCTCTTGGTGGTGACTGGCTTGCAGTCAGGGGTGAGGTTCTCAATCAGGGGTGGTGGTGGGACCTAGAGGGTAGAGAGATCGCAGGTCATGTTCAGAGGGGAGAATCAGGTGGTTTGAAAATTGGCAATTGCAGACCATGGAGAGGGGGGGGGGGGGTGGGCCATCAAGCTGCATTTGGACACTCTTTAGCTGGATCTGGAAGTCCAGTCCCAATTGACTGGTGGAATGATAAGGAGGTTAAAGTTTTATTCTTCATGCCCTGCACAGTCAGTGTCATGGTGCAGCTCCTGTCGATCTCAGCCAAGTGGGATTTGGAGGCCAGGGAGACTTTACATTGTGCTTGGGTTATCGCGAGGGTGTAGCCCTGTACTGTGTCTAAATGAGAGAAGTTCTCCGTGCTCCCTGTATCAAATAGGCAGTTTGTGACAAGACCATTTACCTCGATGTTCATCATAGCCATGGCCAGTTGATGTGGGCTGTCCTGATCAAGGATAATTGAGGTGAATGACTGGTCACTGTCCGAGTTGCTGCTGTAGAGTTGGTTCAGGGATGCCCTCCAAGATGGCTGTCCCCATGATGTGCATCCAATGCTGCTCTTTGCCACCAGAAGTGATGCCAGAAGTGATGCCATTCTGGTTTGCCACCCCCACGGTTGCAGTGAGTTTCCCACGACTGGTGAAGCCGGAAGTGGCGTGGTCCAAGGTGGCGGCAGCTGCTGGCCACACACGGTGCGGTTGGAGGAAAGTTGGGGCCTAGTATCTTCCCATGGTGTACCTTCTTCATGTAGGCTGAGCATGTAGCGTTTCGGGCCAGGAATTTCTTTCAGGGATGTTTCATGTGTCTGCAGAAGTAGCACTTTGGATGCTCGATGGTGGCAGCAGTAATCTGGGACCCTGCATCCCAAGATGGCGGTATCCAAGCTCCCCACATAGTGGCTGTGTTCCCTGAGGAGAAATCCTCTGCATTCAGCTGTGCTGTCTTGAGAGTTTTAGCCAGTTCGACTACTTCTTGCAGGCTTTGATCACCCTTTTCCAGGAGTCTCTGTCTGATGTGATCGGACTTGAATCCAGCCACACATGCGTTGCGTATCAGACCTTCTAGATGGGCAGCAGCAGAGACTTCTCTGCAGCCACAGGCTCTCCCCAGCTCCCACAGGTCCCGCAGGTTCTTGTCAAATGAGTCACCAGGCACTTGTCTACAACCGCCCAGGAGGAAACAGCCGTAGATGAGGTTCATCATGTTCCAATACTATTTCTGCAGACCTCCATAGAGGCTGAGTAAGTAGTGCAGTCCCTTATCTTCTGAAAAACGTGGTGTCTGACCTGAGCGAAGAGCAGATCTCATTTGTCTTCTTCACTCTACACATTGTTGCATCTCATGAATGCCTTGAGGCAGTGCAACCATTGATCAAATTTAATGGAGGCCTCCAGATCTTTAGGGTCAGTGTCCAGTTTATCCACCTGTATTGCCTTGTCCATGGCCCAAAATTAAGGTGAATAAATTGTATTACTATCGATCAACCACATTAGACTGAGAGTTGTGATTAATAGTCTTTAATCACCTTAAGACATCGATACGTCTCACGTTGCTGGCCTGGTTCCAAGGCAGGTACTGCCTTTGGGCGTAACTGCCTTTATAGTGATTTACAGCAGGGAGGAGTCACAGGTTCGGGGCATGGCCCAGCTGATACAGTACATACATACAGACAATGCAGAGGTTGTACCACAAAAACAAAAGTTATCATGGGTCTAGATTCACATCTCGACCAAATCAGGTATGGAAGGTGATGATCTTTCTCTGATTGCCTTTCACAAATAAGCGGGGTTTTACTAACAACCCAATGGTTTAATGCAGAGGTTCTCAACCTTTTTCTTTCCACTCACATACCACTTTAAGTATTCCTTATGCTATAAGTGCTCTGTTTTTTGGGGTTTTTTTTGCGTGTCATCCTTGCACAGGGGCCATGCTAATCTTCTCTGTATCGTTCCAATTTTAGTATATGTGCTGCCGAAACGAGCACTGCTATAAGTGCTCTGTGATTAGTCAAGGATTGTTTAAGATGGTATGTGGGAGGAAAGAAAATATTTGAAAACCACTGTTTTAATCATACCTAATTGACTCCTTATGTGCACGGATTCATAACTCCAAAGGAAATAGGCCAATGACAATTTTTCTCAAGCAAAATATTTCAGTAACAATTGGGTCTAGAGCAGCAATTCTCAACCTTCCCTTCCCACTCACATACCACCTTAAGCAACCCCTGGCACCGATGGCACAGGGATTACTTAAAGTGGTATGTGAGTGGAAAGAAAAATAGATACCATTGCAGATAAACTGAATTGAAATAGCTTGCTGTTGAGAAAAAGACACTGTATATGTGTGAAAAAGAAAAAGTGTATATCATGGCTAACGTGATTTATGGTGTGAAAAATAAAAAATTAAAAAAAAAGAAATAGCTTGCTGTTGCGGTGTGATTTAAACTTAAGTTTCTTGATTATTGATTGAAGTTTCAGGATATCTAGACCAATAATTTAACTTTTGAGATGTTGCACCACAGGTTTGTTTACTTTAAAAACTGAGCTTGACTGGGAAGAATGACTACATTATAATAACAGTAATATCCAGTAAGTGAAAAGGCTACATGATCTGGTTGCTGCACCTTAATGGGAAAAGGATTTAGACCAGAAGACCTTAAGTCATAGGAGCCATTCAGTCCATTGAATCCACCCTGACATCTCATCATGGCAGATTTAATATCTTTTTTAAAAAATTCCATTCTTCTGCCTTTCCCCCACAACCCTTGATTCCCTTCCAAAACAAGATCTACCTCTATCTTAAATATACCCAATGACTTTGCCTCAACCACCATTTGTATCAATGAATTCTATAGATTCACCACCCTATGGGTAATGGCATTCCTTATCTCTATTCTAAAGGGAAAATTTTGTATTCTGAGGCTATGCTTCTGGATGTAGATTCCCCCACCCTTGGAAACAACCTCTCCATGCCATATTTCAAGTGGGTGGTGATAGAATACATCAAAACAACCTCCCAGAGATGCTGGACCCATTTCAATTTGCCAAAAGAAGAATCCATTCCACAGATGATGCTATAGCCTTGTCACTTCACTCTGCACTTGGAAAATGATGCCTCATATGCTAGCTGCTTTTCATTGACTCAGAGTTTAATACAACCATTTTCCAGAGGCTGGTGGATACACTATCCTCACTGGGTGTAATGATATGGTTGTATGTACAGGCTGGCCCATCCTCCTGATGGCATCCTCTCCTAGACTCCTCCCTGGATTCCTCCCCTGTGAACCAGGCCATAAAGGTCGAGTCCCCTCTTCCTCTCCTCATTTTCCCTAGCTTGGACCCAGGCCAGTAGTCTCATGTGTAATAAAGCTTATGGTTCCCCTCAGTCTTTGTCTCTGTGATTATTGGGTCAACTGGTAGCGCCCAACAATTTATTACACAAGATTTTGAATGTCTCCGGTAATGGAGAAGTTGCTGCACCCTGATCGGCTTGAAGTAGACCCGCCAAGTCCCGGGTGCATCTGAACTCTTCGAACAGTGGGTGAACGGTTTCAATAATTTTCACGCCGCCACCGCTGAAGTGGTCGATTCCGACGAAAAGAAGCTGAAGGTCCTACAGGTACGGGTCGGCCAGAGGGCTTTCCAGTCTATCCGAAGCAGTGCGACCTACATCGAGGCGATGGCTTAACTGCAGACTCTGTACAAGCCAAAGGTGAACAAAGTCTACTCCCATTACCTGTTGGCATTCCAAAAACAACAGTCTGGTGAGTTCGCTGAAGAATTAATCGGATCCTTGGGTCACACTGGGAAAGGACTGTTTGGGGACCCCATGACCCAGTGCGTGGAAGATCTGGTTCAAGATGCCTGTCTGTCAGGATTGAGGTTGGATTATACCCGACAATGTCTCCTCAAGGAGGATCAACTCCCATTAAAAAGGGCAATCTGACTGATCAGAACTCTAGATTTGGCCCAGAGCCATGCAGAGTCGATCGTGGGCAGAAGCGGGCCTATCACGTATGTTCTGCCATGAGGGCCGCTGTCCTGGGACTTGGCATCAGGACTTCCCGACCTGACCACCACTGCACTGACGCCGGCATCGTTGAGGTGCAACTTCTGCGGGTAGGCTAGACACTCGAGACGCCTCTGCCCCACGAAAGGAACCACATGCTCGGGCTGCGGGAAGAAGGGCCATTACCAGAAGGTCTGTAGGTCCAGAACCCTGTCCAGGAGCAGCGTGGCGTGTGTGCCTGGGGAACTTCTGGTACCAGCCACATGCGCAGAAAAGGGGGGGGGGGGGGCGGCGCCATCTTACCTGCTACCACTCCCAACCTCTACATTGCGGCCTACCACATTGATGACATCACTTCCGCCCGCCACGACTCCACTTCTCCCTTCTTCTCCGACGAGGGCAGTGTAGTCAACATGGAGGTTGTCATCTTCAGGCAACTGGTAGCACCCAACACTGGGACTCACCAACCCTCTCTGTAACTTGATTCTGGATTTCCTAATAGAAAGACCACTGTCTGTATGGGTCGGTAGCATAACACTAAGCACCGTCATGATGAGCACTGGCGCGTCTCAGGGCTGTGTGCTCAGCCTGTTCCTGATCATGCATCATGCTACTGGCCTATGACTGCACCACTAGATCCACTTCCAACAGTGTTATCAAGTATGGAGATGACACAACAGTAGTTGGCCTCATCAGCAACAATGATTAGTCGCACTGCGGAAAGGAGATGGAAAACCTCATGAAATGGTGCAAGAGTAACAACCTGAGCTTCAACATGGACAAGATGAAGGAGATGATTGTGGACTTCAGGAGGTCCAGGAATGACCACCCTCCACTATACATCAACAACTCTGTAGTGGAGATGGTGGAGAGCACCAAATTCCTTGGAATTCACTTCTCTAATGACCTAATGTTGCTACACAACATCTCCTCACTTGTCAGAAAGCTACAACAATGACTGCACTTAAGGCTACTGGCCACCATTATGTCAACCTTCTACAGGAGCACTATGGAGAGCATTCTGGCTCCTGAATCATGGTGTGGTATGGTTGCTGCTGAGAAATAGATGAGAGGTCAATCCGCAGGACCATAAGAGTGGCAGAGAGAATAACTAAAGTCTCTCTCCCCCCTCATCAATGTGATCTACCAGGATCATTGTCTGAAGAGGGCACACAAAATCCACCCTGCACACTATCTTTCAGCTGCTCCCATTGGGGAAGAGATACAGTAGTATCAGAGCCAGCACCACCAGGTTGAGGAACAGCCTCTTCCCACGGGCAGTGAGAATGCTGAATGACCAAAGGAACTGCTCACACTAACCATCTGAGACACATATTCATGAAGCAATATTTATTTATTTATACCTATGAATACTCGGTCTACATATGTATTGTTTGTCTGTATGTGTATTATGTCTGATTGCGTGTCTGTGTGTGTTCGCAGCAAGGACCAGAGAACACTGTTTTGTCAATTTGTATTTGTGCAATCAGATGCAATCAGTAGATTGGACCATAGTCAGGAACTCATCCTAAGACTTGAATGAATATGCAGCAGATTTCGCTGACTTCATCAAGACCTGTGTGGGCAAATGTGTGCCCACACGCAAATAAGGGTGGATGGATCAGAGGATTTGCAAACTGTCGAGGGCAAGATCAAGGGTGTTTAAGGACGGGGATCCAGAAGTTCAAGTACAACCTGCATAAGGCCATCTCTTAAGCAAAGTGGCAATTGCGGAGGAAGCTAGAGACAGAGACAGATACACGGCAGCTATGACATTGAATGCAGGACATTACAGCCTACAAAGCAATAGCAAAAACCACAGATGAGCTGAACATTTCCATGCCCACTTTGAGAATGAGAACCCAACAATACCTATGAGAATCCCTGCAAGGGCTGAGGACCATGTGATATCTGTTTCTGAGCGTGGTGTCAGAACATCATTCAAGAGGGTGAACCCTCACAAGGCATCAAGCTCTGACAGCATACCTGGCAGGGTACTAAAAATCTGTGCCAACCCACTAGCTGGAGTATTCATGAACATTTTCAACCTCTCATTGCTGCAGTCAGAGGTTCCCACCTGCTTCAAAAGGGCATCAATCATCCCGGTGCCCAAGCAAAGTAGTCTGAGCTGCCTCAATGACTATCGACCAGTAGCACTAACTTCTACTGTGATGAAATGCTTTGAGAAGCTGCTCATGGCCAGAATGAACATGTAATTAAGCAAAGATCTGGACCTGCTGCAATTAACCTATCATCACAATCGCTCCACAGCAGACACTCATCTCTCCACAGCTCTCCACTCATCTCTGGATCACCTTGAAAACAGCAACTCATACATACAGGTGCTCTTCATAGACGATAGCTATGGTTGTATGTACAGGCAGGCCCATCCTCCTGATGGCATCCTCTCCTAGATAGCTTAGTCTTGAGCACCATTATTTCCTCAGTTGTGGTCAAGAAGCTCCAACCCATGGGTCTCCATGCCTCACTCTACAATTGGATTCTTGACTTTGTCATCTGAAGATCACAGTATGAATTGGAAACAATGTCTCCTCCTTATTGATTATCAACACAGGCACACTTCAAGGATGCCTGCTTAGCCCACTGCTCTACTCATTATACACCCATGTGTGCCCAGGCACAATCCCAATGCTATCTCAAAATTTGCTGATGACACCTTGGTTGTTAGCAAAATCACAAATGGCAATGAGGAAGCGTATAGATCAGCTCAATGAGTGGTATCCCACCAACAACCTTGCACTCAACATTATCAAAACCAAGGAGATGTTTGTGGACTTCAGGAGAAAGACAGGAAAACATGACCCAGTCCTCATCGAGGGCTCAGTAGTGGAGAGGGTCAAGAACTTCAAATTTCTGGGTGTCAACATCTCCGAGGATCTGTCCTGGAGTCTCCATGTCGAGGCAATCATGAAGAAGGCTCACCAGCGGCTATACTTTGTGAGGTTTTTGAGAAGATTTGGTATGTCACTGAAAACTCTCAATAACTTCTACAGCTGTACCTTAGAGAGCATTCTGGCAAGGAGTAGCCAACACTCAGGATATGAATAAACTCTAGATGGTTGTTAACTCGGTCTGCAACATCACAGGCACCAGACTTCACTCCGTTGAGGACATTTACAAGAGGCGGTGTCTTAAGAAAGTAGCCTCTATCCTTGAAGACCCCCACCACCTAGGCCTTGCTCTTCACTCTACTACCATCAGGAAAAAGGTGCAGGAGCCTTAAGGTGAGCACTCAATGGCACAAAGACAGCCTCTTCTCTGCTACCATCTGTTTTGAGAATGAACAATGAACCAAAGACACTGCTTTATCTTGATTTTCACACCTATTTTTTGTAAGGTCATTTATATGAATGTTTGCACTGTGATACTGCTGCAAAATGACACATTTTGTGATTTATTCATGAAAATAAATTTTGATTCTGATTCTGACAATAAACTTGATGTTATTCAGATCTTTCAGTATTCGATAGATTTCAATGTGATCCCCTTTCATTCTTATAAACATCTGTGAGTACAGTCCCAGAGACATCAAATATTCCTCAATAAATAACACCTTCATTCCAACGATCATTCTAGTGAATCTCCTCTGGACATTCTCTAATGCCAACACACTCTTCCTTAGTTAAGCAGCCCAAAACTGCCCACAATACTTCAAGTGTGATCTGCCCAATGCCTTAAAAAGCCTCAACTTTACATTCTGCTTTTATATTCTATCTCTCTTGAAATAAATGCTGGCAGAATATAATGCAAATCAGAAGCATGTGTTGTTGAGCCATTGAATCACACACAGAAAGGAATTTTGAGTTCAGGTTCCAGGAGTTTCCTTGCACAGAATTTTACTTAAGTGGAGGGGATCCATGTAAAAATAGTAAGCAAATCCAATCCAATGACCCACAAATTACTTGGTAGGCTATATGACACAAAATAGGCTCCATATTTCATTCCTTCTTATAGACCCATTACACTGAGCACAAAGTCAAATTTACTCCTTTGAACACATTTTTTCATGTGAAGGTTGTTCAAATTTTTGCTGGTAAACATGCAAAGGAAGTTATTTCTTCTTTCTTCTACTATAGGGTTAATAGACCGATTCTTGCCAGGGCAGGCTGCTCGGAAGGATAAAATAAAGTCTAATATTTGGATGAGTGCTATGTTCTTTACTATGGAGAAAGTTCGAAGGAGGTACAAACTGGCTCATAGTTCTGTTATCATGCTGATTGCCAGCTTGTTAAACAGCACCAGTGAGATGCATACAAAATAAAAAGTTAGAACCCAGAGGGGCAATTTCCAAATGCTCATAAAATTTTTAGCAGTCAGCCACTCACTTGGTTCCATCTGAAGACATGGCATTAATTGGCTTACCAGTAAATCATCTAGCTAATTCATTAAAAGTATCAAGCCAGTAGTCTTTCATATGAACTCTGTGAAACACTGCAGGCAGAACACACCTGTTTGAATGGCGACATGGATCCGATCCAATTCATCCACCATAGCAACAGATCTACGGCAGATCCAATCTCACTGGCTCTTCCTAAAGCCCTGGAACACCTGGACAGCAAAGATGCATACATCAGAATGCTCTTTATTGACTACACTTCGGCATTCAACACCATTATCCCTTCAAGATTGATCAGCAAGCTCCAAGACCTGGGATTCAACACCCTGCTGTTTAATTGGAACCTGGATTTTCTCACCTCCAGACCAGATTCAGAGAGGATTGGTAAGAACATCTCCTCCACAATCTCCATCAGTACCAGATCACCACATAGCTACATTCTTAGCCCCCTCACTCGCTTTACACCTACGACTGTGTAGCTTGGTACCACAACACCATCTGCAAATACTCTGACAATACCACAGTAATGAGTTGTGTAAAAAGAGGCAATGTGTCAGTGTACAGGAGGGAGATTGAAAACATGGATGCTCCAATAACAATCTCACAGTCAATGTCACCAAAATCAAGGAACCGATTATTGGCTTCAGGAAGAGAAAACCAGAGGTGTATGACCCAGTGAATATTAGGGGATCAGAGGTGGAGAAGGTGAACAATTTTAATTCCTTAGAAGTCACTATCTTGGTGAATCTTTCCTGGATCCAACACACTAATGGCACTGGAAAGGAAGCACGTTAATCTGTCTATTTCCTTGTGAGTTTGCAGACGTTGAAAACTCTGGCGAACTTTTAGTTGTGTGGTGGAAAATGTACTGACCATCTGCATCAAAGTGCGGTATGGGGTCACCAATACCCCTAAGCGTAAAGTCCTGCAAAAGGTAGTGGACGTAATCCTGGCCACCATCGAGAACATCTACAGGGAACCCTGATGACAGAGGGCAGCAACCATAATCAAGGATCCACACCACCCAGTACACACTCTGTTCTTGCTGCTGCCATCAGGAAAGGGGTATAGATGCCACAGGACTCTCACCACTAGGTTCAGGAACAGCTGCCACCCTTCCATCATCAGACTCCACAACAACAAACTCAATCAAGGACTCATTTAAGGACTCTTACTTTTGCATTTTGTTTTCTCTGTATTGCGTAGTCAATTTGTTTACCTTTTTTAAATTGTTTACATGTGTACAGGTTTTTGAACTATTAATAAGTGGTATTTCTACCTAGCCCACAGGAAAAAGAATCTTTAGGGTTGTATGTGATGTCATGTATGTACTCTGACCATAAATCTGAAATCTGAAGAAATCTGAAATCTTAAATCTGATCCATAAAATTCATTTAACCCTCCCCTCAACCAGATACATGTGTGTGTTCCTGATAATAGGGCCAGTTATAACTTTTGGCCTGAATTGTCTCAAGTTCAGTGAAACATCAAAGTTCCCAGGTACATTCCCTACATTCCAGGCTTATACAGGTGAAGCATATTTTAATATGAAGTATGCAAGGCCTGTGATAGGATCCAGCTTGGAAGCTCAATACATGTCAATTCTACTTCCTCAAAGTTGAAAGAATCCAAACCAGATATAATTGATTTCAATGGAAAAGTAAAACTGGACTCATTCCTGAAAGTGCACTAGAAATGCTAAACAGTCCATTCTCTGCCTGCTTAAAAAGTGTAAATCACCCTTGAGATATGATTGTGATTCAAAGACAGTTTCTTTCCTGCTGTTATCAGACTCTTGAATGGACCTCTATTAGTAAAATTATGATTTTTTTTACGATTTAAACTGAACGTTTTTCTCTGTAACACGATACTGCACTTTTATTTTGTACTGCTTTTTGTACAAGTATGAGTTGTCTTGCCTGGATGGCACAAAACAAAGGTTTTCACTGCATCTAGTGCATGTGACAATAAACCATTCATTGATTCATTGGATTTAAATTTAAATCTAAACAGAAATAGTATCAGAAGGGTGATGTTAGCTGTCACATTTGAATAGCTCCAGGAATGATCTGTACACAGCACACAGGAAACAGTGTGGTCAAACACATTCAATTTACAACAAAGTTATTTCTGAACCAGATATTTTTCAACACTTATATTCTGCAGTGATTGTTCCACATTGGTCAACTAAATAGCCCTTAAGCCAGTAGAATATTGTTTTAAAAATCAAGATTTATAAAATGACAAAAGGAGGAAGGTAGATGGACAAAACTGTTCAGTTCAGATCTGTTGGAATCCAATTAAGTTTTTGTATGCTTCAAGATAACATGAAGTAAGGTGCATGGGCCTCGCATTTTGATTGTGTAACAAGACATTAATAGGTGCTGCATAATGTAATTTCGGTATTTAAAGAAACTGAATATTTTGAACTTACCAGACACAAAGTGCATAAAGTTCATGATTTTCCACCTATGACTTCTATAGGCGTGGTTGGCTTTCCATGAAACAACCTGGATGTACACAGTGAGAGTCCAAAATCATGCGCCACCATTTCTGTCATTTTCATGCTTAGTCCTTGGCATCTCAGGACCACTGATGCAGTGGTAGGTCTTCACAGTGTCTGGGATGGCCACTTCAATGTAACTGAAGGGCACCTGCATGAAAAGATCCCAGTGCATTATCCCAGCTTAGCCCTCAAAAATAATTAAATTACTCAGTTATGCACTACCTCCTTATCCCCACTATCATGACAGATTGCCAGTACCCCTCCAAGCCTTAACCCAAGACCATCCTCTCCCCCTCCACCTGTATACAATCCCTAACCACTGACTCCTCCACAACCACCAACCAAACCCAAATAATGATGTGCTATGTACTGCATGTGTATGCTTGGGTACTGTGGTCAGGTGAAATACTGTTTTGTCTGATTGTACATGGCTTGGCTTCATGAACAAAGATTTAGGAAGGGGGCTGTCCAGGTCTCCTGCAGGCGCACTGGTGGCTGAAGAGGCCAATGCAGGACAGACATGCCTGGCTGCAGCAGTTGCAAGGGAAATTCTGCTCTGGGTTTGGTGCTCCCGTGACACAGTTCCTCCTCTATCTCCTTTTGTCCTCAAGGCCAGCCATGCAAGCATTCTCAAAGGAGGAGACAGACTGGTGAATGGTGTGCCACCAGACCATGCGATCAGAAGCTAGAGCAGACCACTGGTGATGGTCAATGTGATTGGCACCAAGGAATTTCTTCACAGAGTCCTTGTACCTCTTTTTTTGAGTCCTTCACTCATGTTGGTCATTGGAGAGTTTGCCATACAGCACAATCTTGGGCAGACAATGATCCTCCATCCTGGAGACGTGTCCTGCCCAGCATAGCTGCATCTTCAACATCGTCTCGATGCTGGTAACTTCTGCCTGTTCAAGGACTTCAAAGTTGGTGACGAAGTCGCTCCAGTGAATGTTGAGGATGGTGTGGAGGCAGTGTTGGTGGAAATGCTCATGGAGTTGTAGATGGTGATGGTACGTGACCTATGTCTCTGAGCTGTACAGGAGGGTGGTCAGTAGAATGGCTCTGTACACACTGATATTTGAGCCTTTCTTCAGATCCTTGTTGTTCCAAACTCTTTTGTGTAGCCTGACGAATGCACTGTTTGCCTTTGCCAGTCTGTTGTCAACCTCTTTATCGATCTTGGGATCTGACGAGATGGTGCACCCCTTGTAGCTAAAATAGTGGACTGTCTTCTGGTAATGTGGGGAAGGTGGTACTCTTCCTGAGGTGCTGGCTGATGGAGAATGTCTGTCTTCTTCAAGCTGACTTCCAGCCCGAGGAGCTCGGGAGCTTTCGCAAAGCAGGATGTTATACACATTGTACGATGATAATAAACAAACTTGATTAACTTACAACAAATGAGGAAGCCTTTTGGCTCATCAGGCCTATGCAATGTCTCAGAAGGGTAATCTCATCAATGCTACTTCTCATCTTATTTCTCCAGAACCTTGCAATTACATGTTCATCATTTCATCTTTTTTAATTCTCTTGCCACATATTTAAACCAGAGGTAATTTACAATGGGATTTAACCCAGCATCCTATCTTTGAAATCTGGAATGGTACAAGGGGAAACCAGGCAAATTCCACACAGATAAGATTCCATGGTCAAGATGAAACCCAGGTTGCTGGCACAAATAATGCCCCACTGACATCTTCTGACCACGTGCCCTGACTATTCATGCCCTCCTCCATTTGACCTGAGCATCTGATGTACATCGGCTTAACCTCACCGACCCTCTTAGGAACCCCCTCAAACATATAAGTATCTCCTCCTATCCTTTCAATCATCAGATCTCCTTCTCTCAGACACCATTCTTGAGTACCTCAAGACTCTGTTCAGCCCAAACTTACTGAATTCTATCATGTGAACAACAATGGTGGGCTGGGCAATGCAAGATTGAGAAATCTTTAAAGCCAAAGCCTTCTGTATTATTGAATTTCTCAGCAATGCCACATGATGGGTTGTATTGTATTGGCTTATGTATTGGTGGCTAATACATAAGAAATCTGAAACGTAAAAACAGATGCAGTAAAATAGTGGGCTTAAGAGAGTGAAGATGCAGGAATTCAAAGTAAAAATAAACTGCTGAAGGAAATCAGCAGGTTGAGCAACATCTGTGGTGGGAAAGGAAGAGTTGATGTTTCAGGCTGAAATCCTGCATCCATTCATCTTTATGCAGGGTCTCATCCCGAAGCATGGACTATTCCGTTCTCCCCATGGATTCTGCTTGACTCACAGATTTCCTTCAGCAGGTTGCTCATTGAAGCAAAATAGGAGACAAGTTATGTAATAGTAGTTATGATTTAATGTGGAAAAGTTTGCACATGCACAAGAAACTCCTTTTTCATGGAAACTTTCCCTCAGCCTTCTCTTTTCATCATCTCGTAGTTTTATGGAAGAAAGGCAGGTGGTCAGACTGGAGAGCTTCGTGAAGTGCACTTTGACAGGTTGACGGTGGGGACTGCAGAATCACATGAGCAACAGCTCTGGTCTGACTTAAAGTTGGGTGTGCAACAGTATTCTGCTGTGATTGAAAATTATATGGAAAACATGCAGATGCTACAAGACAATTGAGAATCATTCAAATCAAATCTAGAGATCATTGCAATGGGACAAAATTTGTTGGGAATTGTGTGCAGTACCACATTGAACAGATGGCATTAACCCCTCCCTGTGTGTCTGGTAATTTAGAACTCCTGTACAAATTCAGATATTCTGAAGTGGCTGGCTTGGGCTTCTCTGGGAAATTCTGGTTGTGGTCTGAAGCTGGACTCCCCATGGAATCCAGCAGCAGAGGAGGGGCACTGTGATTTTCCAGTTAATTTAGGCACTCTGCCATCTGAGTCCATCTCACCTGAGATCTAATGAAGTAGTAGCGAGTTTATTTATTTGCCTGGAAAAGTCTGGCTCCAATCAAGAAAGGTTAACAAGCAAAATGCACTTTTGAATTAAAGAGGCTATTCTTTCATATTTGATTATAAAGTGACTGTGGTGAATGTCTGTCAAGCTGCCTGTCTCCCCTCTGGCGAGGCTTGCTGTACTAGCATTGGCTGTGCATTATCTCTTCTGTTAAGGACACTCCCCTGGGTATAACTGTGTATGCATCTATTGTCTTTCATTATTGTACCATGAGTTTCTGCTAATAAAAGCCATGATTATTGTTTGACCACATTGTCTTTGTCTACTTCAGCAACTGCTACTTCAATTTATTAACAGAAATGGATGCAGCGCTCAAGCCAGGGCGGCTGATAATCGTCCAGTCGGCCCAGAGGGCCAGAGAAATTTTCAACCACTGGATTGTTTGTTTTGATTACTACGTGGCTCGAAACAACATGGTCAATGAGGTGATACAGTGGGGCCACCTGAATTCTCTGCTGAGTGAGGTCCCTTTCGCCGTAACACAAGGAGCTACCACTCTGGCTAAAGCCTGGGAACGTCTGACTGCTTACTATGCGGTGCCACGGAATGTGGTGCTTGCTCGACATCAGTTGCTGACTAGATGCCAGAAACCCGGGGAAAGTGATGCTACCTATGCACTGGCTCTCAACTCGCTGGCAAATGAATGTGATGTCAGGGCAGTCAATGTGCAACAATGCCGCAATGCCTTGAAGCTGGATGCTTTTGTCAACGGGATTGACTCCAGACAGAGGCTGCTGGAGACGGAGCCCTTAACCTATGACCAGGCAGTGACTCTAGCCAAAACACTAAGAAGTGCCTTGCGGTCCAGTGAAATGCTAGAAACCGAAAAGGAAACATCCAGGAATGCTGGAACCCAGAAGGAAAGAAAAGGGCAAACTCCTGAAAAATGCTATTTCTGTGATAAGACCTGGCACCCCAGACAGAAGTGCCTGGCTTGATTTGCTACCTGCAGCTATTGTGGGAAACTCAGCCATTTCGCTAAAGCATGTAAGGAGAAAACTACTCCCACTGATAGGAAGAAGAAGAGAAGCACCAAGAAAATGCATCCTGGAGCTGCAGGAATGGAAGACAACTGTGAAAAGGGGGATCTTCAGACAAGCAGGCTGAATCGACTTCAAGTGATGGCGAGGTGAGATCCCCTGTGATAGCTCAATTGACTGTAAAGCTTGGGGGATGTTAGGGACTGGAACAGTTGACTATGAAGGGGAAGGTGAATGGTGAGACTCTTGATTGTCTAATAGACTCAGGGAGTACTGACAGCTACATCCACGAGAGAGTTGCCAGAGCCTTACATTTGTGAAGGTATCCAGCGAACCGAAAGATATCGATGGCTTGCAGTCAACTTACAAAAACTGTACGAGACAAATGTAAAGTTACTTTAAATTTGCAGGGACATTGCTTTGCTGGTGTGTGGCTCTTTATTATGCTGGAGCTCTGCGCCCCTGTGTTACTGGGGTTAGATATTCAATCTCAGATGAACAGTGTAGTGTTAAATTTTGGTGGGCCACTACCCACACTTACCATCCCCCGCGCTAGTTACTGCGGTCTGTCCGCATTAAAGATCAAAGCTCCTTCCCTTTTTAGTGATTTATCCCCTGAGTGTCAGCCAATGGCCACTAAGAGCCGTTCTTGCAGCAAAGAGGATCGTGAGTTATCAAAGTGGAAACCCAGAGATTGCTTAAAGAGGGAGTAATTGAACCTAGTAAGAGTCCGTGGTGGGCTCAAATGGTAGTCGTGAAAAATCACTCTAAGAGATGACTGGCTATTGACTACAGCCAGACAATCAACCGTTATATGAACCTGGATGCCTACCCCCTGCCACGCATCAATGAAATGATTAATTAGATAGCGCAATATAAAGTGTTCTCCACTAGCGATCTCAAAGTAGCTTATCACCAAATCCCCATTAAGAAAAGGGAACGGCCTTATATGGCTTTTGAGGATGATGTGGGGTTATACCAGTTTAAAAGGGTACCTTTTGGAGTCACTAATGGTGTGTCTGTGTTTCGGAGGGAAATGGATAAGATTGTTAGGACGTATGAGTTACAGGGTACGTTTCCCTATCTGGATAATGTCACTATCTGTGGGAAAACACAGGCTGAGCACGACAATAACTTAAAGAAATTTTTAGCAAGAGCTAAAGAACTCAAACTTACATTTAACGAGGGCAAATGTGTGTCCAATCTGACAGAGCTACCCATTCTGGGCTACATTGTCCGCAAGGGCGAAATCCACCCCGACCCAGAAAGAATGGCCACCTTTAAGAAGTTACTACCCCTAGACTCAGCAAAAGCCCTTAAAAGGTGTATGGGATTCTTTTCCTACTACTGCAAATGGGCTCGGGACTACGCCACGAAGGCACGCCCTCTGTTTGACATTAAATCTTTTCCTCTCTCCAATGGCCTTGAAGGCTTTTGAGAGAATTAAAGCTGATATTGCCAAAGCTGCACTCTCGTCCATTGATGTGAATGTCCCATTCCAAGTAGAAATTGATGCCTCAGATTGTGCCTTGGCAGGAACCCTTAATCAAAGGGGCAGACCTGTGGCTTTCTTCCCCACATGTTACGCGGACCTGAACTTAAACATTCTGCCATTGAAAAAGAGACCCAGGCTATTATTGAAGCTGTTTGCTACTGGAGACACTTTCTAGCCGGCAGAAAATTTACTCTTGTCACTGATCAGAAATCAGTAGCTTCCATGTTCAGTACTAAACACAAAAGTAAAATCAAGAACGATAAAATGGCATGCTGGCGAATAGAACTCTCAACTTATAATTATGAGATCCAGTACAGACCAGGCAGGTTAAATGATCCCTCTGACGCATTGTCATGATCTGCTGCTGGTGCTCGGCTGGAGGGGCTAAAAGAGATCCATAGCAGACTGTGCCACCCAGGAGTCACGAGGTTCTTCCACTACATGAGGGCTAACAACCTTCCTTACTCACTGGAAGAAGTCAGGAAACTGACTAAAAGCTGTCCTGTTTGCGCAGAATGCAAACAGCAATACTTCAAAGCTCCGGAGGCCTCTCTCATCAAGGCAACCCGACCTTTTCAGAGAATTAGCTTAGATTTTAAAGAACCATTACCCTCCATCAACAAAAATGTATATTTCCTTACTGTAATTGACGAATATTCCAGGTTTCCCTTTGCGATAGTCTCCCCGACGTCTCGTCAGCATCTGTCATTAAGTCACTTGACAGAATTTTCAGTATTTTTGGTTTTCCCAATTACGTTCATACCGATAGGGGCTCATCATCATGAGCACTGAACTGCGCCAAGCCCTGCTACGAAAAGGGATTGCCACCAGCCGTACCACGAGCTACAACCCGCAGGGCAATGGGCAGGTCGAAAGGGCTAATGCTACAGTCTGGAAGACTGTTAATCTTGCTTTAAAAACATATGGTTACCCTGTTACCCGGTGGCAGGAGGTGTTGCCTGAGGCGCTACATTCTATTCGGTCATTATTGTGTACTGCAACAAATCAAGCACCTCATGAATGTATGTTTGCCTTTCCTAGGAAATCAGGAACTGTGATGGACTGGCCGCCTGTTTATCTGAGCCTGGAACCATGCTGCTGAAGAGCCATGCTCGGGCGCATAAAACAGAGCCCCTAGTCCAACCAGTTCAGCTACTGCATACTAACCCCAACTTTTCTTTGGCTTGGCTTCGCGGACGAAGATTTATGGAGGGGGTAAAAGTCCACGTCAGCTGCAGGCTCGTTTGTGGCTGACAAGTCCGATGCGGGACAGGCAGGCACGGTTGCAGCGGCTGCAGGGGAAAATTGGTTGGTTGGGGTTGGGTGTTGGGTTTTTCCTCCTTTGCCTTTTGTCAGTGAGGTGGGCTCTGCGGTCTTCTTCAAAGGAGGTTGCTGCCCGCCAAACTGTGAGGCGCCAAGATGCACGGTTTGAGGCGATATCAGCCCACTGGCGGTGGTCAATGTGGCAGGCACCAAGAGATTTCTTTAGGCAGTCCTTGTACCTTTTCTTTGGTGCACCTCTGTCACGGTGGCCAGTGGAGAGCTCGCCATATAACTCGATCTTGGGAAGGCGATGGTCTTCCATTCTGGAGACGTGACCCGGTACCGCACGGATGGCAGTCTCTTCAATCTGAGGCGCCTGCAAGCTCACACCAAGACACAAGAGAAACTTGTCCGTGAACTACTCTTTGCAGACGATGCCGCTTTAGTTGCCCATTCAGAGCCAGCTCTTCAGCGCTTGACATCCTGCTTTGCGGAAATGCCAAAATGTTTGGCCTGGAAGTCAGCCTGAAGAAAACTGAGGTCCTCCATCAGCCAGCTCCCCACCATGACTACCAGCCCTCCCACATCTCCATCGGGCACACAAAACTCAAAACGGTCAACCAGTTTACCTATCTCGGCTGCACCATTTCATCAGATGCAAGGATCGACAATGAGATAGACAACAGACTCGCCAAGGCAAATAGTGCCTTTGGAAGACTACACAAAAGAGTCTGGAAAAACAACCAACTGAAAAACCTCACAAAGATAAGCGTATACAGAGCCGTTGTCATACCCACACTCCTGTTCGGCTCCGAATCATGGGTCCTCTACCGGCATCACCTACGGCTCCTAGAACGCTTCCACCAGCGTTGTCTCCGCTCCATCCTCAACATCCATTGGAGCGCTTTCATCCCTAACGTCGAAGTACTCGAGATGGCAGAGGTCGACAGCATCGAGTCCATGCTGCTGAAGATCATGTTAAATTTCCAGATGGGATTACTGACACTGTACCCCTAAAGGATCTGGCCTCATCTGGTTCGCCCCTTCCTCACACCCCTACTCAGAGTGAGTCTGAGAATTTGGGCTCAACCCCCCCCTCCCAGCCTGTGACCCCTAGTAAGCTTTCAGATGGCCATGCTGAGGCTCCACTGCCTCACGCTGGCAATTCTGGAGCGGGTCCAGAAGTCAGTCCTTCCCACACTACAGACCCAGGAACTGTACAAGTTCCCAAAGTTGCAAAGGAGCCACCTGTTTTGAGAAGAAGCACCAGAATTCGTAAACAACCTGATAGACTGACATATTAATAAAACATCTCATTATATTTCAATTGCTTGCTAGACACTGGCGTATTTTGGCTGTTAGAGTATTCTCAATGCCAAACATGGTATCCATGTATCGCTTGCTTCAGTCTTTCCTAGCAACTGTGCTTTTGATTTTAACCCTTCTTCTGCCGGGGGGAGACTGTGGCGTATGTCTGCCAAGCTGCCCGTCTCCTCTCTGGCGAGCCTTGCTGTACTAACATTGGCTGTGCATTATCTCTACTGTTAAGGACACTCCCCTTGGGTATAACTGTGTATGTACCTATTGTCTTTCATTATTGTACCATGAGTTTCTGCTAATAAAAGCCATGATTATTGTTTGACCACATCGTCTTTGTCTACTTCATCAACTGGCACTTCAGTGACATTTTAAAAAAAAGTTTTTTCAATTGTTTGAATCAGTATTTCTCACCCATTGGTCATTGGGCCTGTATAGGTGGCCTGCAGGGGTGGGGCTAGAATGTGAGCAGCAAAACTCGATGCTCATGTTGGAGTTATGTGCATTGTATTTACAGTAAGATTGATACTAAGTAAGTGTTTTCTCCATTAGCCTCCTGCAGTAACTATGGTTCATTCTTTAAAATTTAGAGATACAGCACAATAAAGGCCCTTCTGGCCCATGAGCTCACGCCACCCAAATACACCCATGTGACCAAGTAACCCACTAATCTCATGCGTCTATGGAATGTGGGAGGAAACCAGAATACTTTGAGTAAACCCATGGGGTCAGGGGAAGTATGTAGACAGAGCCAGATTTGAACTTGGGTTGATGGCATTGTAATAGCACTGTGCTCTCCGTGGCATTAACCTCAGTCCTTTTTGTCACGGCCCGGGGAGACACACCACACTGCAACATTTCCCACTGCAACATTGCAGTCACCCAGGTGGCTGCATGAAGGAAGTTAAATTAATGTGTGCATTTAACCAAAAATAAAAGGCTTAATTAGAACACACACTGGCATCTGGGAGAACGTTCAATGCCAAAACACAAATATCACCGATGTAATAATTGAAAAATGTGTAAACTGAGGTCATAAAATTGATGACTATAAATCTGAAAATTCTGAAAGTATTTTCCCATTAAAACAAAGCAAAAATCAGTGGTGTATTAAAGGCACAAAGTCACCAGCTCCTCCTCTCCAATCCCCACCGGAGGTCCACAGGTTCATTATAGGTGGTCCCCAGAAAATAAAGGAACACCTAAAGCAGCCTGAGGGGAAAAAAGAGTTGAGGGGCATTATTTTAAAAGATTGTTTTACTGAGGAGCAAAGCGGGAGATAAAGGGGAAAAAAAGTGTCTTAAGTCCCAAACATTATGGAAGGCACTGTAGACATGCACCAAAACTCTTTAATGTCACAGCCAAACTACAATAGTACAAATTAAATGACCACAATATTTCTATGAGAGAAGAGACACTGTATGAAAGGATATATAAATTAATAATAGATGGACAGAAATTAATTCAAAATTATAAAAGTAAAATGAAAGCATAAATTATCCACCTTTGTTTACTTACCTTTATCAATCAAAATGGGTGACCCCATTCCAATGAGTATTGTTGACTGCATGCACCAACCATGGCTGGCATGATGCTTACCAGCCAACATTACACAAACTTACTGGAGGCACTTAGCATGCCACATAGCATCCATGGACAGCAGACAATGCTTTGGGCCTGAGCATTTCTTCAGAGATGCCAAAGATGGGCAAACACTTGAATAAGAAGATGAGTGTTAAAGGGGGGCATGGGGGATGGGGAGAGGAGCACAGCCCTACAGTTGACAGGTGAGTGTCAATGAGGGGAAAGAAAATAAATGAGTTGAGGTGAGAGGGCTGAGAAAGATGCTCTCTGATAAGAGGAAGGAAAGGAAGTGGGTGGGGAGTTAGAGGAAGGGAGGTTTAGATGACAGGCAGGAGAAAGAGAAGGAAAGGAGTCAGAGGATGGGAGAAAGGGAAAAAAGAAATAGAGAAAGGAGGGAGGGGTTTACCAGAAATTGGACAAAGGGCACAGACCAGAAATGTCGACTGCCTATTGGTTTCCATGGATGCTGCATGACCTGCTAAGTTCCTCCTGCACATTTTGTGTTTTGTTTCGGGGTAGGCATAGTGGTCAGATAAGAAGTGCATGCAGTCTCTCAGCTCAACACATCAGTGCTCACTGCTGCACCAAAAGGTCAGATTCACTTAGAGCTGGTCTCTGACTTCGGTGTTTCATTCCCCAGATGTGAAAGTCAGCGGTGAGCTGCCCCATGAGGAGGAGATAGCTGATAGTTCTTAGTGGGACTGCTGGTCAGTTGTCAGTGCAATTCAGCTCATTATTTTGTAACCAAAGTAGGAACATTACTTTAATTTACTGTTCTTCTCCAAAGTAAGTGGCACAATTTATATATTCTAAACCATTGGAAGTAAATGCTCACAGCTGGGTTCACCTAATGATGGAAAATATGACTTGCCCTTAACTCAGCAAAGTGAAGATTAACAGTCTTTTTTTTCAATTACTGTTAAGGTGGGGTAAAACCTGGAAACTATTTCTTGATATCCTCCCAACTTATTTGAAAACTGAAAACTGCTTGGATGAAAAATACTTTCAAATCTCAACTTGGGAGAGAAAAAATAGTCACCTTTGAGGCTGCATCTGTTAGTTTTTGTGCTACTAGTCAGGATCGAAAGGGAATGCAGTATTTGATCAGCATAACATTCAGTCAGTTAACTGAAGAGCACTTTGATCGTGTTGTGATTGTAGTGGGATGACATATCAAATTTCATCTCCTCTATAGAATAATCAGATACTGGAAGTTCTGCTTTACAATCTGGAGGTTCACTGAAAGCACACACGAAAAAAACGTGTCCACTTCCAGTGTGTTGTCAAATAGGAAATTGTGAATTTTGCACTTTACAAAACATTCAAATAAATATTAAGAGAAGGAAAATGGAAAGAATTAAAATAAAGGAATTAATAAATATGCAGAGATTTGTTTCTGTGCTTCACATCGAATATATTAATAGTTTATTTTATTGCACAGAACTACATCAGGTGATTTTCTCCTGTAATTACTGAAGCTAGAAAAGTCTGTATGAATTTTTCTAAAATTATATTTATTGCGTTTTATTATACAACTATACATTATAAATCCATATAAATTAATATAATATATATTTGGATTGGTATCATATCATTACAGGAAAAATAATACATGGACTCATATTCCAAACTAAACATATAGTGAATAGTTAAAAAAAAAGGAAGAAAGAAAACAAAGGAGAAAAAAAGGTTGATTATAAAGATCTAACCCCATTCACCAACCAAGATTGAAATTGGTATTCAAGCAGATTAGACATCCGACTAAACGCCCATTTACTGCATCCCCGCACCTTGATCATTCTAATTATGAAAGTAAGCTATAAATGGACCTCAAGTCCTATCAAAAGATATTTTAATCTTCCTAATATCACGTGTGATTTTTTTTTCCAAACTTAGAAAGGACATAAACTCCAGCAACCATTGTCTACGGGTGGGTGGAAAGTCCTCTTTTCATTTCAGTAATATTCCTCTCCTAGCCAGTATTGTAGAAAATGCTAAGACCTGTTTTTGGGTAGATGTTAAATATACGTTTACATCACTGGAGAAACCAAGCATTGCAATCAACGGACAAGGTTCTAGATCGATCCCAAAAATGCCTGAAAATGTCCTGAAAATAGCTGTCCAATATTCTGCGAAATTAGGACAAATCAAAAACATATGTACCGTTGGTGCTACCACCATATATGTATGTATGTATGTGCTGTATCGGCCGACCTGCCCCCTGAACCTGTGACTCCTCCCTTCCAGATATCCCCATAAAGGCTGTTTCGCCCAAACCCCTCCCTCAGTACCTGCCTTGGAACCAGGCCAGCAACATGCAAGCTGTGCTGACACTTTAAGGTGATTAAAGTCTATTAATCATGATTCTCTGTCTGATTGTGGTTGATTGGTAATACAATTTCAAAGAGGCTTCAAATCTTTTACATTTGTCACACAATGGGTAGATTTGAGTAAGTTTAACTTTAGAAAAATGTACTCTATGAACCACTTTAAATTGTATCAAACTGTACCTAGCACATAATGATGAGCCATGGATAAGCGACAAAATTGAAATCCAGTCTTTTTCTGACATAGACATATTAAGATCATTCTCCCATTCAGTTTTGATCCTAATTAATGAGGCTTTTTTTAATTCAATATTTTATAATATAAGGCAGATATTATACCTTTATGTACAAATTGTAATTCAAAAAGTTCATCTATGAAATTTGGATCCAGAAGATATGGAATACTGAAAGTTTAACCATATAACCACCATATAACCATTTACAGAGCAGAAACAGGCCATGTCGGCCTTTCGAGTCCACACTGGTTCACTTGAACAAATCCACTAGCTCAAACCTCCCACTGTCCGCCAATATCCCTCCAACCCCCTCACCTCCATGTACACATCCAAGCTTCTCTTAAATGACAGAAGGGACCCTGCCGCAATTATCTTGAATGAATAAAATGTCTGATTTGGTAATATCTAAAAAAGAGTCTATTTGGAAAATTAAATTTCATTGTCAATTGTTGTAAAGATGCAAAATTTTGATAAAAAGATTGTTAAAAGTTTTAATTCCTAGATGATATCATTTTTCACAGTTTGCATCTAAAATGACAGATTGGAATAAATGATTGAGTAGAATAGGATTTCTAAATATAAATCCCATGATTCCAAAAAATGTCCCAAATTGACTTCAAATCTTCAATCTATGTCTCATTTTTGAATACTTTGTTAGTTTTCGAATAGAGAAAGGTAAACCCATTATCGCCCGTAAGCAGAAATTTTTAAGGGATTTCAATTCTGTTTCCATCCATCTAGGGCAGTCATCTTTACTATCAAGCTAACATATTCCTGACGCTCATTGCCCAGTAGTAAAATCTAAAATTAGTTAACGACAGACCTCCATCATTTCTTGTGTTCTGAAGATAACATTCAATCATTCTTGGTTTCTTTCCTTGTCACATAATAGATGTGACAAAGAAAGACAGAAATAAAAATTGGCAATGATTCAAATAAATATAAACATTTTGGTAAAATATTCATTTTAAACAAATTAATAAAGCCTATCATAGTTAGAGAAAGATTAATTTTAACATGAAATTCATGTGGATTTCTTGGAGTGTGAATTTAAGATGAAAATTGAGGAGATTTAATCCCTGTACCATCAGACAGTTTTAAATATCTGAGGCAATTTCTACCCAAAATTGTCATTATTTCATCTTTAGTATTTCCATATCTTAGTTCATACTGGTATCAAAAATTTGTCACTTATTCAGGTCATGAGCAGATATGTAATTTAGTTATGATTCTCTTATATTTCCAAATTGCTTCCTGAAAGTTGCAGTAACGTGCTCAGATTCTTTGCTAAATGATGTTACATTTTTAACATTTCAGCAGAAAAATATTGATTATTTTTAGAAACAGAGTAATGCAATGAATCAAGTCCTGAAATCCAGCCAATAAATGCCATTGGAAGCCAATACATTAGAATGAAACATGCTGTGAAAATTGTAGTAAGACCAGCAGTGCCAATAATGTGCAGAAATTTTGAGGTTAAAAGTGGAAATCCAGTAAAAAGCTTTCCAAAATCTAAGGCTCCTCCATGAGGTTCCATAAATGACGTATCTCCATTTGTTCCACACTGAAGTGTATGGAGCAGCATGAATTTCCTGTACTTCCCTTGTAGATATAGACCAAGTGCAATAAAAAATGTAAGGCTGGAGAGCGTACTGACGCTGGAAATCTGAAATGAAAGCAGAAAATACTGGGGATACACAACAGACCAGCAGCATCCATGGAAACAGAGTAATGAGGTTAATGTTTCTGGTCAATAACTTTTCATTAGAATTCACTTCTGATAAAAGGACATTGATCTTAAATTTTAATTCTGCTTCTCCGAAATATTGTTTCTTTGTCCTTCTCGCTACAGAAGCTACATTAACTGTTGACTATCTCCAGATCATTACTTTTTATTCTGATTTTATGTTTCCAAACAGAGCAAGACAGAGACAGTCAGTGTTAGAAGCACCGGAGACATTGCCCTTCTAATCTCATGTCCGCGCACGTAAGTTGAAAACAATGACCATCCATGTATGCCTATACTTCCTTCCACCACTCCCTGCTCCTCCACCGTCAGTGATATTGTATCCTATGCACCTAATATACAGGGATCATTTCAATAAATATAGCCTACTTCATTTAGGTCACAATAGCAGCAAATAGGAGGAAGGCTGAGGAGGGCTCTCCCAAGTCCAATGCCTCACCCATGTGGAGGAGATTATGCATTGCCTCAGAGGCAGATGGACCATCAAGCTTCAAGCTGTTGCACAACCTGCCCATGATACTCATTTAGGCTTTGTTTCATTGGTATCACAACATCTTTGATCTGAGCAACATTAGAGCTGCATCAACATTAAAGTGTTTTTTTTTCCTGCAATTTACAAGTACAGTCTCCTTTCCTTTGATCCTTGAAGCTTTTTTCTGGGTCCTCACCAGGAAAAGTGGGAGAAAATGAGTAGAAAAAGCACACAGTTGTTATTTTGGATGGTTGCCATAACGTTGATGAAGAGATGACCCATGAGGAAGACCTAAATTTATCGTTGCCTTTGATAACTCACCGGTCCATTTTGCAACTGGCACCACGAGGGATAAGCAGAGAAAATTCAAGAGGCACAAAGATATCCAGCAGTGGAGGCCTGTTGTCTGACACAAGACATTGGAAATCTGGTGTGGAATTCATTGAAGGGAGGGTCCATGCAAACCTACTCCCCCAGAGGACTCAGGATAGGAAACAATTGTGATGCTTTCAGGACAAGCATGGTCTGAATGTATAAGAAGAGTCAGCAAGCTGACTCGTAGCCGCTCCAAGTGTAGGTATTGAAAGGAACAAGTGGAATGCATCCCCCAGGAAGTTGTGTGAAGAGCTTGACCTCCATTCTGGAAGAAACATGAATTTCTTTTCTGATGATCAGTAACACAGTGCCCACTAGATCATTGAAAGGTGTAGTGGAAGTACAAAAGGACCATAAAAGTCTTGCAACTTCCATGCACCAAGAGGTCCAGTCTTTGCTACCCTTAAAATGCTTGAGAAACAGTTTAATGTGGCTCAGTGGACAGTCAAGGCCAATTATGAGCAGTTTGCTCCAGAAGTGGGTGGAAAGACTCTTTTCTTTCAGGAGCAAAAGGGTGTGATAACATAACAATTACAGCACGGAAACAGGCCATTAGGCCCTTCTAGTCCGCACCGAACCAAACACCCCTCTCTAGTCCCACCTCCCTGCACAATGCCCATAACCCTCCATCTTCTTCTCATCCATATACCTGTCCAACCTTTTCTTAAATAATACAATTGACTCCGCCGCTACTATTTCTCCCGGAAGCTCATTCCGCACGGCTACCACTCTCTGAGTAAAGAAGTTCCCCCTCATGTTACCTCTAAACCTCTGCCCCTTAATTCTTAACTCATGTCCTCTTGTTTTAATCTTTCCTCCTCTTAACAGAGATAGTCTATCCACATCCACTCTGTCTATCCCTTTCATAATCTATCAAATCCCCTCTCAACCTTCTACGCTCCAAAGAATAAAGACCTAATCTGCCCAATCTCTCCCTGTACTCTAGATGCTTAAACCCAGGTAACATTCTGGTAAACCTTCTCTGCACTCTCTCCACTCTGTTTATATCCTTCCTATAATTAGGCGACCAGAACTGCACACAGAACTCCAAATTAGGCCGCACCAACGTCTTATACAGTCTCAACATCACCTCCCAACTCCTATATTCCATGCAATGATTGATAAAGGCCAGCATACTAAAAGCCTTCTTCACCACCCTATTCACGTGGCTCACTATTCCCATGGTCTGAATGATGTGCATAATATGGCAGACGTGGTTTCAGCTCTTAACTGTGTGCTCACAGTTAGCAAGGAAGTTACATCATACACGCTATTAAGGTTCAACTCTGGTGTTGTTGGAAAGGAGTGGTACGTTCTCCCTGTGACCTACGCGGGTTTTCTCTGGGTGCTCTGGTTTTCTTCCTCTCTCCAAAATATACGGCTTTGGTAGGTTAAATGGGTGTACTTAGCAGCATGGGTTTCTCTGGCAGGAATGGCCTTCAAATGTGCTATATTGTTGAAATTAAAATGAAAAATTGCAGGCATGGCAACATCCGACCATGCATACACCCTCTCACCTCAAGCAGAGTTGTACTGATATGGTGACTCCATGGAGTCATATGGTGACTCCACGGGGTCATATGGTGACTACATGGAGAAAAGCTAAGGCAGCATGCACTAGACATTTATGATGCCAAGGTTTTTTTTCATCGGCCTCATTTCCATTTGTAGAAGCTAAAGCAATTCTGGCTTATAGGTTAGTTCCTTCAAGCAAGAGCCACTTCCCACCAGAATCTCTCAAACAGCATGTCCAGTTTCCCCTGTATTCAGCCACGATTCTGTCGCCTAAATAAGCCCTCGGCAACCGTAGGAAGATTGCCACATGGCAATGCATCCGTATACTATTATAGTCAAAAAAGGTTAATGAGATAGGAATGCAATTTTTCTGAGAAAATTTTATTGATTTAATATTTCTGTAATAATGAATGTTCTTCCTGCTTCACGTTATTCTGAGATGGGTCCCTATTTAAGAAAAATAACATCCTTCGTTGTGCAGAGAAAAGCAATACTGTGAAGCAACCAGTGGCATTGCTACAGACTTTGCAAAGCCTCATCATGGAAAAGTTGCTGATGAGTGCCACCAGCATCTTTCACCCGTAGATTAAGTAGGTCAGTGGTTAAGTGCTATGAGGGCCCTCCTTGTTACTTAGAGCACACACTGCGAATTTTGAAAAATGCTTAAGGACTCCTTCAGTTTTTTCAATGTCTGCAGCAGTAGATCTGAAAGGAACAAAAGAAGAGCCATTTTTTTCTAAGAGTAAAATGAAGGCTGCAGATTGCATGTAAATTATGCAATTTTCTGCCATCAATGGAGGAAACATGAATTGCATGCCATATGATGTCATCAAGAATGCATGATGGGAAATCTTCTCCAGGCCATTTTCCTGAAGAACATGAGTTCACCTGGAAATTATAATTGATGCCATTTAACTGGAGTAAAAATATTTTTTGCGTGTAAATTGCTAAAACAATGTGTATATGAAGATTCAATTTCAACACTTCCACGCTTGTATTGCATTAAATGTGATTTTGTCAATGTTACAGGCCCAGAGGACCCCAAAACCCAGCATCAATAGAAATTCACCACGACAAATAGTTATTTAAACAAAAGTTGCATTTAATTATCTTTAAACATGAAAACAGGTTCAAACTCTAACTTATTACTATTAACTTAACCCCCTTCTAATTCTAAGTGCATGTGTACGTAATGTGTGTATAAGTTCAGAAAAGTTATTTAATTCACAGTCCAATCTCGCTTCTCACTCCTCCAAATTCACCGGTATCAGGCAATTCTTATACTGTGCCCAGAATTTAACATTTATGATTTTCACCAGGCTTTTGTGCTTGAAAGGTAAATGGTTACCGCTCAGGAAGGTTCTTGTCAGTTTTCAGAGAGAGATTTGTTCCTCATTCGACACAAACTGATTCCTTCCTATCAGCCACTTCAGTGTCTTGCCGAAGAAACTTGCCCTATCAGGGTTTTCCAGATGATAACCCCTTTCTTTCAGGTCACCACTGAGTTCCTTTTTTTCAAGTGAAACATTATACAGCCAGCCATCTCCTCTTGTATGGATCACAAGGTCTTTGACGAGGCTGAACTAAGACCTCACAACCCGTCTTCAAAATGGGGTTTTCCCACAAGCTTTCTAGCTTGTCCTGTTCCAGTCCCAGCTGCTGCTGCTGAACTGTAGAACTGAATTCTCACCCTATCTCTCTCTCTCAGAGAAAAAGCCTGTTTCACTCTCTCTGCTTGTAAAACCACATGACCCTAGAACTGCAAACTGCATTCAGACAGACCGTGGCACCAGACCTAATCTTCCAAGTTTGTTCATCTGTTGCTTTCCAAAACAATAATCCATCACTCCACAGCATGTCCAATTATCATCTACTTGTAAAGTTTCTATAGGCATTCTTCAAAGTTTTTGCAAAGGCACTTGGAGACTGGACTGTCTGGCTTGAGCAGAGCTCTGGGATTTTAAATGAGATTTGTGTTGTGAAGTGTTTGTATCTTTTTGTGGCCTAACTAAAAAAAAAACACAATTTATCTCCTTTAAAACATATCTTCTTACAATATAAAATATAACATAATCTGCCAGTCATTAAATTGTTGGATTTAGGAATGTCAAATGGTTTTTTTTGCCAGATTCATGAGAAATACAAAATTCATCAGATGCATTCTTTTTTCCCGTTCCCTTAATTAAGATCATATCTGACAAGATTTTGGATACTGCCCTGGAACACAGAGAAATGTGTTTAATCTGCAAAACAATTTGAGTGGACAGGGCATCACTGTTGGGGACTTGTTTAATTTTAAACAGACAAGTGGATTTTGCAGAGCCCTTTGAAAGATATACCGGGAAATCACCTTTCTGTTATCAATTACAGCAATCATACAAGTTCAATATGACAATGTGGGCCCTGTCAATTTCAAGGAAGTGTTGAGTAGTCAGCACACTTCAATAGCGTTTTTGACCTTTATAAACTATAGTGTTCTCTAGTTACTGTTGAAAAATGTTAGGTACTTCTAGCAGAATATTACTTTTTTGTCATAAATCCTGCCAGGACCCTGGTTTGCACAAGGAATTGACCCTGTCCCTGGTCCTCCTGCCCCATCAAGATCCTGCCCAGAAACTCCAATCATTCTCCATGTTATTTTCAGTGTATATATCAAAGAAATGTCAGTTCTATTATTCATGCTTTATGTGTACAGATGATTTGCTTCACATGCAGTACATTCTAGTCCGTGGAAATATGCCTTTGGTTTGGACTCAAGACAATTCTTCAGAGTGCCATCAAGCTGTTTTTGGCATGCAAAATGTTATCATATGTTCATCTAGACAGAAAATGTTTGGGGTTTAAAAAGATTAAGATGTAACATTTTGCAAAAGTGCAAGAACTGAGAAGTCCAAAAGATTTGATTTATTTTTTTTGTTGGGGGTGTGGTAGTTGCTTAAAACACAAACCAATTCTTTGATGTCAACATCCATCAAATTTTAAATTGGAAATATCAAATATTTTGCTTAAAATAAATAATTTTAGTTTTGCAAAAGTAGTTGGGTTAGACATTGACATGATATTAGTCTATTAGGCATTAATCATGCATATTGAACTATGTTACTGAAATGAATATTTGGAATTTCAGATGATGAATTCAATGCGTCTCAACAGAGGATGATTTTCTATCTCCTGCTTTGACTATAAACAAACAGGAACCTATCATGTCCTTAGTCCTGGAAGTAGGCTGCATTTTTAATCTGCATGTTGAGATTCGGGTTAATTTGTTTACTGATCTTATTTTTGGCACATTTAGCATTTTTGTAGTATTATTGAAGCAATAATTTTTTATTATTTCAGAAATTAGAGTCATGATTATGGGACCACAGTCCTTCATCCCTTTTCTGCACAGCAACTAAATATACAGTAAAATTTCCATTATCTGGAATTCAATCAACTGGGAACTCAAACAACCAGCAAAACAAAAGACGAAATAAATTAAAAAATTTCAAATGAATAAGACTGGGTGGATGGGCCTCATGGGAAGCGTTGGGACTTCCTTGGACATGTATAGACATGCCCCACTGAACTAGTAATGCCCCTTAATGTGCACATGTTCTTTTCGCTGTCGCCACTTGCGTGGAAGTGAGCCAGGTTGGCAGTGTGAGGAAGATGCTCCAAGGGTCTGACCAGGTCACTCGCATGAAGGTGAGTTGGGTTGACAGTGTGAGGAAGGTGGTAAAATGCACCGATGGCCTGACTGGGACATTTGAGTTGGAGCCGGCGGGATGGGGTTAGGATATGGGGGAGGGGGGGGTAAGATGGCAGTGGTGTTGAGTCTTCAATGATAAGGGGCAGATTTTAGACCCGGCATATAAGATGACTTGATTATGAGAGGGCTAATTATGGTGGTGGCATGGTTAGTGTAGCAGCTAGCACATCGCTGTTAATGCGCCAGCGACTGGTTTGAATTCAAATTTTGTAAGTTACAGTAATTGCCTGGTTAAAATGAACTTGTGTCTTTGGCTTGGCTTCGCGGACGAAGATTTATGGAGGGGGTAAAAAGTCCACGTCAGCTGCAGGCTCGTTTGTGGCTGACCAGTCCGATGCGGGACAGGCAGACACGATTGCAGCGGTTGCAAGGGAAAATTGGTTGGTTGGGGTTGGGTGTTGGGTTTTTCCTCCTTTGCCTTTTGTCAGTGAGGTGGGCTCTGCGGTCTTCTTCAAAGGAGGCTGCTGCCCGCCAAACTGTGAGGCGCCAAGATGCACGGTTTGAGGCGTTATCAGCCCACTGGCGGTGGTCAATGTGGCAGGCACCAAGAGATTTCTTTAGGCAGTCCTTGTACCTTTTCTTTGGTGCACCTCTGTCACGGTGGCCAGTGGAGAGCTCGCCATATAATACGATCTTGGGAAGGCGATGGTCCTCCATTCTGGAGACGTGACCCATCCAGCGCAGCTGGATCTTCAGCAGCGTGGACTCGATGCTGTCGACCTCTGCCATCTCGAGTACCTCGACGTTAGGGGTGTGAGCGCTCCAATGG
Organism: Narcine bancroftii; assembly: GCF_036971445.1. NCBI lineage: Eukaryota > Metazoa > Chordata > Chondrichthyes > Torpediniformes > Narcinidae > Narcine > Narcine bancroftii. The sequence goes on along the minus strand of NC_091471.1, from coordinate 202,197,861 downwards.
ATGTTGAGGATGGAGCGGAGACAACGCTGGTGGAAGCGTTCTAGGAGCCGTAGGTGGTGCCGGTAGAGGACCCATGATTCGGAGCCGAACAGGAGTGTGGGTATGACAACGGCTCTGTATACGCTTATCTTTGTGAGGTTTTTCAGTTGGTTGTTTTTCCAGACTCTTTTGTGTAGTCTTCCAAAGGCGCTATTTGCCTTGGCGAGTCTGTTGTCTATCTCATTGTCGATCCTTGCATCTGATGAAATGGTGCAGCCGAGATAGGTAAACTGGTTGACCGTTTTGAGTTTTGTGTGCCCGATGGAGATGTGGGGGGGCTGGTAGTCATGGTGGGGAGCTGGCTGATGGAGGACCTCAGTTTTCTTCAGGCTGACTTCCAGGCCAAACATTTTGGCAGTTTCCGCAAAGCAGGACGTCAAGCGCTGAAGAGCTGGCTCTGAATGGGCAACTAAAGCGGCATCATCTGCAAAGAGTAGTTCACGGACAAGTTTCTCTTATGAACTTAACATAATTAAAAACTGCAATATTGATTTTTCTCAAATTACTTCACATTTTGCACTTTGTCTTTTAAATAGTGTATTCTTCTTTCTTTTCTAAATATTTGCATTAAAATTTGAATAAATAAATGGATATGTACAGAGAATTTGTAAAATACACAACAGAGATCTCAAATATAAAGAAATTAACAGTTATCTAATTTATAGAGTACATCTATAAAGTAACAAAACATCTTATAATTTGATCCTGAATATTATATTTTCATTTTTTCCCTATTTTCTGAGTCCATTATCAAGTCGAAGTTCCATAATTAAAGCCTGCCTTATGCCTGGAGTAATATAATAGTGTTGGAAGACAGGTTTTACAATAAAACTAAGGTTCTGAAAGTAGTTCAGGAAAGGTCCTCATAGGTTTTGAAACTTTATGTCTAAGTTACTAACAGAATCTTTTTCTAGTTTTAAACAGGACATAATATCCCTCAACCACTGAGCATGAGTGGACTGGGCAGCATCCCTCCATCTTAGTGACATCGCATCTCTAGCCAACAGAGAGGCAAAAGACAGAACCTGAGTTTTAATTGGGTTCAAATGGACGTCATCCTTTCCAGTGACACCAAAGAAAGCAACCAGAGGGTTAGGGTCGAAATTTAAATTAAGGATTAACAATAGGGTTTCGAATAGGGTTTCAAGGCTAGGGCACTTCCAAAGCATATGAATAAGAGAGGCCTCATCTCTCTTCCATTTATAGCAACAAGAATTTACACCTAGATAAATATGAGATCATTTAGTTTTGGACATATGAGCCCTATGACAACTTTAAATTGTAACAAACAATGACAGGCACAAAGGGATATGGAATTAACCAAGTTGAGATTAAATCCCAAACCTCATCCAACAATGAAACACTTAAATCTTGTTCCTATCCAGATTTAATTTTATCAAGAGGGGCAGATCTCAAACCTGCCATCTTTTCATAAATAATGGACATTAAACCTTTAAGAGTGGGTTGTAAATTTAAAAAAAAATACATCAACAATGTTTGTATCAAGTACACCAGGAAAGATAAGTATCTGAGAGTGGAGAAAATGTCTGATTTGCAAGTATCTAAAAAAAAATGGGTATTAGGTAGATTGAACTTTTCAGAAAGTTGTTCCAATTATGCATAGGAATTATCAATGAAAAGATCTTTAAAACACTTAATACCCAGGCTATACCATTTTTGAAAGGCAGAATTGTGCAAGGAAGGTTGGAAGAAATGATGGGAGAAAAGTTCCCTTGTCTGAAAATTTAGATTTTTTTCCCTGAAAATTGATTTAATTGGTTAAGTAACGACCACATAGAAGGAAGGGAGGTTGCAGGGCTTGATATGAAAAGAAAAAGGTCATCTGCATAAAGAAAAGCTATGTTGAACTCCCTTCCTCCAAATCCCCTAAGATGTCATCGCAGCTTCGAAATGCAATTGTTAATGGCTCTAAAGCCAAATCAAAAAGTAATGGACTTAAAGGAGACTCTTGATAGGTTCCCTGTTGGAGTTTAAAAGATTGTGACTGTTGAAAGTTAATAAGAATTGAAGCAGTGGGGCACAAGTACAATAATCTTATCCATGCAATAAAACTTGGACCAAAATTAAATGTTAATAACCTCGCAAATAAATACCTCCATTCCACATGGTCAAACACTTTCTCAGCATCTAAGGAAAGGACACATTCAGGAACCTCACCCAAGGGTGAGTATAAAATGTCAAATAAATGACATATATTGAAATAAAAGGAGCCATTTTTAATACAGCCACTTTGATTCTCAGTTATGATTTATGATAGAATATTCTCCAATCCACAGGCCAAAATTTTAACTTCAACATTTAATAAAGAAATTGCTCTGTAGGAGGAGCCCTCTATAGGATCTTTACCTTTTTGTGCAATAAGAGTAATACCAGCCTCAATGAATGATGCTGGAAGCTTAATTTCCTTAAATGAATCACACAATGCAGAACTTAAAGAAGGTGAGAGCAAAGAAGAAAATAATTTAAAAACTTCCACTGGAAACTCATCGGGACCCAGTGATTTCCAGATTGCAAAGAAGAGATAACCACAGTTATCTATATTTATGATTATAGATTCATCTAATCTCATTTTGTTACCTAGAGAAAGCATTGGAATATTTAAATGATGTAAAAAAATCTCCACCGAATTATTACAATTTTGAAATTCAGAAGTGTAAAGTCGGGAATAAAAATTCCTGACTATGCCATTAATTTTGGAAGGATCTGAAGTTACATTACCGTCCTCCATTTTAATTTTTGTAATTTGCTTCAAATTCTCTCAGCTGATTAGCTAACAACTTACTAGATTTATCACCATGGATATAATGCACTTTTATTTTTCAAAAGTTTCCGTTCAATTGTACGTATTGAAAGAAGATCAAATTTAGTTTGAAGTTCCATTCACTTTATATATAGTTCTGGATTTCCAACAAGCATATTGATGGAATTAGTTAATTTGATTAACTAATTCCAAAAGTTCTTTATTTGCCTTTCTTTTCATATTCACACTATAGGAGATAATTTTCCCCCTGAGGTAGGCTTTCAAAGCATCACAGACGGTCAGGCTGGAGATTTCTGAGAAAGTATTTGTACTTAAGAAAAAGATTATCTGCGCCTCCATAAATTTCACCAATCAATATCATACAGTAAAGTCGAATTGAAATGCCAGGAAGGTTAGTAAGGGTCATAGATAGTACAATAGGGGGCATGATCAGATAACAGTACACTTTTGTAATCACAAGAATTCATCGATGGGATTAATTAATTATCAATAAGAAAATAATCAATCCTGGAAAAGTATGATGAACATGTGAAAAGAAAGAATACTCTCTCCTATTTGGATAAACAAAATGCTATGCATCAGAAATGCTATAATCTGATAGGAAAGATTGAATAAATGGGGCAGGCTTACTCACTATTGCAGGGTTGGGAGAAAAATCGATCCAACACAGAATCAAACCAACAATTGAAATCTCCACCAAGCACAAGAGATCAGGTAAGGAAGGAAAAAAAAACATTAAACCCGCACCCATCCCCCCACATCATCCACATTAGGGGCATAAACATTAGCAAGAACCTCCAATTTATTATATAATTTCCCTGAAATAATAATATAATGACCGTTGGTATCTGATTTTATATTGTGATGAACAAAAGGAATATTTTGGTTAATAAGAATTGAGGCCCCTCTGGCTTTTGCCTGAAAAATGAAGTGAAAATACTACCCCCTCCATCATGCCATGAGATGTGAACTATCAGAGCTACGAATATATGTGTTTCTTATAAAAAAGAAATTGCTGCTTTAAGTTGTTTAAGATGAGAAAGTATTATTCTTCTCTTAACAGGATGGCTCAAACTTTTAACATTCCAACTAACAAAATTATAAAGTTATCCATTGTTGATGGTTAGAGAAATTAGTTGAAAAACACAAGGTTCTCAGTACCGAGTAGTATCTACAAGTTCAGGTGGTCCAGCGGTCATCTGTGCCTCTGGGACCAGGACAGGCTCCTGGTCAATGGCTGGTAGGGGCAGGGCTGCCTGAAGGTTGGCTGGGACCAGGGTGGCTAGGGCAGCCTGTGGTATGGGTAGGATGGTATGTGGCAGAGTGGGGGTGTAGATGTGGAGCAGTCCACGGGGAGTGGGGCCCTCTCTCCACCTCTCCAGAGTGTTGTCTCCTGGGGAGTTCTGGATGGGCAAGGGGTGCCTGGGGAAAGAGTGCTGGACCACTGCTGGTGCCATATCTCTGGTTGAGACGGTATCCCCACCTCCATTGATGTAGGCGTAATTAAGGTTTGAATGGAGGAGGTGCACCTGCTCAACCAGGGGATTGGATTTGTGGGTCCTCATGTTTGTGGAAGAGCACTTGTCCTGGAGATGCCAGCCATGCTGACAGGGAGATGCGAGTTGCTGATTTCATAGGAAAGGAGAAAAGGTGTTTGTGAGGGGTCTGTTTGGTAGCTGTGCACAAGAGCGACCGTATAGCATGGAGTGCCTCGGGGAGGATCTCTTGCTAATAGTTGATGGGCCAGCCTTTCGTCCTCAGGGCCAGGAGGACTGCCTTCCAGATAACCTCATTTTCACATTCCACCTACTCATCGCAAAACCTTGCACTGCCAGGTACTGGCGCAGCTCCTCACTCATGAAGCTCGACGCGCAGTCGCTGTGGATGAATGCTGGGTATCCAAACATGGTGAACATTTCCACCAGTGCCTTGATAACAGAGGTAGTGGAGGTGTCACGGTTTCCCCGTGAAGGGAAAATGGGAGTATTCGTCTATGAATAAGAGGAAAAATCATTCTTATTCATGGAAGGCAGTGGTCCCTTGAAGTTGACGCTGAGTCACTCGAACGCCAAATGGCCTTCACTATATGGGCCTGTGGCCGGTGGAAGAAATGCGTTTTGCACTCTACACAGACCCTGCAGGACTCAGTCATGGTCTGAACTTCTTGGATGGTGAATGGGAGGTTCCAGGACTTAATGAAGTGGTACAGGTGCATGACGCCCAGGTGGAAAAGGGTGTCATGCAGTGCCTGAAGCTGTTGGGACTGCGCACTGGCACAGATCAGTGACAGGGCATCGGGGGAGTCGTTGATCTTCCCTGGCCTATACTGGATGTTGTAGCTGAATGTGGCCAGCTAGATTCTCCCGTGCAAGATCTTGTCAATTTGGATCTTGCCCCTGTGGGTGGTGCTGAACATGAATGCCACTGCACACTGGTCTGTGAGGAGGGTGAACCTCCTGCCTGCCAGGTAGTGGCGCCAGTGGCGGTCTGCTTTCATAATTCCCTGGGCTTCCTTTTTGATGGTGGAGTGCCTGAGATCTGAGCCATAGAGAAAAAGGTCACGGATCTGCCTCCTTGATTGAGGGTGGCAGCGACGGCAATGTCAGAGGCATCGCACTCAACTTGGAATGGGGTGTTATCATTCATGGAATGCATTGTGGCATTGGCGATGTTCTGTCTGATGTGGGCAAAGGCCACTTGGGCCTCCATGGGAAGGGAAAGGTGGTGGTTAGGGCTAGTGGGTGGACCTTGTCCAAGAAGCGGGACACCCACTGGGAGTAGTAAGAGAAGAGCTCTAGGCACCTGCAGAGGGCCTTGAGCATGTGGGGGAGGAGCAGTTCTATTAGGGGTGCATGCCTTGTGGGTCGGGACCGATGACACCATGTTCCACGATGAACCCCAGGACGGCAAGGTGGGTGCTGCTGAACACACTCTTCTCCCTGCTATAGGTGAGGTTTAGTGCCTCTGCTGTCCGGAGAAATCTCTCCAGGTTGTCATCATGGTCCTGCTAGTCGTGGCCAGGTACGGCCAATACTCGATTCTTTACAATTTCTTGCCAAATCCTTGGTTTTATTATCCTGTACTCAGCTCGCTGATTCATAACTTCAGAAGTACAATCTTTCACCACTTGACCGTGTTTAGTGGGAGGGGTTAGATTAGTTTTTAATTATTTTTTATTTTGTTCTTATTTTTGTATTTTAACAACTAGAAGAGATTGGTCTATTTACATAATCACAATGTATATCTCAGTATTGGAATATGAGGTGAAATTCTCGTAAGGCTTTTTCATTTTTTTGAGAATTATATAATACAATGCATAATTGATATGTAACCCATATTCTGTATTGCATTATATAAAAGGTACATAATTAATTAATATCTAAACCATATATACATGTAATATTTATCTCTATCAAATTAATAAAAATATGTTTAAAAGGAAATAATTTTTATACAATTCTAAAAAGTATATTACGAAGTAGAAATATAAACTGCTACTAAAAAATAGTATAACCTTTCCCCAATGTTTTCCCCACAAAGACTGAATAAATCCCAGAACTTAAAGCAAAAAAACCCTCACAAAACAACAGCCCAAATGAGTATATTACCCCATAAAGTGTTACCAGAACAAAGAGGACCAGACGGTCCTCGCCACTAAATATTGTTTGACTAAAGCTTCAAAATAATTAGTCAAATAGCCTCAGTCACCAAGCAGTTATTTACAATGGGCACAATGTGGAAGGGAGACAGTCTATATAAACCCGGGCCTCAATGACTGAATGCAACCACTTATGTCCGCTGGAGAGTGTGATACGGAGTTATGCAGGATACAGTAGGGAGGGCTGAAATCCTTGGTTTTATTATCCTGTACTCGGCTCGCTGATTCATAACTTCAGAAGTACCATCTTCCACCACTTGAATCTGTTGACCACGATATTCCAGTTTCCCTCTCGGATCAGAGTGTCCTTTATCTGATAGCGATTAAACAAATGATGATCGAGCTCAGGTCTGTCCCGGACGGAGCCTGTTTAGGTACTAAAGTGTGGTGAGCTCTACTGATCTCCGGGGGATGGGAGTGTCTCCTTCCTGAAAACCTCACATAACAGATCAGAGAAGAATTTTGTCAATTGCCCTTCTTCAGTAGATTCTGTCAAGCCCAAGATACGCTGTTCCGGCTCTTCAGATCAACAACTTTAGTCGTGTGCATTCACTTGAATGCCAGGATGTCACTTTCATTGAGAAGGGGTTTCTGCTCCACTATCGGCTTGCTTCTGAACCCTCTATAATGTTTCAGGATGAGTGGATTCTTGTGAAGTGGGGAAGGCTTGTCAGCATTGCCTGCTGGGACTATTTGAGGAGACCTTAGTTTTGTGAACCAAGATAAAACCCTTGCCTTACCCCATAGCTGGCTGCTCAATATTTGCTGGGCTAATGTTTCCATATACGAAAGTGAAGCTTGGATCATTGTGAGTCTTTGTTTATCTGCACAGAAGAATGAGAATGGAGGGAAAGTGACCTGGTGGTCAAACATATACTGGGAGCCAACTTCCAACCATTTCTTGTGGAGATTGTAAGGAAGCTTCTCTACAGGGGGAGGTATACCATGGGCTGTATCCAAAAAATTTAGCTAGGTAGGTAGCCTTCACACTTTGCAGATTCCACCTCCTGCAGAAGATCTCCTAGCTCTCTGAGTTTCCTCTTTGTTACTTCCTTGTTGGTAATCTTTGGGAAATTATTGATTCTGTCGAAAAATGACTTTTTGATGACCCCAAGGGTGCCAAAACACCTCCCAAGCATTTCCCCAGGTCAGCTGCAGGATTCCTGAAAAGGACTACATGAATCCTCCTTACATGCTGAGCAGACTGGTCTCCTAACACTTTGTTAGAAGATCCAACTCCACACTGCCATTCAGAGTGATTCCCTGTATCACATTTGTAAAGAAGGACTTCCATGCTAGGAAGCTTTCAGGGAGGTCATCAAACTTGAATAAACCGGAGCGAATGAGCTATCTGCATGCCAGGTGATTGGCCATGTCACTGATGTCTGATTGTTCAGACCAGTGGGGCGAGAGCAGAGTTGCTGTGGTGGACTCACAGCTGCCAGTGTTTATGGGCTGCTGGAATGGCTCAGCATCAGGGGATGCACCAAAGTGCGGAAAGGAATAGTTTTTCATGTAACCTCGAGTATGGTCAAAGACAGATATTGCAGGAAAATCCCTTTCCTTATGTTCAATTCCTGCCTCTGTTTCCAGTGCCACAGCTTCTGCAGTTGCTACAACTAGCTCTCTCTCTCTCTCTCTCTCTCTCTTTCTCTCTCTCTCTCTCTCTCTCTCTCTCTCTCTCTTTCTCTCTCTCTCTCTCTCTCTCTCTCTCTCTCTCTCTCTCTCTTTCTCTCTCTCTCTCTCTCTTTCTCTCTCTCTCTCTCTCTCTCTCTCTCTCTCTCTCTCTCTCTCTCTCTCTTTCTCTCTCTCTCTATCTCTCTCTCTCTCTCTCTCTCTTTCTCTCGTGCTGTAGAGTTGCCAAAGCAGCTTCCATGTGAGCCTCTTCGGCTAAAATTTCAGATTTCCTCCGAACAAACTCTATTTTAGTAAGGGCGGCTTCCAACTTTGCCAGCACTTTGGCTGTGGCCACGCTGGCTGTAAAGCATTGTGCAATTGCTTTTCACTTTGCTTTCCTTGTATCACCTTGTCTGCCATATGTTTGCTTATCACTAGGATGTCGGCACAAGTATAGGGGCTTGGAGGAAGAAAAGTGCATGTGAATAATTTTCTCCAGGTCTGATTTTGTTGTACCTCCAAAACCTTTGGTCAGCTAACCTGAAAGTCCACATTTAAATTCTCTCAATAAAATTTTCATTCCAGCAGAGTACTAGGTTGAATCTTATCGAAGAAACCAATGATATTCCATTTTATTGTGACATGAGTAATATATACTTCCTTTTCCATGTCAGTAAGTTTGGGAAGTTTGCCACAGTTGACCACATCAATTTCAATAACAACAGTGCCTGTCATCCAATGGGTAGACTGCGCTTGTTGGATTCCATTCTTAATCTGGAGCTAGAGAATCACCAGTATCACCTTGGGCCCCTTATCTTTGTGCAGTCCCTCAGCAACTTCATCTGAAGTCACAATATTAGACTTCCCTCCTCTGCTTTATCTCACCTCTGCCTCTCTTGGTTCCTATCCTTTTTTTAAGTGTTTCATCAGAAATGAAGTCATGGATGTGTAAACATCTCCTCCAACTAAATATTCAAAAGATCAAAGCCACAATCTTTGTTTTTTTTAAATTACAAATTCCATTCCCAAACCATTGATTTTATCGCTTTCCCTGGAAACAGACTAATTCTGAATTAAACCATTGGCGTTGTATTTCACCCTGAGATAAACTCCAGTCCCTAGACCATCTTGCTCACTCTCTAACTGTCTTCCCATCTCATTTTGTTACCTCGAGGATTTATGTGGATAGCAGCCAGCTACTATGTTCCCATAAACATGAGGTCATGCAGGACTCTGAGTCTGCTGTGTTCAAAGCCCTATCACCCTGCTTTAAATCTTCCAAAGAGGATTTCTATATTTCTTGCTGACATGTATTGGTTCAGGAGTGCTTCAGTTTGAAATTATTAACAATTCGCTCATGGGATTCTTTCCCCCAACACCACCACCACCCCCCCCCCACCCTTCACCCCTCACCTTTCTCCCAATCTCACACCCCTCTGGGTCTACACCTCTCTGAAATATCTGAACTACTCCAGTTCTGGCATTTTGATTTTTTTTTTCTGATTTCAGTGACTTCACAATAGACATCTGATGTCTGGTGCCAAGCTTCATTATTTCTTCTCAAATGTCTCCATCTCTTTTGTCTTTCAGATGTTCATTGTAACCTAAACTATTGACCAACCTTTTGGTTTTCTGTCCTAATTTCTCCACCTTAAGGAACGCTATCTCAAAGGAAGAGGTTGCTTGTTATTGTTCCATGCAGGTCTTATTGGCTGCCAGAATGGCTTCTTTCTGTTTTATCCGCAGGATGCAAAGAAATGATCTCATGCTAACATAATACTTGGGCTGACATGTTCAATGGATGCTCAAGGAACTGATTGTTAATTGTTTACTGACAGTGAAGAACATTTAATGCCTCTGAACCCAAGGTGTAAAACATATTTTGACTGGTAGGATTTTGTATTCAAAGCCTGTGTCCACATAGCATTTTACATCCTGTTGTGGTTTTCAGCAATTCAATAATTCAAAATGAATGTCTCCATTTTTGTTATTGCATCATCCTAATTTACTGCAGTGCTCTGGTTGGTTGATTTTGAAAAGTAACAAAGTGTTGTCAGTGGAAGCAAAGAGGATTGGATGAAATAACTTTATTTGTTCGAGGAGTCTTAAGTGTTCTTGAAAACCACAAAATGTATATTGAGACTTGCGTGTCTTTCTAAGCTAGAAGTCACTGGAGAAGACCACAATGGCGAATTTGTTCTATTCTTACAGACTGCTCATCGTTGGTGGTATGTTTAAATCTCATTCTTTCCAGAATGTTCCATATTGCACCTGCCTGAACGTGTTATCTTGGGCTTTTGTTCATATCCTTTTTTAACTTTAGATTTCACACTATTTATTGCTTCATATGCGTATGCAAGTGACTGCCATCACATAACTTCCTCTATGCAACAGTGACTTTGATTCCTTTCCTGAACCTGATAACTTTATCAATTGTCCTTTTACCTTTACCATTCCATAAGGATCCCATCTCTTCGGATCCTATATCCCTTCTTTCCAATGATTTAATATTGTTGCTTACCAGCAGAGTCACGCCACCCCTCAACTTACCTGCCTATCCTTGCAATGCACCCTGTGTCCTTGGATGTTCAGCTCCAAATGATATCCATCCTTTAGCCACGACTCAGTAATGGCTACACATTGTACCCTCCAGTCTGTAGCTCTACGGTTACATCATCCATCTTGTTTCGAATGCTGCGTGCATTTAAATATAATACCTTCAGACCATTTTTTTGAATATACAATGTCTTTGTCATCCCTCTGGCTATTATTTTGATCATCCTTGCTGCATGTAATCTTCGCTTTACTGCTGCTTCCCCCTTCTTCAGCCCCAGCACTCTAGTTCCCACCCCCCTGCCAAATTAGTTTAAACCCTCCCTAGAAGCTATTTTAAACCTGCCCCCCAGGATATTAGACCCCTTTGTGTTCGGGTATAACCCATTCTTTTTCTATCAGTCCTACCTTCCCCAAAAGAGATCCCAATGATCCAAGAATCTGAAGATCTCATTACTTTTCCCCTCACATAATTTCCAAAAAGGAAAGACCTAATTTCCTGATACCCCAATGATTGGAACCATGTGTTGATCGGCACACAGTTGGGTAAGTTTGAGAACGATGCTTTTGGATTCATTAGACAAAGAGAGACAATGGAATATCTTTGATGTTTTTAGTATCAATTCAAGGAGATATATCATTAAGCCTCATTCAACAAAAAAAAGTCAGATCTAACAATGGTGCTTGTTGATCTGGGATATTTCAAGAAAGTAAGGTGTAAAAAGTAATAAAGGAAACACAGCGACTAATTTTATATAAGATCTTGTCATCCATTGTAAATTGTCATCCTTTGTGATAGTCGTGTCCATTAAAATACAAAGGCTCCATTATCACTGGCTTAAATATGTTTCTAAGTTGTTTGATGTATCTAGAATGCAATTGTTATGTTTCAGAGCAGGGTATCAGTGAAGACATGTTGATGGACTTATAAGTAAGAACAATTAAATACTTTCAAACGAAATAGCTCATCGGTCAGTTTCAAAAGAGGTATCCATCTAAAGTGTATTTAATTTTGATAGATTGCTGGTAACTCGTTGACGACTATGAGTTTGATGAATTATGGATATTATCAGTACATTATTGTTTCAATATCCAACAACGGCAGGAGAAAAATGTGCCCCGACAATATCACCAAGCAAAGACTGTGTGAATACTTAAGGTTCAAATCTCCACCAATCATTCCATGAATGACTTTTTTAACAATTTCCCCAGTGAACAATATGTCACTGCAATTGTTCATCTCCATTGGCTGCCCTAATGATTTGCAGTCAGGGCAGGAAGTTCAATAGAGCTAGGATTTCTGGTGTGGCCTGGGGATACCATTCCATCTTATAGAAGGGAAACATCTTCATTTTTGATAGAATTGCTTGCAGGCATCAGAATCAACATGCCAAAGAGAAAAGAGACGAGCTCCTCTCTTGAATATTTTCTTGGCCTTGGTCTTTTTACTGCAAAGTTACCTGGATACATGCAACAGGACTGAGCAGAACAAGAAAACCTTGGATGTTTCAGGCCAGAGTGTTGGCTGAAGCCAACACCCAAAAATAAATTTAAAAAAAAGCTGAAGCCGCTGGAAACAATCAGCAGATATGACTACACCTGCGGAAATTGACAACCAAAAAAACATCATCTTCAGTTTTAGAATGGAGGTCAATGGAGTAGATGTTTTTTTGATATAAGTCTACAGCTTTGACACCAGCAGATAGAGAACTTTTCCTAATTGGCTACCCAGTGGCACATGGTCCTTCTTATAGCACATGAACTCTGTGATCTGTCCCATGGTCAAGAAAAGGGATGACCTGTAGTGGAGCAGGGGGGAGGACTTTTAATCCAAACCGTGTGGTGTGTGTCACCAAGGTGTTATGCATGGGCACAGCTTTGTCAATTTATACATGGAACCAGAGAATATCATCACACAGAAACAGGCCCATTAGCACACCCAACTTGTGCTGATCTATTTATTCCACGCCCCATCAACTTGAACCCAGTCCATACATCTCCATACCCTTCTCACCTATATATCTATCAAATATTCTCTTAAATGTTGAAATTGAACTCACATCCACCATCTCCACTGGTAACTCGTTCCACACTCTCACCTCCCTCTAAGTGAAGCAATTTCCCCTAATGTTCCTCTTAAACATTTCACCATTCACCCTTAAACCATGTTGTCTTGTTCTTGTTTCACTCCAACTTCAATGGAAAAAGCCTATTTGTGGTTACCCTATCAATACTCCTCATAATTTTAACACATATAAACATTGATTACGTATGGAGATAAATGGCGCTCTGGATGGCTTTGGATGCCTGGAAAATGCAATAATGTAAAACAAGCAAAGAAACATTATGTTTAATTACAAGAAAGTAAACACTGAATTTGGGGTCATTGGTATAAATGGAAGCCTCCTATATTTCTCCTTAAGTCAATGTTTTATGCTTTTGAGCTATTAGTCAGCAATGGTCGAAGACTTTTACATAGAGTTCTTCACTGCAAAGTGAGTTTCAGGGGTAGGAGCAATCTACCTCTAAGCTTCTTGTAGGGTTGTGTGTCTTGATTGCCAAATGCATGCAGAATATCATATGCACCATCCACACAAATTACCACTTCATATCCATAGAGCCAGACATCTCACTGGGAATAAAAACTCTGACTCACTGTGCCTTCATGAATAAGGACCTCTCCATGACTCAATGGCTCCACTCATGAAGCCATTCACAATTGGATTAAAATTTAAAAACACACTTGAAAAAAGTATTGAGAATTTAATTTTTTAAACATTTTTTTCAAGCCTTATGTTTTGGCATTAATTGCTCTTGAACTGAACAGCTTGCTAGATTACATCAGAGTTAACTGGGTTAACCGCTTTGGAGAGTGTGGAGTTACACATAGGCCATCTGATTTCCTCCCTCAATGACATCAGTGGACCAGACGAGTTTAAAATTCCATTTTGTAATTGAAAAGAAGGATTTAAAACTCAGTCTGGATTGTTAGTCCAGATCTCTGGATGACATGGATCATTTCTTTCACAACGTATGGTTGACTACATTGAATAAAAATGATCACTTCACTGGCAATGATATTGGAAAAAGACGTTAATCAAAAATGTCAACTTGTAATTTATTCCTTGCATCACCCATTATCCAATTCCCATTATCCAAACATATCTCAACAGTGAGATTTCAATTTGTTAATACTAATCTTGAACTGTGAATTCACCTTAAAGATTTATTTTTTTGTGATGCTTGGTGGCTCCTCTTTTGGGAACAGTGCCTGAATTACTGACATAATTAATGATACTGCACCATTTATAACATATCCACTTCTAACTTCCAAGCCAAAAAAGTGACAATTAAGCTCTGGAAATTGTTCAAACTTATCTATAAAGTTAGAGATCTCAAAGTGAATAAATTATTATCACATCTGGAATCAGGAAAGGTGGGACATGAAGCAGTATTAAATTAAATTAAATTAACGAAAAATTATCCAAGGATTCAATAATGACAGGACAGCTGACCTAATATCTTTAAGTTCAAATTATGATCAGCAAATGGATTGAATCTCTGGTCAGGCAGTGCGCAAGAATTATTTTAGAAGTGGAATGCTGTTTTCATCATGCTCCCCCAATCATCTGTACGCATCAGCCCTGTAGAAGCTTCAACTCTATCACTATATCCCATAATCTCACTGGCTCACATATTCTCATCAAACCTGTGCCTACATCCCCTTTTCCCTCAGTCTCTCGAAGATCCACTATTCTTCTGTGACACAATCATTAAATTTTAAGATTTGCATCCCTACTTTCAAGACCACCTTGATTTTGATTTTTTCCTTCCTCCATAGAGATCATTTTCTGCCTCTTATCCCCTTAAATGAAAATAATACATGTGACCATATCTGTTTGCATCATTATATCTTTGCTTTATTGTTTTGCACTTGAGGAATTGCCTCATTTATTCTGTAAGTGAAGCAATGCAAATTACTGGGTAAAATTATTTTGAAATCAAAGACTGTTCCAAATATCCATGTTGGTGCTTATAGCTGCACTGTTTATCTGGAGAAAGGGCATGGTTTTATATGAGGATGAGCCCAGTCAAGCACTCTAATGTGCTTATTGGGCCTCTGTTCAAGAGAGAAATAGAGGGCACCCAGACCCTCCTGAAGTGGAATGGAGATGTAAAGGGTACTAGTTGCAACCAAGATATGGAAAACGATTCAAATGCTGAAATGTCACAGATGTAAATGAGAAGAAACTGGACCAGGGAAGAAAGGACAGAGTTAAATTGTGAGGGTTAGGTTTGGTAGTTGAAGTAATAGGTTTGATCAGGCAGTCCTACGTGTGCTTTCTGGGCATAATGCAGAACTGGATCAGATTGTTCTGGGCACAGCTTCCATTCGTACACAATTTTTCACATGTGGCTCAAGTATCTAGTCCTCCCAGCTCTTTTATTAACTGGACAGAATCTCTATTGCAATATTGGGACCTCAGTGAGGTGGGGGGGGGGGGGGGGAATGGGTGATCCACTCAGTAGTTCTAAGTGAAAATGATTAAAGATCCAGCATCAATTTTTGAACTCACATGTCAGGGCCTAACACCTTTGAGGGATTGCTGCTTTTGCATTTTCCGCCTTCCGCTGTTTAGTTGTCCTCCTTAGTAGATTTGGCAGGGCTGAAGAGCTTTGAACTTATTGGTTATTATGCCATTGATTAGCTCTGATTATAGCATCCTGGTTCCTACTCAGAGTACAAGTAGTTTTCATACAAAGAATCATCAGGTGGACTGCTATGGTTTGGATATAACTGGCTATTGCTTCCAACATACTGAACTCCCCAGTTCTCCTTACTGCTCCTCAGGTTTGATAACTATGGTCTGTTATGGGCCCAGAGGATCCCAAAACCCAGCAGCAATAGAAATTCACGAAAACAAATGGTTACTTAAACAAAAGTTGCTTTTAATTATCTTTACACATAAAAACAGGATCAAACTTTCACTTATTACTATAATCTTAACCTAACTTAGCCCCCTTCTAATTCTAAGTGCACATGAATGTAATGTGTGTAAAAGTTCAGAAAAATTCTTTGATTCACAGTCCAATCTCGCTTCTCACTCCTCCAAGTTCACCGGTATCAGGCAATTCTTAAACTGAGCACAGAATTCAACATTTATGAATTTCACCAGACTTTGGTGCTTGAAAGGTAAATGGTTACCATTCAGAAAGGTTCTTATCGGTTTTCAGAGAGAGATTTGTTGCTTGCTGAACACAAACTGATTCCTTCCGATCAGCCACTTCAGTGTCTTGCCAAAGAAACTTGCCCAATCAGGGTTTTCCAGATGATAACGTCTTTCTTTCAAGTCACCACACAGTTCCTTTTTGTTTCCCTTATTTCAAGTCCTCTCCTCTTGTATGGACCCACAAGGTCTTTGACCAGGCTGAACTAAGAACTCACAACCCGTCTTCAAAATGGGATTTTTCCACAAGCTTGCCAGCTTGTCATGTTCGAGTCCCAGATGCTGCTGCTGAACTGTAGAACTGTAGAACTGAATTCTCTCTCTCTCTCTCTCTCTCTCTCTCTCTCTCTCTCTCTCTCTCTCTCTCTCTCTCTCTCTCTCTCAGAGCAAAGCCTGTTTAATTCACTCTGCCTGCAAAACCACATGACCTTCCTAGAACAGCAAACTGTATTCAGACCGGACCTAATCTTTTGATTCAGTTCATCTGTTGCTTTCCAAAACAATATCCATTACTCCAACTTGTGAAGGACTTTTAGGCAATCTTCAAAGGTTTTGCCAAGGCATTTGGAGCCTAGACTGTCTGGTTTGAGCAGAGCTCTAGCATTTTAAATGAGATCTGTTTTAAAGTGTTTGTTTGTACACTCAAAAAAAAACTGCCACATTTTATCTCTTTTAGAACATATCTCTATACATTATAAAACATAACATAAATCTGTGACAGGTAGAATAAGGGACATGCCAGGTTAAAAAGAAACACTTGAGGATGGAACACAAAGCTTCTGCAGCCTGTGGCTCACAGCAGCTATTTGTGGCCTGTTTTGAGTGGCCAGATTAGTTCTGAATCAATCACGTTCAACATGGTGAGTGTTGATGGAATAGGGTTAGAACTTGGCTTCTACAACATCAATACGGTAGTTAGATAAATAGATAGATAGATAGACAGACAGACAGATTTAGTGCTTTCCATAATGTTTGATCAGACACTTTTTTTCCTTTATTTGCCTCTGTTTTACATTTATAATAAAAAATTCCCATGTGATTTAAGTGCACATTCAGGTTTGACCATGTAGAAATTACAGCACTTTTTATACATAATTCCCTCATTTCAGGACAACATAATGGTTGGGACATTTGGCTTCACACATATTTGTGAGTACTCGGGTATGTTTAATTGCTTCATTGGTGCAGGTATAAGAGATCTAGGCTTGCTTCTAAGCTTTTGATCACCTTTGGAGTCTGTAGTTGCCATTTTTTAACATGAGGACCAGAGTTTGTGCCAATGAAAGACAAAGAAGTCATTATAAGGCTGAAAACCAAAAATAAAACACAAAGAGATGTCGCACAAACCTCATGATTACCAAAATCAACATTTCAGAAAAGCATTAAGAAGAAAGAGTGTGGTAGTGAGCTCTGTAATTGTGAAGGAACTGGTAGGCAAAGGAAAACCTCCACTGCTGATAACAGAAGAATTCTCATCATAATGAAGAAAAATCCCCAAACACCTGTCTGACAGATCAGAAACGTTCTTCAGGAAGCAGGTGGATGAGTCAATGACTACTGTCTGCAAAAGACTTAGTGAACAGAAATACAAAGGCTGCAATGCAAGATGCAAACCACTAGTTAACCACAGAAACAGGATGGCCAGATTACAGTTTGCCAAGAAGTATTTAAGTCAAGTCAATTTTATTGTCATCTGATGAAACTCCAGTCCTCGGTGCAAATATACAGACACACAACCAGACAACACACATACAGACAAAAAATACATATGCAGGACAAGTATTTCATCTGTACAAATAACTATATAAATATTGTTTTGCACATATGAGAGTCTTGGGTGGTTAGTGTGAGCTATTCCTTTGGTTGTTCAGCGTTCTCACTGCCTGTGGGAAGAAACTGTTGGTCAGCCTTATGGTGCTGGCTCTGATAGCCCCGTAACATTCCCCGACTGGGTGCAAGGTGGGAAGGGTTCTCAATGATTTTGCACTCCCTCTTCAGACAATGCTGCTGAAGCCGTGGTAATACTGTTTCAGTTTGGTGTGATTGAAGTCACTCGCAACAATCTTGGCACCATCAGGGTGGGAAGTCTGGGCTTCGCAGATGGCACCGTAGTGTTCTTTCATGGCTTCACTCTCATTACCCAATAACAGAGCATAGACTGCGGCTGAGAATTCCTTGGGCAGATAGAAGGGTTTGCATTTTACCAGGTCTACTGAGCAAAAGGTCTTCAGCAACGAGACATTGGTGAACCTGTTCTCATTGATGTAAATGCACTCCCCTGCATAGCAGCAGCAACATCTCTGTCTGTCCTGAAGGAGATAAAGCCATTCAGCTGGATCGCTGAGTCTAGAATGGTGTTCTGGAGTCACGTTTCTGAAATCACCAGAGCACAGCAGCCCTGCAGTTCTCTGCTGTTCAGATGCAGCCTCAGGTAATCCATTATCTTCTCCAGCGATCTTATGTTTGAAAGTAAGATTGTTTGGAGCGAGGGTCTGAATGGGTTAACTCTCATTCTAAACTCAATATCTTGGGTAAATTTGTACCTCTCACTTTGTTCGTTTTAGATTGGTCACAGTGTTTGAGCTACCGAAAGAAAATAGACACACACACCGAGAGCAGTTCAGTTTATACAAATGTCTATGACAAATTCAAAAGCTGATTTCAAACTACAATATACTCGCCCTTTCCAACTATACTTATCAACGTCTGGACTGGTCCCAACTGCCGAAGCGAGGCAATGACCGCACACTTGTAGTAGGTTGTCGGGGCGCCGGTAGCAACTTCTCCACCTCCCTCAACCGGGATGTTAGTTGGACTCTAGAAGTTCTCCTTCTTGCTGAGGGATGTTGCCACCTCTTGGAGAGTCTCAAACTTCAGCAGTGGGACCATGGCTTATGTTACCCAAAAACTGCTTACCCAAGCACCTATTCCCAGCACAGCAAGAAAGATAAGCGTGCAAGCTAGCATGCTCAGCTTCTATGGAATAATGCAATTTTCAGCTTATCACTTTGAATACAATGGTTTATTTTGCATCAAGGCTAGGCCTTTGACAGTTTGTGACCAAAACAAGCAAGAAGATTAAATGTTCTTTGTACACAGATGTCCTTTCATCAGATAACAGCATCTCTGGCCCCTCAGTGGAATTTAGCTTATGTCTGCTGATTCTAAAAAAACAAGCAGGTTTTCAGCCTTGCAGAAGCAAAGGCTGCAAAAGTAAAAATCACGGTTAGAATTTTCCATTACACTCGATGCTAGCCTGTTTTCCATGCTTCTACCTTCTCCAGAAGCACTTCCAATGGCCTCCCAAACATCTCCCGTGATCTGCTCTATTGTTCGTGGCAGTCTGTATTCCCTGCTTCAATAGGTTTAAGCTGCACAGAATCTTACTGATCCGATCTGTTAAGTTCAAAGTCTGGTTCATGTTTGGTATTTTGATGAGAGTTTCCCAATCATAGAAACAACGTAGCGGTTTGAGGATTTCACCGTTGTCAAGACCTGAAGTTCCCACCATTTTGACAGCTCTTAAAAGAGCCTGCGGAATTCTAAAAAAAGGTCTTGTGGACTAAGATTAGTCTGTATCAGAGTAATGACATGAGGAAAGTGCGGATGCGTAAAGAAATTACCCAAGATCAAAAGTGTACCACTTCATCTGAAACATGGTGGTGGGGGTGTTATGGTCTGGGCATGTATGGCTGCCACAAGTACTGGAGCATTTATCTCCATTAATGATGTAACTAGTGATGACAGTAGCAAAATGAATTCTGAGGTGTGGAAACATCTTACCTGCTCATGTTCAAGCAAATGCTTCCAAACTCATTGGATGGTGCTTCATCCTACAGCAAGACAATGATCCCAAACATACTGCCAAAGCAACAAGGGAGTTTTTCAAAGCTAAAAACTGGAAAATTTTTGAATGGCCAAATCAGTCACCTGATCTAAATCCAATTGAGCATGCCTTCTATATGCTGAAGAGAAAACTTAAGTGCACAAGCCCCTGAAACAAGCAAGAGTGGATGATGGCTGTAGTAGAGGCCTGGCAGAGCATCACCAGAGAAGATATTCAGCACCTGATGATGTCTATGAATCACAGGCTTCAAGCAGTCATTTCATGCAAGGGAGATGCAACAAAGTGCAAAGCATTACTATTTTAATATACATACCATTGCTATGTCCAAATATTGTGGTGCCCTGAAATGAGGGGACTACGTATAAAAAGTACTGTAAGTTCTACATGATCAAACCAAAATGTATACAAATAACCATGAATAAAATCTGGAACGTGCACTTTAATAACATGTGAATTGTTTGATTACAAATTTAAAACTGTGGAGCACAAGGGCAAATAAAGAAAAAAGTGTCTTTGTCCCAAACATTATAGAGGATAGATAGATAGCTAGATTGATCAATTGATCTGTTGTTACTGCCAGAAATGTTTCGATAGGACATAGAATAATACAACACCAGAACAGACCACTCAACCTACGTATCTGTGCTAACATGATGTCCAAATCAAATTAAGACTCTGGTACTTGGACTTGATACACACCCCTCCATCATCTTCATATTTATGTATCTCTCTAAAAATCTAATACTACAGCTCCATCAGCTCCACCACTACCCATTCTAGAGACCTACCAGTGTTAAATATATGCCCCTACATATCTCCATTAAACTTCCTCTCTCTCACATTAAACACATGACCTGTGTCCTCTTTCTGTGACACTTTTACCCTGGGGTAAAATGTCATGATTTTATTAACCTCAATCAGTTCTCCCCTCAGCCTGCTCTGCTCCAGAGAAAACAACCCAAGTTTGTCCAATCTCTCTCCATAGCAGCTCACACCCTCTAAACCAGGCACCATCCTGGCAAAATTCTTCTGTACCCTTTCCAAACCCTCCAGTAATGGAGTGAGCAGAATCGCACGCAATATTCCAGTGCAGCCTAACCAAAATGTATATAGATCCAATGTGTTTTCTCTATTTTTACACTCGATGTCCCACCCAGTGAAACCCAGCACACTATAAACTTTTTTTTAACCACCTCATCTACTAATGTGGCCACATTCAAGGATCAATGGACCTGAACCCCCAGCCATGTTTATGTTTCCCTTACAGTTGACTTCTCAAAGTGCTGCACCTCAAAGTTCTCCGGATTAAATTCCAAACATATGATCGTATTGCTTCTAGGACGTCTTCAGCATTATTAATTCATCACGTAAGGGTGAATGGTGGGTTGGAAATCAAGGAAAACATTCTTTTTCATGCTTTCTCTGATGCCATGACACTTCATGGTTTTAAAACATCAATATCAACAACTCTCAGACCCCTCCTTCACAACGTTAATCGCCATGCCACCACCTCTAATTAGGCCTGGCCTACAACTGGCATGTTGGTGGGATTATATCTCCTTGTAGCTTGATTAGTCTCTGGTGACAGCTGATGCAATTTTTACTCAAGTGGCCAAACTTTTGCAGAGAGGACTGCTGGATGATTGGGTAAAGTGTAGATTTGACAAGACTGGTGCTGAGGTTCATACTGCATAATCCATTCAATTCTGTTCTTAATATATCTCAGTTCAATCCAAGAGAATGTTTTCTAGCCTAGTTCAGTTGTTAGCATGTAATCAATCCAAATAGAACTGAAGCCCCATATAGGTCAGACTGTGCAAGAGGAGCCAGTTTCCCTTCCTCAGCGGGTCATTGAGAACTTGGTTTTATGCTCTTTGACAAATCTAACACTGAGATAGTAGCATCATCTCTGTTAATGAATCTGAACTGTTCTGTTAATTGAGATTTTCATCATTTATGGCCCTTGGTAAATATGCAAAAATCTGCTCCTTGAAAAGAGGACATAAATAAGGCCAAAATTTCACTGCAGTTCTGAGGAATGTCTACTATATCAGAATTACTGCCTTTCAAATAAGACATGTTAAGATCCTACAAAGTATTCCAAACAGATAAACAAACTTTCCTTGTGCCCTGGCCAAATATTTATTCCACAAACAATGGTTCATTGACTAGCTGAGAAATCTTGCTCTTTGTAAATTAAATTCTGCATATAACTAAAGTTTGACGGGGGCTACACTTAGCATAAGCGTCAGTGCAACGCTGGTACAGAGCCAGGAACTTGAGTTCCAATCTGCTGCTGACTGTAACGAGTTTATACATTCTCCCTGTGTCCATGTGAGTTTCAAGGTTCAATGTACTGTCATACTAATAAAACAGTGTCCTATCACATGAAATTCCCTTTTGCCTGCTGCAAGGCAGACTGATTTGCCACTAACAGAAATTGCCCAGGCACCTCCTACATTTCTTACAGTCAGAGAAAGAGAAACAAAAGAGAGTCCTCCCAGAGTCACTGAGTGTCCGCAGACGCGCCTCTGCAGCCCCCACAGCCGCCCAGAGTCTAGTCCAAACCACTGGCAACCCATGCTCCAGATCTGAACATCTAACCCGGTCAAGGTCCCTTTGGCACCCTCAGCACATCTTCACATCCCAATTCTGGTACCTGGTACCCCTCTAGCCAGCTCGAGCCAGTCTCCAGTAGTCCACAGCCCAGCGCGAGTCTCCTGACAGCAGTTTCCAGCAGCCTGCAGCTTCCTTGGATTCCTCGCCTCAAGTGGCCAGCAGCCCGCCGCAGAGCCCCTCACTCGTCCACTTCTGTGGTCACAGTTCCGAGGGTCCTCTCTGCTGCTTCTCCTTCTCAGACAGGGGTTGGTCTTCCCATTTTATGGTGCCTTGATCCAGTCCTCCGCTTCCCGGGAGTCTGCAGGCCCTCGTGGCTGCTCCCAATTAATATGGGTCACCATCTTGGGCGCAGACCCCGAGGTCGCAGGATCTCAAATAAAAAACCATTGACAGCTCCCTCAATCGGTCGTTTAAAGCCCACGTGGAGCCTGGATGGCTGGACCCTGCAGGAGCACTGCATCTCCATTCCCTCGCTCCCTGTGGGTCTGCACATTCCGATTTCCTTCCACGTTCAGAGTTGATTGGCTGTAATTGGGCAGTACTAGCTTGTGGGCCGGAAGGGCCTGTTATTGTGCTTTATCCCTAAATTATATTAATTAAATTATATTAAATTAAATGGTGAGCTCTCCACTGGCCACCGAGACAGAGGTGCACCAAAGAAGAGGTACAAGGACTGCCTAAAGAAATCTCTTGGTGCCTGCCCCATTGACCACCGCCAGTGGGCTGATCTCGCCTCAAACCATGCATCTTGGCGCCTCACAGTTCGGCGGGCAGCAACCTCCTTTGAAGAAGACCCCAGAGCCCTCCTCACTGACAAAAGACAAAGGAGGAAAAACCCAACACCCCACCCCAACCCACCAATTTTCCCTTGCAACCGCTGCAACCGTGTCTGCCTGTCCTGCATCGGACTTGTCAGCCACAAACGAGCCTGCAACTGACGTGGACATTACCCCTCCGTAAATCTTCGTCCGCGAAGCTAAGCCAAGGAAGAAAGAAGAAGATATTAAATTAAATTGATACTAAAATCTGTTAGATATCACGATGAAATGGTAAGGCAATGAAAAATATGTATCTCTTTTTCCTTACTACATTTGGTTTAATAAACTTCTATTTGCATTTATCATTTGCTGAGCAACAGATCAGGAACTCACTTTGAATATGCAACCTACACCTGCTGATTATAAAGATACAGTGGGATCTGGCACATGTGCTCAGGGCAATAGTTGTCGGTTTGATTTCCTATGGTTGCTGACATAAGAGCTAGAATAAGTAATGTGTTTTTATCAATGATCATTTCAGTTGGCTGGCTCACCAACTTGCAGCTGTATTGTGTGATAAAGTACTGAATCACATCCTGGAATTCTGAAGATCCGATGCCGGAGGGAGCAGACTAAAATTGTAATTTATCTCCGTACCTCTGGAGGGAAGTAAATTAACGAATGCTTCTGCTCTTTGGAACTGTCCAGTGTTTCCTGATGTATATTATTTGTGTGAGGAAGGGAAGATCAAGCTCAGCTGTAGGTCCAGTCCATGCTGGAGAGATGATCCATATGAAGTGGAAAGATATGATCGATGGACATGTTACTGGGAAATGGTGAAGGCACAAAATGGCAATGTAATATGACACCTTCAGGAGTAGAGGGAGAGTAGGAGAGTGAAAAAGGAAGGTCACTACATGTAACCAAAAAATCTCTTGCATTTATGCAGCATCTTTAACAGCAAACTGCTTCAAGACACACACAGGAATACTACCAAATATAGTTGTCCTTGAGACACAGAAGATGTTAGGGCAAGTTAAAGAGAGAAGTAGGGAGGTGGAAAGGTTAAAGTTGGAATTTCACAATTAAGGCTCTTAGCAGCTGAAGACACAAGCCATTGGTTGTGGAGTGATTAAAAGCAAGGATGTTCAAGAGCTGAGAAGAGAAATAATACCTTGTACAATTGTGGAGCTCGATTATGTACAAATGAGGAGGCCATAAATGAATCTGTAAATATAGCTGAAAAAATTTAAATCAAAGCCTGTAAAAATATCAAACATGTTGAACTTTATAGCAATCTTGTTATTCAAACATCTGGATGAAGAAATATTTATCTGAATGAAAGACTAGCATGACAGTAGTACAGCAAGTAGACCCACTGCCTCACAGCATTAATGACGGTAGTTCAATCCTGAACTTAGATCTTGTCTGTGTGAAGTTGCATGTTCATCCTGTGACCAAGTGGGTTTCCTCTGAATGCTCAGGTTTCCTCCCAAATGCCAAAGACAAACAGATAGGTAGGTTATTTGGCCAGTGTAAGTTACTTCTTCTGTGTAATTGAATTGTAAAATCTGAGGGTGGGAGAGGGGGAAATTGATAAGACAGTGGAGAGAAAAATATTCAGGATTAATGCAGGATTAAAGCCCAACCAATGGACTATGGCCCCTGTTGAGCCACTGCCTGTGTCCATGTGGGGCACAGAGACTTCCCAACACACTAAGGACAGGGTGGGTCTGAGGTCATGCCTCAGTCCTTCTGGGTGGGGTGGTGAGAAATCTGCCACTGAAATCAGTGAGGTCATCTGGCTGTCTCTCAACATAAGCTGCTTGGCGCTCAGCACCCAGTCACAGTTCCTATCAGACCTCCACAAACAAGACAGATTCAGACTGATCCAGAAGTGTTTGAATGTGGAAACTGGTGAAGAAACTTCAGGAATAGGGGTCTCATTAAAATGGCTTGAACTTTGATTTTGATTGGGAGTATTTTTTATATTCAGTGTATGCTTGAAGTATTTTTGTTCTTTAAAAATGTTAAATAAAATACTTTTAAATTAGGTAATGACGTATTTCTTACAGAGCTGCCCTTGACTTCAAAATATTGCTGTCATTGCCACTAGTGTGACATGGCATGTTAAGCCAGAAACCAGGTGGACCTTAGACCAAAAACGGTTTAAGGGTAGTTGATGATCAGTATGGACTCAATAAGCCAAACGATCTGTTTCCACTGTGGTTTCTTTCTAAAACTATTTGACTTATGGCAAAAAAAACCTAAAACAAAGCTGAAGTTAAGGATCGCTTGTTGGTTTCTCCCATAGTGGCCCTTCTTTTATAAATGTTGGCCAGCTGTTTCACCTGTGATAGTACAGATTCTATCACCAATGTGTATATGTATAGATGGTAGTGTAGGATGACTGTGATTGGCTGAGAATGTAGCCACATCTACTGGCAGGTCTTAAAAGATTGCTCCTAGCCAGACCAGGTCATTCTGGACTGGTTGACCTACTTGTGATATGCTCCAGTCTTTTAGTTAATAAAAGCCTTTGTTTGGATCAACAAGTCTTTGGTTCTTTCGACACGCGCTACAATTTCATTAACTAAAAGGTTTTGAAGGAATGCAGCGTATGCTATGGCTGGAACGCCTCGACATCGACCCACAGTCAGCTACAGCCTCAAATGACTTTAAGCACTGGGTGAGATGCTTCGCAACATACTTACAGCTCTCTGACCTTTTCCGTGGTAGAGGACAGCCATTGACTACTAATATTGATGACTATGGTGTCCCCGAGAGTCTACCAGAGGGTCCAGGATGCGACCACTTACGTCGCAGCCATGAAGGCGCTGAAAGGGCTCTACGAGCGACCGATGAACAGGGTCTACGCTCGGTACAAACTTGCAACAAGGAGGCAACAGCCCGGTGACTCCTGTAGAGTTTATATTCAGGTACTAAGGCCAATGAGCAGGGACTGTGCATGCACGGACAGAACTGCTGCGGAGACCACAGATGATCTCATTCGGGATGCCTATATGGCCGTGGTTTGATCGAATGAGGTGAGGCAGCGCCTGCTAGAGCATGGGGGAGAAAACCTAGAGGACATGATCCGGACCGCAGAGACGATGGAGGCTGCTGTCTTAAGTATGGACATGTACTCTCGGGGCTGGACCCCACACTCTGATGTGAGTAGGATGCCCTCCCTCTACCCTACTACCCCCCGGCACACTGATGTCCTGTCGGCTGCCGCTACGCTGCTCGATACAACCCCGAGGTGTTATTTCTGCGGGAGGAACAACCACAGCAAGTCCCAGTGCCTGGCAAGAAAAGCCAGGTGCCAGAAGTGCCTTAAAAATGGCCACTTTGCTGTAGTCTGTTGCTCCAAAATGGCAACCGTCAAACACAGTGCCTCATGTGAAGCCCAATCGCCACCCTCCTATTCAAACACTTCTTCCTCAGAGGGTTCCACCACGCGGCAGTGCCTGACATAATGGGGGAGACACCGAGCGCGGAAGGTACAACCCTCCCTCGCCGCAATAACGTTCACTCTACCTCACGAAACAACGTCCAACCAGGCCCCAGCCACGACTTCAATGGCCTCTACCGCTGCCGACCAGGGACCCGCCACTGCCATCACCGCTGAGCCCACCGCCGCCATCACCGCCACCGCCGCTGCCGCCGACCAGGGACCCGCCGCCACCACCGACCAGGAACCCGTCGCCGCTACCGACTGGGAACCCACCACCACCGAGGCAGCTGACCAGGTACCCGCAACTGCGACCGATGCTACCGACCTGGTACCCACCAACGCTGCTGACCGGGGACCCGACGCTGCCGACCAGGGATCCACCGTCGCTGACCGCCCTACCGCCGACAGCAAGCAGCGACCCCCAACACTTACCGGTGGCTGGCCGACACCCCCAGCAGGCTCGAGGCAGCAACACCAACTTCTCGACGCTGTCTCTTCAGCCCAACTGTTTGCGTGATATCATCACGCACACTTTGCGTGACATCATCACGCAGGTCTCCACTGTCTACATTACAAGTCTCTGTATCAGTAACCCTCAACCAGGACTTCCCCAAACCCCTCACAAAAGCTTTGGAACTGATTAAAGTGCATGGACACTATACCAATTGTTTATTTGACTCGGGGTCAACTGACAGTTTTATCTGCCCAGACCTAGCACACCGTTGCGGACTGGCTATTCTCCCCACTGCACAGAGAATTTCATTGGAGACCAGATGAACTCGACTGGGGTAAACGGATATTGCGTGGCAACCCTGAAAGTCCAGGGCATCACGTTCACAGACTTCAAACTATTAGTCCTTCCCCAATTGTACGCCCCTGCACTGCTGGGACTGGATTTTCAGTGCCAGTTTCAAACCGTTTCCCTGCACTTTGGGGGGCCTCACACTCCACTCTCTGTCTGTAACCATTCCACCCCGGAAGCCTTCTGCCAGCGGCAGCCCGAGCCACACCCCCAACCTCCACACCCCGGGGCCTCACCTGTAGTCTCTCCTCCATCCGAGTTGCTCCGCCAACGCTTTTTGCAAACCTCACACCTGGCTGGAAGCCTGTGGCCACCAAAATCCGGCAATACAGTTATGAACACAGGAAATTTATCACAAGCGAAGTGCGCAGACTGCTGGACGAGGGCATTATTGAACCTAGATCAAGTCCCTGGAGGGCCCAGGTGGTGGTTGTTAAAAACAGGGAGAAGCTGCAGATGGTGGTTGACTACAGCCAGACAATCAACTGCTTCATGCTTCTGGATGTGTACCGCCTTCCACGGATCATGGATGTGGTGAATCAGATCGCCCAATACCATGTATTTTCCACAATTGACTTATGATCAGCCTATTATCAGCTCCCGATCTGCTGAGAAGACCGACCTTTCACAGCCTTCAAACCGAATGGGCGGCCGTATCAATTCCTCAGGGTACCCTTTGGGGTCACAAATGGCGTCGTGGTCTTCCAGCGGGAAATGGACCGGATGGTGGACCAGAACGGGCTGACTGCTAACTTTCCCGTATCTAGACAATGTCACCATCTGCAGCCATGACACGGAGGATCATGATGCCAACCGTGAGAAATTTTTTCAGACTGGAATTCAGCTGAACTTGACCTATAATTTTGACAAGTGTGTCTTCCAGACCACTCAGCTCGCAATTCTAGGTTGTGTGGTGGAGAACGGGGTGGTCATGCCGGACCCTGACCACATGCATCCCCTCATGAATGCCCCCCCCCCCTGCCAACACACCCAGAAGGCACTCAGACGCTGCTGGGCTTTTTCTCTTACTATGCCCAATGGGTTCCACACTATGCTGACAAGGTATGGCCACTCATCAAGACCACCTCCTTCCCCCTGTCAACTGAAGCCAGAACGGCCTTCGACCACATCAAATCGAACATTGCTGCTGCAACGCTGTACGCCATCAACGAGTCCATTCCATTCCAAGTCGAGAGCGATGCATCCGACTTTGCACTGGTAGCCACTTTGAACCAGGCCGGGCAGCCGGTAGCCTTCTTCTCCAGAACCCTCCAAGGTCCTGAGAGCTGACACTCCTCTGTCGAGAAGGAGGCCCAGGCCATAGTCGAGGCAGTACGTCGTTGGAAACACTACCTCACTGGCAGGCGCTTTACGCTGCTGACCGACCAACGCGCGGTCTCCTTCAAGTTTAGCAATACCCAGCGAGGTAAGATCAAGAATGACAAAATCACCAGGTGGAGAATCGAGCTTTAATTATGACATACTGTATCGGCCTGGTAAACTCAACGACCCACCAGATGCGCTCTCCAGAGGGACTTGCGCCAACATACAACTTGACAGGCTGCAAAGACTCCATGAGGAGCTCTGTCATCCAGGGGTCACTAGGTTCATGCACTTTGTCAAAGCTCGCAAGCTTCTCTACATGGTCGAAGATATTCGTTCCATGACCCGAGCTTGCCCGGTGTGCACTGACTGCAAGCCCTCTTCTTCCGTTCGGAGAACACCCATGTCAGCAAAGCCACCCGCAACTTTGAGCATCTCAGCGTAGACTTCAAGGGGCCCCTACCATCGACCAACCATAACACCTACATCCTTATGGCCATCGACGAGCACTCTTGCTTCCCATTCGCTGTGCCCTGCTCGGTCATGACTGCTTCCTCAGTCACAGAGGCACTGCACAGCATCTTCATCATCTTCGGGTACCTTAGTTACATCCACAGTGACAGGGGTCCTCGTTTATGAGCGCAGAGCTGCGGCAGTACCTTCTGGAGCGTGGTATTGCTTCAAGCAGGACCACTAGCTATAACCCACACAGTAATACGCAAGTTGAAAGAGGGAATGCCACCATCTGGAAAGCGGTTCCGCTTGCCCTCTGGTCCAAAGGTCTCCCCACCTCTCGCTGACAGGACATACTCACTAGTGCCCTACACTCCATCCGCTCCCTCCTATGCAGCACGATCAATGAAAGGATGTTCTCTTTCCCGAGGAAATCCGAATTGGGAATGACCATACTGGCGTGGCTCATGGTTCCCGGTTTGGTCCTCTTATGACGCCACGTCTGGTACTCAAAGAACGACCCCTTGGTTGACTCTGCTCCATGTGAACCCGCATTATGCCTACATTGAGTACCCGGACGGGCGGGAGGACACAGTCTCGGTAAGGGACCTAGCCCAAGCTGGATCAGGCGCAGCAGTGCCTTTAACCCAACCTCCCCCTATTCCTTCTCCGCCAGGTCATGTGCTTGAACAGAGGGACCAGCACCACCCCACCAGCTCAGGCCAGACTGTCGACAACGCCATTGGGGAATGGAGCGAAGCAGTGGCCGCACCCTACGAGCCTGCCGGCAACCCGACTCCGGCGACCCCAATCTCGGATTTACGGCAGATGGTCAGACCCCTAACCTCCATCCACCCCGGGGTCAGTTCTCAAAGAAGGGGTGAATGTGATAGTACAGATTCTATCACCAATGTGTATATGTACAGATTGTAGTGTAGGATGACTGTGATTGGCTGAGAGCGTAGCCACACCTACTGACAGGTCTTAAAGGATTGCTCCTAGGTCATTTTTAACTGGTCAAACTACTTCTGATATGCTCCAGTATTTTAGTTAATAAAAGTCTTGGTTTGGATCAACAAGTCTTTGGTTCTTTCGATGCGCTCTACACTACCGTAAGGAAGCATCTCAAACTACTGCAGTTAATCCCTACCCAGTGTCAATGTACTTACGTACTCTTCCATCAGTCACACATCAGTCAGGTCATCCTGATAGTTTCTCTTCATCATTCAAGATCACTTTAGTTGCTCAGTACAGGTCCTAACAGAAATTTGCTTTTGTAGTATGGACTAGAAGCAAATGATGCATAACTGAGGCAATAATTCAGAAATCTAGACATGAAACATTATTTCAATAGCATCCTAATTATTTTTCTTTTTTTATTCTAGGTACCTTGGCAGTGCTAACTGGCAGTGATATTTCATTTGCTTATCCAACTAGTAGATCTAATTCAACACCAGATCTTGAAACTGTACCCAGCTTCAATTCAAGTAGTGAGGAGACTTTGACTTCATCTTCAACAATGGCTACTGAGACTATGAATAGTTCCAAATTCTCCAATGGCGACCATTTCGTATTCACAAAAACTTCTAACAATGGCAATGGTAGTCAAATCGAAAATTCAACATTTAGCTTAAATGGGTTTATCAGTTACATTACAGATAACATCTCCATTTCCAGCACCACAGATTCCTTTACTGATGCAGGAACAGTGACAAATCAGACATCAGACCGGGAAGAACATTCAGCTGCCACTGCCACTTCAATGAGTTTTACAGTGACTTCAACTTCCAAAGTATTCAGCAGTCAGGAAGTTTTCATCATTTCAACTCCCAATTCCACAGCAATTTCTCAAGCAAAAAGCAATTTAGGTAAGGCATTCTCAAACTATTTATCATTAAAATCCTCTAAGACTTTGAGTATCACAGAAGAAACACACAAGGAAAAAGAAATTAAACAATAATTAATCTATCCATAAAAGGATGTTTGCATTGTGATGTTGGAGAAATTGTTATATCTGTCTTTCAGTGAAACAATGGCCCATTGTTATTCAGCCAAATATGCCTCAATATTTGATTGTGCTGTGGTGTTTGTTCAGGAATGTGCAATTAAAATTGGATATTTTCCAAAGAAAACTAATAATCCCATTTCTAAGTTATCTTGGGCCATTGTAGATATTGAATGGAGCAATGCTCAACAGATTTCCCTAAAGTGGTTTCTGTGTCCGGTGCACAGCAAGGAATGTCAGTCCCGTTTGGAGCATTGCAGGGAAATTTTACCAAACTGTTCTGAAGAGTCGCATCCTTGCACATTCTTGTGGTTGCCAACCCAATAATGCCTTTATTTCTATCTCTCCCCCATAAAAATCCAATTTCCATCAATTTGAAATCTTTGCTCTGACCAATTTTAATTCCCCCACCCCAGGTTCCAATTTTTCTTTGCCAAACATCAACCCTATTATCTTTGGATTAATCCTCCATTCACTTCCAGACCATTATCCGATGCTTGAGACCCAACTCTGTCCTATGCCAGACAGTGAGATAAGTAAATAAGTATGTGCAGGCATGTCGCTCTCTCTGCAAATCCCTCAAACATTTATCCCTTCACGCCAATCTCCTCCAGGTACCTACCCATGCGACCACAACAAGTGCTAGACTTGCATTTACACCTCACCCCTCATCAGAATTTGGTGCTGCAAACAATCCTTCAAAATGAAGCAACACTTTGCCTGTGAAACTGTAGGGGCCACTTACTGCATCCGGTGCTCCTGATACGGACTCCTCTACATCGAGGAAACTGGACACTGACTGAGAGATCATTTTGTTAAGCAGCCCTGCTCTATCTGCTGTAACAGCAAGGACCTCCCAATGTCTAACCACTTAAATTTCACACCCCTATCCAAGTGGGACCTATCTGTCAATACCCTCATGTACTGCCAAGTTGAGGTCACCTGCAAATTGGAGGAACAACTCCTTATATTCCTTCTTGTCAGTCTCCAACCAGATGACATTAATATAGACTTCTCTAATTTCTGTTTACCCCTCCTCTGGCCACTTTCTATCCCTCATCTCTCTGTCTCCTTGCCTCCAGCTCCTCTTCCTTCCCTTCTCCTATCAGAGAGCTATCTTTCTTAACCCTCTGCACTCTCTCCCATGACTTTTTCACTCCCTGTATTCACCTATTTATCACATATTTCTTGAGGGCCTGTGTTATTTTCCCATCTCCTCTCCCTTCCCCTCTTCCCATTGTTATATTCAAAATTCTGCTTAATTTTCAACATGACTGAAGAAGGGTTTTTCCTAAGGATGTTCCATGACCAGCTGACTTTCTCCAGCATTTTTCAGTACTGCACTAGACCCCAACTTGTATATGAGATTGAGGTATATGGTTAATTTGTGATCTGCACAGGACCAATGTAATTAACACATCATAGGATTGCATAGCTTCTGCCGAATAAAACATTGCTGAACATCACCTGTCCCAAAGTATTTTATTGGGATCTCAGGAGAACGTTGAGCAATTTATCTTGGTAAAAACTGGCAAAATGAATCCAGGCTATCAAAACAGTTTAGCCGGTTGCTGGTAATACTGGGCGACCATCTCAGTTATTTTGACTGCTGCTTGCATCATATGCATGTGATAATATGGGATATTATCACCAATGTATATATTTGTATATATTTGTATATAGTAGTAGTGATTGGCTGAGAGCCGTAGTCACACCTACTGGTAGGTCATAAAGGGCTGCTCCTAACCAAACCCAGGTCAGTCTGGACTGGTCGACCTCGATGTACTACGCTCCAGTCTTTTGTTAATAAAAGCCTTGGTTTGAGTCAACAAGTCTTTGAGTCATTCGATGCGCTTCAGTGCAATTCAAATCCAAACTGCTTCCTGTCAGGAGGCTATTTATCTAACCCTCCCTGAAACATTGCATGTTGTAATTGCTTTCTACAACAATAGTTATAGTCGAGGCTTTGGTGATTATTTACCAAAATTCTCTGGCTGTGGAAGATTGGAAGACGGTGAATGTCATGCCACTATTCAAAATGGAATATAGGCAAAAGGCAGAGAACTATATGCCAGTTAGTTTAACATCTGTAGCTAGGAAACTGCTTGAAGCTATCATTAAAGAAGAAATAGCAAGGAATCTGGAGCGAAATGGATGCATCAGGCAGATGCAGCAAAGGCAGGTCCGGTTTCATTAATTTACTGGAGTTCTTTGAGGATAGAATGAGTGTAGTAGATAGAGGGAAGCAGATGGATCATGCTTGCAGGATTTCCTGAAGGCATTTGATAAGATGCCGCATAAAAGATCAGGATGCATAGAGGTGGGATTGATGTATTAACGTGAATAGAAGATTGGTTAACCAATAGAAAGCAGAGATTTGGGATGCAGGGGTGTTTTTCTGGTTTGCAATCAATGGTGAGTAGGGTGCCACAGGGGTTAGTGCTGGGAGCACAATTGTTCATGCTATACTTTAATGATCTGGAAGAGGGGACAGAGTGCAAAGAGGGCTAAGTTTGCTGAGGATACTAAAGTGAGTGGAAAAGCAAATTGTGGAGAGGATACGGAGGGCTTGTAGAGAGATATAGACAGATGAAGTAAGTGGACAATGTTCTGACAGATGGAGTACAATGTTGGTCAAGCATTGAAAGGAAAAATGGAAGGTCAGATTATTATTTAAATAGCAAGCAATTGCAGCACACTGCTATGCAGAAAGACTTTGGAGTGCTTGTGTATGAATCGCAAAAGGTTAGTTTGCATATGCAGCAGGCTATCAAGAAGAATTTAGGAGCAGGGAGGTTATGCTGCAACAGTACAAAGTACTGGTGAGGTCACATCTGGAGTAGTGCAAACAGTTCTGGACTCCTTACTTGAGGAAGGATGTACTGGCTTAGGAAGTGGTAGAGGAGGTTGTAGAGCTTGTCGAAAGAACCAAAGACTTTTTGATCCAAACCAAGGCTTTTATTAGCAAAAGACAGGAGCTCTTCACAGGTGGCCGACCAGTCCGGAATGATCCGACCTGGCTAGGGACACAGCCCTTTAAGGTCCAGACAGTAGGCATGGCCAATCGCTGTAAGCACAGACATTACACTCTAGATACTGTAACTATATACATTGGTGATAGGTCTGTACAATCACAGAGGTAGATTTTAGGGATAAGGGGGTTGGCCTATAAGGAGAGATTAAGTTGCTTTGGACTCTATTTGCTGGAATTTAGAAAAATGAGAAGTAAAATTATGAAAGGCATAGATAAAATAGAGGTAGGTAAGTTGTTTCCATTTGGGGGAGGTGACTAGAACTAGTGAAAATAAGATTCAGGGTAGTAGATTTAAGACAAAGATGAAGAGGTCCTGCTTTTCCCAGAGGGTAGTGAATCTGTGGGGAATTCACTGCCCATTAAAACAGTGGGGGGGGGGGGGCTACCTTTGTAGATATATTTAAGACAAGGTTGGATAGATTTTTACATAGTAAGGGAATTAAGGGATACTGGGAAAAGGCAGGTAGGTGGAGATGAGCCAATTATCAAATTAACCATGATCTCATTGAATGGCGGAGCAGGGTTGATAGGCGGGATGGCTTACTCCTGCTCTTATTTCTTATGTTCTTACATTAACTTTCAACTTATGTTCACAAGTCCACTATCTCTTAATAATCATATGCTCTCCATCTCTTAATAACTCCTGCTTTAAGCCTTCTTGGACACCTCATCCTGACCTGCTGCTCACACTGGACCTTTTAATTTTCAATTGGTGTCGAGACATCAACCATCTCAACTTCACCACTCCCCACTCTTATTTTAACTTCACCTCCTTCAAACACCCTGCCCTCCACTCTCTCTGCAACAATCCCTATCTCACTGACAAATCCATAGACAAGGTGGTGCTTTTGTGGTCTAGTGCATTGACTGCTACTTTGCCCAGGGCAGATGACAGGTCTCAGACACCTCCACCTACTTACCCCTTCCACAAGACCCCACCACAGCTCAACAAGCCACTGTCTCCAACACCATCTCCAACCTCATCACCTCTGGTCACCTCCCTCCCACAGCCTCAAATCTCATTGTTTCCCATCCCTGCACTGCCCAGTAGTACCTCTTACTCAAGATACATAAACTCAATCATCAGGTTGACCCATTGTCTCCCTTGCTCTTGCCCCAATGAACTAATATCCTCTTACCTCGACTCCATCTTTTGTCCCCTGGTCCAATCCCTCCCCACCTACATCCGCCATACCTACCATGCCCTGTCTTAGTAAATGTAATCCCAACTTTTTTTGTCTGCATGTTGTAATAATGGCAACCCCACAGTAAGTTTCTTTTGTGCTATCATTTAATTTAACCTCCCTCTTGGGCTGCAGGAAAATGTAATTTGGTCCTATTGTAAATGGTAACCAGTTGACACGTGTATCTTTATGTGGACAGTACAGTTGCACCACTAAAAGATGTGTCCTCACAACTCCTGTGACTCTAATGGAGATTGCTTGTTCTCCACAAGGGCCACTCTATTCCCATGTTCCAAAGTCTTGTATGTTGGAAGATAAATTGAACAGTGTATCTCCAGTGTGCAGGTGAGTGAAGAATCTCTGGGAGTTGATGAGAATTTAATAAAATAGCATTAATTTAAGAATAGCACAGATAGGTGCTCATTGATTGGAAAAAAATAATGGGTGTGATCTCATATTGGATGAAGCTATGATTATAATTATTTAGTGGGAAGCAATTATGATGCCACCTTCAATAAGTAGATCTGGTGGTAGAGAAGGAAGATTATTTGCAAAACAATGCTGCTCCATATAAATATTGTGCTATTTCACACGAAAAAGATACACTGACATCATTTCATTACTGGGCCAACAACCCATGGGTTTACACTAATGGTTTGACAATGTGCCCTGAAATGGCATCATGGCAGTTGGGGAATTTATATACAAATAATTTTAAAAACTGGTTTTATAAAAAGATGGCTGTGAAGATCAGAATCTCCCTAAAATTAACTTGCTTTGGGGAAGGATGCATGAGTTGTAATGGCCCATGTGTAGATCTTGAATCTACGCAATGTCTCCTCAAATAACTAAGTGGGGACTGAGTTCAAGAACACCTCGGATGGGCATTGAGAGCAGTGACATCCCACCATGAGGTGAACAAAGAGCATGTTTCACTGGCACCAAGTTCATAGACTCACACTGTCCCTCTGTTCCAGAGTGAGTTTTGCCATTATAGTATGATTTTAACGTTCATTTCAATTGTTTGGAAAAACTAGTTTCTGGTGACTGAATGGTGGTGTATTTTTTTCTAACAACTCATCAACTTTTATAAATTTAACCAGCAGCTCACCGTGGAACGCAAAATTGTCTGTGGAGACTGAATGCATGTGTATGGTGCTCTGCTTCTTCTCACTCAACACCCGGCAGCTGGGTCATTTAACAATGATTTCCCGCTCAACCTTTATTAAAATTTGCAATTGGACTATCGTATTTCAGAAATCAGAAATTAAAGTATAACTGGCAGTATTTCCCTTACCATTTTAGGATTTAAAAAAAAACTCTGGTCTAAAATGCAAATGAATTCATTCAATGCAATCTTGCATTGCGATTGGATGTGAAGTTTAATACCATCTTATTGTAGCAGGGAAAGGATTTTCCTATTAATTCATTAGTATCCGCTTAGTATGCAGGGAAATTTGTAATCACGTATTATTCTGACAGTTAATGGATGTTTAAGGATTAAAACACAAAACAAATTCCAGAAAGCAATGGGCAATCTCAGTTTTATTGAGTTAAATTTTGAGTGAGGACATAAATCATTGCAAATAAAAAAAATTACTTAAATTAAAGGAATTGCCTATGCTGTTAACTGAATATGTTACTTGATGTTTGTTTTCATTTAGTATCCAGTACCTTAGCAGTAACACGTCAGCAGTGGGATGAGATCCAGATTGGCAGTGGTTCCTCACATTCATTTTAATTGACTTCAGTTCGATCCAGCATTAAAATGTACTATACTACCTGTAGTATGGAATACACATGCTTAAGTACTGATCTCATGCACAGTTGCCCAGATTGCTGCCCAAAATGATCTCATCCTCTTCCTGACTTCTGTTCTCCATCTGCTTCTTTCTGGAAACCCGGCCTTTGCATTCTTCCTGTTGTGACCTCATTAACTATAGATCCTAATCTGGTTCAGCCGAACCCACAGACTGACATGGTTTATGCCTTCAAATGTGCACCTAGCATTTTCCTCTGCCATGTCTGCCTTCTTTTGTTTCCTTAGCAAAATGGGAGAACAAGCCTCTCTGCTGCCTCAGATGGTGCAAATTTTCCAGAATCTGGTAAAGTTAATGGCAAAACATAAGAGAAAAGCTTTAATCAATGCCCACCCAATTGCATTTTCATTAATACATATTTCCATAGACTAGGCCTATTTAGGCTGATATAATGAATGTCTTGAAGGAGCAAGTATCCAGCTTTGTTGCTGAATAATACACTTTATAAATAAATATATTCAAGTATACTTAAGCATTAGTCAATCTTAACATTAAACAAAATTTTAAAAATATTTTTACACAGTCTCCATGGTATACAGGAGATAGAGACAATATTTATTCTTTAAAATAATGGGGCTTAGAATTGAATTGCATTATGGTCCAGCCTTCAGCTGTACGTGCCGGTTAAACCCAAAAGGCCATAATCAAAATACAATAACTCCTAATGAAATAAAATCTTAAAATGCTGGAAATAGAATTGAAGGCTATACTTTTCAATAAAGCTAATACTTTAGTCCAGTGGCCTGTCATCAATTTAATGATAATCATTAACCTATTTTTGTCTCCTAAATACCAGATGAATATTTTCAACA
Organism: Narcine bancroftii; assembly: GCF_036971445.1. Lineage (NCBI taxonomy): Eukaryota > Metazoa > Chordata > Chondrichthyes > Torpediniformes > Narcinidae > Narcine > Narcine bancroftii. The sequence goes on along the minus strand of NC_091471.1, from coordinate 202,159,870 downwards.
TTTTGTGTTATTATTTCACCAAATATGTTATTTTAAAGCATGGTTTATTAAATTGACTTGATCCTGAGGATTAACCCAATGTAAATAGAGGTTGACATTATTCATTGAACCATAACCCAAAATGCTGAAGATCTGTAAAAGTAAACAGAAAATGCTGGCAACATTCAGCAGGCCAAGCAGTATCTATGGATAAAGAAACAGAGCTAAACTTTCATGTTGAAGAATCTTTGTTGGAACAACAGGAAGAGATCTGTTCAATGTGGCAGGAACAGGCTGAAACAACAGATCAAATCTGTTGGGGATCTTCAACGGGTTAAGCCAATAGGCCTGCCCAAATCATTCTGGTTGTAGGATTTGAACACGCTGAAACAAAAGGTCTTTCAAAATTGTCTGGCTGTGGGCTTGAATAAACTGAAACAATGGGTCTGCCCAAATTGTACTGGTTGTGGGCCTGAGGCAGAAGGAAGAAGTGGAGTGAAGGTCTGGACCTGTACAAGGTTGGAAGGTGTGGAGGAAGATGTCTTGAGAAAATTAGGTCTGTGACCATGTGGCAGATGATAACTTACTGTTCAGGGGCATGAGCATGTGTTTGAAAGCTGACGTTTGACCTCTGTCAGTGTGTCAACTTTTGGAACTTTTGTTCATGATGAACAAATGTTGCAAGTTCAGAAGGAGGTAGATTAAAGTGAGCAAAGGCACTAGAGAATATCAAGGCAATTAATATCCTATAAGCAGCTAGAAATGAACAGATCCAAAGAGCATACGAGGCCAAAGGGAATGATCATTTGGATCTGAGTAAAGGTTCCTGGACAAAGAAATAGGGGCAGAGTGGAAGAAGAATTGATTATCATGATGCCTGGAAACCATTAAGATGAGGATGTCAGGGGAGGAAGCTGAGGGCCCTGCTGAAGACCGATTGTTTGGGATCAGTGATGGGGAAAATTGAAGGGATTTTAAATCATAGCAGGGGGTGGTACTGGCAAGAGAAGGAAGTTACAGGAGGGAGAGGTCAGGAGAAGTATCAGAGTTTGTTTGCAATCTTTGACGTAAGAAAGGCCTGCAAAACATCACCTTAAACAGAACTAAATGTGATGAAGGATAAAGTGGAGCTGTGGACCTTTGAGATAGATGTTTTAGTGCAGGGAAAAATCAAGAGTACACATGTGCTTTTGATCATGGATTTCAAGGTGTGATGAGAAAACTGCCTTGAAAATTAATACATTGAACATACCTGTAATGCTCTGCATGACATTCCACAACAGCCCAGAATGCACACATTGATCCTTATAAGAGCAGAAACCTACCTCTTCCAATCACCATTCATCACAGGTCAGATCGAGCAGCATGCAAGTTGACTTTTGGGAACATCACAGTTGAGCTGAATCCCTTCCTTAACTCACATTCACAAGTGGACGCTTTCCAAAAGAGGTCATTGATTAGAAACTGTATTTTTCCATCCTTCCCCAAATGAGGTGCACTTCATCAATTCAGAATAGATCAGAGGTTGAAGGTTAAACATTCCTCTCTGTGGGTTCAAGAGCTGAATTACTGAATGACTCACTGAAATCATTGTTCCAAATCACCAGAGTTTATTCACAATGAACAATTCTCACAAGGGAAAAGGAATCGAATTATAAGGGGGATGGATAGAGTCAATGTGGATAGGCTTTTTTCACAAAGAGTAGGGGAGATTCAAACAAGAGGGCATGGATTGAAAGTAAAAGGGGAAAAGTTTTAGGGAAACATAAGGGGAAATTTCTTCATGCAGAGGGGGGTGGGGGTATGGAATGAACTTCTGGCAGTGGTGGTAGAAGCGAATTGATGTTAATATTCAAGGAAAGGTTGGATAGGTAAATGGACGGGAGAGGTTTGGAGAGTTATGGGTCCAATGCAGGACAGTGGGACTAGGTGGGAGAAGATGTTCGGCATGGACTAGTAGGGCCAAACTGGCCTGTTTCTGTGGTGCAAATGGTTATATGGTTATATGGACATTTGCTCTCTCAAACTTGGGTTGGGTGGGACACTTACTTTCATGAAATAGAAAGAATGATCCTAATTTCAAATTTCACATAGGAGAATTGACAGATTTAAATGTATTCAAAGTAGTAAATGGCTCACACCATCTACACTACTTGACAGGTTCCCATCCAATGCTTCAATGAAGGAAAGTATACACTAGATTTGCTCTAAAACAGAGGAGAAGAAAGTTGTGGGGGAAATGAGTGCATCATTCAAGAGGATCAGCAAGAAAGAACCCAGAAAAGCTAGCAAATGTCATTCTCAGAGAAAGCAACAATCAACAACAACTTTAGAGAAGAAAACATTTTTCGTGGAAAAGCAAGAACAGAGGCTAAATTTTACTCCAAAGAATGGCATGTGGGCACCTGAGGAGTTTGTTGAAAGAATATAGAGAGAATTGATGTTATGAAAGGCAGCTCTTGAAAGTAGTTATTTGAAAGTCATCTTCGAGGGTCAATGTCATGAGACGTTCAATCAGGACTGTCATTTAAGAAAGGTCATTTGTAGGATGTGATGTTATAATCAGCTCATAAGTTGTTTCAGCAAAGCTAGTGCTCAGAGTGACTAGATATTGCTGCCTCACTTTTAACTTTAGAAGTGGGCTATAAGGGTTGGAACTAAAACAGTTACCAATATATATTTACTAAAAAAAATTAAGATGGTACCAGGCTTGTGCTTGCTGGCTATGAATGAAATAGTTTTGACAGTGCATCATTCCTGCTGCATTTCCTTTGGGGTAGTCTCAGTTTTTCAGATGTATGTTGCGTGAGTTATTTTAAAAATGCCAGGGTATAAACATACATCTCAGAGATAGGCCACATTTATTCTCAGTAATGGATTTTTATTTGACATTGATGGTGGTGATCACTTGTTACAATAATAATTGCACACGCTATGTTTCACATTTCTGAACATGACGGGCAATAGATTGTGGCATGATTGCCTGCGTGGATCACTCTTAAGTGAAAATAATGGTCATAGACAAACACTACTATATTTATTCAAACTGTTGACATACAGATCTGCTGCAGATAAACCACAGTCTGATCTGACTCACAGAAAAAGAATAAAACTTGTTTTGTGCATTTATGTTTGTTAAGGGGATGTTACTGCAGTCTAGTGGAACATTGCCTAATATAAGACGAACAGTAATAAAATTTGAGAGTAAAGGAGGAAAAAAAGGTTTACCACCTTGAGAATCTATTTAGATTGAGAAAAATAAGGTCTGGCACCAAATATTCTGATTTCAGTTATTTCCAAATTTAAGAATAGTTTCCAAATTCTTTTTTTTTCTGTAGTAAATACTGTGCTTTTATTATTTTTTCAAATTCAGATCCCATTCATCTCTCCAATTTATCCCAAACAGTTGTCACAGTATTTGTTGCTGGAGTTAGATTCTTACCTTAAGGTAAATTAATCTGGTTGCATCACGAAGTTCTCTTTGCCAATTAATCATTCCAATTACAGATGGAAATCCCCCCATCTTACTGTTCATTGCTCAATAATCTCATGACTATTTTGAAAAATGTAATATAAAATTCATTGCACTAAGTCACCCAACACTCAGAAACCCAGCCATATTCCTGCATCCTCTTAACATTATCAGTACAAGATCGTCCCTTCCTCCAACAAAGAGCAGACACTTTTCCAAGAAGCCTTTCTACACCTTCATCTTGAACAGAGATTCTTTCCACTGTCGTTTGTTTGGCTGAATTCAAACTCAAACTAAACACCTTCTTCAATTCCTCTCACTTTCCCCAGATCTATGGGAAGTCACATGGGCTCAGGTTATATGTGTTCTTGGGTGGGATCTTTGTTATGATCTGACTTGGATCACATTTTTATTCTTGCTCAGCACTGACAACATTAGTGCTACTTGGAGCCCTCCCTTGGAGCTCAAAAAAGGTCACCTGTCAATTTTCAGCCTGCTTTAACCTTCATCTGAGTGAAACATGAAAGCCAACAGGTGCTGTAATTGTAGTAAAAACACATCAAAATGCTGGAGGAACTCAGCCAATCTTGCAGCATCCATTAGATACAAAGATATATTGCCGACATTTCGGGCCTGAGCCCTTCTTTAAGGAATAAGCAAAGAATAAGCAAGAAACAGGAAATCTCAGAGTAAATACAGTGTTGGCTGAGGGAGCAACAAAAGGTGTAAATTGGATATGATAAGGGTACATGTGAGAATTGATTTTGTCTGTATGAAAGGAGTCAAGAGGGAAAAGGGAGAGAGATAGAGCTGGGGGAAGAAGAAGTGGGAGGGTTGGGGGGAGGCATTTAACAAAAGCCAGAAAAGTTGATGTTAATACCATGTGGTTGGAGGATGTCAAGATTTTGTGTGAAAGGAGACAGAGGGAAAAACCAGATAGCATTAACATCAACATCTCTAGCTTCCCTCCCCTGTCATCTTCCCCCAGCTCTGCCTCCCTCCCTTTTCTCTCTGCCTCCTTTCACACAGACAAAATCAATTCTAACATCTACCCTTATCATAGTTAATTAACAAAAAAAAGGTTTGGATACATCCCCCCCCCAACCACCCCCCCACCCCCCCACCCCCACCCCCACCCCCCCCCCCCACCAGTACTGTCTCTACTCTTAGATTTCCTGTTTTTTGCCTATTCTTTGCTTATTCCTTGAAGAAGGGCTCAGGCCTGAAATATCGGCAATATATCTTTGTATCTAATAGATGCTGAAATGGCCAGCATTTCGGTGGGTTTTTATTTGCCTTTATCTGGTCCATTTCTGATTCTCCCTTTCCTTTCCTGGATCTTTTCATTTCCATCTTTAAGCATACGACAAACAACCATTGCAACCCAACAAACTCCCACAATTATATCTCACTCTACCTCTGGGAAAGTTTCCATTTTATTCACCCCCATTCCTCAGTCTCCATTTTATTTGCACCAACAATGATATTTTGCATGCAGGTGCCAATGAAATGTCTTCTTTCTTTCTGATGCCTGATTTCCACTGTACCATAGTGGACAGAATCCTTGACTGTAACTCATCTATTTCCCACACCTCTGCTGTCAACCGCTAGACAAGGCCAGGACAGTGTTCTTCTTGACCTCACCACATTCAACAGGTGATCCATGGTTTCAGCCAAGATTCCACTACTAGATGCATTTTCCCTCCCCATTCAGCACGTTGAAGGACACATTTTCCCTCCCCCTCCCCCTACAACATTTTGGTCAGTCCCTTCTCTCCCATCAACTAATCCCCATTCTACAGAACTTTCCCAAACATCAGTAAGATATGCAACACCTTCCCTTTCCACCCTCCAGGATCACAAACAATCTTTCCAGGTGAAGTAGTGACTTCAATTGCATTTAAAGTATGGAAACAGACCTTTCAGCCCAACTTACCCATGTTAACCAAAAATGCCTCACCTACACAAGTCCCACCCACCTATGTTTGGTTCTGAACCTATCCTATCCATGTAACTATCTAAGTGTTTCTTAAAAGTTGCAATAGTAGCTACCTCAACCACTTTCTCTGGAAGCTAGTTCCATACATCCATATGTAGTGACAATGATGGAACCTTTACTTTTACCACTAAGCTCTGTACAAAAAGGTTACCACTCGGGTTCCTATTAAATCTCTTATCCTCACCCTAAACCTGTGTCCTCTGGTTCTCAATTCTCCTACTCTGAGCAAAAGACATTGTGCATTCACCCAAACTAGTCCTCTCGTGATTTTTTTCATCCCTGTGAGATCACCCCTCATGCTTCTGTGCTCTAAGGGATAAATACCTATCCTGCTCAGCCTCCCCCTCTAACTCATGCCCACGGGTCCTCAAATCATCATCATAATTCTTCTCTGTACCCTCTCAGCTCTCCAGCTTGACAATACAGTACATTTCATGTGGCCATGTGACCACAATTTAACATAATGCCAATGCCACATGAACTCCCAACTTCTATACTCAATACTCAAATGAAGGGCAATGTTCCTAAAGCTTTTTTGACCATGTAATGCATTGTCTGATGTTCTATGAGCCTGTAATCCAAGATTTGCCTGCTATACAACACTCCCCACTCCCGACCATTCACTGTGCAAGTCCTACCCATGTTAGACTTCCCTAAATGCAATACCTCACTGTAATGATAGTGATTACATTTGCATGGCCACTAGCAAGGTCTTAAGGATCATAGTTTCTGTTTGATTATACTTGGCTGCCAGGAGGGGACTCACATAGAGAGGAGACTGCTGCATGAGAGATCTGTAATGGAGGCTTGCAGCCTCATGGCATGCCTCATGGTGCTGTTTACATCAACTTTAAAGTAAATAATCTTTTCCTTCATTGATGTGTTGTCTAAGAACTCACACATGGTGTCAGAAGTGGGATGAAGGAAATTAAAAGGAAATTTTGAGGGGGAGGACGTGGAGGGGGAGGACGTGGAGGGGGAGGACGTGGAGGGGGAGGACGTGGAGGGGGAAGACGTGGAGGGGGAGGACGTGGAGGGGGAGGACGTGGAGGGGGAGGACGTGGACCTGTCCTCGGGCCTGCGCAAAGGAGCTTTTAGGTGGAGTGCAGTGCGCACAGTACTGGCCCCACCCTTTACACCCATGGTTCGTGTGCCGTGGCCAAGCAAGCTGGGACGTGGCAGCGAGGTCCTTGGGTCATAGGTTTTATATCGGAGTGGCCTTCTCTTAAAAGGAAATACTTTAAAAGGAAATATCGAAATCAGCAACTGATCAGTGAAGAGAAGCTAACAAAGTGAAAAATAGAAGGATTACACCCACCATCGAAACTTCAGCTGAAAGGTAATGTGGGTGAGAATTGGAACAGATTGAAACAACATTTTGGATTCTATTTAGTGGCAGTCGGAGCTGCAGAGAAAAGTGATAAAGTGAAAGCGTCAGTTTTCTTACATGTCATGGATGATGAAGCCCTGAACATGTATAGTAACTTCACATTTGCTGCTGAAGGAGACAAAATGAAATTGGAAAAAATAATGGAACAGTTTGAGGCATACTGCATACTTAAACGTTATTGCATCAACATTTCAGAAACCAGACACAGATTGGGTAATCTCTTTGCAGAACATTCATATTCAGGTTGCAGGGTCAACCCTGAGGTTTTGGTTGCCTATATTTTTATTCCCCATCCCTTTTCACAGTCTGACCTATTTAACTGTGCATCCTGCACTGTTATAGCAAGGTTTAGCAGAAGTCTGAGGAACAGCACCTCCTGCTCCACCTGAGTTGTTGCAATCTCTGGACTCTATATCAAATCCTCCAACTTCAGGTTCCTTCCCTTCCCTTTCTATATCAGAACTGGTCGCTGAATCATAGGTTAATTTTTTTAAAATCTCATTCATTTAGTACACCCTAACTTGCTACTTGCCAAAATTCACACTTCTTTATCTCACTCTTACAACCTTGTCCTTACTGCAACCCTGGCCCTAATCTAATTCTTTTTGATGTACCCATCCCTTCTTCCACCTTGTCTGCAACATTGAAAAAATATTTTTTTCCATTTCCTCGTTGTAACAAAAGGTTTTCAATCTAACTCCTTTACTCTGTTTCTCTTTTCAAAATTATTGCCTCATCTATTGGATTTTTAAAATGTTTACTTTGGATCAGATTTTTGAATTGAATTGATTTTAACTGTATATTGTCTTGTGTGCGAAGGGGCAGTGAGAAACTTTGTTTTGTGTGCTATCTAGGCAAGTTAACTCATGTTTAAGTACAACAGATGGTGCAAACTAAAACAAGTTTAGAGTATTACAGAGATAAAAGTTCAGTCAAAACAGTGCTAGGTCCATTAAGTTATTTGATGACAGTGGAAAATAAACTGTCCTTGAATCCAATGGTGTGTGTTTTTATACTCATGTCTTCTGCTCATTAGGAGGGGAAGAGAAGAGAGTGTGTCCAGGGTGGTACAGGTTTTTAATGGGTTGCCCTGCTTTTCTGAGGCAGCAGGAAGTGTAGTTGGAATTGATGGAGGGCGGAATGATAGCCTCAATTGTTTTCAACTTCTCAACAGTTTCTTGCTATATTGATAGTGTTCCAGTTCTTGCAAGTTTGTTTGATTTTCCACACATTTCCTGTAACCTTCCTGATGTTCTCCATGTTTTCACAGGTCCAAGTCTGTGCTCTTACTCATCATCCTTCTCTCTTTATCCCAATGATGACTTCTTTCCTACAACCTTCTCTCCACCACCCTTGATCTGCTTAATACCCTTCCACAGCCGCATCTCAACCATCTTGGCATAACTGCCCCATCCTGTCCATCATCCCTTTACTCAAAATCCCTTCCCCTCACCCCTCAACCCCATTCACTCTGACCTTGCCTGATCTTTTCCTCATTCCTCCAAAATTTTCACCAGATTAATAGAGTCAGATAACATTCCGACGCAGAAACAGGGCCGTCATCTGGTTCACTTGAGCTAGTCTCATTTGATCGGATGAATTTCTTTAGCTTTGTGTTTTTATTTAAACCATATCCCCTTGTTTTAGACCTCTTCCCGGGGAAAAAAAAGAGTGATTTTTCACCTAAACTGTGCCCTTCATTATTTTGTGTACTAATAAGGTCACCTCTCATCATCCTATGTTCCAAAAAGGCTCAGCCTATCCAACTTCTCCTCACACCAAGCCCTCCCGTCCATTCCCTAGTTGTTTCTTGACCTTCCAATGATAACTCTGTCCTTAAACATCTCCCCTTGATCTTCTCCCTCAGGAGCCAGGCTACCACGATAGCCAATTGCTGAATGTTGGAACTTGATTTCCTCCATAGTGATGTGGATTGAAAGTCTTGAGCTTTGAGTGTCAGAATCTTAAGACCCAGTAATCTTTGAATAACCCGTTTATTGATTGAGGAAAGATCTTTGTCTCTATTTGAGTTCAAGAGAAATGTCATAAACCCTTCTATGATTTCCTAGATTATGGAAGATTACAGCCTAAGATAAAAACTGATAATGATAAGCAAAGAAAATTTTACAGTTTCTAACCTTTTATAGATTTTTAACGTGATCAGCTCTTGGATACTAGAAAAAAAGTAAACAATGCTAAGTCACAATGCAGATTTCAGACTTAGATGTATCTCTGAAGTAATCTTGCATATGAAAGATCATGAGCCATTTAATGTTAATTTTCCCTAAGATAATGGCAAGCTTCGTAAATGTCAGCCTCAGAAATGAGTAGAATGGCCTTCAAGCTCCTTAACTACAGAAATGGTCATTTATTTCAGGGAAATTGAAGACACACAAGCACATGCCACTGATAATGGATTGACCAGAAAATAGGCATTTTTAATTAACATTTACATCAGTTAAACTAATCCAATTAGCTGCTAAAAAAACCAGAAAATGACTCAGGAAATGTAAGTCCTAATGACACTTACAAAATTCAATGAGAATTGCTCCTGACATGGTTTTCATAATGGCCATTCTTTTTACTTTATTCTCCAAATCATTTGCATGGCATCTTGTACAAAAGATAAGCATGATTCATCCATGTGAGTTGTTCTCTTGGGCTATTGCAAAATCTCTCTCAAGGGCATGGAAGTTCCCACTGTTGGAATCTAGGGGTTAAAACAGTATGAAATAAATGATTAATTAATAAGTGTATATTTACTGCATGGTTCAGGGAAAAAGGAATGTGATTAAGTGGCAATCACAGCATGGAGCAAAGTTGGCTGAGCAAAATTGTCTGCTCCCAAATACAGGGAGAGGAAATGCATAAAACGATTTAGGAGGAATGCTCAAACTGAAGGAGGTGGTGAGTAGCACAGGAGACACAGGCCAGACCAGAACAAAGAATGGCCTGCAAGAAACAAAGGGAATGGAAAACCAGTCTAGGAGGAAGATTAAGGCATGAGGAGGTGTTAAAGAGAAGAGCAGAAATTGGCCAGACAGGAACAGAATGGTGATTAGAAATATCTGGGGATGAATTAATTTCTGATCAACACAACAGGATAGTCTGGCCTGGAGGATTAAGATGGGAGTGCTACACCCCAGATATCTGCAAAACAGGAGATGACTTGTGATAACCCTTATGCAAAAAGATCTAGCAAAGGAAGACAACTTTTGTTCTGTATGATAATGAAATCTAGCAAAGGAAGCCAACTTTTGTTCTGTATGATAAGGTTGACCTATATAAACTGAGCCAACTGGACAATAGGGGTCAGTCTTGGGGAGTAGCTCACTGTGCAGGTGACCTATGAACTAACGATTGACCCAGAGGTCTGTTAAGTTTTATTCTTGTGCTGTGTAATAAATTGACTGTTGAACCGAATACCTTCTCCTATCACTTCATTCAAAGAACATGCTGGACTCAGACTACACATAGACTAAATTCTTTGGCTTGGCTTCGCGGACAAAGATTTATGGAGGGGGTAAAAAGTCCACGTCAGCTGCAGGCTCGTTTGTGGCTGACAAGTCCGATGCGGGACAGGCAGACACGATTGCAGCGGTTGCAAGGGAAAATTGGTTGGTTGGGGTTGGGTGTTGGGTTTTTCCTCCTTTGCCTTTTGTCAGTGAGGTGGGCTCTGCGGTCTTCTTCAAAGGAGGTTGCTGCCCGCCAAACTGTGAGGCGCCAAGATGCACGGTTTGAGGCGTTATCAGCCCACTGTCGGTGGTCAATGTGGCAGACACCAAGAGATTTCTTTAGGCAGTCCTTGTACCTTTTCTTTGGTGCACCTCTGTCACGGTGGCCAGTGGAGAGCTCGCCATATAACACGATCTTGGGAAGGCGATGGTCCTCCATTCTGGAGACGTGACCCATCCAGCGCAGCTGGATCTTCAGCAGCGTGGACTCGATGCTGTCGACCTCTGCCATCTCGAGTACTTCGAGGTTAGGGGTGTAAGCGCTCCAATGGATGTTGAGGATGGAGCGGAGACAACGCTGGTGGAAGCATTCTAGGAGCCGTAGGTGATGCCGGTAGAGGACCCATGATTCGGAGCCGAACAGGAGTGTGGGTATGACAACAGCTCTGTATACGCTTATCTTTGTGAGGTTTTTCAGTTGGTTGTTTTTCCAGACTCTTTTGTGTAGTCTTCCAAAGGCGCTATTTGCCTTGGCGAGTCTGTTGTCTATCTCATTGTCGATCCTTGCATCTGATGAAATGGTCCTGCTTTGTGGAAACTGCCAAAATGTTTGGCCTGGAAGTCAGCCTGAAGAAAACTGAGGTCCTCCATCAGCCAGCTCCCCACCATGACTACCAGCCCCCCCACATCTCCATCGGGCACACAAAACTCAAAACGGTCAACCAGTTTACCTATCTCGGCTGCACCATTTCATCAGATGCAAGGATCGACAAATAGACTAAATTAAGAGTAAGGTAAAGCCAGAGTCCGACACCACTAAAAGTCTTTTGAATCTTTTATTAACAACTCTTGTTAAAGTACAACCAAGCCACACAGTCCAATTCAAACAGAATTTATTCGAATAACGCTAGCGAGAATGAGCAGTCTGTAGTTTTGGGTAGACAAGGTCACCTCACTAAATTTTTGTTCTCATTCAAAGAACACAGTCACAGGGTACAATATTTAAGGCATTTTCCTGCATACAAATTGGGTATCATTTGTTTGAAGTTATTGCGACAGCTTATGTTTTACATTTTGCATATTCTCTTCCTAAAGACAGGGAAATGATTTGTTGTTGGTCATTTAATCTCATGTACCAGTTATAATTAAGAATATCCTTCTAGTATACAAAAAATCAACAAAAGTCTGGAAGGGTTGCTCGCAATACACATCAGTACCTATTCTCTGGCTACCTGATTTCTGGTTTCCAATATACACATGTAAATGGATAGTTTCATAATAATCTTAAATCCTTGAAGTTGAAAATGGTGACCAAAACCTCAGCACTGAAAAAAATGCCATTTGAGGATTGAATGGTGCTGGGCACTTATTGCAGCCTTTAGACCCATGTAGTAGTCAGTTAACACTATTGTGTAAAGAGATCAGGCTGGCATTAGGATATGACTCAGTTGAAGAGGTGAGAATTGATTCCTGTCTGGAATGTCCTTGGTTACTCTCTCTCTCTCTCTCTCTCTCTCTCTCTCTCTCTCTCTCTCTCACTCACTCTCTCTCTCCCAGCTTACTGGCAAACTCTGTGTGATGGTTTCTTCATCATAATTCCCATAACTAGATAACCTATAGCTAATATTCTACACTCTGGCAGAGGTATGCACATCCCTGTTGCACTGATTAGCAGCCTCTCCTGCTTCACTTCCTGGAATCCCAACAACAAATGGCACATGCTCACTGACAACCCTTCTCGTTGCTTAACTAACTCTCAGTAGAAGTTCTAGGAGGTGAGAGTTCCAAAGTATATAATTGGCAATATTCAGTGAAATGGTATCCATGAAAAAGATTTTGAACATTTGCTCTCAAGTATTCTGGACTTTCGGAAGTCAGGCATAATTCTCTCATTAATGATGTCCTGCAATAGGTATTGGATTGAGGGTTTGCCAATTATTTAGAGCACGTGACAGTTCTGACAAAGTTAAGCTGTTGAACACAGATGGTGGATCTAGAAGTTTTCTGTTTATTATGGCCTACATTTTGGTGCTATTAATTAGCTTATCATATTGCTGCCTTGCTGCCCTGGGAAGCTGGACGCTTTCCCCAGCTTTTATATATATGTCAGCAACCTGATGAATGAATGGCCAACTAACACACTGGGTGCTTTGATACGAATCACAGTCACACTGAGAAAGCCTCAGGCAGAGCCGTCTGCACGACAGCACGTCATGCAGTTGGCATGGCTCCCTTAGTGCCCCTTAGATGGAGCACAATCTTCACATGTATAACTTGTTACCGCATTCTTCATTCGTTTTGCATCATTTATAAATTCTTTGGAGGGAGAGTAATACTTTGGAAACCTCATCCAAAAACAACCTTGCTCTCTTTCCTCAGTATCACTTTTTCCCCGCTATTGAAATTGCAGACAAGCTAACACCAAAATGAACCTTTAGCCCAGTTTTAAAAAGAGATCTTAATATGGTGGACCTTTAACATGAAACCATTAATCTCAAAGACCTTCAGGACATCAATGCTATGCCCCATTTTAATGAACTGAACAGGATTTTAACCTAGATGTTGCTTTGAATAGAACACATGAAAATAGCCCTGTGCAAGACCCATGCAGCTTGCCCCAGTGTTGTCTGCAAAAAATGTTTTCCACACGCAACTCTTGCAAGTATTTGCTTGTTGAAGCAGTACCAATTATAATAACATATCCATGTTGTCAATGTGATTAACTTTTCATGAGTTCTTGCACCATCTGAAATTAGCCTGAGCAAAGATCATGTCCATGCATTTTCGATAGGACAGCCTGAAAGACTTGTGGCTCAAAAGTGGGTTGTCCATTTCTAAAATGCAAAGTGGAAGATGCAGAAAGAGGTCACACTCATCCAGAAAGCCCTCTACAATAGAAGTGAAGAGGCAATGGGTGGAGGTGGCCAGGGCAATTAATGTGCTCATGAGCTATTCAGCGCTTGACGTCCTGTTTTGCAAAAACTGCCAAAATGTTTGGCCTGGAAGTCAGCCTGAAGAAAACTGAGGTCCTCCATCAGCCAGCTCCCCACCATGACTACCAGCCCCCCCACATCTCCATTGGGCACACAAAACTCAAAACGGTCAACCAGTTTACCTATCTCGGCTGCACCATTTCATCAGATGCAAGGATCAACAACGAGATATACAACAGACTCGCCAAGGCAAATAGCGCCTTTGGAAGACTACACAAAAGAGTCTGGAAAAACAACCAACTCAAAAACCTCACAAAGATAAGCGTATACAGAGCCGTTGTCAAACACACACTCCTGTTCGGCTCCGAATCATGGGTCCTCTACCGGCATCACCTACGGCTCCTAGAACGCAGAGGTCGACAGCATCGAGTCCACGCTGCTGAAGATCCAGCTGCGCTGGGTGGGTCACGTCTCCAGAATGGAGGACCATCGCCTTCCCAAGATCATGTTATATGGCGAGCTCTCCACTGGCCACCGTGACAGAGGTGCACCAAAGAAAAGGTACAAGGACTGCCTAAAGAAATCTCTTGGTGCCTGCCACATTGACCACCGCCAGTGGGCTGATATCGCCTCAAACCGTGCATCTTGGCGCCTCACAGTTCGGCGGGCAGCAACCTCCTTTGAAGAAGACCGCAGAGCCCACCTCACTGACAAAAGGCAAAGGAGGAAAAACCCAACACCCAACCCCAACCACACAATTTTCCCCTGCAACCTCTGCAACCGTGTCTGCCTGTCCCACATCGGACTTGTCAGCCACAAACGAGCCTGCAGCTGACGAGGACTTTTACCCCCTCCATAAATCTTTGTCCGCGAAGCCAAGCCAAAAAAGCACACATGGTCTCTGGCATCAGCTCCCAATGATTCCTATTTTCAATGAAAATTATTATTCATAGTAACATTAAATTCTATCAAACCATTTGCTGGACTAATCCACATTAGGATTTGAGCTAGTGGATATGATTATCATTTGGTCTCTTTTTCTTCTTTTGATTGTGATATTTCAGCCATTGATCGACCATTAGTATTTCTTGGGTCTGTAAAATTATTAAAGTACAAGTGTACCATCAGGTTAATAGGACAGGGCAGGGAAGAGGATCAGATGTAATGCATTTGAATCTTATTATGCAGAAATGAGTGTGGGATGGGAGCTCAGTGGGAAGAAAGATAAAATATTTGGCTTAACCTTACTGTTGATTTCAATGAACTCCAAACCTCTGCTGAGTAGTAGATTTCAAGAGAATAGGTACATCCTGAGAGTCCACCTTCCTTCCCCTCTACATCCTGAGAGACCTTCTTCCTTCCGCTCTACTTCCTGTGAGTCCACCTTCCTTCCCCTCTACTTCCTGTGTGTCCACCTTCCTTCCCCTCTACGACCTGAGAGTCCACCTTCCTTCCCCTCCACATCCGAAGAACCCACCTTCCTTCCCCTCTACATCCTGAGAGTCCACCTTCCATCCCCTCTACTTCTTGAGAGTCCACCTTCTCTCCCCTCTACATCCTGGGAGTCCATCCTCCTTCACCTCTACATCCTGAGAGTCTACCTTCCTTTCCCTCTACATCCAGAGAGTCCTCCTTCCTTCCCCTCTACATCCTGAGAGTCCACCTTCCTTCCCCTCTACATCCAGAGTCCACCTTCTTTCCCCTCTACTTCTTGAGAGTCCACCTTCTCTCCCCTCTACATCCTGGGAGTCCATCCTCCTTCACCTCTACTTCCTGCGAATCCACCTTCCTTCCCCTTTACATCCAGAGAGCCCACCTTCCTTCCCCTCTACTTCCTGAGAGTCCACCTTCCTTCCCCTCTACACCCTGAGAGTCTACCTTCCTTCCCCTCTACATGCTGAGAGTCCACCTTCCTTCCCCTCTGCATCCTGAGAGTCCACCTTCCTTCCCCTCTACATCCTGAGAGTCCATCTTTTTTCCCCTCTGCATCCTGAGACTCCATCTTTTTTCCCCTCTGCATCCTGCTTCTCCTCCCTTCTGCAAAGGCAGTAGAGTTCTGTATCTTTGTCCCACCAACCACATTTAATCCACCTGGCATAGTGACTGACATTTGGCCAGCCCAGCAAGTGACAGATTCATGTCAGCTTATCTGGTTTTTAGTGCTGGCTGTGGTTACATCCTATTTGCATATTCAAGGTTGATAGCTTTACCAGTTTACAAAGGACAGAAATCAGCCCTGACCAGGTGCCCTTGGGCTTTAGGAAGGTCTGCAATTTGCATAAATCTGTAAACTAATACTGGCAGATGCACCCTAATCAAGGGTGAAGAATATTTCGCCCATTGTCAAACTTCAAATATAATGGCGTTTGAGTGATTGGAGATCGTCGCAGACACGTGAATCCAATAAATCAGATGTACGTCTGGCACAAACTGCAACAGAAGCACACAGGAGACTGCAGATGCTTTAGTCTTGATGAAGGGTTTCAGCCTGAAACATTGATCGTTCTTTTTCTCCTCTTGATGCTGCTTGAGCAGTTGAACTGCTCAGGCAGATTGTGTTTTGCTTCAGGAGCAAATGCGTCAGCAAATAAACATCCAGTGTTGAAGTGAAAGACAGGGAAAGAGGTCAGAGATGAAATAATCTGAGCCAAACAAATGTTCAACTGAAGACAAGAGTATATTTCACTGCTTTAGTTCATCCCATGACACTTTATTTGCAAGAAAATACTTTTTAAAATGTAGTCACTCATATATAGGAAATTCAAATTTTGTGCATTTTAAGCTTCCATGTAACAATGACCAGATAATTTACTTTGAGATATTCTTCTTTGGCTTGGCTTCGCGGATGAAGATTAATGGAGGGGTAATGTCCACGTCAGCTGCAGGCTCGTTGGTGGCTGACAAGTCCGATGCGGGACAGGCAGACACGGTTGCAGCGGTTGTAAGGGAAAATGGGTTGGTTGGGGTTGGGTGTTGGGTTTTTCCTCCTTATTAGCCAGCACATTGCAGTAAACTTTACTGCACGTTGGCACTCAAGTACCATGGAATTACTGATGAAAGTAGTGTGTTTACAAAATATGAAAAGTATTCAGCAATGGTCTTATTCAAGGAACCTCACTTCTGATTATAGAATTCCACAGAGGCTTAGGAAACAGGTTTTTGTGCTATATGCTCTGGAGCCGGGCCTAGAACCTCGAGTCAAAGGTAAGTGTGATACCAACTGAACCACATGACCACAGTGTAAGCTGTTCCCGGAGGAACACTATCCAGCACCAAGCCAAAATAAAATATTTCATTTGGAACTGTGGGTGGGATGAGGATGGTGACCAGGAAGGAATCAGTTTAATAGCTGGAAATTTCAAGTTACCAGAAAGTGACTTGAAAGTAATGCCTCTGCCCGGAAGAGATTTCTTGTTAATGGAAAACTGTTTTCTGACTCAGTTTGTGAAGACTCAACAAGCAGAAAGACATCCAGTGTTTGAATATGAGTAAATATAGTGATGATCAAATCACCACCGTAGAGTTAGGTAAGGCTTTCTGCATCAATGATCATTGTTCAGTCACTCCTTGTGAAATGCCTGTGGCTCAGCAGCTACATTCATTGCCTGATGGATTTCTCCACAAACAATAAATCTGTGTTGCCTTTCTCAAGGCAGCATATAGTGCAGTAATGAAAGAGCAGAATGTGGTTGGTGGTGCCATCTTTCACAGGATTGACCTTTTCCTTGCATTGGCCCACACTGGTCCATTTCATTTAGAGATTTTCTTTCCATAAATCTTTTGTTTCTTCCTTTCGGGGAGTTTGTGGCACCATCTTCTACATGAAATACCAAACCACTGAAATTTCAATTTAATAGATAAGATGGCATTGTATCATTTTGGAAAATAACAGGGTGATCTCCATTGGACCCTGGGCAATAGTTATCACATCTACAAATAGATTACATGGGTTTTAAACTCAATGCTGTCTGTGGGATTACACTTTAAAAAAATGTTTGACTGCTTTTCTGCATTTATTGAAAACAAGCAGTATAAATCCATACCTTTACACTTTTTAATATAACAAGGGAGCCAAACAAAACTGAAAAATCCCTGCAAGGAAGAAAGAGAAGAATTATGGAAATACATTGGACTAGTTCAAATCCGTGTCAAGTTTATTCTCATCTGATTGCATAATCCAACCCAATGAAATTGTGTTGTTTGGTCCTCAGCGCAAAACAAATACACACCCAGACAATACAGACAAAATATACATGCAGGGAAAGTATTCATTTATACAAATAAATAATTAAATATTGTTTCAGGAATATGTGGTTAATGTGAGCAGTTTAGGAAGATGCTGTTTCTCAGCCTGGTGGTGACCTCCAATCCATTTCTTTGCAGCAACCATTCCACACTGAGATGCTGCCAGCCGGGATGCTCTTGATAGAGCTAATTTAGAAGGTTGACATAATGGTGTTTGCCCAGATCAATCTTCTTGAGAAGTAATCACTCTTGTGCCTTCCTGATGAGTGAGATGTTGTGCGTCCACAATAGATCACCAGTTAAGTGAACTCCAAGGAACTTTGTTATCTCCACTCTCTCCACCACAGTTGTTGATATGTAGAGAAGGATATCAGTTAAAAAATTGTAAAACTACAAATAGAAAAATTACAAATCCATTATACACTTCATGAAACCTAGAAACCCCAAAAGAAAAAAGGAAAGACAAGAATGGAAAAGAGAAAAAGCAAAGAAAGCACCACACAGATCTCCAATATTTATTCTATTTCATTCTTTGGAGAAGGTTAATGCAAGTCTCCAAGATTCAAAGATCATCCATAAATTTCTACCTGAAAATCTTAAATATGGGTGCCAAATTTGCAAAAATATATCATATTTATTTCTTAACTTACAAATAGTCTTCTCAAGGGGAGCACAACTATGTATCTCAGCATTCCATTGTGCCATACCTAAATGTGAATTAAATTTCCAAGTAATTGCTATACATTTTCTTGCCAGTGCTAATGCTGTTTTGACAAATTCTGTTTGGTATTTAGATAATTTCAGTTTTGGTCTTATACCTACAATATTCCCCAATGAAAATAGTTCTGGATTTTGTGGAAACCTAATTCCTGTAACCTTTTCTAAAGAAAATTCCAAAATCTGTCCTAAAAGGTCTCAACTTGGGGCATGACCAAATTGATTGTAAAAAAAAAGTACTTACATCTTCACCTCATCTAAAGCACTGATCTGATAAATCTGACTTCAACCCCTTTCATTTCTGCAACGTGAGATATAATTGATGTAAAAGTTATATTGAACCAACCTGTACCTTACATTTCATGCATTTGTCATACTATCCTTACAAAGATCAGAGCAATTTTGTTCATCAATTCTAACATTTAAATCTGATTCCCATTTCTGTCTGGATTTACAAACCCCCTGTTTAAGAGTTCCCATTTGAAGTAGTAAATTGTATCAAGATGAATATTTTCTCCAAGAATATCTTTTTCAAATGTTGCCAATATTGATACCTCAGAAGTTCTTTCAGGAATTAAATATAAAAGAAAATTTCTTTGGAAGGGTCTCCAAAAATTAACATGAAAATATGAATTAGGAGGATTACAACTTCCAAATTAAAAAAAAATTATCATCAAGCAGCACAAACAAGATTTCTTGCTTCCTTTTTTGAGGAAGGAGAGAAACCTACAAGGCCAAAAATAGAATGGGAGAAAATAGGAGAGAGAGTAGCAGAGGATTTTAATATACAAATGGGAAGTGAAGTTAACATCCAGTGAGAAAGCCC
Organism: Narcine bancroftii; assembly: GCF_036971445.1. Lineage (NCBI taxonomy): Eukaryota > Metazoa > Chordata > Chondrichthyes > Torpediniformes > Narcinidae > Narcine > Narcine bancroftii. The sequence goes on along the minus strand of NC_091471.1, from coordinate 202,140,635 downwards.
TTTTCTTAAAACATATGGCTAATATTTGAAACAAGATAAATGGTGAAATTGGATCAAGGGGAGGCTTATCAACCAAAATGCCTTTGATTCAAAATAGACATTCCTTTTACAATGGGTAACCAATTTGTAGATATCTAGTCTTGTAATATTGTTATGAAGGATCAATTAAAAATAAGTCTGGAATACTTAATAACACACTCTGTCATCTGCAAACTTGACACTGTTGGAGCTGGATCTGGTGATGCAGTTGTGGGCCAGTAGGATGAACAGGAGTGGCCTGAGCACAGCCCTGAATGTGGGCCAATAAAGTACCAGATTTAAAGGCATTCCTGCTTGATTGAATGGGACTAACATTCATCAAATAAAGAGACACACATTTGGAGCTTCATAAGATAGAAGCACACAATGTGGAATCTGTGGCAACATCTGAATATCTAACATTAGATAGGCATTAAAATTGTAAAGGAAATTACACTCATTGCTTGACTGCTTCCCAGAACCAAGTGTTTTTGCTGGGAGGTAATGTTGCAACCCTAATGAACTCAACATGGTTATCCAACTGCATGAAAACCAATAAGGTCGGGTCAGATACAGCAATGAGCTCTCTGAACCCTTCTCCATTAACAATGGCGTGAAGCAAAGCTGCGTTCTCGCACCAACCCTCTTTTCAATTTTCTTCAGCATGATGCTGAACCAAGCCATGAAAGACCTCAACAATGAAGACGCTGTTTACATCCGGTACCGCACGAACGGCAGTCTCTTCAATCTGAGGCACCTGCAAGCTCACACCAAGATACAAGAGCAACTTGTCCGTGAACTACTCTTTGCAGACGATGCCGCTTTAGTTGCCCATTCAGAGCCAGCTCTTCAGCGCTTGACGTCCTGTTTTGCGGAAACTGCCAAAATGTTTGGCCTGGATGTCAGCCTGAAGAAAACTGAGGTCCTCCATCAGCCAGCTCCGCACCATGACTAACAGCCCCCCCACATCTCCATCGGGCACACAAAACTCAAAACGGTCAACCAGTTTACCTATCTCGGCTGCACCATTTCATCAGATGCAAGGATCGACAACGAGATAGACAACAGACTCGCCAAGGCAAATAGCGCCTTTGGAAGACTACACAAAAGAGTCTGGAAAAACAACCAACTGAAAAACCTCACAAAGATAAGCGTATACAGAGCCGTTGTCATACCCACACTCCTGTTCGGCTCTGAATCATGGGTCCTCTACCGGCATCACCTACAGCTCCTAGAACGCTTTCACCAGCGTTGTCTCCGCTCCATCCTCAACATTAATTGGAGCGACTTCATCCCTAACATCGAAGTACTCGAGATGGCAGAGGCCGACAGCATCGAATCCACGCTGTTGAAGATCCAACTGCGCTGGGTAGGTCACATCTCCTGAATGGAGGACCATCGCCTTCCCAAGATCGTGTTATATGGTAAGCTCTCCACTGGCCATCGTGCCAGAGGTGCACCAAAGAAGAGGTACAAGGACTGCCTAAAGAAATCTCTTGGTGTCTGCCACATTGACCACCGCCAGTGGGCTGATATCGCCTCAAACCGTGCATCTTGGCGCCTCACAGTTCGGCAGGCAGCAACCTCCTTTGAAGAAGACCACAGAGCCCACCTCACTGGCAAAAGTCAAAGGAGAAAAACCCAACACCCAACCCCAACCAACCAATTTTCCCCTGCAACCACTGCAACCATGTCTGCCTGTCCTGCATCGGACTTGTCAGCCAGAAACGAGCCTGCAGCTGACATGGACATTTACCACTCCATAAATCTTCGTCCGCGAAGCCAAGCCAAAGAATGTTGCAACCCTAATGAACTCTGGTTAGATCACACTTATAGAGTATTGCAATCAGTTCTGGTCACTTCATTGCATGAAGAATGTAGATGCTTTAGAGAGGGTGCAGAGATTTACCAGTGTGTTGTCTGGATTGGAGAACATATCTTATGAAGCAAGGTTGACAGAACCAGGGTTATTCTCTTTGGAGAGACATAGAATGAGAGGCAACATAACATTATGAGGGACTGAGATAGGGTGGACAGCCAGCACCTTTTTTCCTGGGATGATAATAGCAAATGCAAAAGGACATCTGTTTAAGGTGATTAGAGGAAAATTTAGGAGAGACAGGCTTTTTTTATATATATTAACTCTGAGTGGTGAGTGCCCAGTATGCATTGCTGGAGGCGGGGGTGGATACTGGAAGAGTTGGAGCTTTCAAAAGAATTTGAGATAGGCCCATGAATGTATGGAAAACAGAGGGTTGTAGGGAAAAATTAGATTGTTGTGGAGTAGGGTTACATAGGTTGGAACAACATTGTGGGCTGAAGGGCCTCTACTGTTCTGTAATATTCTATGTTAGAACCATAGAATGCTACAGCACAGAAAGCAGGCAATTCAGCCCTTCTAGTATATACTGACCATTGTTCAGCTAGTTCCAATAATTCTGGTAAGAACATTCAAACTCTGAACCCTCAAAATCTCACCTTTGAAAGCTTTCCACATGGCAGACACATCCTTGCCAGAAAACAGCTTATTCTAATTGCCACTTCTGAGATCCTTTCTCATTTTCATAAAGTTGGCCTTTCTCCAATTTAGAACCTCAACTCAAGGTCCAGAGCTATTCTTATGCACAAGGAACTTGAAACTAATGACAGTATGGTCACGAGATCTAAAATGCTCATCTACACAGACTTCTACCACCTGACCTGCCTAGTTCTCTAATAGGAGATCAAGTATTTAATCCTCTCTCATTAGTATCTCTGGATATTAGTTTTGAAAACTTTCCTGTGCACATTTGACAAACTCCAAGCCATCCAGTCCTTTTACAATATGGGAGTCCCATTCAGTATGCAGAAAAGTTAAAATCTACTACTACCATAATTTTCTGTTTCTTTGCACCTCCAATTCTCAGACTATTGGGCTGTCTATAATACAAGACCATTGTACTCACACCTTTCCCGTTCCTTAGTTCCACCCATATGACCCCTGTAGGTAAGTTTACAGTGCTGTCCTGTCCATGCACAGCCATGATATTTTCCTTGATTAGCAATGCCACTCCTCTCCCTCTATCACCTCTGAAACATCAGGACCCCAGAACATTGAGCTTCCAGTCTTACAACCAAGTCTCACTTATAGCAATATCATCATAATCCCACATGCAAATCCATGCTCAAAGCTCATCTGCCTTACCAACAATACTCCTCACATTGAAATAGGAGATCACTTCTATCTCATACAATCCTCTGCTTTCTGTCTTTACATGGAACCTTTGCATGACCTTTACTATCCTCTACCTCACTATCTGCTCTATCACTCTGGTTCCCCTCCCCCCACAAATCTAGTTTAAACCCCCCCCCCCCCCCCCCCCCAGAGCAGAACTAGAAAACCTACCCACAAGGATGTTAGTCCCCCTCTAGCTCAGTGCAAACCATCCCATCAGAACAGATCCCACCTTCCCTGGAACAAAGCCCAGTTATCCAGATACATGCAGCCCTCCCTCCTGCACCATCTCTTCAGCCATGTGTTTAAACGACATTATCTTCCTGTTTCTAACCTCACTAGCATGTGGCACGTGTAGCAATCCTGAGATTACCACCCTGGACATCCTGTGCTTCAACTTTGCACCTAACTCCCTAAACTATCCTTGCAAGACATTCTCACCCTATTACCTACATCATTGGTCCCTACATGGACCACAACATCTGGCTGCTCACCCTCCATCCTTAGAATCAGAAGAACCCCATCCAAGTTTATTCAGACCCTGAAACCAGGGAGGCAACAGACCTGGTGTCAGGTCTCCCACAGACCCTCCCATCTGTTCCCCTAACTATCAAATCCCCTACCACTACTGCTCTCCTCTCCTCCCTCCTTCCCTTCTGAGCTGAGGGCTCAGTCTCAGTGCCAAAAGACATGACCACTACAACTTGTCCCTGGTAGATCATTCCCATCAACAGTGTACTTATTATTGATGGGAACAGCCACAGGGGTACTCTGGTCCTTCTGTCTCTTGCCTTTGCCTTCCCTAATAGTTACCTAGATGTCTGCCTCCTGACTCTTAGGGGTGACTGCCTCCCTAAAACTCCTCTCTATCACTGGCTCTGCCTCCCAAATGATCCAAAGTTCATCCAGCTGCAGCTCCAGTTCCCTAACTTGGTTTATCACCTCTTGAAGAGGTGGTCATCAGCAACAAACGTGTTGCCCCTGACTTCCCACATCCTGCAGTCAGAACACTAGACTGCCCTAATAATCTGCCTCCATTACCCAATTCCTCAGTTAATTAACTTGCTTAATTAAATAAACTTACCACTCTTACTTAGTGGAAATAAACACCTCCTTAGCCACTAGAGACATAGCCACTCCATCACTGGCTGCTTTAATAGCCGTCCCTCTTTTTATATGTCCTTATCAATGAACTCAATTGCAGCCTCTTGATTCCAACTCAAGAAGAAACAAGGTCTGCCCTCTCCTTTCCCGTCTTTTAAAAATAATTGAATGATGGCTATTCATAGCACTCACCCACATGCACCCTCCTGACTCCATTTGTGTGTCATTGCATAGTTCCAACAGTGTACAGAGAAAGTTTGATAGCTTTTGACAGCAGGCAAAACAGAGACAGTGTTTTTGCCAATTGTAAAAGCTATGAATGGTGTTTTCTTTATTTTTAAAAAAGGATGTTTAAAAATGATAAACATTTTCAAGTATGATGAAATTAAATGATTAAAAATGTTCAAAAAATCACTAAAACCACTCATATACATAAATAATTAAAAAATAAGCAAACACAATATCAGTAATTTTACCTTTATCTCATATGCTTTGTCCTGCAATCCCATGGTATTACTTAGGGTCTCAGATGCAGATTTGACCTCGCAAAGGATTCATCAGTTGGTTCCCAAATTTGTCTGGAGACAAATGCAAATCAAGCTATTGATTTTTTTTTCTGCTGAATCTGTCACCAATTTCTGGACATCTGTAACTGGAACCACTGACTCATTGAATATAGCAAGAGAAACAAAACTGAATTATTCAGAAAGAAAAAAGGATAAATCAGTTGGAATTGTGAGAGAGTATGACAGCCAATGTTTGGAAGACCACAAATTTGTTCCGCAAGTTTATTCCTTCAATATTTATCAAAGAAGACAGGTAACTTATATGAATTTAATAGGGAACTAGTGGGTGGTGCAGAGATATGTTTATGACACCATTCACATTTGGACCAGAATGATAGTTGAACAGCTGCGCAAACTTATGGTGAATTAACCTCAAGGGCCAGATAAAATCTATCCAAGGATTCGTAAAAAATAAGGAAGGAAACTGCAAAAACACTGACATAAATCTTCCAGAGAGCACTGACTGCTGGACAGGTTTCTTGAGACCAGGAAAGGCAGATGTTACTCCTGTTTTTAAAGTGACAACAAAAGCAACCCAGCATACCAATGAGCCTGACACCCATTCTGGTTAAACTGATGGAATCCTTCATTAATAGCCACAAAAATTTATAAGGTGGCCTTAATGCTATGAAACCTTCTGACCACAAAATCTTTCTGCACCTCCAAAAGTGATGGCATGTGTGCAAAGGAGAAGTCTTTACACAATTTCTGTGATGAAGGGTCTTTCCTCTCCTCTCGTGCAAACATTTGTTAGATTGTCATAGTCACAAAATGCTGTTGTGCTTGTGAGAACAACGAATGATATATAGTACGTTACTCGCCCAGAGGCAGGTCTTCATCATCAATATGAGCCTCAGTGAATGGTGATCACAACCATCAACCCCCTTCATTACCCTGATACAAGAACCTAAAGTCAGAGAAAGACATACTCCTTGTCTTCCAGATATTGCCTTCTCTATAATCCACCCGCAAGGACCAATGTGAGGGAAAAGTACCAGAATTAAAGTCATTTCTGGTCTGGAAGGACAGATAAATCCTCAGGGTCTGATAAAGTATTCCCTCAGTCCTTGAGGGAGCCTGGTATAGAGATTGCAGTGAGCCTGGCAGATATATTTAAGATGTCCTTAGCCACAGGTGAGGAGGGTAGCCCATGTTGTTTCATTGATTTAAAAGGGCTCCAAAAATAACCAAAGAAATTATAGTGGTCAGTGAGCCTGATATCAGTAGTAGGTAAGTTACTGGAAGGTGTTCTAAGAGATTGGATATGCAAGTATTTGGATATTCAAGTCTGATAGTCAACATAGCTTTGTGTGTGGTAGGTTGTGTTTAACAAATCTTACACAGTTTTTCAAAGAAGTTGCCAGGAAAGTTAATGAAGGAAAGACTGTGGATGTTGCCTACATGGACTTTAGTAAGGCCTTTGACAAGGTCCCATATAAAAGGTTCAGTCACTTGCTATTCAGGGTGAGGTAGTAAACTGTATTCAGCATTGGCTTTATGGAAAAAGCCAGAGAGTGATAATGAATAATTACCTCTTTGATAGGAGGCCTGTGACCACTGGTGTTTCTCAAGGATCAGTCCACGGTTGTTTGTCATTTATACCAATGATCTAGTTCAGGGATGGTCAACCTTTTAATTTTATTTTTTTAATTTAGACATACAGTATGGTAACAGGCCATTTCAGCCCATGAGTCCATGCTGGGGGTGAAGGTTAATTGGGTGGCACAGACTCATGGGCCGAAATGGCCTGTTACCGTGCTGTATGTCGAAATTAAAAATTTTAAATAAAATGGTTGGCCACCCCTGATCTAGATGATGTGTTCAACTGGTTTAGCAAGTTGCAGATGGCGCAAATATTGGAGGTGTAGTGGACCTTCTCAGAGCTTGTGATACTGCCTTTGGGACAGGAATTAGGATGGCGCTAAGATCAGCCAGGGCTAAACTCTCCTGTCCAATCCAGAAGGCAAAGTGAGGGTACGCACAGAAGATCCACAAACAGCTGTGCGACACCAGTGACATGAGGTGTATGTGGTATCAAGACTATTACTAATCACAAGTCAGCCTTGTAAGTTAAGGACAATGACGCCTCCCTTTCAGACAGACTGAACACCTTCTATGGATGGTTTGATGAGAAGAACAAGATGATGCCAAAGAAAGCCCCGTGTCTCCCTGATGAACAGAACCCATGCATAGCCGCAGACGAGGTGAGGAGAACCCTATCCAAGGTGAACCCATACAAGGCACCGAACCCAGACAACATACCTGGACTGCATTGACCAATTGACAGATGTCTTCACGGATATCTTCAACACCTCAATGCAGCAGTCCCTCATTCCCACAGATTTCAAAACAGCCACCATCATCCTGATACCCAAGAGGGCAACAATAATAGGCCTCAATATCTATCGCCCTGCGGCAGTGACCTGCACCATTATGAAATGCTTAGAATGTCTAGTAATGAAATGCATTAAAGCACACATCCCAGAGATGCTGGAGCCACTCAATTCACCTATGCTAGAAATTGTTATGTCTGTGTTACGCGGGTGGCTTCTTAAATAACATAGAGATGCAAGATACAAATAACAAAAGAGACTTTACTTATTGATGCCTTCCACCACCTCAGGAAACTGTTCACACACTCACATATACATATACATACACCACACAGTGGTGCATTACAGTTACTACAGTGGAAGGGTGTATTCTTACACTTACAAAATAGTTCACATTATCCTTCATTCTCAAGATAAAGAAAAATGTAATGTTCTTTATTACTTTCTTTCTAGTGCAATTTAAGTAACTGAACTTGTGCATTAGTTTATTTACACAACTATTTTTAAATAGTTCTTATCGATATCACATTGGTGGCAGTGTGTTGCTTCACCATCTTGTGATCTGGCTGTGAGACCCAGAATTACTGGTCTGTCTTCATCTACCATGTAGAACATATAGAGGAAATTTTTCCCTTATGGCAGCCGTTGATCTTAGCTATAGGCCATTAATGTGACATTTGCTGTTTCCAATGCACCATAGTTTGGATAATCTTTTATTGTGTTCTCTGGGAACATCTGGCTGTAGAGTCTGAATGGAAAGACGTTGCTTTGTGATCCAGTATCCAGCTTCACCTTTAGGTTAAATATCGTAGGTTTGTTCTGGATTGCCCTTTGTATTTGGATCCATATGTGCAACTCACTTCCTTCTTTCATCTCACCCATCATCCCGTGAAGGTGCACGGATTCTATGTCCAATATGTCATTGTTGGGGGGTAGGGTGTGGCGAGAAGGCATAGGAAGAAGACGTGTAATTCCACCTCTTCCCAGTTGAACTATTCAATGCCCGAATTGAAAAGTCTGAAAAGTATTTTTTAAAAGATTCTGAAGGTGTCTGAAGATGGAAGATAGATAATGGCTACAAATGTGAAGAAAACAAAAGCTCAACTACAAAAGAAATGACCTTTTAAAAGTGCTGAAGAACTGAGGCCTACTTACCAGAGAGAAGCCACAGAATCGATTGATCCTGCTCCTAAAGCCCAACTAATTCCTGGATGGATGAGTATAACGCTGGCGCCCATCCTGCAACTACAAGATAGCGCTGGCAATGTTACCCGCCTGGATGACTCTGAAACGCGTGCCCATCATGTCAGGCGCTTGAGCGAGGCAGACGAGTGCAGTCTTCTGAAGTTAACTCGTGGTCCTGCTATTGTGCTTGGCGGCCCCGAGATGCACAGTGGTGCATCACGCCCGTGCAGTCAACAGCACTATGGGGCATGTGCTGAATGGCACGTGTGTGTGAGCTAGATGTCAGGGGTGCCTGACTGATGCCGGGCTAAAGAAGTCAGCCTGGCGTTGGCGGGGGTCCAAACCCACAGTCGAACGGCCCAACCGGCAGCAAGTGCAGGTGAAGAGGAGGAAGGAAGTCCTGCCTTGTTAGAGTCAAAGGAATATGAAGATCTTACCACAGCCACTGGAGTTAAAGAAGGTAGACCTAAAGGAGGTGGAATGGGGGAATCAAGATTTGAAGCTGTTTTTACTGTTTTGGAAGGTATTGCCCAACAAATGGAAAATATGTCAACACAGATGACTTCTTAGATGAACCAGGGATTTATGGACATGAAAGTTAAAATGAATAATATCTGTGAAGAAGTGTTGTCTGTAAAGAAGGATATGTCTGTTGTTAAGACTGATGTTAATAAATGTTTGAAAGCAGTGGATACAGTACAAGATAATTTTCAGAAAATTGAAGAGGCATTTCAAGAATGTAGAGATCAAGTGGAGCAGATTAGAGAAAAAATAGAGAAAGTGGAAGACTCATTTGTTGGGTGGGAGATCCAGAAGAGAGAGTTGTTGAAAAAGATTGATTCTTTGGAAAATCAAGGTCGACGGAATAATGTGAAAATAGTAGGACTTCCAGAAGATATTGAAGGCTCAGATCTGGTGAAGTTTTTTAAAAAGAGGATTCCAGATGTGCTGGGCTGGGTATTGATTTTTTTCCTGATGGCTTGGAATTGGTCAGAGCACATAGGGCATTGAGAAAGAAACCTTACCTGGGTCAGCCGCCTAGAGCTGTCCTTATTCGATGTTTGAGATATCAGGACAGAGAGATAATTTTGTGGATTTCTGTCCAGAAAGTTCAACAAAATCAGGCTCCAGTGATGGTTCAGGGCAGTAGGGTGTTTTTTTATGCTGACCTGAGTCAGGAGATTATCAAGAGGTGTAAGGAATTTAATTCAGCTAAAGAGGTGTTGTGGAGAAAGGGGTATAAGTTTACTTTTTGATACCCTGCTGTGTTGAAAGTTTTCTCTGGGAATTATTAATCTCAGTCTTTTGAGAATGATCATGATGCATTAATCTTTGTCAATTATTTGCCAGATGTGCAGGGATCTGATCAACCACAGTCACCCAAGAGGAGAGCATCTGATAAGAGGAATGGGAATGGGAATGGAAAGAAGGGAGAATTAATACAAAGTCTGCTCGGCAATCTTTAGGACTGGAATCAATGGGATGAATTTGATTGAGATGAATAATTGTTGAGAAGTTCGGCTGGGGGGGGGGTTTAATGACTCTGATACTTTAGAAATTCATCTGCCACTAGTAGATTTATCCACACCTAGTTAATTGGGGAGTTACTACAGTTTACCTATCTCGGCTGCACCATTTCATCAGATGCAAGGATCGACAATGAGATAGACAACAGACTCGCCAAGGCAAATAGCGCCTTTGGAAGACTACACAAAAGAGTCTGGAAAAACAACCAACTGAAAAACCTCACAAAGATAAGCGTATACAGAGCCGTTGTCATACCCACACCCCTGTTCGGCTCCGAATCATGGGTCCTCTACCGGCACCACCTACGGCTCCTAGAACGCTTCCACCAGCGTTGTCTCCGCTCCATCCTCAACATCCATTGGAGCGCTTACATCCCTAACGTCGAAGTACTCGAGATGGCAGAGGTCGACAGCATCGAGTCCACGCTGCTGAAGATCCAGCTGCGCTGGATGGGTCACGTCTCCAGAATGGAGGACCATCGCCTTCCCAAGATCGTGTTATATGGCGAGCTCTCCACTGGCCACCGTGACAGAGGTGCACCAAAGAAAAGGTACAAGGACTGCCTAAAGAAATCTCTTGGTGCCTGCCACATTGACCACCGCCAGTGGGCTGATAACGCCTCAAACCGTGCATCTTGGCGCCTCACAGTTTGGCGGGCAGCAACCTCCTTTGAAGAAGACCGCAGAGCCCACCTCACTGACAAAAGGCAAAGGAGGAAAAACCCAACACCCAACCCCAACCAACCAATTTTCCCCTGCAACCGCTGCAATCGTGTCTGCCTGTCCCGCATCGGACTTGTCAGCCACAAACGAGCCTGCAGCTGACGTGGACTTTTTACCCCCTCCATAAATCTTCGTCCGCGAAGCCAAGCCAAAGACATTGGTATAGTTTTGGGGAGTTTTTTTGTATTTTATTTAAAGGAAGTTTTTTATTGTTTGAGGAAGGGGATCCTTTTTTATATAATTGTTAACTGTGTGGGTAGTATAAGTTTTTTTTAAGTAAAGTATGACTAATTTGAATTTTGCGACTTTTCATGTACAGGGTCTGAATAATCTGATCAAGTGTAAGAATGTGTTATCTTATATTAAAAAGATGAAGGTTGATATTGCTTTTTTACAAGAAACATATATAACCAAGAATATTTAAAATTGAAAAGAGACTGGGTAGGTCATGTAGTTACTTCATCTTTTAATTCTAAGGCGCAAGGAATGGCGATTCTGGTGAACAAGATGATACCGTTAGAACTGGAATAATTTTCTGAAACAGCTTGTAGAGTTTTAACGGTGAATTGTAAGATTTTTCCAGAATCATGGACATTGTTGAATGTTTATGCACCCAATGTAGATGACGAGCGATTTATATCTAAAGCTTTTTTAACATTAAACCAGGCTAATGAAAATATTTTAATTGGAGGATATTTTAACTGTGTTTTGGACCCATTATTGGATAAATCTCCAAAAAACATAAAGGGCTGTACAGATGGCATTTTTTTTTTTTTTAATTTTTTATTTTTCACACCATAAATCACATTAGCCATGATGTACACTTTTTCTTTTTCACACATATACAGTGACTTTTTCTCCCCCCCCTCCCTCCTCTCAAGCAACCCCCCACCCACCCCTCTCATCCATTTTAGGTATACAATCTAGGTTGCATTAAACCCGTCAGACAATGTTTTCATTCAACAAAAATACTGAGTCCATTCTTTTCTTTCCTTCTCCTTCCATCAACTTAGGTAATGTTTGTCCCCGGTAAGTTTTCGCTATTGTATTTAATGTAAGGCTCCCATACTTGTTCGAATATTTCAATATTATTTCTTAAACTATATGTTATTTTTTCTAATGGAATACATTTATTCATTTCTATATACCATTGTTGTATTTTCAAATTATCTTCCAATTTCCAGGTTGACATAATACATTTTTTTGCTACGGCTAGGGCTATCTTAACAAATCTTTTTTGTGCATCCTCCAAATCAATTCCAAATTCTTTGTTTTTTATGTTACTTAGGAGAAAGATCTCTGGATTCTTTGGTATATTGTTTTCTGTTATTTTATTTAATATCTGATTGAGATCATCCCAAAATTTTTCTACTCTCTCACATGTCCAGATTGCATGAATTGTTGTTCCCATTTCTTTTTTACATCGAAAACATCTATCAGATACTGTTGGGTCCCATTTATTTAACTTTTGCGGTGTAATGTATAGTCTGTGTAACCAATTATATTGTATCATACGTAGCCTCGTATTTATTGTATTTCTCATCGTTCCAGAACATAATTTCTCCCATGTTTCCTTTTTTATCTTTATATTTAAATCTTGTTCCCATTTTTGTTTAGTTTTACCATTTGTTTCCTCATTCTCCTTTTCTTGCAGTTTAATATACATATTTGTTATAAATCTTTTGATTAACATTGTATCTGTAATCACATATTCAAGGTTACTTCCCTCTGGTAAACTCAAATTGCTTCCTAATTTATCTTTCAAGTAGGATCTCAGTTGGTAATATGCCAGCGCTGTATCTCCAGTTATATTGTACTTATCTCTCATTTGTTCAAAGGATAAGAATCTACTTCCTGAAAAACAATTTTCTATTCTTTTAATCCCTTTTTTTTCCCATTCTCTAAAGGAAAGGTTATCTATTGTAAAAGGGAGTAGCTTATTTTGCGTCAATATTAGTTTTGGTAATTGATAATTTGTTTTATTTCTTTCTACATGAATCTTCTTCCAAATATTGAGGAGATGATGTAATACTGGAGAAGTTCTATGTTGTACCAATTTTTCGTCCCATTTATATAATATGTGTTTAGGTATCTTTTCCCCTATTTTATCTAATTCTAATCTCGTCCAGTCTGGTTTTTCCCTTGTTTGATAAAAATCTGATAGGTATCTTAATTGTGCGGCTCTATAATAATTTTTGAAGTTTGGCAATTGTAAGCCTCCTTGTTTATACCATTCTGTTAATTTATCTAGTGCTATCCTCGGTTTCCCCCCTCTCCATAAAAATTTCCTTATTATTTTCTTTAACTCTTTGAAGAATTTTTCTGTCAGTTGTATTGGCAATGCCTGAAATAAGTATAATATCCTTGGAAAAATGTTCATTTTAATACAGTTTATCCTTCCTATCAGTGTTAGTGGTAGATCTTTCCAATGCTCTAAATCGTCCTGTAATTTTTTCATTAGTGGATTGTAATTGAGTTTATATAATTGGCCTAGATTTTTGTTTATTTGTACACCTAGGTATCTTATTGCCTGCATTTGCCATCTGAATGGAGATTCCTTCTTAAATTTTGAGAAATCTGCATTATTCATAGCCATTGCTTCACTTTTATTTACGTTTATCTTGTAACCCGACACTTCTCCATATTCCTTCAATTTCTTATATAATTCTTTTATTGATAGTTCTGGTTCTGTTAAGTACACTATAACATCATCCGCAAATAAACTGATTTTATATTCCCTGTCTTTTATTTTTATTCCTTTTATATTATTATCTATTCTTATCAATTCTGCTAGTGGTTCTATAGCTAGCGCAAACAATAAAGGTGATAGTGGGCATCCCTGCCGCGTTGACCTGCTTAAGTTAAATTGCTTTGATACATGTCCATTTACTGTCACTTTCGCTAACGGTCCCTTATATAATGCTTTAATCCAATTAATATACTTCTCTGGTAAACGGAATTTTTGCAATACTTTGAACAAATAATTCCATTCTACTCTGTCGAAGGCCTTCTCTGCGTCTAAAGCAACTGCTACTGTAGGTGCTTTATTTCCTTCTACTGCATGAATTAAGTTAATAAATTTACAAATATTGTTTGTTGTGCGTCTTTTTTTGATAAATCCAGTTTGGTCTAAATTTACCATTTTCGGTACCTGTTCTGCTAATCTGTTTGCTAATAGTTTAGCTATTATCTTATAATCTGTGTTTAGCAAAGATATTGGTCTATATGACGCTGGTGAGAGTGGATCTTTCCCTTGTTTTAGTATTACTGTAATTATTGCTGTTTTACATGAAACTGGTAAGTTTTGTGTCTCATCAATCTGGTTGATTACATCCAGGAGGGGCGGTATTAATAAGTCTTTAAATGTTTTGTAGAATTCTATTGGAAATCCATCCTCTCCTGGTGTCTTATTATTTGGTAATTTTTTTATTATCTCTTGTATTTCTACTGTTCCAAATGGTTCTGTTAATTTATTTTGTTCCTCTATTTGTAGTTTTGGTAGTTCAATTTTAGTCAAAAATTCATCTATTTTCCCTTCTTTCCCTTCGTTTTCAGTTCGGTATAATTGTTCATAGAATTCTCTAAAGTTTTCCTTAATTTCTTTTGGATTATATGTAATTTGTTTGTCTTTTTTCCTTGATGCCAATACCATTTTCTTAGCTTGCTCTGTCTTAAGCTGCCATGCTAGGATTTTGTGCGTTTTTTCACCTAGTTCATAATATTTCTGTTTTGTCTTCATTATATTCTTCTCTACCTTATATGTTTGCAATGTTTCATATTTTATTTTTTTATCCGCCAATTCTCTTCTTTTAGTTGTATCTTCCTTCATTGCTAATTTTTTTTCTATGTTTACTATTTCCCTTTCCAACTGCTCTGCTTCCTGATTATAGTCCTTCTTCATCTTGGTTACATAACTTATTATTTGCCCTCTAATGAATGCTTTCATTGCGTCCCATAGTATAAACTTATCTTCCACTGATTCCGTATTTACTTCAAAATACATTTTTAATTGTTTTTCAATAAATTCTCTAAAATCCTGTCTTTTAAGTAGCATGGGGTTTAATCTCCATCTATACATTCTTGGAGGGATGTCCTCTAGCTTTACTGTCAATATTAAGGGTGAATGGCCCGATAGCATTCTCGCTTTATATTCTGTTTTTCTTACTCTATCCTGCATACTAGCTGATAACAAAAATAGGTCTATTCTTGAGTATGTTTTATGTCTAGCCGAGTAGTATGAGTATTCCTTTTCTTTTGGGTTTTGTTTCCTCCATATATCCAAAAGTTTCATTTCTTGCATTGATTTAATTATAAATTTGGTTACTTTGTTCTTCCTGTTAATTTTTTTCCCCATTTTATCCATATTTGGATCCAAATTCAGGTTGAAATCCCCTCCTATTAGTATGTTCCCTTGCGTATTAGCTACCTTCAAAAAGATATCTTGCATAAACTTTTGATCTTCTTCGTTAGGTGAATATACATTAAGTAGATTCCAAAACTCCGAATATATCTGACATTTTATCATAACATTTCTCCCTGTTGGATGTATTATTTCCTCTTCTATTTTAAATGGCACATTTTTACTAATTAATATAGCCACTCCTCTTGCTTTTGAATTATACGATGCTGCTGTTACATGTCCTACCCAATCTCTCTTTAATTTCTTGTGCTCCAATTCAGTTAAGTGTGTTTCTTGGACAAATGCTATATCAATTTTTTCCTTTTTCAGTAAATTTAGTAGTTTCTTCCTTTTAATTTGGTTATGTATTCCATTAATATTTAAAGTCATATAGTTCAGCGTAGCCATTTTATATTTTGTTTATCTTCTCTTTCCGTTTTTCCATCATTACCTTTCCTCCTTTTCCATTTCTGTTTTCTTATTTTCAACTCTTTATAAGACAACATTCCTACAACATCCAACATTTTCCTTATTCTCCTATTTATATCTTCTTTATCCCCAATCTCCCCTTCCCCTCCTGAGTTGTCCTTTATCCCTTGTCGGATAACCGCATCTCCCCTCTCCATTTGGGTTTGCGAATCCACTCGCAAGCGTCAACTGATTTTGCAGTGACCGCTATTTCCCCCCACCCAGCTCCCCCCACCCAGCCCCCCCCAGAAAAGATTTCACTTTTCATATGTCACAAAGGTCACTCTTTTAATTCCCTTCTTATTCTCTCTATTCCATTACCTTCCCTTATTAATTCTTGTCTATACTATCTATATTTTCCTCTGTACAGATACATTCACGTATGCACATTGTCTCTAATCACTCTTATACCTCTTTACCCGCATACATATCAATCGTGATAATTTTTACTCTCATTACCCGTCTTCATCCCTCAGTCTATTTTTGTCTTTACCCACATACATATCAATCGTGATCATTTTTACTCTCATTACCCTTCTTCATCCCTCAGTCTATTTTTGTAATTGTTCTGCAAATTTTCGTGCTTCTTCTGGATCCGAGAATAGTCTGTTTTGTTGTCCTGGAATAAATATTTTCAATACCGCTGGATGCTTTAGTATAAATTTATACCCTTTCTTCCATAAAATCGCCTTTGCTGTATTGAACTCTTTTCTCTTCTTTAGGAGTTCAAAACTTATATCTGGATAAATGAAGATTTTTTGCCCTTTATACTCCAGTGGTTTGTTGCCCTCTCTTACTTTTTCCATTGTCTTCTCCAGTACCTTTTCTCTTGTAGTATATCTTAGGAATTTTACTAAAATAGATCTTGGTTTTTGTTGTGGTTGTGGTTTAAAGGCCAATGCTCTATGTGCCCTTTCTATTTCCATTTCTTGCTGTAGTTCTGGACATCCTAGGGTCTTAGGGGTCCAATCTTTTATAAACTCCCTCATATTATTGCCTTCTTCATCTTCCTTAAGGCCCACTATCTTTATGTTATTTCTTCTGTTATAATTTTCCATTATATCTATTTTTTGAGCTAGTAGTTCTTGTGTCTCTTTAGTTTTTTTATTAGATTCCTCCAATTTCTTTTTTAAGTCTTCTACCTCCATTTCTGCTGCTACTGCCCGCTCTTCCATCTTGTCCATTTTCTTTCCCATTTCTGTTAAGGTCATATCTATTTTATTCACTTTCTCTTCTGTGTTGTTTATTCTTCTTCTTAAATCATTAAATTCCTGTGCTTGCCATTCTTTAAATGACTCCATGTATCCTCTAACAAGAGAAAGTATATCCTTTACCTTGCCTTTCCCTTCTTCTATTTCACTGTACTCTTCCTCTTCTTCTTCCTCTGGGTTGGCCATCTGTTGTTTCTTTGTTGCCCTTTTCTTCTCTTCTTTCTTGTTTTCATTGTCTTCTGTGGTCTCTTCTTGCTGCAGGTGTTCTGCAGCTGTCGTTGCCGGCTGTGGAGATCGACTCCCCAGCTGGTCCCCCCTCCCGTCGGTGTGTTTTTTTTCATGCGCGGTTGCGCACTTTTACTCGGCTCTGCGAGCCATTTTTGTAGTCCTATTTCTACCGACCTGAGGAAGCGGGCTTCTCTCTCCACAGCGGGCCTCTTCGGACAGGTAAGGCCTTCTCCTTCTTCCTCCGTTGTCTTCTCTTCCTCTCTTCTTACCGTTGATTTTGATTTTTCTTTTTTTGTCGCCATCTTCTTTCCACCTTTATACTCACTTTTCTTTAACTTTTATTTCTGTGCCTTTGTATTTTCTCTTGTTTTTCCCGACTTTTCTGGAGAGGGCTGGAGTTCACGGTCCGGCCACTACTCCATCACGTGACTCCTCCTACAGATGGCATCTTTGATGAAAGACCTGAATTTGGTAGAAATTTGGAGAAGATCAAATCTAACAGAAAAACTTTTTTTTTATTCTTCAAGACATGACTTTTTTTCTGGAATAGATTTGTTTTTAGTATCAGCACATCTTCCAGCTCAAATTATTCAGGCTGAATATAAGAGCAGGATTGTGTCCAATCATTCTGTGCTATTTATATCTTGTGTTGGTTCTGGAGTTATGCAATTAACTTATCGGTAGAGATTTAACGCAATGTTATTGAAAAAATTTGAGTTCATTAGCTATATTAAGGAACAAATTGCTTCTTTTTTTAAGTATAAACATTAATTCAGTACAGAGTAATTTTATTTTGTGGGCTGCTTTGAAAGCATATTTTTGGGGTCAATTTATTAGTTATTCAACAAAAATTAAAAAACAACATTTGGTAGAAAGTTTGACATTGGAGAAACAGATAACTGAGTTGGAAAAAGACTTTCAGAAGAATACTACTGAGGATAAAAAGGCAGCATTGACTCAGTTAAAACTTCATTATAATACATTGCAAACATATCAATATGAGCGGTTAATTCAAAGATCTAAACAGTGTTATTATGAATTAGGAGATAGAGCTAATAATGTATTATTTTGGCAGTTGAAGACTGAACAAGTTTTGAGAACTATTAATGCTGTTAAAAAGAATTCAATAGTTACTTATAAACCTCAGGAAATTAATGAACAATTTCATTCATTTTATCAGAAATTATATACTTCCAAAGGGGTTCAGGATAATGGTTCTATTGAATCCTTTTTATCTACTCTGGATTTGCCAGTTTTAGGAGAAGATGAAGTGGAAGAACTGGAGTCCCCATTTACAGATTTTGAAATTAAGGAAGCTATACAGGCAATGCCAAATGGGAAATCTCCTGGAGATGATGGATTTAGTGTAGAGCTGTATAAGGTGTTTTATGAAAATTTGTCTCCAATATTTATGGAGGTGCTTCAACAAATAATAGATGAATAATCATTACCAGAATCTTTTTCAAGAGCAATAATCACAGTAATTCCAAAGAAAAACAGAGACCCGTTGAATGTAGCTTCATATCGGACAATTTCTTTATTAAATGTAGATTATAAAATAATAGCTAAAATATTGGCAAATGGACTTGCTAAATATTTACCTCAATTGGTATATGCTGACCAAGTAGGTTTTATTAAGAATAGGTATGCTTTGAACAATATTCTTAGACTGATTACGTTGATCAATGCGTCAAGGCAGCAGCCCAACCACTTGATGCAGAAAAAGCATTTGATCGGGTTGAATGGAATTTTTTATTTAAAGTGTTAGAAAAGTTTAATTTTGGACCATTTTTTACTGATTGGGTTAAGGCATTATATAAAAATCCAGTTGCTAGGGTGGTGACGAATGGCCAAACTTCTTCGTCATTTAAGTTAGCACAATCAACGCGACAAGGCTGTCTATTGTCACCAGCCTTATTTGCATTGGTCATGGAACAGTTAGCTCAAGCAATTAGACAAAATGTCAACATTAAAGGGATAAAAATTTCAGAAGATGAATACAAGATTAACTTATTTGCTGATTATGTATTGGTATATTTAATACATTCTGGACAATCTTTGAAACATTTGCAAAAGTGTTTGGAGCAATATGGAGTATTATCTGGGTATAAAGTAAATTGGGATAAGAGTGAAATATTACAAATTTCAGATTGGGATTACACTGAGTGTAAATGGATTACAAGATTGCAATGGTCTGATAAAATTAGATATTTTGGGGTAATTTTTTTTGCGGATTGTCAATCTTTATATAAATGAAACTATGTACCATTACTGAAAAAGATTAAAGTGGATTTGAATAAATGGAAAGATCTTCCGTTAACATTAATAGGCCAGGTAAATTGTATTAAGATGAATATCTTTCCATGTATTCAATATATTTTTCAATCGATTTCATGTTTACTTCCAAAAGTATTTTTCCAAGATCTGAATATGGCGGTGCGTAAATTTTTATGGAATGGAAAGTTAGCTAGGGTAGCATTACAGAAACTGACATGGACATATTCTTTAGGAGGACTTCAATTGTCTTATTTTCAAAACTATTATGAAGTTGCATAATTAAAATTTGTTAGTAGGATGTTCAATACTACACAACCTCCTAGTTGGGTCAAACTGGAGTTAGCTTGTATTTCTGAGTTTCAGCTACATCAATTTACATTTAAGTGGAATTCTTGTTTATTACAGGGATGTAATATGCCTGTTTTAAAACATTTATTAGGGATTTTAACTAAAAGGAATTCTGTTATAGGTACAAGGGGTAAGTTATCAATTCAAACTCCATTGTATCAAAATAGGGTTATTCCTTTTACGATGAATAATAGGTATTTAAAGGTACAGGATTCGAGGATATAAAGGTGATTGAGGATTGTTTTGAAGGACAGTTTCTTTCTTTTAATCGAATTAGGGAAAAATTCAGAATACCATTTAATTCTTTAATTGTGTATTATCAAGTTCGTGCTTTGGTGAAAGATAATTTTGGAAGAGATATGAAGCTACCTGAATTAACAAAGTTTGAGTTTTTGATTTTGCATATATCTAAAAAGGGTTTTATTTCTGATATTTATGCCGTAACAAGACAGTATGACTAAATTAAATTTAAATAAATCTAGAAATAAAAGGTAAGAAGATTTATCTTATGATGTGGCAAGATGGGGTGACTAAATTACTTAATGTAAGATATAGTTTAGTTTAAGTTTGAGATATTACAGAGTTTATGTATGTAATTAATTGATATGTTTTTTTGCTCCCCTTGTGGGGCTTGCTGAGGGTGTGTTTATATTGTTTCAGTTTATTTTGATATTATTTTTATATATTATATTTTATGTATTTTGAAAATCTTAAATAAAGTTTTAAAAAAGAGAGTCATCACTGTTGTTTCCTTTTATGTGGTGGATCTTCTTCTTGTCTTTTTTATTCCCTGGTATTACTGTTTTCTTCATACCAGACTTGCACATCTTCACTTTGGTTTGTTTTACCACAGGCTCTACATTTAGAAGTGAATGCAGGGCATTTGTTTTGGTCATCGAAGGGGTGTTGTCTGCCACACTTCCTTGCACGTCTTGGGGGTTTGCAGTTTTCTGATTGTGTTCTTTATAGCATCAACCCTTCCTTCTGTTAGCTGTAGGTGGGTCTGCATAGGTATGGATTTCATTTGCATCCTCGTGGCTTCGAAGGCTCTGGCTGTGTCTATACCTTCGGCCAGCTTCAAGCTATCCTTCCCTATAAGGGACTTTTGCACTTCGGGCCACCATATTAGTTGATCAACTAATCTTTCCTCTATATCCTTATATCTGCATTTTGCAGCAACAATTTTTAGTCTAGTGAGGAAGTTATCAGCAGTTTCAACGGTCTCTTGCATTAAGCCTTGAAATTCATAGCATTTAATTCTATGATTAGATCTGGGTTCAAGGTGAGAGGCAAACTTTGCAAATATCTGCTCTGGATCATTTTTCTCCACCTCTGTAAGCTCCCAGCTATTAACTAAGTCAAGGCCTCGATGTACTGCCCTGAGAAGTGTATAACTGACCTTTCCCTCTGCTGTTGCATTTTTAAAATGGACCCTCCCCGTCCATCATTGGGTGAACTGCTATTGCTCCAGCATTTTTTCAATAATTTGTTTTCTCTTCTTCCCCTTCATATTTCAGTGAGTTACAATCAATTGTATGGCTTTATTCTTGTTCTCTTATACCGCAGCCACAATTTTATGTCTCTGTGTTACTTGGGAGGCTTCTTAAATAACATAAAGATGCGAGATTCAAATAACAAAAGAGATTTTACTTACTGAAACCTTCCACCATCTCAGGAAACTGTTCACACTCATTCATACACATATACATACACCCCACAATGGTGCACTACAGTTACAACAGTGAGAAGGGTGTATTCTTACGTGGTTACAAAATAGTTCACATTATCCTGGCTATATAACAGAAACTGTTCCACAGACAACGCTATAGCCTTGTCGCATTACTCCGTCCTGACCCACCTGGAGAATGAGGCCTCAGGCACCAGACTGCTGCTCATTGACTTCAGCATGGCATTTAATACGATCATTCCCCTGAGGCTGGTGGACAAACTGTCCTTGCTGGGACTCAACACCCCTCTCTGTAACTGGATCTTGGAGTTCATAATGGAAAGACGACAGTCTGTCCTGATCAGTAGCAGAATATAGAGCACCGTCATGCTGAGCATGGCCGCACCTTTGGGCTGTGGGCTCAGCCACTCCTGTTCATGCTACTGACTCACGACTGCATCGTCAGTTCCAGTTCCAGCAGTGTCATCAGGTTTGCAGATAACACAACAGTAGTCGGTCTCATCAGCAACAATGATGAGTCGTACTACAGAGAAGAGGTGGAAAATCTCGTGATATGGTGCGAGAGTTACAACCTGATTCTCAAAGTGGACAAGACAAAAGATATGATGTGGATAGCAGGAGGACCACCCTCAACTACACATCAATATCTTTATAGTAGAGAGAGTGGAGAGTTCCTTGGAGTTCACTTCATTAGTGACCTATCGTGAACACTCAACATCTCCTCAGTTGTGAGGAAGGCTCAAAGTCGATTGCACTTTCTGAGAGAGGATCACTGGAGTCTCCCTTTCCCCCCCATCTATGTGATCTGCCAGGATTGTTGTCTGAAGAGAGCAAACAAAATCATTGAGGACCCTTTCCACACTGCATACAGCATCTTTCAGCTGCTCCCGTCAGGGAAGAGATTCAGGAGTATCAAAGTCAGCACCGCCAAGCTGTGAGAAATCTGAATGACCAATGGAACTGCTCACACTAAACATCCAAGACTCGTTTGTTCAAAACAATACATATTTATTTAGATAATAATACTTGTCCTGCATATGTATTATTTGTTTGTATGTGCATTATGTCTGGTTGTGTGTCTGCATGTTTTGCACCAAGGTCCGGAGAACACTGTTTCATCAGGCTGCAATTGTACAATCAGATGATAATAAACTTGACTTGACAGCTAGGAAGGTTTTCAAGGCTTGGAGAGCCATGTGGATCAGCTGGAAAATTGGGTTGAAACTTAATGGAGTTTTCTCCCAAGTGTTGCATTTTGGAAGGACAGACAACGATAGGACATGCAAGGTAAACCATGGGTGGCCAAATTTTATTCGTTGTGAGCCACACAGAAAAGTGTAAGGAATTATTAGCTAAACAATATTAAGTCCGGAAGTTTTCAACCAGTTCCACTGCAAGAAAAATGTTAGTTTTAGACTAGAAAACCTTTGTGCCATCGAAAATTCATTTTTTTATCAAAATAACTATACGACACTACTGAACAGTTTAACTGTCGACATTACAGTCGTTTATTGATGTGCTCACATATTACAGTAGGCATTTATATAACTGATGCTCCTAATTTTAATTAAAATGAATACAATGAAACTTTCAAATTCTCATTCAAAAAGCAATGCAAAATAAAAAGTTGGGTGCAAAATAAAAACAGGAGAAAAGATGAAAAAGGAACAAGGCCATTTCCAACATTCCTCCACAACTCTCAATCAATATTGTTCATGGCCCAAGTGTCCACCTTAATGGTTATGATGCAATGTGTAAATCTGTAGCTAGGTCATTAAAGAGAGGCTATTAAAGTTAACACATTCTTTACAAATCAAACAAACACACTTCCCCTTGACTTCTGCGATAAAAGTATTAATTTTCCAACCATATCTGAAATTTTCGGAACTCCCTTGCTATTTTCTGCCTTTTTCATTCCACTTTTAACTGAAAAACTCTATAAGGTTTGTTAAGCATGATCTACCCCTGACAAAACCATGCTGACTACTACCTATCAATCCCTATTCTTCCAAATGTTTGTAAATGCCATCCCTCAGAACACTTTCCATCAACTTACCCACCACAGACATCAGACTCACATTTCCAGGCTTATATTTGGACCCTTTCTTAAACAGCGGAACAACATGAGCCACCCTCCAATCCTCTGGCACTACCCCTGTGACCAGTGACATCCTAAATATCTCTGTTAATGGCCCCACTATCTGTACACTAGTCTCCCTGAGTGTCCTTGGGAATACTTTGTCCGGACCTGGAGATTTGTCCTTCTTTATCTTTTTTAACACTGCCATCACTACCTCCTCGGTTATCCTTAAATGATTCATGATCTCCCCACTATTTTTCTTTACTTCAACTGGTACAATATTTTTTTCCCTAGTGAATACTGAGGAAAAGAAATCATTTAAAATTTCCCCCATCTCCTCTGACTTTTCACATAGCCTATCCTCCCTATCCCTCACTAATCTTTTACTTTTAATGTACCTATAGAAACTCTTTCTTACTCTGCCTGTCAAAGCCTCTTCGTGCCTCTTTTTGGCCTTTCTAATATCTTTCTTAAGATTTTTTCTACACTCCTTGTAGTCCTCTTTCAATTTCTCAGCACCCTGCTGTTCATACCTCTTGTACACCTCCCTCTTTCTCCTAACCAAATTTCTAATATTCTTCGAAAACCAAGGCTCCATATGACTTCCAGCCTTTCCTTTGATCCTCACTGGGACATATCTACTCTGTACTCTCAAAATTTCTTTTTTGAATATTCTCCATTTTTCATTTACATCCTTTCCTGAAAAAATCATGTCCCACTCAATACTCCCCAAATCCATTCTTATTCCTTCGAAATTTGCTTTTCTCTAATCCAGAACCTCAACTTTAGGCCCTTCTTTGCTCTTCCCTAAAACTACCCTAAAACTAATTGAGTTGTGATCACAGGACCTAATTTGTTCTCCAACATTAACCTCAGGCACCTGACCTATCTTGTTCCCTAACAGGAAATCCAGTATTACACCATCCCGAGTCATAGAAAACATAGAAACATAGAAGATAGGAGCAGGAGTAGGCCATTCGACCCTTCGAGGCTGCACCGCCATTCAACGAGATCATGGCTGATCTTAAAGTTCAGTACCCCGTCCTCGCCTTCTCTCTGTAACCTTTAATACCCTTATACTGAAGAAATATATCTAATTCCCTCTTAAATATATTTAATAAACCTGCCTCCACTGCCCTCTGTGGCAATGAATTCCACAGATTCACCACCCTCTGGGTATAGAAATTCCTCCTCATTTCGGTCCTAAATGGTTTGCCTATTATCCTCAAACCATGGCCCCGGGTTCTGGATTTTCCCATCATTGGAAACATCCCTTCCGCATCCATTCTGTCCAGTCCTGCCAGAATTTTATATGTCTCTATGAGATCCCCTCTCAATCTTCTAAACTCCAGCAAGTACAATCCCAATTTGTGCAATCTTTCCTCATACGTATTGATTAAGAAAACTATCTTGTACACATTTGACAAACTCTAGCCCATCCAGCCCTCTTACTGTATGGGTATCCCAATCAATGTGAAGGAAGTTAAAATCTCCCATGATCACTACCTAATGTTTTTACACATATATGCTATCTCCTTACAAATTTGTTCCTCCAATTTTCTTGGCCCATTTGGTGGTCTATAATACACTCCTATTAGTGCCCTCATGCCTCCTCCACCCCTCAATTCCACCCAAACAGCCTCACTGGACGATCCCTCCAAACCACCCTGCCACCTCACAGTAGTAACGTTCTCCTTAAGAAGCAGAGCAACTCCTCCCCCTTTTTTACCCCCTGTTCTATCACATCTAAAACATTTGTATTCTGGAATATTTAGTTGCCAGTCCTGTCCCTCCTGTAACCAGGTCTCACTAATTGCCACAACATCATGATTCCAAGTGCCAATCCATGCTCTAAGCTCATCTACCTTGTTCACTAAGCTTCTTGCATTAAAGTACATGCATTTCAGAGAATGACCCTCACATATATGTCATGTAGTTGGCAGTGACATCTCATGTTGAAACTAACAAATGTAATATACACCACATGGATTTAATGTTATAGTCTATGTTCTAATGAGCCATATTCCATTTTATTTTTAAAATTCGCCTAGGGCCACTTAAAATGGGCAATAGGCCTCAGTTTGCCCAGGGACCTGTAAACGATAGAGAACTAAGGTGTTCGTAGAACAGAGGGATCTGGGAATACAGATACATAATTCCGTGAAATTGATTGGTAGAGAGATCTTTGGCCTTCATAAATCAAAGTATTGAGTACAGGAACTGGGATGTTATGTTAAAGTTGTATGAAACATTAGTGAGCCCAAATTTGTATTCTTGCATGCTGTTTTGGCCACCAAAGATATCAATAAAAATGGAAGAGTGCGGAGAAGATTTGCTAGGATGCTGCTGGGACTAGAGGAACTGAGTTACACAGAAAGGTTAAACAAGTTACCAAGACCAGAGAGGCTGGAAATCGACTTACAATCACTGGAGGCAGCTGACAAGTTCGGACTGGCTACGCTGCTTCAACATGTTTCTACAGGCCTCCACCACAATTGTCCAATCTGGCACAGACAAGCTGCACTTATTGCTCTCACTGGTCGGGCACTCCATTCATCCGATGGTCAGAGACTGCGAGACATTCACCGAAGCAATGGATGTTCTGAAAGGCCAGTACCTGGCCCAGGTGAATGAAGTCTACGCCAGGCACATCCTAGCCACATGCAAGCAGCAATCCGGGGAGTCGATCGAGGATTACCTTCAGGTCCTGCGAGACCTCGGATGGGCCTGCGGCTGTAAGGCCATAGCAGTAGAGGAGGAGGAGCTGATTGGAGTTGCCTGTGTAGCAGGCATCAGATGGGATTACATTGGCCAGTGACTACTACAACAGGGTGAGCTGAAGCTATAGAAAGGCATCGAACTGGCTAAAATCCTGGAAGTAGCCCTTCACGACATGGACTCTTTCTTGCCCAATAACGTGGCTGCCACATGGGGAACTCAGGCACTGCCTTCTTTGGATGCGGGATCACAGGCCACCCCACGCCCCAACCTGACTGCCGCTCCCACCGCCGCTAGCGAGTACCCGGAGTGCTACTTCTGCCACCAGCAGGAGCACCCCAGGAAGTGTTACCTGCCGAAGGATGTGGTCTGTTCCTGCTGTGGGAAGAAAGGGCACTCTGCGAAGGTATGCAAATATAAGCAATCTTTTAATCCAAGTAGACCACGTGCAGGCAGTAGGGCTGCTGCCATCTTGGACGATGTCACTTCCAATGAACATCTGCGTGCATGCCATGGGGGCTGCTATCTTGGAGGGCACCATCTTCCAGACCACAAGCCACTACAGCAGGTCAGACAGTGACATTACTATGCCACCATCTTTCAGACCTTAAGCTGGTACGGCGGATAAGACAAATGCAACTACACTACCATTTTATAGACCACAAGCCAGTACAGCGGATAAGACAGAGACGCTACTCTGGGTTTGGTCATGCTTGACCAAAGTAGCCCCTATCAGCTCGCCAGGTCGATCATGGATGTAGAGGTAAATGGTGCAAGTCGAGCTGCCTGTTCGATAATGGGACCACGGAGAGGTTCATCTACCCCGACACGATGCAGTTTTATTCCCTCGTAGTGAGACCAGTGAATTACAGAGTCTCATGGCCTCTAAGTCTCACTCGCTGAGATCCACAGCAGCTGCGTGGTGACACTGATCATGTGTGGTGCAGAGTACAAATATTTTAAACTCCTTAAACTCCTTGTGATGCCACAACTCTGTGCACCCGTACTACTGGGGTTGGACTTTTAGTCCCACCTTAAGAGCGTCACCATAGCATATAACAGGCCCCATTTCCCCCCCTCCCCCACCTCTCATGATTTGTAACTAACAGTTTTTAAACCACCCGCCCTCCCCTCCAAACACATCCAACCTTCAACCCATGATCTGCCCTCCGGATTCTACCCCACTTCTGTTTGCCAACCTCACCCCTGACAGTAAGCCTATTGCCACCAAGAGCAGGCTATACAGTGCTGGAAACAGGACCTTTATCTAATCCGAGGTGAGAAGGCTCCTGACCGAGGGGATCATCGAGCCAGTACCAGCCCCTAGAGAACTCAAGTAGTGGTGGTTAAGAGTGGGGGGAAAAACCAAATGGTTATCGACTACAGTCAAACCATTAACAGGTTTGTGCAACTGGACGCGTACCCTCTCCTCTGAATAGCTGACATGGTAAATCAAATCACTCAATATCAGGTATTTATCACCATTGATTTAAAGTCGGCATATCACCAGCTCCCTATCTGCCCGGAGGACCACCAGTACACCACGTTCAAAGCGAATGGCTGCCTTTACCACTTTCTGAGAGTCCCTTTCAGGGTCATCAATGCAGTATCCATCTTTCAGAGGGAGATGGACCAAATGGTGGACAAGCACGGGCTGCTGGCCACATTCCCCTACCTCAACAATGTCACTTTCTGTGGCCACAATCTGCAGGACCATGACGCCAACCTCCGGAAATTCCTCCAGACACCAAAACTCTTAATCTTACCTACAAGGATAAATGTGTATTCCACACATCACACCTGGCTATACTCAGCTGCGTCATGGACAAGGGAGTTATTGGCCCTGATTCCGACTGCTTGCGCACCCTGTTGGAGCTCCCACTTACCCATAGCCTCAAGGCCCTGAAAATGTGCCTGGGGTTTTTCTCCTATTATGTCCAATGGTCCACAACTATGCAGATAAGGCCCACACCATCATGAAAGCCACCTCTTTTCCCCTGTCGGCAGAGGCCTGTGATGCCTTCAGCCACATAAAAGGTGATATTACCACTGTCAATGAATTTGCCCCGTTCCAGGTGGAGAACGATGCATCAGACTTTGCCCAGGCAGCAGACCCATACCATACCATTTTTCTCCCGCACGCTCCAAGGCCACGAGATCCAGCACTCCTCCATCGAGAAGGAGGCCCAGGCCATCATTGAGGTGGTACAGCACTGGAGGCACTATCTTGCCAGCAAATGATTTATCCTGCCAACTTCAAGTTCAACAAGTAGGGTAAAATCAACAATGAGAAGATTCTGAAGTTGAGAATCGAACTCTCCTCTTACCACTATGACATCTTGTACCGGCCCAGAAAGCACAATGAACCTTCGGATGCCCTGTCCCAAGAGACTTGCGCCAATGTGCAGATAACCGTTTACACTCTGACCTCTGCCATTCCAGTGTCACCATGTTCTACCATTTCATCAAAGCCCATAACCTCCCCTATTTGGTTGAGGATGTCAGGACAATGACTGGGAACTGTCAGCTTTGTCTGGAGTGCAAACCACACTCCACCTTTCCCACTTCCTCTGTCCAATACCCTATTGTTATTTAGTCAGAATAATGTGAACTATTTTGTAACTGTGTAAGAATACATCCTTCTCACTGTAATAACTGTAGTGCTCCACTATGGGCTGTTTATATATGTATATGTGAGTGTATGTGAACAGTTTCTTGAGATGGTGGAAGGCATCAGTAAGTAAAGTCTCTTTTGTTATTTGAATCTTACATCTCTATGTTATTTAAGAAGCCTCCCAACTAACACAGACATAACATTTTTCAGCCACTCCCCTTTTACCTGCCTTTATATATTTTATATCTCCCCTTCCTGCACTAGACTTGATAAGATCTCAACCCAAAATGCTGACTGACCATTTCTCACCATGGATACCACCTGATACCTTGAGCCCCTCCAGCCTCTCTTTGTTCACTTGAGGTTCTAGCAGCTACAGCTTTTATGTTTCTCATTGGCGAGTCCACATCTGGAATGCTCTGTGATAGTGGCCTCTTTATTTGAGGATGTTACTCGATTGGTCACTGTGCAGAAAAGGATTACTAGACTATTCCTTGGATGTGTGGATTGTTTCATGAGAGAAGTTTGGAGTTTAGAGTTTGGAAGAGAGAGGAACATATTAGATCCTGAGGAACCTTCATGGAGTGGATATAGAAAGGATATTTTCCCTTGTGTAAGAACCTAGTTAGTTATGCTGTTTGAAAATAAGGTGTGCTCAGTTAAGGCAGAGATGAGTAAAAAAAAATCTCTCAGCTGTTTATGAGTCCTTTGAATAGCAGTGAGTAGATGCAGAATCCTACAATGTCTCGAAGGTAGAGGTAGATAGATTCTTAAAAAGCAAAGACTGAAAGGTACTATGGATAGTAGGGAATGAGGAGTTGAGATCTGCCATTATTGAATATTTCCAAACACTCAGCCCTGAGGTATTTCCATGTTTGCTTCTGTTCTAAACAAATGGGATGAAAATGAGGAAGATAGAAAGTGAAGATACGGGAGCAAGAATACAGAATACCTTCTGTGGGAAAAGAGCCTAAGCATTTTCCAACACATTTTTGTAAAGCTCTTGGAATCACACTTTACACATGGATTTATGTCCCTGTGTACAGAAGTATAGGAGTTTAGGATGTAATTCAGTTGCACTAAGCTGGTCACCATGTATGAACTGTTTCTTGAACAGAAACCCACAGGATTTAATTTATCTCCTTCGGTAATATTTTCCAACCATCTGGGAAATCCAATCATGCAAACCGTTAATTAACTCATGTTAACAGCTATACAATCTCAGGAAATTTAGAAACAGTTGTTATTTATGTCTGCAGTGGGTAGAGGAGTGATAAATAAATTTCAGTATCATGAACGACAAACGTGTGGTTTGCAATTTTTTTTTACCTTCCATCTGAAACAGGAAATTCAGCTTAGTGTTCGCACTTAGCTTGCCCTTCTTTGTAATTTTTTTAAAAGTAAAACAAAAAGGGAGATCTCACATCAAACTAAATTATAAAAAAATTATTGGAAAACTGCTTTCATTATTAAAGTGACAAGGCAATAAGTCATAAAGAGGGGTTAACAATTTTGGTTTTTTTTTAATTTGTGCCTTTTTAACCACTCCCTTGAGGTTTTCCTGCTCAATATTTCATGCTGGGGGTATGAAAGCTGCTTTGGATTTCTTCTTGAACTCAATCATTTGCAAGAGACCTGTTCATGAGAGGAGGCTTCACTTCCACTCTCTCCGCAGGGCATGTCCTTGTTTTAACTGAGTTCCCATTGTGATGGCATAACATCAATTGGGAAATAGTTTAATGGTTATTGCTTGCCCAGCATTCTGAAACATTGCACAACAGAGCACAACATATTGTAGACTGAAACAAAAACAATGATGTAATCAGGTAAACCCATGTTCTTAAACAATAACAGTGAGCAGCACTGGAGTCAATATTTGAATCAACATCCAGAATCTAAATTTATTGTCATGAACAAGTCACAAAATGTGTTGGTTTGCAGCAGTATCATAATGAAAACGTTCATATAAACCACCTTATAACGATAATACACCACCTTACAACGATAATAAACCACCTAACAACGAATATACGCCACCTTACAACGATAATACGCCACCTTACAACGATAATACACCACTTAACAACGATAATACACCACTTAACAACGATAATACACCACCTTACAATGGTAATACACCATCTTACAATGATAGAAAACCATCTTACAACGATAATACGCCACCTTACAACGATAATACGCCACCTTACAACGATAATACGCCACCTTACAACGATAATACACCACTTAACAACGATAATACACCACTTAACAACGATAATACACCACCTTACAATGGTAATACACCATCTTACAATGATAGAAAACCATCTTACAACGATAATACGCCACCTTACAACGATAATACGCCACCTTACAATGATAATACGGCACTTTACAATGATAATACACCACCTTACAACGATAGAAGACCATCTTACAATGATAATATGCCACCTTACAATGATAATACGCCACCTTACAACGATAATATGCCACCTTACAACGATAGAAAACCACCTTACAACGATAATACACCACCTTACGATAATACACCACCTTACAACGATAGTAAACCATCTTACAACAATAATACGCCACCTTACAACGATAGTAAACCATCTTACAACGATAATACGCCACCTTACAATGATAATACACCACCTTACAGCAATAATACACCACCTAACAACAATAATACACCACCTAACAACAATAATACACCACCTTACAACGATAGTAAACCATCTTACAACGATAATACGCCACCTTAAAACGATAATACACCACCTTACAGCAATAATACACCACCTTACGATAGTAAACCATCTTACAACGATAATACGCCACCTTACAACGATAATACACCACCTTACAGCAATAATACACCACCTAACAACAATAATACACCACCTAACAACAATAATACACCACCTTACAACGATAGTAAACCATCTTACAACAATAATACACCACCTAACAATGATAATACACCACCTTACAACGATAATACACCACCTTTCAATGATAATGCACCACCTTTCAACAATAATGCACCACCTTTCAACAATAATGCACCACCTTACAACAATAATACACCACCTTACAACAATCATTCACCACCTTACAACAATAATACACCACCTTACAACAATATACACCACCTCACAACTATAGTACACCACCTTACAATGATAATACACCAACTTACAACGATAATACACCACCTTTCAATGATAATACACCACCTTTCAATGATAATACACCACCTTACAACAATAATGCACCACCTTTCAACAATAATGCACCACCTTACAACAATAATACACCACCTTACAACAATAATTCACCACCTTACAACAATAATACACCACCTTACAACAATAATACACCACCTTACAACAATAATACACCACCTTACAACAATATACACCACCTCACAACTATAGTACACCACCTTACAATAATAATAAACCACCTTACAACAATAATACACCACCTTACAACAATAATACACCACCTTACAACAATAATAAACCACTTTACAACAACAAATTTAACAAAAGTGCTGGAAAAGTAAGGCAGTGTCTTTGGTTCATTGATTATTCAGGAATCTGGTGGCAGCTGCAAAGAAGTTGTCCTTGTGTTGTTGAGTACTCATCTTTAGGCTTCTGTACCTTTTTCCTGATGGTAACAGAGTGAAGAGGGCATGGCCTGGGTGGTGGGGATCCTTGAGGATAGAGGCTGCTTTCTGCAGATACCGCCTCTTGTGCATGTCCTTGACAGAATGAAGTCTGGTTCTCGTGATGTCACAGGCTAAGTTAACAACCCTCTAGAGTTTATTCTTGTCCTGACCATTAGCACCTCCATACCAGACAGTGATGCAACCAGCCAGAATGCTCTCCATGGTACACCTATAGAAGTTTTTGAGAGTTTTTGGTTACATACCAAATCTCTTCAAATGCCTCATAAAGTATAGCTACTGGCAAGCATTCTTCATGATTGCATCAACATGGAGGTTCCAGGACAAATCCTCTGAGATGTTGGCACCCAGGAATTTAAAGCTCTTGACCCTCTCCACTGCTGAGCCCTCGACGAGGACTGGGTCATTTTCCCCTGAAATCCACAATCATCTCCTTGGCTTTGTTAACATTAACAGAAAGGTTGTTGTCTGCTGACTAGAGGAATGTGAGAACAAATGTCCATTCATTTGCATTTGACCACATGGAAATATTTCACAAATATCTACAGAAATGTCTCAAAGTCTTTCTTTAACACCCAAAATCCCATATTCTAGAGGAACTCCTCTGCCCACTTCAGTGAATTTCTCCCTCTTGTCTTCCATTTAATATTTTACCTTTAGTTCAATCTGACATTTTTACCTCTACTCCTGTTCATATTGAAATTCAGTTCAACATCACATTCACATACAGACAAGTCTGTCCTTAGCCTCGTCCATTGTGAAAGTGGGGTCAAACATAAACTTGAGGCACAACATATGATATTCTTCCTGGACAACTTTAAACTCAATGACATGAACATCAATGTTTCCAGTTTTGGTAATCCCTGCCTCTCTCTGGTCCTACTATTTCCAACTCTAGATCTTACTTTTCTCTCTAATCCCCTTCTCCAAGTGTTCTCTCCCTCTACCTGTCTCTCTCCCTCCTTTATCCCATTACCCTATCATCCCCTCATCTTTCCTAAGATTCTTCCCCACTCTTTTTCTCCCCTTTGATATACTTGATATCATCCCTGCTTACTTTACCCTGACCTGAAACATTGACCGATCACCTCTTCAATTGGTGCTGTCTGAACGTTGAATTCCTCCAGCCTCTCATTGTCTGTTCAAGTTGCCAGTATCTTCAGTTTTTGTGTTTCTCAGCTTGGTACTGTCCTACCCTCCAATCCTTTATTTTTTTAAAATATATTTTATTTATAGTTTTTCTACTCAAACTCCAACAATTGTCAATATCATTAATATCATTAACAACAATATCAACATTATTTACATTTCATACTTGTTAATTCCATACAAACTTTTCATAGAGTTTAAGTTCTTCTTTCCAATCCAGTTTATTCTTCACTTTCCCTGCATCCCTCATGAAATCTTTTTCTCTTACAATAATTAACTGACTCAACCACTGTCTTAATATTGGGAATCTCTTCCTTTATCTCTTTCAATTAAAAACAGCCAAAAATCAATGAACACAGTGAAAAATACAATATAATGTATTTGCACTAGTTACTTCCCAATACACTTTCAGTTCCCTGGTTTTTCAAGATCTTTCCATAACTGACTCCATGTTATGTATTCTTCTTTTCTTTGGCTTGGCTTCGCGGACGAAGATTTATGGAGGGGGTAAATGTCCACGTCAGCTGCAGGCTCGTTTGTGGCTGACAAGTCCGATGCGGGACAGGCAGACATGGTTGCAGCGGTTGCAGGGGAAAATTGGTTGGTTGGGGTTGGGTGTTGGGTTTTTCCTCTTTTGCCTTTTGTCAGTACTAAATATGACAAAAATTGCTATTACATATTTTACGCTGGATTTCCTTGAGGTGGTATCCAAGATCAAACAATCTTCAGCTTCTTTATGAATAACCATAAGGTCAGAGTTGGGTGCAGTCACTGAAGAGTATGGAATTTTCTATTCCATTTGGATCTCCTCAGATATTGAAGTAAACCACATCTCTAAGCAGCAAGATTTTGTCATGGGTAGCTTCTGTGTCACAGTTACGACAAAGACTGACTAACTCTATGTAGAAACCACCTAACTTTGACATCCATTACTCAAACCAATACCAACAAAATTCTTAACAAGAAATTCAACTGGATTGAGTGTGTAATCATTGTGTTGAAGTCAGTAGATCCTGGGCATTTTGCAGAGTGTATCACTTCCCAACTGTCGAATGATTTTTCGTCATTGACAAAGTGCAGGTCAGCATTATTGTGGAAAACTCTGTTCTTGCCTAGATGAGTGAAACTTCAATAATATTCAAGAGTCTCCACAAAATCCAGGATTGCAAGTGATGTGGGAAAATGTGACTGATAAGAATGCTCTGTGAACTGGCATAGATTCAATGGACCAAACGGTCTCCTTCTATGTCAAAAGAACATATGAGAAATATGAAGACTGAACAGCCTGTTTGACAGGCTCTCAATCCACCGACTTACTCATTCATACCTTTGACCATAACTGCCCACTAACTGAAAACACAATAACACGTGCTACCTTTAATCGCCAAAGCTTCCAGACCTATAAACTCAGCCATCCAGAAGTAAAATGCAAAACTCTCCAGACACCGTGGTTGAAGCAAAAGCAGTTCTCCTCTCCTCTCCATGACTCCCTTGTCCACTCATCTTTCCCCTTTTGCCACAGGAAGAGCAATACTTGTGCCCACTCCTTCTCTCTCACCATCATTCAGGGTCCCAAACAGGCCTTTCAAGTGAATCAGCACTTCACTCGCATATCCACGAGACTTATCTACTGCATTCGGTGCTCCCATTATGGTCTTCTTTAACATTGGAGAGACTGGATGCAGACTGGGAGATTGCTTTGCTGACCACCTTCACTCTGTTTGTATCAGTGACAGGGATCTCCCACTGGCAAACCATTTCAATTCTGCACCCCACTCCCACGCTGACATGTCTGTCCAAGGTCTTGTGTACTGTCAAACCAAGACCACCTGTAAAATGAAGGAGCAACATTTAACATAACATAACATAACAATTACAGCACGGAAACAGGCCATTAGGCCCTTCTAGTCCGCACCGAACCAAACACCCCTTTCTAGTCCCACCTCCCTGCACAATGCCCGTAACCCTCCATCTTCTTCTCATCCATAGACCTGTCCAACCTTTTCTTAAATAATACAATTGACTCTGCCGCCTCTATTTCTCCCGGAAGATCATTCCACACGGCTACCACTCTCTGAGTAAAGAAGTTCCCCCTCATGTTACCTCTAAACCTCTGCCCCTTAATCCTTAACTCATGTCCTCTTGTTTTAATCTTTCCTCCTCTTAACGGAAATAGTCTATCCATCGGGGCACTCTCTAACCAAATAGCATTAATATCAACTTTCTTGCTTGCCTACTTTCTGTTTTCCCTCCCTTCCCTTTCCCTCTGTCTTCATTCCTCCAGCTTTCCAGCCCCTTCCCTCTCCATTCACATACCCATCCCTCCTCCCCCTGCTTGCTGGTGTGCCTTCCCTCCCTTATCCACCTGTTACCTCCTGCCTTTGGGACTGTGCTCCCCCTCCTGCCCCACTCCCTCCCCACCTTTTTGCTCTGGCGCCTGCCTACAATTTGCTCATGCCTTGATGCAGGGCTCAAGCCCAAAACATTGGTTATGTATCTTTATCTTTGCTATATAAAGGACACTGCTTGACCTGCTGAACTTCTCCAGCATTGTGTTTTTAAGTCAGTCACCTGGATAGGAAAGGACAGATGGCAAATATAGAATGCCAATAGCTATAGATTCCTTTTCCATTTTCCCATTATCCTGACTAAAAAATATATTGCTGTTTGTTTGTTGCTGTTGGGTCTAAGTTTTGGACCTGCCAATCATCAGATAGCGTGAGTATCTTTATTA
This sequence comes from Narcine bancroftii, assembly GCF_036971445.1. Taxonomy (NCBI): domain Eukaryota; kingdom Metazoa; phylum Chordata; class Chondrichthyes; order Torpediniformes; family Narcinidae; genus Narcine; species Narcine bancroftii. The sequence continues at coordinate 202,104,350 of NC_091471.1, read as the reverse complement.
GCAGAAATTTAAGATGGTAGGTCAAGAAAGTGATAAAGGCTGACCTTGCTAGAGAATGCTATCTCCCAAGATAAAACATAAGTGAAGCATTTTAAAAACCACCACCTCCCAATGGGTCCTGGGCAGCAAGAGGTTATGCCCCTGAAGCAGATACCAGGAAGTTGGTCTTGCTCTCCATGGGCAGACGTTAGAGGACCTTCTCGCCAGTTTATTGATCACCCACATAATTCCGATAAATAACAGAAGTAATTCTTTCTGGCATTGTTGCTGTCATAACATTACCAGTTCCCACCAATATAACGTAAGTATTTTGTTTGGAACGATGATAACCTGATGAGAAATCTACCACAAGTGGGAAGATTCTTGCTCATGTGGAAAAGATGAATAGTTATTCACATCCTGCCATCTTGCTGCTTTGAGCAAATGGAAAAGAGTCAAGATGATGCCTGTAAACTTCAATGCATTAACTCTGCTGAGTCTAAGTCCTCAATCCTGTTTTAGCATCACACACAGTTTCTTTATGAAGCAAGAGGCACCTGGACCCAACAATTTACCATCAGAAGGTATATATTGTCTCATGGAAATAAAAGCTAAAGGGATAAATAATTGATATTTATTCCCTATTTTAACTCAATTAGGTATACTTTTGCAGAGATTTAATTTTTAAAAACATTTATTTAAATTTAGACATACAGCGCAGTAACAGACCCTTGGCCCCATGAGTCCGTACCATCTAATTACACCTGATTAACCTATTCCCCCAGTACGTTTTGCGAACAGTGGGAGGAAACTGGATGCCCTGGGCAGACACAGGGAGAACAGACAGCGTGGGATTGATTCGAACCCCCTGTCCCGTCTGCTGGGGTTGAAATGGTGTTGAGCTATCAGCTTTGCTAACTGTGCCACTCAAAACAATTTCTGTCTTTTATTTTGTTCTAATGTACCTGTTCGTCTGCAGCAAGTAAGAGTTTTGGTGCAGATGTACACTACATAATGCATGTAATAACAAGCTATGGTCATTATTATTATCAGATCATTTCATAAGTTTGTTAGGCTATGCAAAATATACACCAGTTTTATTAAGTGATGGTAAGTATGATTGAACACATGCTGTGTATCCTCAGAAAATACTGTCTGCCATTTCCCTGTATTAGTTGTCATTGAAATTATCCCTTGATGGGATTTAAATCCACATTAATTTCAATTTTGGTTTGAACTTCCAGGTTCTTGGTCCATTATGGCATGAGACTTTACTCAAGTTATTTTGGACAGACAACATCTTTTTCATTAAAAATGTGGAGAGGGGAAACCTTTAAAACAGAATGCCATCAGCCTAAAGTTAGGCCCGTGTCCAATATTTCTGATTTATTATTAATCGCTTTGTTTTTCTCCTCTCTTTAGAGCTCACCTTAATCATTGCAATCTCTATTGTCATGCTGATTACCATTTTACTTCTGATGGCATTTTGGGTGCACAAAAGGAAACGTGTAAGTGAATTTACTCTTCAAATTACAAATGTTTGTGCATTGAAAGGCTTTGATCAACATAGTATTCTATAATGAGTAAAACATAATTGAGACAGCACAGAAACAGGCCCTTTGGCCCATCTTGTCCATGCTAACCAAAACATTGTTCCATCTGCCTGCATTTGGCCCAAGTCTTCCTAAACTTTTCTTATCCATATAAACTGTGCAGGTCTCTTTGAAACATCATCATTATAACCACTTCCTCTGCAGCTCATTCCAAAGATCCACTACCTTCTATATGAAAATGTTGCTCATTAGGTCCTTTAAAACCTTTTGGCTTAAGCCCGTGCCTTCTAGTGTTAGTTTCCCCTGAGATGGGAAATCCACCTTATCCATGACCCACATCATTTTATAAACCTATATAAGGTCATCTTTTACCCTCCTCATTCCAACAAAGATATTTCCAGCCAATGCCTCTCTTTGTAACTAAAGCCCTTCAGTCCAAACAAGATTCTTGTGAAACTTTACTGAACTTTCTGCAGCTTAATCACATCCTTCCTAAAGAATTGTGCACAATATTCCAGGACCGGACATATCTGAGTTAAATTCCAACTGCCATCCCTGTGCCCCTCTAAACTCACATTCCACCTTAAGCAATCCCTGTGATTAGTAGGGATTATTTAAAGTGGTATGTGGGTGGAAAGAAAAAGTTTGAAAACCACTGTTTTAATCGTACCTAATTGACTCGTTATGTGCCCAGTTTCAGAACTCCAAAGGAAATGGGACAATGACAATTTTTCTCAAGCAAAATATTTCAGTAACAATTGGGTCTAGAGCAGTGATTCTCAACCTTCCCTTCCCACTCACATACCACTTTAAGCAATCCCTTACCAATTACGAGCACTTATGGCATAAGGTGGAATGTGAGTTTGGGGGGGTGGGGGGCAGTTTGAACACTACTGTTCTAGATCCTGTTGTAGCCTTGAACAACCTTATTCACTGTTCATGACACCACCATTTTTGGTGCTTGTTTAAATTTACTAATCATGCCATCTAAAGTGTTAAAATACTGTTTATGGTAGACATCTGGGGACCTAGCACTGAACCTTATGCCATATCGCAGGTCACAGTCCTTCAACGTTCACTACCACTCCTTGACTCCTTCCATCAAGTGAACTTGCCCTGTGATCTGACCTTCTGGACCAGTCTATCATGCTGCATCTTGTCAAAACTCTTGTAGACTTGATTATCCTTTCTAAGAGCAGATAGATCTTTCCCCAGCAATTATTTCCATTCTTTCCATCATTATGCACCTGAAGATCACCAACACCTCTACTTCGGTAAAATTGATACATTTCAGGATATTGTTGCTTTCTTCTCTGAATTCCTCAGCCTCTGTGAGCTTTTCCACAGTAAATACAGATAAAGAATAAGTCAAAGAGGGTAGTGAAACGTCATGGTGAAATGAAGAATATTATTTAAGACCTCACCCTTCTCCTGTTGCTCCAAACATAGAAATTTAAGATCAAGTTTGTTATTGTCATACAATTGTACAAGTTCAACTGAATGAAAGAGTGTTCTTCTGTCCTTGGAGTAAAAACATGGAAACACATATACCGGTATAGACATATATACAGTAAAATTCCTGAATTCAAGCAATCAGTAGCCTCAAGTACCAGCAAAAAAATTCAAGGAAAATAAATTTAAAAATTAAAATAGATAAGAATAAAATAATAGATAAAAATATATAAGTTTAAACTTGTACATGTTCTCTGAAGTAACACATAGTCCTTTAATGAAGATGCAAGCAAATATTCAGCCAGTTTAGTGCCTTGGTTATGCTTTTCTGGTAGTAATGGTTTGATGACTATATGATTATTAACCTGTCAAAAATGTCTATCGACCATGAGGTTACCAGAAGGAAGCAATTTTGAATATGTGATTACAGACACAATGATAATTAAAAGATTTATAACAAACATGTACATCAAACTGCAAGAGAAAGAGAACGAGGAAACAAGCTGTAAACCCAAACAAAAATGGGAACAAGATCTAAACATAAAGATAAAGAATGAAACATGCGAAAAGCTATGCTCCGGAACTATGAGAAATACAATAAACACGACGTTATGCATGATACAATATAATTGGTTACACAGGCTATACACCACGCCCCAAAAGTGACCTGGGTTCGAATACAGCACTGTCTGCAGGGTGTTTTTACATTCTTCCTGGGTCTACATGCATTTCTTCAAAATCTACAGGATTTGTAGGTTAACTGGGGTATTTGGGTGGCACAGGCTTGGGGGCTGGAAGAGCCTGTTACCAGGCTGTCCACGCCGCCCAAATTACATGCCATTAACCTACACCCTGGTACATTTTTGAAGGGTGGAAGGAAACTAGAGCCCCCAGAGAAAACCCATACATGACATAGGGAGGACATACAAACTCCTTACAGATAGCCCGGGATTCGAACCCATGTCCAATCCTGATTGCTGGCACAGTAAAGGTGTTGCGCTAACTGCTAGGCCAACCATGCAGTCCAATTATGTCTTAAATAAATTTAAAATAATGTATATATATATATATATATATATATATATATCCTCATCCCAATGCCATGTTTCATACCATGATTTGACAATGAATGTTATTTGGCTGGATAGCTGCAAGAGAGTTGAGCTGAGGTCAGTTGTGTTTTCAGCTAATGCACATACTTGCACTTTCAGCAAGGGCGGTTGTGGTCAATAGGGGAAAATATAGGAATGTTATTTGAAATTAAACATGAGCATAGACTCGAGAATTGAAGCCACGATGTGGTGAATTCATTCTTCCCACTGGATGTAGGAATGGCTTTATTATTGCAATTTCAGTTCATTTCCTTCAGAACTCTGGAAGATGAGCAATAGCTCAATAGCAATAGCTCAATTTCACCCTTCTGGATATCTATTCATTGCATATACACCATGCAATAAAAAAGATGCGTAGGAGAAACAGAATTTCTCCCGTCATGATGCACATTTTCAAAAGAAAGTCATTGCAACTGTTAAAAGCTGCTGGTGAAGTGAATAGAGTCTGAAGTTCGTACCTCTCTTATGATAGAAAAATCGGCCTGTGTTTGCTGTCGTTACACCTCGAAGCAGACAGAAACATCTGGAATGTGGACCAATGCCATTACATGTAAAAGCCCAGAAGCCACCGTCGGTGTTCCCTGCTCTACCACAGAATATGTTGTGTTTTGCAGCCATCTATCGTGCAATCCTCAGAAATCAGTGGCCTCATAGCAACGTCAGGAATTTATAAACTATTTGAAGAAATGTAGAGTCAGAAGGAGATTCTTGTAGCTCACATGACTGTTACTGGCATTTTGTAAGAGCATCTAGTCAATCCTATTCTCCAGCTCTTTTCTACACGAATGCAATTTCATTCCCATTTAAGTACTTCCCCTTGATATATTCTGCATCGATCACTCTGTCTAACAGCACATTTGTGTGAACTCATAGAAACACGTTGGGGCAGTACTAATCACTCCATACAACCTTGATTGACCTCAAAACTTGCCGATTCTCCCAAATACAAGAAAATGATGGGGAATCCCTCTCAACAGACTCTGGCAGGGGATGTGATAGTTCATTGTCTGCAAACCTAATACCAGACTCCTGGAACAGGCATTCTGGTGTCCTTCCTTGAACCCTGTTGCTGAGATTTCCAGGAGGACAGAGAGAATACTTTGAAGATGTTCTCATAAGTCTCCCTAAAAACATGCAGCACCTGCAGTGACTCAAGGAAATCCCTGACCCATACCACTAAAATGGAGAAGGAAGATTTAGGATGACATTGAGAATTTTGTCCATTTGTCTTGAGCTCACAGAAACCTCATCTACCAAGCCCTCCTGCATGGTTCTCTACCATGGTAGCACAGTGGTGAAGTGGTTAGTTGTAATGTGAGTTGTTTTTAAAGTGAGGCTGGGAGGGGTTTACTTCCTGTCTCTCTTCTTTACTTCCTGTGTGCCTTGTATATAGCTTGGAGCCCATGAAGCCTGCAGTCAAGAAATAACAGACCAAGAAGATATCTATGTGGACTTGCTGCTCCAGATAAAGTTTTTTTTAGTTTGAAATTGTCAAGTGGTTCTTTCTCAAAGTAGAAGTTTCCACATATTTTTAGCGATGAGGTGAACTGGTTTTATGGAAGTGTTGACCCATTTTGAACTGGGGCTGTGTGTTTAGATAGCTATGTTTGGGATTATTGGTGAACTTGTGGAAGGAAATGAGGATTGTCCAGAGTATGATGAAAGGATAGGATGCTTTTTCTATGCTAATGGAAATGCAGAGGAGGCTGAGGAGCGCTCTATTCACCTGAGTGTTTGTGGGGCAAAGACTTTTAAGTTGATAAGGAACTTAGCCACACAGTAGAAACCGGGATCCATTTGATGAACTGGTCAAGCTCATGGGGAACCACCACAATCCAAAACTTTCTGCGATAGTCCAACAGTTTAAGCCTTTTCGGGAAGCCAAGTCAGTCTATGGCCCGTTTTGTGGCCGAGCTTCGGCAGCTATTGGGGCATTGTGATATCGAGGCAGTTTTGGATGATGTGCCCTGTGATATGTCGGTATGTGGTATTAATAATGGTGCCATGAAATGCCACTTGTTGGGAGAAACCCCACTGCTGACTTTCAAGAAAGCCCTAGAGATTGTCCAAGGCATGGAGATGGTGACTGATAATGCCAAGGATATCCAGAAAGGACACGGGGGTCACAGTCAGCAACAATGTACCAAGTCAGGAGGGAGACTGGTATACAGGCAAAGTGTGGAATGTTTTTGATGTGGAGGGATGTGTTATGCAAATGAGTGCAAATTCAAAGACACTGTCTGCTACGGTTGTGGCAAAAAGGGACATTTAGGTAAGAAGTGCAGGAGTAGAAAGGGTAAGGCTAAGCCTGGGCAGGGGAAAGCTTAACGGGCTCTGGCAGCCACACATTACCCGAAGAAGCAGATGAAGAGACAGCGTGTACTTACAATATATGGAAACAGATGAGGAACCACCTGAACCATATTCTGTCACAGTCTCTGTCAGGGGAAAGGATACAAAATTTGAGATTCATTCAGGGGCCACAGCATCGGTCATTAGTAAGGAGATCTACAGGAGAACAAGGGGGTCCAACCTGCCTCCTATCAGGCCATCAAAGCTCAAACTCAGAACCTATACAGGGAAGCACATATCTCATTTAGGGGTGTTATATGTAGGTATTTCAACCAAGGATCAGAAGATGGAAGCCAGGCTGGTTATAGCTAAGGTTAGTGGGCCAAGTCTTTTGCACCGCGATTGACTTTGCAAAATACAGCTCAACTGGCATAAAATTAAGTATGTACACATGGCGGAGGATATTCTACACTGGTACAGTGATGTACTAGAGATGAGCTGGGGACATTGAAGGGTGTGACAGTGAAACTCACTGTTGACCCTGAGGCCACACCATGTTATATTTAAGTACAGGGTGGTGGTCTACGCCATGAAAGTCAAGGTCAAGGAGGAGCTGAAACGTTTACAGCGATTGGACATCATTGATTCCGTCCAGTTTTCAAGGTGGGCAGCTCCCATTGTTCCAGTTTACAGAGAATCAGGTCTCTAAGCTGGAGGAGAACCCATTGCCATGGGTCGATGATCTGTTCGCAACCCTGTCAGGGAGTAAGCTATTCACCAAGCTCACCAAGCTGGATATGAGCCACGCTTACTAACAGCTGCTGCTCGACAAGGATTCAAAGGAGTCTTTGGCTTGGCTTCGCGGACGAAGATTTATGGAGGGGGTAAAAAGTCCACGTCAGCTGCAGGCTCGTTTGTGGCTGACAAGTCCGATGCGGGACAGGCAGACACGATTGCAGCGGTTGCAAGGGAAAATTGGTTGGTTGGGGTTGGGTGTTGGGTTTTTCCTCCTTTGCCTTTTGTCAGTGAGGTGGGCTCTGCGGTCTTCTTCAAAGGAGGTTGCTGCCCGCCAAACTGTGAGGCGCCAAGATGCACGGTTTGAGGTGTTATCAGCCCACTGGCGGTGATCAATGTGGCAGGCACCAAGAGATTACTTTAGGCAGTCCTTGTACCTTTTCTTTGGTGCACCTCTGTCACGGTGGCCAGTGGAGAGCTCGCCATATAACACGATCTTGGGAAGGCGATGGTCCTCCATTCTGGAGACGTGACCCATCCAGCGCAGCTGGATCTTCAGCAGCGTGGACTCGATGCTGTCGACCTCTGCCATCTCGAGTACTTCGAGGTTAGGGGTGTAAGCGCTCCAATGGATGTTGAGGATGGAGCGGAGACAACGCTGGTGGAAGCGTTCTAGGAGCCGTAGGTGGTGCCGGTAGAGGACCCATGATTCGGAGCCGAACAGGAGTGTGGGTATGACAACGGCTCTGTATACGCTTATCTTTGTGAGGTTTTTCAGTTGGTTGTTTTTCCAGACTCTTTTGTGTAGTCTTCCAAAGGCGCTATTTGCCTTGGCGAGTCTGTTGTCTATCTCATTGTCGATCCTTGCATCTGATGAAATGGTGCAGCCGAGATAGGTAAACTGGTTGACCGTTTTGAGTTTTGTGTGCCCGATGGAGATGTGGGGGGGCTGGTAGTCATGGTGGGGAGCTGGCTGATGGAGGACCTCAGTTTTCTTCAGGCTGACTTCCAGGCCAAACATTTTGGCAGTTTCCGCAAAGCAGGACGTCAAGCGCTGAAGAGCTGGCTCTGAATGGGCAACTAAAGCGGCATCATCTGCAAAGAGTAGTTCACGGACAAGTTTCTCTTGTGTCTTGGTGTGAGCTTGCAGGCGCCTCAGATTGAAGAGACTGCCATCCGTGCAGTACCGGATGTAAACAGCGTCTTCATTGTTGGGGTCTTTCATGGCTTGGTTCAGCATCATGCTGAAGAAGATTGAAAAGAGGGTTGGTGCGAGAACACAGCCTTGCTTCACGCCATTGTTAATGGAGAAGGGTTCAGAGAGCTCATTTCTGTATCTGACCCGACCTTGTTGGTTTTCGTGCAGTTGGATAATCATGTTAAGGAACTTTGGGGGACATCCGATGCGCTCTAGTATTTGCCAAAGCCCTTTCCTGCTCACGGTGTCGAAGGCTTTGGTGAGGTCAACAAAGGTGATGTAGAGTCCTTTGTTTTGTTCTCTGCACTTTTCTTGGAGCTGTCTGAGGGCAAAGACCATGTCAGTGGTTCCTCTGTTTGCGCGAAAGCCGCACTGTGATTCTGGGAGAATATTCTCGGCGACACTAGGTATTATTCTATTTAGTAGAATCCTAGCGAAGATTTTGCCTGCAATGGAGAGCAACGTGATTCCCCTGTAGTTTGAGCAGTCTGATTTCTCGCCTTTGTTTTTGTACAGGGTGATGATGGTGGCATCACGAAGATCCTGAGGCAGTTTACCTTGGTCCCAACAAAGCTTGAAAAACTCATGCAGTTTGGCATGCAGAGTTTTGCCGCCAGCCTTCCAGACTTCTGGGGGGATTCCATCCATACCTGCTGCTTTGCCACTTTTCAGTTGTTCGATTGCCTTATATGTCTCATCCAGGGTGGGAACCTCATCCAGCTCTAGCCTTAGGGGCTGTTGAGGGAGCTGGAGCAGGGCGGAATCTTGGACTGAGCGGTTGGCACTGAAAAGAGATTGGAAGTGTTCTGACCATCGGTTGAGGATGGAGATCTTGTCGCTGAGGAGGACTTTGCCGTCTGAGCTGCGCAGCGGGCTTTGGACTTGGGGTGAGGGGCCGTACACAGCCTTTAGAGCCTCGTAGAAACCTCTGAAGTCGCCAATGTCCGCGCTGAGCTGGGTTCGTTTGGCGAGGCTAGTCCACCACTCATTTTGGATCTCCCAGAGTTTGCGCTGAAGATGGCTGCATGCGCGACGGAAGGCTTGTTTCTTCTCTGGACAGGACGGCTTTGTAAGGTGAGCCTGGTGGGCAGCTCGCTTCTTTGCCAGCAGCTCCTGGATTTCCTGGCTGTTTTCGTCAAACCAGTCCTTGTTTTTCCTGGAGGAGAAGCCCAGTACCTCTTCAGTGGATTGCAGTATGGTAGTCTTCAACTGATCCCAGAGGGTTTCAGGGGACGGGTCCGTGAGGCGGGTTGCAACGTCGAGCTTTGCTTTGAGGTTTGCCTGGAAGTTTCCTCTCGCTTCGTCTGACTGCAGGTTTCCAACATTGAACCTCTTTCTGGGGGCTTTATTGTTCCTGGGCTTTGGCTTGAAGTGAAGGTTGAGCTTGCAGCGAACCAGCCGGTGGTCAGTGTGGCATTCCGCGCTAGGCATGACCCTGGTGTGGAGCACATCTTGTTTGTCACTTTCTCGCACCAGGATGTAGTCCAGGAGGTGCCAGTGTTTGGATCGGGGATGCATCCAGGTGGTCTTAAGGCTGTCCCTCTGCTGAAAAAGGGTGTTTGTAATGACAAGTCGCTGTTCTGCGCAGAGCTCCAACAGGAGGCTCCCATTGTCGTTGCACTTGCCGATGCCATGCTTGCCCAGGATTCCTGGCCAGGTTTCTGAGTCTTTGCCGACACGAGCGTTGAAGTCGCCCAGGATGACAACCTTGTCGGCTGTAGGGGTACGTTGGATGAGGTTGCGCAGGTCGGTGTAGAACTTGTTCTTTTCTGCTGGTTCCGCCTGGAGGGTTGGAGCATAGACACTGATGAGGGTGATGTGACGCTTGTTTTGAAGTGGGAGTCGCATGGACATGATTCGGTCCGAGAGGCCGGTCGGAAGGTTTTCGAGTTTGGAGGCAATGAAGCTCTTGACCATGAAGCCTACACCAGATAGGCGTCGTTCATCCGAAGGCTTGCCAGACCAGTAGAGTGTGTAGCCCGCTCCGCGTTCTTGGAGGCTGCCTACATCTGCCAGGCGGACTTCACTGAGAGCGGCTATGTCGATGTCAAGTCTTAGGAGTTCATGTGCAATGAGGGCAGACCGACGTTCAGGTCGGTGGCTGTCAGCCTTGTCTTGCATGGTTCTGATGTTCCAGCATGCTAGCTTGAGTTTGTGAGCATCTTTTGAGGGGGAGAACGTGGAGGGGGAGGACGTGGAGGGGGAGGACGTGGAGGGGGAGGACGTGGAGGGGGAGGACGTGGAGGGGGAGGACGTGGAGGGGGAGGACGTGGAGGGGGAGGACGTGGAGGGGGAGGACGTGGAGGGGGAGGACGTGGAGGGGGAGGACGTGGAGGGGGAGGACGTGGAGGGGGAGGACGTGGAGGGGGAGGACGTGGAGGGGGAGGACGTGGAGGGGGAGGACGTGGAGGGGGAGGACGTGGAGGGGGAGGACGTGGAGGGGGAGGACGTGGAGGGGGAGGACGTGGAGGGGGAGGACGTGGAGGGGGAGGACGTGGAGGGGGAGGACGTGGAGGGGGAGGACGTGGAGGGGGAGGACGTGGAGGGGGAGGACGTGGAGGGGGAGGACGTGGAGGGGGAGGACGTGGAGGGGGAGGACGTGGAGGGGGAGGACGTGGAGGGGGAGGACGTGGAGGGGGAGGACGTGGACCTGTCCTCGGGCCTGCGCAAAGGAGCTTTTAGGTGGAGTGCAGTGCGCGCAGTACTGGCCCCACCCTTTACACCCATGGTTCGTGTGCCGTGGCCAAGCAAGCTGGGACGTGGCAGCGAGGTCCTTGGGACGTAGGTTTTATATCAGAGTGGCCTTCTCCTATGCAGGTTTCTTACCCGGGCTGGAGGGGCCTGCCTCCCCTCCTAGGTCGGTCCATACTGCCCGGACCGGGGCCGAGGCCGCCGCAGTTCACCCTGTGCCTGGATTGGGGCCGCTGCCTCCCACTCTCTGCCCGGATCGGGGCCTTCGCCTGCCCCACTCGACCGAGGCCGGGGCCGCCGTCTCCCCCTTGCTCCTGCCCGGATCGGGGCCGCCGCCGTCTACCCTTCGCCCGGACCGGGGCCGGGGCCGCTGCTGCTCTCCCTGTGCCCAGACTGGGGCCGCCGCCTCCCACTCCCTGTCCGGACCGGGGCCTCCGCCTGCCTCACTCGACCGAAGCCGGGGCCGCCGTCTCCCCCTTGCTCCTGCCCGTATCGGGGCCGCCGCCATCTACCCTTCGCCCGGACCGGGGCCGGGGCCGCTGCTGCTCTCCCTGTGCCTGGACTGGGGCCGCCGCCTCCCACTCCCTGCCCGGACCGGGGCCTCCGCCTGCCTCACTCGACCGAGGCCGGGGCCGCCGTCTCCCCCTTGCTCCTGCCCGTATCGGGGCCGCCGCCGTCTACCCTTCGCCCGGACCGGGGCCGGGGCCGCTGCTGCTCTCCCTGTGCCTGGATTGGGGCCGCCGCCTCCCACTCCCTGCCCGGACCGGGGCCTCCGCCTGCCTCACTCGACCGAGGCCGGGGCCGCCGTCTCCCCCTTGCTCCTGCCCGTATCGGGGCCGCCGCCGTCTACCCTTCGCCTGGACCGGGGCCGGGGCCGCTGCTGCTCTCCCTGTGCCTGGATTGGGGCCGCCGTCTCCCACTCCCTGCCCGGACCGGGGCCTCCGCCTGCCTCACTCGATACGGGGCCCTCACTCCTGCCTCACTCGATATCGGCGGCCCCAATACGGGCAGGAGCAAGGGGGAGACGGCGGCCCCGGCCTCGGTCGATTCAAAGGAGTACATCACAATTAACACACTTAAGGGATTACTTAAATACAATCGCCTGGAGCTTGAAATGGCGTCCAGCCACGCCACTTTCCAAAGGACAAGGATGCCTTGCTGCCGGGGATTCCACATGCAGTGGTCTATCTGGATGATATTCTGATCAAGGGGACCATGAAGGTGGAGCATCTGGCTAACTTGGAACAGATGCTGAAGAGGCTCTCAGATGCAGAGATGCAATTGAAATGTGACAAATGTGTGTTCCTGGCACCAAATGTGACCTACTTTGGACACAAGATCGCAGCTGAGGGGTTCTGCCTGGTGGAGAGCTATTAAGGAGGTTCCAAACCTAAAGGGTGTCATGGATCTTAGATCATTTTTGGACATGGTGAATTATTATGGCAAGTTTCTTCCTGACCTCGCAAGGGTTATGGTCCCACTGTACAATTTGTTGCACAATAGAACCAAATGGCAGTGGAGTGAAGAGCAGGAGGAAGCTTTCAAGGATGTGAAAGAACTCATCTCCTCAGTGAAGCTGCTGGGTCACTATGACCCAGATAAGGAGATCGCCCTTTCATGTGGGACCTCATCCTATGGAGTAGGGGCAGTTCTCTCACATGTAATGGAGGACTGTTCAGAGAAGCCTACTGGTTTTGGTTCACGTACCCTGACAGCTGCTGAGAAGGGATATACACAAAGAAGGTCTGGCCATTGTTTGTGTTGTCAAACATTTTCTTCAGTACCTTTATGGACAATTTATACGGATCATAAACCACTGATGAGCCTGCTCAGTGAGACAAGATGCATCCACAGCTAATCTCAGCTAGGATACAGTGATGGGCTCTCACATTGTCAGCCTTCCAGTACACTATTGTGTACAGAGCAGGTGGAGATATTGCAAACTGAGTCGTTTACCTTTACTGGAGACACCGGATATTCCATGCGTGCTTCCAGAGATGGTGTTTTCATTGGAAAGGCTGTCAGAGACACCTGTAAAGACGACTCAGATAAAGCAGTGGACAGAGAGGGACCCAATCCTGTCTCATGTCAAGTCTTTG